>NW_024070204.1:62096649-62696649 GCF_014754425.2 Oryx dammah
TTCTTCCAAGAGTCCATTAGTACCCACTTAAATCTGGGCTCATGCTCACCTGTAAAAAGAGGGTAAAAAAGTGGGTTTGAACTCTAAAGAATTTCATAGTTCAGCATAGGTAACCCTACTCAAGCTCTTTTCCATAAGCACCAGATCTAATTGCTGAGTTACAGGTATCATATTCCCAGTGGGGCTAACTGTGAATTCTTGGGATATCAACATCAAGAAAAATCATGTTCTGTTTCTAACTGGAGACAGAAGGAGGATAAACTACATTTCTTTGATGAGAAAATGGGATTTTCCTCCAAAAGCTCATGGGGAAATTTTTGGCTTATATGATTTTGCTGCCGTAACCACAGAGATAGAATGTCCTTAAGTATAAGAAATCAATTTCTAGTTGTCAGACTCTGTACCAATCCGGGGGTCACTTTCTTTTTTGGCTAGTTTTGCTGTTCTTGTTTATTCACTAAGTCATGTCTGATTCCTTTGCGACCCCATGGACTGTAGCCCACCAAGCTCCTCTGTCCATGGAGTCTTCAGGCAAGAATCCTGGAGTGGGTTGCCGTTTCCTCCTGCAGGGGATCTTCCTGACCCAGGGATTGAACCCGTGTCTCCTGCATTGCAGGTGGATTCCTTACCACTGAACCACATGGGAAACCCTGCCTTTGTCCATAGATAATGTCTCTCTCAAGCATCCTTTACTCAAATAAGTAACAGAAAAATCTCCATGATAGCCTGAGGGGCATTCCTTATACTTGAGTACAAGAGGAGTTTCCAAAAAGCAGATGAAGTTCTGGGATGGGAAGGTCAGAGAAAATCAAGTCAATTTTTTTTGTTTGTTTGTTTGGCAAGGAGGGGCCAGAAATAATGACTTTATTTGGAAAGCCAGAAGATGGAGAAGATGATGGACTACGGTCCCAAAGAGCCGTCTTGCCCAGGTTTGGATGCTAGTTGTTTTTTTTTTTTTTTAATAGAACAGAGAGGGGGAGGTGAGGAGGTCAAGTAAAAAAGATATAAGTTGTTGCAGAAAATCAAGTCAATCTTGATTTAAAATGGCCACTTAAACAGTGGGGCTCTAATATAGATAACTGCATGGAATTTCACTTCTGTTACAAGAAGCCATGTGGTTGCCTACTAAATATTTTGTTTCATTAAGTTCAACTCTGACTTTTGGTTTCTGGGACATTTTGAACTAGGCAGAAGCTGAAAGGAGGTAGCTTACAAGGAAATCATTTCCTTTTGCAGTATAAATAACCTAACGGGTGGTGTGTTGGCTTATGGCCATACCCACTTGTAAAGGTCTAAGCCAAGATATGCTCTTTCCTGGACTAAGATTTTTCCAGAAGCACATTTAGGAGCAACTGTATCCTTCCCTTATTAAGGCTTGAGCTATAGAAGGAGGAATGGAAAAGGAGGAAGCTTGTCTGTCAACAGGGTCACAAAGGCGCTTGGTCAGCCATTCAGAGTTGAAAGGCCGCGGGACACCTGCCTCAGGTGCTTCCTGCCTTACCTTGATGGTATAGGAGCCGCATACTTGGACAACACTGAATGTGACTTGACCATCCAGCCTTTCAGATTCCCTTGCAAGTGACATATCAGGCATCAGGTGATGCCAAAAATAGTTTTTCAAGGCAAAAATATTCACCCCCCTTTTCAGTCTCTGGTGCCTAAAATACTACCAGGAGAGATTTTTATCTCTGTGTTGAAGAACTGAGTTCATAAGTCATAGGTTGGGATTGTGTCATTGCGTTACTGTGGCAAGGCACTTAAGCTCTTTGAATCTCATGTCTTATCTATAAAATCTGATAAATGTAAGTTTTACATAATTTATCACTGAAAGGACTGAATTTTACAGATGTAAAATTATTTTTAAAGTTTTTTCTTTGTCAATGTATTAGGAGACTGATTATTTTCTATTTTATCATTTTATATAGATGACTGGTTGTTTTAACTTGAACAGATTACCAGATGTTTCTGGTAACATTTGAACATGCTACCAGAAAAAAATTATGAAACTCAATTCTGAAGCCCCTGTTTTGATCAGCTCAAGAAAAATCATGAGAAAATATTTACAGATAATCTGTTGTATGTCAGATGTTCTGCTAAGGTAGCTGACTTTATTTAACAGCTTATCAAGAACTTTAAACAATCCTATTAAGTCTTTTTTCCATTTTTAGAGTAAAGAAAGTTAAGGCTCACAAGAGTCAAATAGGTTTTTAGCAGTGAGTTAATGTCCCTGTTCTTGTAAAATGAAGTGAATAATACATCTCAAGGCTTCACTAAGGATTATTCATTTAATAGAAGTTTTCTTCCAAAACAATCTGATAAAAAAAAGTCACCTGGCAGGTTGATGTGAAGATTAATCAGGATATTAGTTGCTTTCCAACTTTGAAAATTATCATTGGTGTTTGTTAAAAATGCAGATTCTCAGAATTCCTTCAGAAGATAATGTGTATTAACTAATTTTGTAAATGTAAAGAGTTGTATAAATATAAATAATCACTCTTATCATCCTGGGCATTTGTGGAAGGGTTAACACTTCTAGTAGTTAATCTGCCTGTTACACATCAGGAAAGGGAGTGAGGTTAAAGAAATCGACGTTCATTGAGTATTGAATATGGTCTAGGCCTATTAAATATTTTATATTATTTGTTTATATGAGGTAGATATTAGTATTCCCATTTTACAAATGAGGAAATTGAGGCTGAGAAGTGAAGAGTCTGGTTCACCATTAAACAGAGGTGGTGTTTAATGGATCTGTGAACCTGCCTTCAGTTCAGTTCAGTTCAGTCGCTCAGTTGTGTCCGACTCTTTGCCACCCCATGAATCACAGCATGCCAGGCCTCCCTGTCCATCACCAACTCCCGGAGTTCACTCGGGCTCACATCCATCGAGTCAGTGATGGCATCCAGCCATCTCATTCTCGGTCGTCCCCTTCTCCTCCTGCCCCCAACCCCTCCCAGCATCAGTCTTTTCCAATGAGTCAACTCTTCACATGAGGTGGCCAAAGTACTGGAGTTTCAGCTTCATCATCATTCCCTCCAAGAACCTGCCTTACTTGCCTCCAAAGACCAAACACTAGACTAGAATCACATTACTGATTGATAAGGATCCTTTCTAAGTAACCGTAAGCAGAGACGAGGCCTGCAGAAGAGGAAAGATACAAATATGAGGTCCTAAAAATGTGGTTTCCAGGTCAGCAGCTTAGCATCAGCCTGAGAACTTGCCAGAAGTGCAAACCCCTGGGGCCAGCCCTAGCCTTCTGGATCAGAATCTCTGGAAGTGGGCCCCAGAAACTTGGGTTTAACAGGTCCTACAGGGGATTCTGATGCATGCTCACGTCTGACCACCTCTTTGGTAGACCTGGGGCACTAAGTGTGAGTGTGCGTCTGTGTGTGTCGATATTGTGGGGAAGACACTGGGAGGGTGGAGAGGATGGGTGGCCTGAGGTAGGAGGTGCCCTGAGGAGGGGTAAGGGAATTGAAGCAGAGGTGGGCAGCCTGGCCACCCTCCCCTTCACGCCCAACTTTCTGTCTCACTGTGAAGCCCCAGGTACACCATGCACCCCATGCCTCAGAATGAAACGGTGTCAGGAGAGTCTTCAATAAATCAAAGGATCTCCTGAAGATCTGAGCAAATCATTCATTCAGTTTACACAGAGAGATTACACAGTTGGCTAGAGATTTAGGGAAAGTTTAGCAGGAACATCTTCAACCATGTATCAGAAGGATCTCATAATGAATGGAAACAGAAAATGTGCATTAAAGACTGTTCCTCTTTTCTTTTTACTTTTACCTCACCTCCCTTCACCCGCCACCCCCAAAACACTATCTGGCCATCATTGGAACTGCCTTGCTCCTTTTCAAATTAAAAAAAAAAATTCCCCTCAAAAATTTTGTTGAGATTTAAAACAGGAGAGGATAGAAATCAGTAACTAAATAGCAGAAGGTTTAAAAGAAAATTAGAAAGTAAATATCCTTAAGAATGGAATGACTAAAATGCGATTTTAAACTGTGTTAGGTCATGGGCGTCGATCAACCATAGGGGCATAAAAGACTTTAGAAAATTACTAAGTGTAGCAGAAATGGATTCTTTCCATTAATTGCTTAGTATTTTAAAAATATGATTTTTGAACAAGCAAATGTACTCACATGGTTCAAAATTTAAAAGGTTTGAAAGGGCATACAATGCTTCATTCTATTTAACTTTGTCATCTATCAATGGTTTCTTGCTGTTAAAGACAGACAGGGAAGAGGTGAACTAGTGTTTCTGGTGGATACACTTGGCCTGGGTGGCCTAAGAAGAAGGGCTACCCTGTGCCTTTGCAGGCCCAGAAACAGCCCTTTATTTCACCAGGAGTTGTTCCAGCTCAGCAGGACTCAGATAAAATTTATAAGTGCCCATTTTAAACAAGAAGCAAGTACCCTTTCTTTAAACAAGAAGCAACAGTTAGAACCAGACATGGAACAATGAACTGGTTCAAAATTGGGAAAGGTGTATGTCAAGGCTGTATATTGTCACCCTGCTTATTTAACTTATATGCAGAGTACATCAAGAGAAATGCCAGGCTGGATGAGGCACAAGCTGGAATCAAGATTGCTGGGAGAAACATCAATAACCTCAGATATGCAGATGATACTACCCTTATGGCAGAAAGTGAAGAGGAACTAAAAAGCCTCTTGATGAAAGTGAAAGTGGAGAGTGAAATAGTTGGCTTAAAGGTCAACATTCAGAAAACAAAGATCATGGCATCCGGTCCCATCACTTCATGGCAAATAGATGGGGAAACAGTGAAAGACTATTTTCTTGGGCTCGAAAATCACTGCAGATGGTAACTGAAGTCATGAAATTAAAAGACGCTTGCTCCTTGGAAGAAAAGCTATTACAAACCTAGACAGCATATTCAAAAGCAGAAATATTACTTTACCAACAAAGGTCTGTATAGTCAAAGCTATGGTTTTTCCACTAGTCATGTATGGATATGAGAGTTGGACCATAAAGAAGGCTATGCACTGAAGAACTGATGCTTTTGAACTGTGGTGGTGTTGGAGAAGACTCTTGAGAGTGCCTTGGATTGCAAGGAGATCAAACCAGTCAATCCTAAAGGAAATCAGCCCTGAATATTCATTGGAAGGACTGATGTTGAAGCAGAAACTCCAATACTTTGGCTACCTGATGTGAAGAACTGACTCATTGGAAAAGACCCTGATGCTGGGAAAGATTGAAGGCAGGAGGAGAAGGGGATGACAGAGGATGAGATGGTTGGATGGGATCACTGACTCAATGGACATGAGTTTGAGCAGCTCCGGGAGTTGGTGATGGACAGGGAAGCTTAGAGTTCTACAGTCCGTGGGGTCAAAAAGGGTCGAACACGACGACAACAAATTTTAAACAAAACCTGAAAGAGTCAAGCGGGCTCCTGTTGGCTGATGAATTCCAATTCTTCTCTAGCCAAGTAAGTGGACATAGGAAACCAAATCACTATCAGAGGGCTGCTGTTGTTGTTCAGTCACTAAGGCACGTTTGACTCTTTGGGACCCCATGGACCGCAGCACCCCAGGCTCCTGTGTCCTCCACTATCTCCCAGAGTTTCCTCAAATTCATGTCCCCTGAGCTGGTGATGCTGTCTAACCATTTCATTCTCTGCCACCCCCTTCTCTTTTTGCCTTCAATCTTCCCCAGCATTAGAGAGTACTTGGTAAAAATACAGCGGAAGGCATCAGGTGTTGGTATTATTGATTTCTGTCATTTAGCTACTCAGAGCTAAAAAGCAGACATTACTTTGCCAACAAAGGTCTGTCTAGTCAAGACTGAAGTGACTTAGCAGCAGCAGTCAAGGCCATGGTTTTTCCTGCGGTCATGTATGGGTGTGAGAGTTGGACTGTGAAGAAGGCTGAGCACCGAAGAATTGATGCTTTTGAACTGTGGTGTTGGAGAAGACTCTTGAGAGTCCCTTGGACTGTAAGGAGATCCAACCAGTCCATTCTGAAGGAGATCAACCCTGGGATTTCTTTGGAAGGAATGATGCTAAAGCCAAAACTCCAGTACTTTGGCCACCTCATGTGAAGAGTTGACTCACTGGAAAAGACTCTGATGCTGGGGGGGATTGGGGGCAGGAGGAGAAGGGGATGATAGAGGATGAGATGGCTGGATGGCATCACGGACTCAATGGACGTGAATCTGAGTGAACTCTGGGAGTTGGTGATGGACAGGGAGGCCTGGCGTGCTGCGATTCATGGGGTCGCAAAGAGTGGGACACGACTGAGTGACTGAACTGAACTGAACTGAACTTCTGGTAGGGAAACTCTTACTTTTATAGTTGCATTTTTGCTGTATAGTTATTACTTATGCTTGTCATGTGCCAAGCGCTTTACTCCTGTTACAACATTCAACTCTCACACAATGCTGTGTGGTCTTATCCTTATGTGACAGATAAAGAAACTGAGGCTTAGAATGTTAAACTACTTGCCCAAGGTCACACAAAGCTCCTAAATAGTCCTCTCCACTCGCTTTTTCTGATCTTTGGGCAAATCCTTCAATTAACAGATTCACTTTCCTCACAGGCTAAAGAGACTTCGGGTCACAGTTCTCTTCCATCCCAGTCCTAATCACACCCTCTGCTTTTTCAGCACCTGCTCACACATGTACCCAGTATCGCTGACTCCTGCTCACACATGTATCCAGTACATGTATCTCCTTGGCTGGCAGAGACGCAGGTGTGAAGAAGCGGCTCCCACCTGGTGCCCTCGTCTATGGGTGAAAAAGACTTAAAAACTACTGTCTACAATGCAGGATGTTTTCACAGAGACTGGGAGGATCAAACTTAAAGGGTGCAGGAGATGGTCATGATGGTTAATGCTTACTGAGTACTTACCGCATGCCAGGAACTGGCCTAATTTATTTTACACTTATTTAATCATCTAAACAGTCCCCTGAGGGAGGGACGATTATTATGCCATCTTACTGAGGAGAAAACACTCACAGATTGGTTATGCAACTGGCCCCAGTGGCACTCAGTTATAATGGAAGCTAAACATTACCATGATGTGTTTTTTCAGTTCAATTCAGAGGACAACATACCCAAGTCTTGTGGCACCTTGCCACGATGCTTAAGAGCTAACCTTGCTGTTACAGCTAATGCCTGATGATGTGGTAACTAGCACAGTGTCTGTGAAGAAAGAATAATATATGAAGGTACCCTAAGAAACTGCCTTGATTTTTAACCATGTGGCCAGATAAGCCTTGAGGGAGAGGCTGGGGAGAGAAGACCTGATGTGGTATATATCTGTCATTTTTCAAAACTGATATGCATTCTATTTAGTGTGCCTTGTGGCTGGATTCACTTTTCACTCCCTGCTCTGGCCACCCAGCCTTTCCACTGGGAAAAGCCCTGTTTTGCAGTTGTCCAAAGACTATACCTTCCAATCAGCCAGTTTGCTGTCCAACGTGTAAAGGACAAGGGAAACCAGAATGAATGACTCAGCTTGACCCATAACTGCCACTAGAAAAATAACCCACACCAAGACTCACAGGCTCTGATTTCCTGGTGTCTAAAGAGCAGTATCATCTCACTGATCCTAAAGGAATCCCCTCCCGAGAGGGGATTTCACAGAAGCTCCTAGATGTGCAAGATGAACAAAAACTCACATTGCACATGGGTGGGCCCTGTGGGGAAAGAGAACTTGGGGCATTTCAGAAGAGGGCTGGTCTGGACCGGAGTGTGGACTGGGAAGGGAAGACAGAAAAGTTCTCTCTTATGAGAAGTTTTATGGTCTGTTCTCAGAGGGGGACTGAGGGCAGGGGTTGGGGAAGGGAGTCAGATGAGTAGCAGCCTCTTGAGATGGTTGCCATGCTCTCATTTTCCTCCTGGGAGAACCGACACCTAATCATAGCTGCTGTGGATGGGCTCCCAGCTGCATCCGAATTCCGTGACTCTGTTCTTGACTACAGTGGATTGGTCCAGGGGACCCCTGACCTATATGCAGCCAATCAGATTTGTCTCTAGGAATTTGGGAGTTTGAACTGAGGAGCATAGATAGGAGGATCCATGCTATTGAGCTAGGGTGGTGGCTGGAGCTGTTGCTCATGTGTATGACTGATCTGCCTTGGACCCGACCACCTTCAAGCTGACTGTTCAACTCCTGCTGGGGTTTTCTGATTCATTCATTCGTTCAATCAATCATTCACTTACGTTTAAGTTATCTTGGGTTGATTTCTATGATTTGGGATTGGAAGCACCTTCTGTAAGACCATCAGAAAGCCAGCAAACGCCTCTTCAGGCTTCAGTGCTATCTGAAGGAAACCCATTTCTCCTAAGTAAGACTGACAAGTTAGTTAGCTGCAAATTAAGGCTCCTTGAAGTCTGAGACTACCTGAGAGTGGAAACCAGGAAAAGTGGTCCCACCCCCCACTGCCAGTCTCTCCCATCCAAGTACTAAGCAGGCCCGACCCTGCTTAGCTTCCGAGATCAGACGAGATCAGGCACGTTCAGGGTATTATGGCCGTAGACCCACTGCCAGTCTCTTAAATCGTTTAAATTATATCTCAGGAGACAAGATTAAGGTCCAACTGTGCTGACTCCAGCCTGGGGTGACTGAGAAAGCTACCATCTGATGATGGCTAGGATTTCTAGAAGATTCTACTGGCTACTAAGCCATATTTATTACATCAGCATAGCTACAGAATATCTAAGATCCAGGAATGTGCATTTTAAATGAGCATTCTTATTAAATTTTCTGTTATTTTTTTTCTAGGTAGATTTTACACACACACACACACACACACACACACACACATCAGTTATCTTGGGTAATTCCAATTTTTAAAAAAACATTTATTAACCATTAGTTCACTATATTAGATTTTTGGGGCTACCTAAACAAGTTATCACAAACTAGGTGGCATAAAATGACAGAAATGTATGCTCTCACTGTTCTGAAAGCTAGAAGTCCAAAATCCATACACTGGCAGGTCCATGCTTCCACTCAAGACTCCAGGGAAGAATCCTTTTTATCTCTTCTGGCTTCTGGTGGTGGCCAGCAGTCCTCGGCTTGTGGCTGCATCACTCCAGTCTCTGCCTCACTGTTATACAACCTTCTCTCTTGAGTGTCTATACCTCTATTTCCCTTTTCTTAAAAAGACACCAGTCATTGGATTGGGACCCACTGTAACTGAGACTAATCTCAACTTGGTTATATCTGTAAGGACCATATTTCCAAACATTGTCACGTCTGTAGGCACTGGGAGTTGGAACTTGAATATATCTTCTTGGGGAACACAATTCAACCCACCACACTTCTTGTTGAATATTTATTATATGTTGTTTCTATTTTTTTCCAAATGATAATGCTGCTATGGACTTCTTTTGTGAAATCTTTGATGTCACCTTCTCTAATGGTTTCTCTATGACAGATAACTAGAAGTGAGTGATGGATCAGTTAAAGTCTAATCAGGAAAACAAAATCACTCAAGTTTTTCTAGCATTGTGGAATTCATGCAAAACACAGACTACGCAGATTCTAGAAGTTGCTACAGAGCCATCCCGGGATGTGAGGATATCTAGAGTTTAAGAGTGGAGCCACTCTCAGCCTCTGTGAACATCCAATGGCATCTAAAACCAGGACAGGACTGTTGGGCAGGAGCTGGATCACCAGCAATGGCTTTTAGAGGTGCTCCTGAAAGTGAGAGGGGGACACATTTTCCTGTCTCCTCTCATCTCCCAGCTCCTCCCTTGTGTGTCCATGACCAGGTAACTAGGGAGCTGGAAGTACATAATCCACAGGGATCAGCCCCCTGAAGTCAGAGCAGACTCGGGGCAGGCAGAGGAGCTAAGTTGAGAGCAGGCAGATCAAGATGGGAACAGATGTGTGGAATTTTAAGTGTTTGATGCATTGCTAAATGCTTTCTAGAAAGTGGCTACCAATGTACACTCTCACAGTAATAAATGAGGGCTTGTCTCATAAAGCTTTGGCTAGTTTTAGTATTTAAATTTAATAAATAACATTTTCTCCTAATTTCCAGGGCAATACATATTCACTGTAAGAAATCTATAAAGTAGGAAAGCAAACAGAAAAATATTAAAATCCCCTCTAGCCCTATCAAAGAAGTGTCTCGTACACACCTCAATAAAACATTCTAGGAACTAAGCAGCCTTATGCATTAATTGCCCTATTACATGCAAAGTGAGAGGATACGTGAGGGGACATTCACACGAGTGTCCGTTTTGGGGGAAGATTTTTTCTGAACATTTGCTCTCCTGACTTCTTGAGCCTACCTCACTGGTAAAATATGCAGTATGGTGCAACTAAAAATCTAGCAAGGAACCCCACAGATTCTGGCCTTCTGATCCCTGGCTTAGTGATTCTTCTTGCTGAATAGCAAACGTTCAGACCTTTCCTTCTCAACTTCCTATCCCCAAGTCCAGCCCAGTGTGAGGCTCATAGTAGGCCTCCTATTTATAAATGTGTATGTGTGTGTGTTTAAACGATGAGAATGAGAACACCAGTACTTTCTTTAAAATTAACCCTATCAGCACAAACAGCCTTACACGAAATCAAAAGTTAAGATAGGGAATCACTTTCTCACAGAACAACCTAATATGGTTACCACCTCTGGCCACGCTCTCGGAAATGAAGGGGCTCCATCTGAGGCTGTGAAACACGCCACGGGTGCTGGAGTTTACTCTTCCTCGGCTGAGGCAGCTCCCCTAGGTCTGTTTTCTAACCAGATTTCAAATCAAGCAGTCCATCAACACACTCAAGACTGAGACCAAAGACAAGGCAGCCTTAAGTAAACAGAAGCCTATAGGGCCTGCAGAGAGGAAGCAGTGTGCTCCGAGGAAGCAGTGTGCTCCAAGGAAGCAGTGTGCTCCAGTGTGCTCCGAGAGGAAGCAGTGTGCTCACGACCTCCGAGGCAGAGACAGCGGCCTGTCCCTGGGCCCCAGCCCTCGGCTCACAGCGTCAGAGCCTCAGGCAAATCAAAGGCAGAGCCTGCCTTTAAGTTCTCATTACTGGACTCTGCTTTGTGTTTTACTTCCCTGCATTACTGAAGTGATGACAGAAAGGCCCCACGGGCCCCATACAAGATGGACATTTTGCAACTTTGTTGAGCCCTTGAAATAATTTCCAGATACTTTTTCCCAAAAGAGAGAGGCTTAGTTCACCATGATGCTTTCTGTGTGTCACGTCAGCCGGGGCTGTGAGTTATGAAGGGAGGTGGGCGAGGGGTGTCTGCTACTGTGTTAGGTCTACACCAGGTGTCTCGTGGGGGGCCCAGGGGAACATGGCTGGGCAGAGGGAACTAGAATCTAGACACAGGGGTTGTGGAAGTGTAGCTTTCCCAAAGTAGGAGTAGGGAGCAAGGGCCATTGGTGCCTCAGACACTCTTGGCTCTTCTTGTATGGAGTTGTCATGGGCTTGCGCTCGTCTTTCTTAAGTGGTCTAGGGCTAACTGCTGCCCAAAGTTACTTTTTCCTTCCTTCCATTTTTAAGCCAAACCGCTCAATGGGAAGCAATAGTGATTGATACCTAGGCTAAGAGGCCCCAACCAGACTGGAAGCTCTGGGACACGTCCCAGCTGTGCTCCACTGCTGCAGCCCTCTTCACGCCAGCATCTCCAGAGTGGACTGACTCCCGGGGGGAGGGGTTACAGCCCTTCTTCCTTGCTCTGCCTCTCTGAAGCATCATTTCATCCTGCCACCCCAAAGATTTTTAAGAGTTAAGAAAATGTAAGAAGAGTTTGTGGTTTTATTTTTTTTTACCAATGTAAGTCTTAAACTAGGCAATTCATCCCTTCCTCAAATACTCATTATTTATCTAAAACAGATTCCAGTCCCAATATCCCATTTGGAAGAGTCAATATCAGCCCAATGTCAGTATCTCTGTCATGTTCCATAGTCGTATTTTTCTTTGGTTTGTACCTGGACACTGGCTCCTTAGAGGTTTGTCTCCAAAGACGTATGTGATAGTGTGTGTGTGTGTGTGTGTGTGTGTGTGTGTGCGTGCGTGTGTGTAGGGGACAGGAATGGCACCTGGTTATCCGTTCACACCAGTCACCCTCAGCATCACTCTACCTCTTCTGCACACCGCTGTTGCTTGCTGGCCACAGTTTCATCAGATCTCCACCTTCATTAGTGGTCTGGGGATAAAGCTAGCAGAGTCATTCGGCACATGGCCTCTGTAGGCATCACACAGGTGGTGCTGGTAGCCCCTGCCCACAAGGAAGCTGAGCCCTACCTCTCTCCTAGTATCTGGGAACCAATGACCCAAATAAGAAACACTCTTCTCTTTTATCTTCAAACCACAAAAGGCTTTCTTCATGCAATTCCTAGGCCTTTGAAAGAAAAAAAAAGAAAAAAAAAAAAAAACTAAACAGTGAGGCCTCTTTGAGGTTGTCTGGCAGCTTTCCTTCGGTGTGTGTCTGTCCATGTGCACATGTAGCATCACATATGGAGTATCTGTTAACTACTCCTTGGAGGTTAGAAAAAAGGGCTAATCACTCACTTATCCTTTATTAGTGGGGAGAAGTGGGTAAAATTCCCTTTGTTTCTTTCCAAATGTCTAAAGGGAGGAAGAGAAAAATGACAAAGAGGCAACGATTAATATTATAAGAACTCATCTTGCTAAATATTAGTTCATCCTAGACTGAAAATCAGGTCACATCTGGATTTCAAAGCTGAAATAAATGTGCGTCAAAAGAAAAGAGTGGAGTGGTCAGGGAGGGGAACATTTATGTCAATAGAACTGGCCTTCACAAAGGGCCGAGGCAGCGCCTAGTACATGCTCAGCACTCAAAGATTTAGATGCCTAGATTCTAAACAGTGGAAGCTATCACTGAGATGCAGCTTCCATCCCCGTTTAAAAATCAATTTTATGATATTCCTTGTAAGTGATGACCTAGTCTCTCAGACTATCTGTACCCAGTAGGAAAGGGCTTTCTTGTTTTGGAAGAGATTTATTTCACTAGTTTCTTCCTTGCCTTAAAACAAAACATTCTAAATTTCATCCCTTAGCCTTTGTTTCACTGTTCAGGAGTAATGTGGAAGCAGGCCGCACGGTCTGAACATCAAAAGTCACTGTCACGCTCGCGCACCTGGCTCCCCGAGCTCCCCGGTTTCCACAGCTGGAACTGCCTACTCCTCACTGCAGGCAGTCAGCGACCCAGGGAGAAGCAGCCTTGAACTTCAACCTCTGCCCTTCCCATCAAGCAGCAAGATGGTTGGCTCTACTTCACCAACATACCCTAGTTCTAATAACTCACAATAGAAAGCAGCGTTTGCAATGCTTAAATATGCCAGAGTCACGGGTCTAAGTGCTTTGTGTGTATGTTTGTGCGTGTGTGTTTGTGCATTTGTGTAAAAGATTTAATTCTCACAACCACCCTATGAGGTAGGTACTATTTTTACCCTCATTTTATAGATGAGGAAATTGAGATCACACAGCTGATTACTAGCAGAGCTTGGATTTAAACTCTGGCTTTCTGGCTCTAGAGTTTCCTTGCTTAACTGCTAAGCCAGAGGTTCTCAAGTTTGAGCACGCGTTAGAACCACAGAGGGCCTACTCAAACATAGATCGCTGGGTGTTTCTAATTCACTAGGGCTGGGTGAGCATGAGAATTTACATTCCTAACTAGTGTCTGGGTGATGCTGACGCTGCTGGCCTGAGAACCACATTTTGAGAACCACATGTCGGCGCTAACTGACTCCTCTCTTGACCCCCATTCTGATGCCCACCTGTAACGCCAGCTCTAGCAACTGGACAGCTTCAAGTACCAGAATACGCGGGGTCTCCTCTCTCTGCTGGCAGATGCCCGACACTTGCTTTCCTGAACCTCTGCCTGTTGTCATCTGCAAGATGTTCCTGTTTTCCATCCCCCTCCCTGGGCTTACAGGTGCTAGAAACTTCCCCAATCATAGTCACTCTGTGGTAGGTTTATCTGGTCTGTGGATTCTCCTCTGTCCCGTCCCACTGCTGACTGAGCTGTTACAACTGTCACATAACCTTTAACTCCTCTCTGACCTAGAACAATTAACCTAGGTCCTTTGGGCTTCCCTCATAGTTCAGTTGGTAAAGAATCTGCCTGCAGTGTAGGAGACCCTGGTTGGATTCCTGGGTCAGGAAGATCCCCTGGAGAAGGGACAGGCTACCCATTCTGGTATTCCATGGCCTGGAGAATTCCATGGATTATACAGTCCGTGGGGTTGCAAAGAGTCGGACACGACTAAGCAACTTTCACTTTCATTTTCTTGTATTCTCAAGTGCCTTGTTCTTCAGATCTGTTACTGCTCAGATGACCCTCCCTGAGCTTCCTCTAGGCCATCAGTGCGCGTCTTCAGCATGTGGAGCTCAGAACAGTGCCCCTATGGGATCTGACCAGAAGTCACTGGAACCATCACTTCCCTCCTCCCAGACTTCTATATTCTATCAATGCTATGATTGCATTCATCAACCCTTTTGGCACATACAGACTTTGAGCCAAAGACTTCCAAATATTTTCCAAATAAACTGTTCTCAGACCCATAATTCCCCCATTTTATGCTTACATAATTTTTTTTCTACCTTAACACAAAGCTGTACAACAGTTTTTCTTGTTCACTTTCATCTGGCTTGTTTTTATATTTTTCCAGACAACAGAATTTTTCTTATTGAAATAAGTCTATTTTTCTCATTATGAAATAAATACTTGTTCATTACCAAAAAAGTCAGGAAATACGGATAATCAAAAAAGAACATTAAAACTTTTATTGATGCTACTCACTGAGAGTTAATCATTATGAATACCTTGCTATGTATCTTTCCAGGCTCTTAATAAACATCTTTCCAAATTATCCATAAATAAACTTCTAAACATAAATGACTCATAGAGATCATTTTATATTTAGTATTTCTTCTAGCTCTGAGTCAGCCACAAAGTGGATTTTGTGTTTTGGTACAAGTTATCAAAAAATATTGTATAAGATGGACCAGAACAGAGTGCTGCAGCATAGCCCAAGATCCTGCCCTCCAGAAGGCAGAATTAAAAATCGATTAGATAGTAGCTTTCAACCAGTTAGAAATCCACGTCTTAGTACTTTTAATCCAGTTTTCCATCTTATTCTGTTGGACCTAAGTTGTAAGAATCACTACATAGTGATGTGATGTGATCTAAGTTTTGTAACCAAATAACCAGGCTTCATATTAAGTTGACTATTTATAGATTCCAAGCCCCAATATTATTTTACTATTCCACTCTTTTCAGGTACCTTTTCCATTCTATTTCCAATTTTCAGTCACCTTTTTTATTCTTGATTTTCCCAAAATCACTGGCTATAATTTTGCAGTTACTTTGGTTAGTTCTCTCAGCCCCTTGGGATAGAATTCATTCAGGTCTGGAGATTACAGTCTTTCACAGAGCGACATCTTGTTACCTATCCTGGCCCCTATCTTGGATGTTGGTGACCTCGTAGCCATGTTTATTCCACACTGTCATGTTTCACTTTTATAGAGAAGATGGAAGTAAAGTAAGAGTAGTGAAGAAGTTCTGTTTCTCTCCTGTCATCCACTGGCCTTAGGACATCAGCCTCAGTACACAATCCTGCTTATTTGTGTTCTTGTCATATTCAACAGAAGACCTTTTGATGACTCTAGATTTTTCTGAAAGTTTTGATTCCTTTCTTTCCTTGGCTTCAGCCTTCCAGCTACAATTTTTACTCTTTTACACCAATCTGTCTTTTTCCCCTTAGTAATGCACTGTTCTCTGATCTGTGTGTGTGTTCTTTTACAATCTGATTTTATTGAAGTGGCCCATTTGCTTTTCCCTCACACCAAGATAATTTTTTAAAATCACTTTTTTTAGATTTATTTTTTAATCGTCTTAAGCCAGTTCCCCCTTAATAGGCTCTAGCTAATACCAACATGTCTATCTCTTCTTTGAGTTTCTGAAATATCAGATAGATGCCTCATTCATGCCCTCTGTTTTCCTCTGGGCTATCACAAGGATGACATAGAATATAACAGTCAATAAAGAGTGTGGGGATGTCATACTCAATGTGGCTATTAGATTAGCAGCAACAAAGACAGACTGTGGCTGAGTTAACAATGGAATTTGTCGGGAAGATTATCAGGAAACTCAGACTAATGAGAAGATTTGGAACCAGGCTCTGAAACTGAAAGAACCAGGATGTCTCCAGAAGTTCACTTAGTGAAAATTATTCTCTCCTTATGTCAATTCACTTAAAATTAAAAGTCTTAGGAGAGACAGTGTATCTGATTGGCCTAGCTAGGTCTGATAGTCGTCCCTTGGCTAGAGCAAGACAGAAAATGCTGACTGACATGCTCCTCAAAACTGCATGACATGGAGGCCAGGAATCACTCCTCAGGGGGTTGGGGTGCGATTACCTATGGGGGGTGGTGAATGGACTGCTGAAGAAGAACAAATGTCCCCTATCGTTTCCCAAGGGTTACCTCACTTCCACTTTACCAACAGGATCTAGCTTTTTTCTCAAAGTTAAGCACTGATCATCCATCTGCTTCTGAAAAGAGATGTTGTTACCAAGGAGCATTAAGAATTTATGAAATGCTCTGTTTTGAGCAGGGAGAGATTTCCCACAGGTATCTGAATAGTGGAGGGAAGTCCTAGGAATACCAAAATCTCTGCCAATTTTAATAATATCTCTGAGATTCTATTTACCTTGCACTCTTAAAACTTGTAGAAAAGAGGACCAATATACAAATGCATTTACCTCATATTAAAATACTGAATTACTGTAACAACCATATTTGGGGCTTATTATTAGATATTGGGAAATCTTAAATGTAGTTCTTGAATCGTTCCCATTACTTCCTCCTGAAAATTACTAATCATCCCTTTAATAACCTTAATAACCCCTTTCATGTAGATGCTGCTTACAGATATCCTGATACTATGTTTCCTCTTTCTTTCATTCCTGTACCTTTCATAATATTTGATGTTACTTTTTTTTCTTAGACTTTTTTTTCCTTCATCGTTGTTTCAGGAACATTATTTATGATCAACCTATTAAATGTGTTCCTTCCAGACTTTATAAGTGGCCCTCAACTTTTGAGAGGAACTTATGCCAGTCATGTGGGACTTCCCTGGTGGTTCAGCAGTGAAGAATCCGCCTGCAATGGAGTGCAGGAGCATCGGTTCAATCCCTGGGCTAGGAAGATCCCCCTGGAGGAGGGCACGGCAACCCACTCCAGTATTCCTGGAGAATCCCATGGACAGAGGAGCCTGGCAGGCTACAGTCCGTGGGGTTGCCAAGAGTCAGACACGACTGAAGCAGCTGAGCACACATGTCTGTCATGCAGCTAGCCACTCATTTCTCATGACCACCTTTCTTTAAAGAAAGAACAGTCAGTGTGAAGGAATAAAAATATTATGATGCCTATTTCTTCTCAGTTTCCTGCCTAAACTCCTATCTAGATATGTAGATTTCTTCAAAGTTTATCATTTGCTCCAATGTGGCAGGTGACTTACAGCAGGCTTTCCTTTAGAAACACTCTCCAAACAGATGGCTCAGTTCCAGACTGACCAGCACAGGTGAGAAATGGTCATCTCCTTGTCCCTCCCCAAGACATCTTCACCTGGAAAATCATTGAGCACACAGATACTGGAGGAGTCGACAACTCTCAGAATCATTGATTCAGAGAAAAAAATCTTAGAAGATGATGACAGTGGGTGGAAGAATGAGATTAAGGGAGTTAAGGGGGTAACAGAATACAGCAAAGTTTCTGCTAAGTTTTTCTCATATCACCCTGGAGTTCTCCCCTGCCTAACAAATCAGAATGACAGTAGAACTGGGGGATAATTTTTTAAAACTTCATACTTCCAGGGACTGTATTTGAAACTGAGGCAGGCATACAAACAGTCTAAATGTCAAACGCAGGTGTCATCAAGCCCAGGAAGGCTTGGACTTTAGAGGAGAAGTTGGTGACCTGAGAAACCACAGCAGCCCAGTCAGGCTGAGAGCCCCGTGAGGATTCTACATTGGAACTTATCATCAGGATGCCCTTTTAGTTTCATAGACACAATAATCTGGAAATTTGAAATTTGTCCACAACTCGGTTTCCTTTCCTTTTCACCATCTTTAATGAAGTCACAAGATCTGAAAATGGCTGAACAGCCAGCCACGGATGGATCCTAGGCTCTGGCACTTACTAGGCAAGATAGTTTCTGGGGGTACTTAGACGTGAAGGAAGTTGAGACTGAAACACATTTGTCTAAAAGAACGCTAAGCATCAAATGGGGGACGTCAAGTTCATGCTCCAGGGATTCAAGAACTGCACAAGAAGAGAGGAGGAAAGGCAGGAATAAGGAAAGACCATTTTGTTCTGAGTGGGGCTAGGAGACTGGCACTCCTTTTGTACGACCGACCCTCCGGAGGGTGGGCGGGGCATCCTGTCTTAAAGGTACTGGGCCGACTCAATAAGAGGCACTGTTGCCAAAGAAATAAACACCATTCATTTTCTTAATCTGAGAGAAAAGTAAAAATCAAGACACTTTCTCCTAGAACGCCGACCAGTCAGCTGATCCCCTTATCCGTAGAAGCTGAAACATCAAGGGCATGGTCTGTCACACAGTGTAACCACGCCAGCAGCTGCTCCTGAACAGTGCAGGACAGTCTCAGGATGTAAACACTGTCGGGAGAGGGGGCTAGGAGGATTAACTGAAGCTAGACTGAGTTAGACTGCATATTTATTTGGAGTCAGCTCTAAAGTGATGGAAATGAGGGCTGATGGCTATGGAGAGGTCCAATCCTCAAACCACCTCTCCACACTACTTCCTTTTATAATTAAATTAGCTTGCTCTATAATGATTAAGGCATGTGAAAGATGGAGAAAACTGTGGAAAAGATGTTCGTGGGGAGCAATGCGTGGTAGAGAACAGGACACACAAAGTCACTGCATGACCCCATAATTTAACCAATGATTGTAAGGGAATACAGTTTAGATTTTCAGTCTCTATTTCCATTTTCCCTCATGCAAATAGGAACATAATGAAGAAGATGGTGAAGGAAAAAGACATCTAAGAATGAGACTGTTTCACCATATCAAGGAAAATGAGCTAGTCAGAAAGGGATGTTGGGTAAATAACGAGCAGGTACTCTCCAAGAGGTCAGCATACACATACTGTAAGCAAACAGGCTGCAGCCACAGCCAGGGGGGTCACCAGCCTGGGAGTAGAATTTTTTCCTCAGGAGGTCTTTAGAACAGAAGAGATGCTATTGTTCTAACTATGGCTTAGCTGTGGTCCCCACCTCTCACCCGTTCTCACTGCCTCAGGCACTGCAAGCTCAGTCACCTTAACCAAACATTTGCAGCACCTGTCACCAGCGTCTGCCTGAAATCCTGACCCACAGGATAACAGTGCTTATTGTGGGTTTGAGCTGCTAAGTTTGGGGGTGATTCATGACACACAGAGAGAAAGGAAAAAAAAACGGGAACCTGAGGGGCAGGAGGGAGGGAGCTGGATTCGGGCAGCAGGACAGTTGAGCTGGGAGTGCCTCAGTCACCCCAGCACTTCTCAAGTGCCATGACCCTTTAGAATCACAAGTATTCTTCTTTTAAACTATAGCAATTTTATTTTTTCACCCTATTGGAGATCATTGTGTATCAATACATAAACGGCTTCCTAATTCCTTTCCACAGCTATAAACCCTTTCACTTTGTGGAAGTAGGTATCATCGTTTATTTAGGCAATTCCCTATCTGTAGGCATTGAGAGTGTTCTGATATTTCAAAACATCCTTCACAGTACCTATCTACATAGTCCTCCTACATGAGTGCAGGTAAAAGGGCAGAACAAAACCCGTGAACTGGGATTGCGGATACACGTTTCAAACTCACTCTCCAGCCCTGATCTGTAGGGAGCTGTGACCTGGGAACTGCCTAAAGACCCCAGGGTACCCATCACACAAGGGGCTCGTGTGAGCTCAAAGCAAATGCGTGGAAACCTCATGGGTGCCTCTGACAAAGACATTAAAATAGAGCTGCTTCAGCAAATCCTCACCTGCGTCCTGCACCGACCTTCGGGTCGGTACAAAGTTCTCAAACACTTTCTGTGCTAGGACACTGTGAGAGAGCTCAAAGAAGGAAAAGAGGTGAAGGAGGCGAAGATCAAGTCTGCCCGCTCACTGTGGGATCCAGAAGAGCTGAGTCCAGTCGGCTGGGTTTTCTCCATCAGGGAGACAGCTCCAGTCACCAGGGAAGAGACTGCCCGAAAGGTGCTGAGGATGCGAACACACTCTCGGGGGGGTCTTTCCCTCCCCCTCACCTCCTCTCTCTCTCTCTCACACACACAAGTTATATGATAAAGTAAAATTACAGCATTATGAACAGAAGGATTTGTGCTTCCCATTCAGTTCAGTTCAGTCGCTCAGTCGTGTCCGACTCTTTGCGACCCCATGAATCGTACCACGCCAGGCCTCCCTGTCCATCACCAACTCCCGGAGTTCACTCAGACTCACGTCCATCAAGTCAGTGATGCCATCCAGCCATCTCATCCTCTGTCATAACTTCTCCTCCTGCCCCCAATCCTTCCCAGCATCAGAGTCTTTTTCAATGAGTCAACTCTTCACATGAGGTGGCCAAAGTATTGGAGTTTCAGCTTTAGCATCAGTCCTTCCAATGGACACCCAGGACTGATCTCCTTTAGGATGGACCGGTTGGATCTCCTTGCAGTCCAAGGGACTCTCAAGAGTCTTCTCCAACACCACAGTTCAAAAGCATCAATTCTTTGGCACTCAGCTTTCTTCACAGTCCAACTCTCACATACATACATGACCACAGGAAAAACCATAGCCTTGACTAGACAGACCTTTCTTGGCAAAGTAATGTCTCTGCTTTTTGCTATCTAGGTTGGTCATAACTTTTCTTCCAAGGAGGTAGTGTCTTTTAATTTCATGGCTGCAATCACCATCTGCAGTGATCTTGGAGCCCAAAAAAATTAAGTCTGACACTGTTTCCACTGTTTCCCCATCTATTTCCCATGAAGTGATGGGACCAGATGCCATGATCTTCGTTTTCTGAATGTTGAGCTTTAAGCCAAATTTTTCACTCTCCTCTTTCACTTTCAAGAGGCTTTTTAGTTCCTCTTCACTTTCTGCCATAAGGGTGGTGTCATCTGCATATCTGAGGTTATTGATATTTCTCCCAGCAATCTTGATTCCAGCTTGTGCTTCTTCCAGCCCAGCGTTTCTCATGATGTACTCTGCACATAAGTTAAATAAGCAGGGTGACAATATACAGCCTTGATGTACTCCTTTACCTGCATATAATTCTTTACTCTGGAGTGGGTGTTCCCTTTTGTTTCCATAAAATGCACAAATGTATTTCTGTACATCTAGTATTTCAGTGACTTTCAAACTACTTTGACGATGACCAACAGTAACAAAAACATTTATGATACAATCCATCCACCTGTGTGTATCGAAAAAAAGGGTCACCCAAAGCATTTTGCTTTATTGTGCGTAAAACTCTTGCATATTTTCTAGTCTATTCCATTTTGTAAAAATGCTGGTCTCAACCCACTTGATTTTATGACTCACTCATGGGTCAAGGTCTGTAGTTTGAAAAACACAGCATACCATAGGTCTAGGGTAAAATCTAGGTGTTTGTCCTGTGTAATAAGAAGCTTAAAAGCCTGTGCTATCTGCTTGCTAAATTGTTCTTCCTTTAAAAGTTAAAAGTCATCCTCGTTAAATGTACCGGAAGCAACATAAATCTGACTTTCTCAGAAGCTGGCATTAATGTGCTGTGATTTGGTGCTGGTGCTGGGAATATCAGTAAGTGCGCCTGGCTCTGTCCTTCTGCTTGATGGTCTGACAGCTGGGGAGGCACTTTCCCTCTTTGATGCCTTTGATGCAGCTCAATGAAGAGAATGCAAATACTAGTCAGCCTGGGCCGAGAATCTGTCTCCCCGTAGCTGACTGCACTCCATGGCAGAAAGAGGGCGGGGTGTGCGTGTGTCTCTGAAACTCACAAGAGTGATTTCTTATAGGGGAAGCAAGGGGAGTAGAGTAAAATGAGAAGCAAGGAAAGGGGTGCAGGTGTGGAAGAGTTCTCTCTAGCCTTATGCCGTCACCCCTGAAGCAGTATCAGTGATGCCATATTTGTGTTCAGGTCTGTTCAGGAGGAGCGGGGAGAGACACCCACATGGTTTGTAAGTCACCTGTGGGTCAGGTCCTATTCCTGCACACACACCCCCCCTTGCTCACTGGAGTAAGTGTAACAGGAGTTACCCTGTACTATGAAAATGAGTGAAAGTGAAAGTCGCTTTCAGTCGGGTTCAACTCTTTGCAACCCCATGGACTATACAGTCCTCGGAGTTCTCCAGGCCAGAATACTGGAGTGGGTAGCCTTTCCCTTCTCCAGGGGATCTTCCCAACCCAGGGATCGAACCCAAGTCTCCCGCATTGCAGGTGGATTCTTTACCAGCTGAGCCATGAGGGAAGCCCAAGAATACTGGAGAGGGTAGCCTATCCTGAGTGCTTATTAAACCTGTACTGAGTGCTTATTAAATCTCATGATTCTATGAGGCAGATGCTATGTGAGTCTTAACTTTGCAGATGAGAAAACTGAAGCGCAAAGAGGGAAAATCACTTCCTCCCGGTTACATCACTGGTGTAAGATGGAACCAGGACCAGATCCTAGGTCTGTTCAAGCCCAGAGCCTGTGCTTATTACCACCAATATGCAACATCTCTATTTAGCCGATAGGAAACTGGCTCAGAAAAGTTAAGTAGTCTGTCCAAGGTCACACAGCTGACAGGTGGCTCAGCCAGACTATGCCTTGATATCATGTTCTTTTTCTAAAACCACTTAGCACTACTGCATCCAAAGCCCACAGTGACCTGGAATAATCTCAGGGGAAATACAGCTCCTCCTGGAAGGCAAGTGTGAATATGGCTCGGTGGAACAATTCCCGGGCTGCTACTGAGACACGCAGACTCCTCTGTTGATTCTCCATAAGATGGCTGGGGGAGGGGGGCGGGGAAAGGGGGCGGGGGAGGGGGGCAGGGGAGGGGCAAGTCTCAGATGAGTCTTCAGACAAACAACAGTGCAAGTTCGTGGGCATTTCTGAGCTCCCCAAGTGTCAAACCTAAAGTTGTGAGGGCTTTGACATTTTCTCAATTCAATCTAAAGCCTTGACTTAAAACTCCTTCTTAAACCAGGCACCTTATGAGAGGCCAAGAGAAATGTTATATTTCATTGCTTAAATAAACAGAAGCAGATCACTGGAGGGCAGGAACCATGCTGCACGGTTCTTAGAATACTTAGCACTCAAGTCTTTCTTCACAGTTAGCTTCTAACGCCCAGAAAAGGAATCTTTAATACCAGACAAGACATTTAAACTGTGGGGGAGGGAGAGGTGTCTAGGTAGGCCACCTCTACCAATCCCACTGAAGGCATCTGAGCAGCTGTTGCCAGTATTATACACAGCTAATGTACATGAGGGCTTCCCAGATGACTCAGCAGTGAAGAATCTGCCTGCCGGGGCAGGAGATGCAAGAGACCCGAGTTCGATACCTGCATTGGGCAGATCCCCTGGAGGAGGAAATGGCAACCTGCTCCAGTATTCTTGCCTGGAAAATTCCACGGACAAAGGAGCCTGGTGGGCTACAGTCCAAGGGTCACAATGAGTCAGACACAACTGAGCAAATGAGCACACACACAGCACACAATTTACATGAGTAGAGTTACAGAATCATCGCCTCAGTAGGAACAATTCTGCTTATAATCTGAGAACTTTCTATACACCCACTGATTGTTGTTTATTAGAGCATGCATATCAATGGCCTTTTTACATAATGGCCTCTTGAGGTCATTGTGTGATGCTCATTCTGTATCTCCAGACCCTCCTAGTACAGGGCCTGCCACATCAGATGCTCAATAAACTTTCATTAAACAAGTAAATGAAGTTGCTGATGCCCTTTTTTAAATGTTCAAATGGGAAAATAATGGTTGGCTATACTACTGACAGATTTTTCGTTTTAAGAGTAAGTATCAGGGTTTTGATGAATGGATATTGTTCCCTCATTTTAGAGACTAAATATAGACTTCGATCACTAGATAACTCATAATTGTACTAAACTAGCCACCCATGTTCTTTCTCTCTAAACAAAGTCTCATAGAATGTTTTCACTAATTTTTTTTTTTTAAGTTTTTAGCTTAAAATTGTAAGCTTGGACAAGGAGATAGTTCCCAGCAATTTGGACCCTGATTGGATATGTATTCCACTGCTTCCAGCTGTGTGCACGCCACTGTCCTCCATGCGTGTGTGCATGCGTGCACGCTAAATCACTTCAGTCAGTTCAGTTCAGTTGCTCAGTCGTGTCCGACACTTTGCAACCCCATGAATCGCAGAGCACGCCAGGCCTCCCTGTCCATCACCAACTCCCGGAGTTCACTCAGACTCACGTCCATCGAGTCCGTGATGCCATCCAGCCATCTCATCCTCTGTCGTCCCCTTCTCCTCCTGCCCCCAATCCCTCCCAGCATCAGAGTCTTTTCCAATGAGTCAACTCTTCACATGAGGTGGCCAAAGTACTGGAGCTTCAGCTTCAGCATCATTCCTTCCAAAGAAATCCCAGGGTGGATCTCCTGCAGAATGGACTGGTTGGATCTCCTTGCAGTCCAAGGGACTCTCAAGAGTCTTCTCCGACACCACAGTTCAAAAGCATCAATACTTCGGCGCTCAGCCTTCCTCACAGTCTAACTCTCACATCCATCTTCAGTTGTGTCCAACTCTGTGGGACCCCATGGACTGTAGCCCACCAGGTTCCTCTGTTCATGAGATTCTCCAGGCAAGCCCCACCCAAATGGAAGGGGCAGCTCTACCCTCTAGCTACAGACAAGTCCCAGCAAAGACTAACCCCAATCTTTCTGGTACAAGTTTTACAAGGGCCAACCTGAGTTATAGCCAGTTTGCTATAGTTATTAGCTCATCTGGTAATTCAGGGTCAAGGGAAAACACGATCAGGGAACAACAAAAAAAGATGGACTAGTAAGACAGACTAGAGTAACTGAGAGAAAGACTTCTTTTCAAAACCCAAGTAGTGTCTTTGTCCTTTGAAGGACAGGAAATACCCCCAAACAGCAAGACAACAGGAATAAACCCCACATAAATCACTGGGGCACCTACTTTCTTTTTACAAGAAAAAGCTCTAGTCCATATTTTCTATTTTTATATTCATGAGAAAAGAACAAGTAGATTATAAGATAAAATATGGATCTCAGCATTAACAGATGAACAGATAAAGGAATCTAACATTTTAACTAAAAAATTATGATCACAATGAGATACCATTTCACCCCCATTAGGTTACTGCTGCTGCTGCCAAAGTCCCTTCAGTCGTGTCCAACTCTTAGTGACCCCATGGACTGTAGCCTCCCAGGCTACTCTGTCCATGGGACTCTCCAGGCAAGAGTACTGGAGTGGGGTGTCATTTTTGCTTTTATCCAAAAACTGGAAAATTAGAAGTGTTGGAGAGGATGTGGAGAAACTGAAACCTTTGTGCACTGCTTATGGGAATCAATGAAAAATGGTGCAGCCACTGTGGAAAAGAGCTGGGCAGTTCTTTCAAAAGTTATACATAGAATTAGCATATGACCCAGCAATTCCACTGTTAGGTATACACCAAAACAAATTAAAAGTAAGGACTGATATAGTTATTCCTACACTAGTGTTCACAGCAGCATTATTCTCAACAGCCAAAAAGTGGCAACAAGCCCAAGTTCATTACAAATGAATGGATAAACAAAACATTTATCATACAATTCAATCTTAGAAGGGAATGAAAATTTGATATGTGCTACAACATGGATGAACTTTGAAAACATTAAATAAAATAAGGCAAACACAAAAGACAAATATAAATATGATTACACTTACATGAAGTTATCTAGAGTAGTGAAATTTGTAGAGCCAGAAAAAGAATATAGGTTACCAGAGGTGAAGGAGAGGGGACAGTTATTGTTAAGTGGGTACAAAGTTTCTGTTTGGGATGATGTAAAGGTTTTGGAAATGAATAGTGGTGAGGTTGTGCAACATTACGAACGTACTTAATACCACTAAACTGCATACTTAAAAATGGTTAAAATGGCCATTTTTAGGCTACATATCTCTTACAACAATAAAAAAGAATATATTGTGTACCCCGTGACTATATTAATTATCTTCACCTTATTACACAAACGTCACCACTAAGATGCTGCCACCTCCCTCAGAATAGGCATCTCATAGCACAGAGACAGGGAAATGGGATCTGCTGATGTTCACTGGCTGCTTGGCTGGCCTAGAATAGTTTTCCTACCCCAGGAACTGGGGAGAAATCGAAGCTGCCCCTTGGCTTTTACAACCACTGCAATAGCTCTTGCACAACACAGGGCTGTGGAGAGAAGCAGAGACTGTGCTCATGGCCACTCCACCCACCTCCTCCCTAGAGGGCAAAGGTTTGGGTGGGGGAATTGGCTCTACTGCCGGGCCACCCACCCATGTTAGGTCTTCTGCCCGGAGCTGGGTAGATGGAAACTGCCACTTAGCTCTCAAGCCCATGCCGACAACATGGATCTCAGCAGGAGGGGTATGTGCAGCCATGCCTTCCACTGTTCCTACTGACTTTCTGTAGATTTTGTTGAATAGACATTTCTTTTCTCTCTCTCTTTTAAAAAATGTTTTGGCTGCACCGTGTGGCATGTGGGATCTTAGTTCCCTGACCAGGATTGAATTCGCACCCTCTGCAGGGGAAGCTCTGGGTCTTAACCACTGCACTGCTAGAGAAGTCTATGATTTCTTAAATTGTAAGGTTTTTGGTTAATTTCCAGAGTTTTTTGAATGGTTATTTTTGCTAATTTTTACCAGTTGAATAAATGTCACTCTAGGAGTGAGGTTTCACTGGGATCCTCACACTGCTCTCCTGGGAGCCCCTTCCTACTCCACAGAGTTTCAAGCATAATGGAAAGATGCATGTTTTTGAATAGTAGCATTTTGTACAGATCCTCTTGAAGGATCTTCCTGGTAAGTTCAGGTGCTAATTTTATACCCTTCTTACAGTAGTCCAAGGAGAAGCAGAGATGGTGGCCACACGCAGTCTCGTCTGTCTAAAAACCTGCTGGAGGTGGTGCAGGGGTGGCCAAGCCCTTGGCTCAGAGAGCAAACAGCCTGAATAAGGAGAGTGTGTGATTAGATAACCCTGAGATCAAAGGTGTAGTGTCCCTGCAGGAAGGTAAAAGGATTAGCATCACAGAGGCACACACAGCTTTTGGAAATACAAGTCCTTGGAAATCCACAAAATCACCTGTGTCCTTCCGCTAGGCACTCAGAGTGACTTCTTGCTTGCAGTGCTCGCTTCCCAGATGCATCGTCATATTTGGTGAACGTTTATTAAATGTCCCTGGGAGGGTGACATTGTCAATTAACGCTGCGAATAATCTTGTTTTGCTTTTTCTTCCTGTAAAGATGTGGTTATTGCTGGGGACTTCATATTTCTTTTATTTTCAGGTGGTTTTTAAGGAGTGAGAAGAGGTAGTTGACGCAAGCGTCAGTGTATCCAGTTTTGCGAAACCACCGCTGAGGATACTAAATATTACTCTGACTTGGCTAATCTAAGTGACGCTGTTTTCCTCATGAGGCTTGCTACAGGTTGGAAGGGAAAACTGCCCTTCAACAATGCAATGTTCAGCCATTGTGTCTGCAAGTCCAGAATGACTGGTAAGTTTTACCTCATCTAGTCCCTCATCTGACACAGGCTGGAGACCAGTTTCATTATGATTACTTTCTAGAAGAAGAAACAAAATCATTTGGCAGCATGCTCAAAGTGATGAATTGCAAAAATGAATGAAATATCCTTGTTAACGTCTTTGGATGTCTCTTAATGTATCTCTCCATTTTTCTTCCAAAGGCCATTTGTTTGTTAAGATCTTCCCAGGGAAGAAACTTGCAATGCATAACTTCAAACATCAGTTTGAAATGATTCTTCAGGTGCAATGCCAGCAACTTTCATACGCCCCCTTCACATGGCCTCTGTGATCTCTGGCATGTCCTCTTTTTCCCCTCCCTGCCCACGTGCATTCTGAATAACAAGGACTTCTGGCTGGACTTACTGTTTGGGTCAAGTTCAGAGAGTGTTCTTGTGTTTCTTTCATCATCTAATAAAGATGGGAGGCGGAGGTCAGGGGAAGCACGTCTTGGAGATGAAGGGCAAATTGAGATCTTTGATTCAAAGAGTGTGACTCCATCACTTTCTCTTGCACAGAAATTGTATTCATCCCACACTTCCTACTGCAAATCACTCTGGTACGACGTGACAATGCAGCAGATACACAAGGACGTTTCCCACATCGCACTACAAACACAGACACCCTCTCCGGGGAACCTAAGAGAAACTCTTGGGCTTCCACTTCCCCTCCATTTGTTTGAAGGATCAAGAGAACACAGTTCCATTTTCAACAAAAATGAAAAAGGAAAATCATGAAAAGAGCCAACCTCCTTTTTTTCTCTCTTAATATATTGTTGCATCCAGGGAAGCGGAAACAGTGAGCGCCACTGATACTGGGTCCCCGGGGACCCTATAAGGGTCACTCCCCAGCTCTCAAATGAGCTCGTCTTCCTCCGCTTGCACAGCAAGCTCATAATGGGACTGGAAGTTACTCTTGGCTCAGGTCTGCTATGCAGAAAATGAAGTGCCCTGGTGCTTCAGGGAACCAGGCTGTCTTCCCACCTGGGCTTTTACAGGGAGGACAGTTTTTAGCTTTAAAGCTTTGGAGGTTTGGAGCAAGGAGATTTGAACAGCCCTGAGCTGTGTTCCTGCCAGCCTCCACAGGCCTGTGAGCACTGTGTGCTCCTTACGGGCAGGGGCAGGCTCCTGCTACATGCTTTTGTTGTTTATTTCTTCTTTAGGCGCTTTCTGTGGTGCCATGGATCAATTCACTTTGGGACTTAAAATGTGACAACATCTTATCTTATTTATTCTGTACTGGTGCAAAGTAATGTGTGCACTGGATGAGTTTCCAGACAACTGGGCTGTCACCCTTTGAGAATTGAATAGTTTAAAATGAAAATGTATTTGGAGTGCATTGAGTTAATAAATATGGTAGAGATGATGAACTGTTCTTTGACCATGCAAGTTCATTATCAGGAACATGTACTATTTTACTGGCTGGATCAGAGACGGCCCCAGGGCCTGTGGAGATGAGAACTCCTTGAGCCTCTCCTTGGGGTCCTGGGGCTCCACCTCGTGCCCTCAGTTTGCTGGGTTCTAACTCTGTGCCCCTTTGTCTTCACTGGAACCATTTCTTCCCAGGGTCCGTGTCTGAGAAGCTTCACTCAGTCTTGACTATTTCCTTCTTCACTGATCATAACCCAGAATAAAACTGAGAGAAACCAGATGGACTTACTTTTACATATACTATTTGGCAAGTAGGTTCTCTTCCTAATCGAGTAAAGAGCGTGGGTTTTATGATAGCTATGAAAATCTAATTCACCCTTTTCATCATTATGTGAGGAGATGAACTTTATATCAAGTGGCATTTTATTTTTTACTTGGAAAAATGTACGTTTATCTATTAAAATTAAAATTTGCTTTCAGTAGAACACGCCAATTGGACCTCCAAACAGATATGCGTGTGTTAGTCACTCAGTCGTGTCCGACTCTGCAACCCATGGACTGTAGCCCGCCAGGGTCCTCTGTCCATGGGGCTTCTCCAGGCAAGAATACTGCAGTGGATTGCCATATCTTCCCCCAGGGGATCTTCCTGACTCAGGGATCGAACCCAAGTCTCTCATGTCTCCTACGCTGGCAAGCAGGGTCTTTACCACTAGCACCACCTGGGAAGCCCCCAGACAGACTTAGAACCATCCATTCCTAACTTCCTCTTTGCTATCTTTTTAATCCAGGCCAGTATTATCTTGCACAGACTATTAAAACCGCCCTTTAATGGTCTCCCAGCATGATCCTGGCTTCCTTCCAACCTACTCTCCACACAATAGTCAGAATGAGCTTTAGAAAATGCAGGTCTCATTTTTTCATCCCCACGCTCAGAGGCTCTCCTCACCAGCCTCACCTCGCATCATGCTCCCTCTCCTGCTGTGCCCTCCACGCCGTCCTTTCCTTGGCCATGTTCCCTTCAGTCAAAGACCTTTGCACATGCTGTCTGCTCTGCCTGAAATGCTCTTCCCCTGTCTTTTCCACAGCTGGCCCCTTCTACCCTTCAGTTCTCAAATTAGATGTCACTCTCTGACCACTCTAATTAAAGTAGATATTCACTATTATTGTCTATTAGAGTAGAGTTGAGTGGACAGATATATGGGAGTGAACACAGAGTATGAGAATCTTTGTTTCACATGCTAATGCCCATCAGATAGCATTCACCATGAAAGGACATTAAAGTCAGGCAGAGATTAAGTCAGGCAGACAAGTGACCTTGCTAGTTGACTTCAACCCTCTGTCAACAGCTAGTCCAGTGCTATAACAAAGCTCATATAAATTGGCCGAAGTGGCACAGATGAAAGCTGCACACGAGAGCAGCAGCCTGAACTCCATTTACCAAGGCTTACCTATTGCTGAATGTCCAGCACACCAGCCACAAAGAGTGGTGCCGAGCTTCCAATATGGCAGCACGACTCAAGAAGCACAATTAGTCACTTGGTGAGGAGCTGACTATACTGAGTCCCTTTTGATTTGAAAGGACTTTTTCACAGGAATAGACACATACTTCATATGTAGGTCTGCCCTGCCTGCTGGTAGGACCTCAGCCAGCATGCCCATGCAAGTGGTATGGTTATGGAGTGTTTGTTTTATGGACACAGAATCTTAGATAGTGTAACATCAGACCATAGCATTCACATTAGAGCAAATGAGGTGAGGGATGGGCCCGTGACTACAGGAGCTAGGTATCACACACACACCACCCAGAAGGGGCCAGCTGCCTAGAGCTCTTCTTGGAGGAAATACTCCACAAGGATGGAGTGTCATCCTCCAGCATATGCACTGAATCAAAGACTTTTATATGCTCCTATACTCTCAACAGGAAGAATGCATGGATCTGGGACCAAGGGTGGAAGCAGGAGAGGCCCTACTTGGTTTCACTTGCAGTGCCATGGTGGGGGACTCAGTATTTCTCATAGCTGTGACTCTGGGCTCTGGAGGGTTAGAAGTGCTCCTACTCAAAGAGAGTACACTTCCACCTGTGGCATAGCAAGAGGACCATTTAATGATAAGCCCTGAGAAGGCAACGGCACCCCACTCCAGTACTCTTGCCTGGAAAATCCCATGGATGGAGGAGCCTGGTGGGCTGCAGTCCATGGGGTCCCTAGGAGTCGGACACGACTGAGCGACTTCACTTTCACTTTTCACTTTCATGCATTGGAGAAGGAGATGGCAACCCACTCCAGTGTTCTTGCCTGCAGAATCCCAGGGATGGCGGAGCCTGGTGGGCTTCTGTCTATGGGGTCGCACAGAGTCGGACACTTAGCAGCAGCAACAGCAGCGTGTCTGTCACCTGGGCACTTTTTATTCTGTGTCTCCAGGGACCTGCAGACAAGCATAGGAGTCACCATCTTGGCAGAGGGGAAAGACCTGGTAATCAGGAGAGAGAAGAGCTGTTGACACATAAGGGGTCAGGAAGGAATATGCGTGGAACCCACCTGGGGTTCTCTTGGCGTTTCCTTCCCCACCCATGACTGTAAATGAACAAACACAGTAATCCCATTCTGAGAAGAGCATCTATCTTAGTCCATTTGGGCTGCTATAACAAAATATCACAGACTGACTGAGTAACACAGCAAACACTGATTTCTCACAGTTCTGAAGGCTGGGAAGTCCAAGATCGTGTGCCCGCAGCTCCTGTGTCTGGTGAGGACCCTCCTCCTGGTTTGCAGACAGCCGCTTCCTTGCTGCGTCCTTGCAGTGCAGAGAGAGAGAAGACTCTGGTCTTAGCACTAGTCTCATCATGCAGTTCTATCCTCATGCCCTTATCTAAACCCAATTATCTCCCAAGGGTCCTACCTCCAAATAGCATAACACTAGGGTTAAGGTTCCAACATACAAATCTGAAGGGGAGACCAAAGCACTCAGTCTGCAGCAACACGATGACCAAGGTCAGGCCCTTTGGAGATGAGCGTCTGGGCCACGCTACATGGAAAGCCCCTGACTGGGCAGAGGTGGTATCTGATAGTGAGATGGATCTAGACAGGTAATGGAGGAAGGAGGAAACGAGCATCAGTGTGTCTCTGAGAGTGACTGCCACAGCAGGGCTGAAGTTTATTCCACGAATCTCCCTTTTCTTAGTTGTCCCTCAGGCAGAGAGGCCCACTGGAATCCTGGAGGCAGTGTTCTGTGACTGCACATGAGGAAGTGGATTGGAGTGATCCAAGCGGTAGGCTGTGGCAGATGCAGAGTCACCCAGTCTCTCTTCAAAGAGGGCCTCGCGCTGAGCTGTGGAGTGGAGGCAGCAGACGCCTGTAGCCACCAGCTCCCTGACTCTGTCAGGGTTGCCCCTGTGTAGTCACACCTTCCTGAGGTCAGGCTCCTCCTGGAAGCACAGCTTCTGTTGACAGGGCAAGGGGTGGGGGGTGGGGGGCACCGAGGCCTGAATGCCTCTGCCCAGCGTGGCGCCACTCGGATGAGTGGACCTTGCCCCCTCGCCATGTCAGATGAGAGCGGCACAGCCCTGCTTCTCTCTTCCTCAGAGCTCTTTCCTCGTGCTTCTTTTAACTGCTGCTCATCCCTAATAAACACCTTGCATCCTAATCTGTCTTAGCACGTGCTTCCAGAGAGCCTGCTACAGGCCATACGCTTGGCGGGCAAAGGAAGAACTTGCTGATGAAGCTGTTCAGAGCAAGTTGCTTCCCTCTCCTGAACCTCCATTTCCTCATCAGTAAAGTGGAGACGACCACCTCTGCCTCTCAGGGTTGTGTGAGGTTTAAATGGGGTTGAGCGTGCAAAGCACCTGGCATATCGCTTGGCACATAACAGCATGTAACGTTTAAAAGGGAAGCTTTCTCGGAAATGGACAACTTCCCATGCTGACATAGCTCTGGGTGCTCTGCTCCAGAGGGGGAGCTGAGTGTCCCATTTCCTGGCCGCTTCACTGATGTGAATAATAACAGCTAAGTCTTATGAGGCATATACTGCAAGCCATGCACACGAGTGTCTTCATGTATTACCTCGTTTAACCCACAAAATGACCTGGTCAGGAAGATGAGGAGACTAAAGCACAGAGAGAAGTTCACAAACTGGCCTCAGGACCCAAAGACTAGGAGTGGGAGAGCTGGGCGCTGAACCCGGGAACCTGGCACCAGGGTCTGTGCTCTTGCCCACTACAGCATATACTGTACAAAGGACGTGACACAGAACAACCTAGTGCCGCCTCTAACCTTCCACTCTCCCATGACACCCTTCCAGAACTAGTTCTTCTGAATAGGAGAGAAGAGGATGCAGAATATGCCACCTGCCTGCTGATGGGCTGAGGTTCATTCATCTGTTTTTGAAGGCTTGGAGCGAGAATCCATCACCCACGTCTCCCCGGGGCCGAGACGCACCCCGGTGGGAACTGCTCTGCCGGGAGGTCTCAGGGCAGGAGTGGGACACCGAGAAAGGCAGCTTCCTCGTAAAATTTCAGGTGTCGCAAATGATTAACTCAGTTTTTTCCAACATGTCTTTATTTGCTTAAATTAACAAAATATAGGTTACATGCTATTTTCAGGTAAACTGCTTTTTCACTGAAGCAGAAAGCAATATTCACAACTTGGGTTGTTACATACTTCAAGTTTTAGTTTTAAATAGCAAGCCAGAATTCTGTACAAAATCAACATTTGGTGTAATATTGTCCAAATATGTGAAGGATTTTAAATGTTAGCTCTGTTACATTTTGTTCCAGCAAAGCAAAGATCATAATTCAAAATAGGATGTTAATATTTTATTAAATGCCTTCAGGGCTTAATAAATACAGTGTGCACATTGGGCTGTCTCATGCAACTACTCATATACAAATATACCAGATACCCTTGTGAGATCATGGAAGATCAGCCTCAGTCTCATGGCCAGTGGGAAGGCAAATTTTTAAAAAGAGAGAAAGAGTTGAAAGGCAACAAAAGGGGGTAATCATAGGCTGGAATAAAAAGATTAACAGAAAATATGCCACTTGGAAGGGTCAGTTGGTCGGTTCAAAGACAGCGGTCAAAAGCCTGGAAAGCATCTGGTAGTGACCTATTTTCCTAGTGTCACAACGTGATAAATGTCATGCTATCCTGGCTGGGGAAGTGTTGATGACCTTGGATGGTTTCATCCCTTAGTTCTCTGAGAAAGGCCTTACGGCTTCTCTTTCAGGCTGTGTTCTGGCTCATTATTAACAGCTCTAGGCAAGGTTGGCCACCCCTTCCCGTAGCTCTGTACTCTGTACTTATGCGTAGGGTGCCCATATAATTCATCACCCAAACTGGAACATTTTTGAGAGTTAAGGTGACACTCTTAGTGACTATGTGGGAACAAGAGGTATAAACCTGGGTTGTCCCAGGCAAATCAGGATGTTGGTCACACACAAAACCACGGTTTTAGACTTGGTTCTCAGAAGGTCAGGGCATATTAATCAGCAGGTTATAGCTAATTATATCTAAGTCTCTCATAGCCACAGTCAAGAATGAAAAACAGGCTTTAGAATACATTTCATAACAAATTTTTAAATTACTTTTCCTAGACCCTTTTTTCTTCCTCTAAACGAAATTTTACTTGGAAATCTAACAAATAAAACAGATGGAACTGGAGCTGCTCTGAGTGAAGTGGGGATGAAGGCTGAGAATTTATCCTCCTCTAGCAGCTCTAGAAGGCCTAAAAAGACCTCTTGCTTCTCAACACAATGTGGAAACCACCATTCTGGACCATGCTCTTTCCATCTCAACATTAACTTGTTCCTCAAACACTCCCACCTGACTCATTTTGGGTAGAAAAGTCTATAAACCTGCTATTCAAGATCTCCTAGTTTCTATTCCAGTTTGGCACACCCAGAACAAACTGAAATCTGCAGCCTTTATGGCAGGTGCTTAACACCTGGCTGCTGAAAGAATGAATATGTAACAGGCCCCTGAGAGTTGGAGGCTTCAGAGACCACTCTGCCAGCCTCCAAGTGACATCATTGGAGGCACTGATGAGCTATATTAAAAATGATGAGTGGAAAGCAAATGGCCCCTTGGAAGGATAGGTTTGGATCCTTTGGGTCCTATCCTTTGGGTAGGTACTTGACTCAGAGTTGTTCTGGTAACTGCAGAAACCCACAATCCTCCCTTTACCATCCCCTTTGCAGGTGCCCTGACCCTGAGACAAGCAAAGATGGCTGCAGGGAACTCAAGTGGCTTTGGCAAGCTGTGGTGGGGACGCTGGAGGAAGGAACCTTAAGCAAAGTGGCAGGAGGAGTTGCATCAGGGGCTGACAAAGTGCATGCGTGACTGATGAGGCCTAAGTGAGGCTGATGGGGAAGCACCTGGGGACCAAGAGAAAAAAAACGGCATCCCACAGTCAGAGATGGGTCAGACTGTCTAATGAAATGTCCTGGGAATTTGGGGAGGAAAAGAAGCAAAAAATAAACAGTACCTAGCTCTACAAATAAGAGTTGAAACTACCAAGAAGCAGTTTTTACATAAACACAGACACAGTACCAGAGGGTCACTGCTTAGGGGCAGTCACATGTATGTGACATCTTGTCAGCACTGCTTTCTTTGTCAGAATCCAGTGCCTAAGGAAAGCCCACCTGCTGGGCTCAAACCACACTTCACAGTCACCACCACTCACTGGAATCATGATTCACAAATCTAGAAAGAAATAATTAGCCACTGCAGGCTATGTATTTTTAAACATATTAAGTGATCATAAACATCACAGGCATCATCTCCTATTAAAAAAAACTGTGTGTTCATACAGTGTGTGTGTGTGTGTGTGTGTGTGTGTGTGTGTGTGTCCTCTCGTGAGGCTCTGACAGAACAGGTAAGAAGGCCTAAGTCAGCAGAATGATCTCAAGGTCTCCTGCTTTCTGTCTTAGTGAGTAAAGCCAGAAGCAGAAATACTGATGGGATCCTTGTGAGGGGGTCTTGGGAGCCACTGTTTTATCCTAGTCGATCTTTCTCAACTCTCGCTACACGTAAGAGTCATCTGGGGCAATTTGGAAAATAACCAATGCCAGAGCTCCACTCTAGACCAATTAAATCAGGGCCTCAGGGGCTCAGGCCTCAACATTAGTATTTTTTTTTTAAAGGCTCCCTGAGATGATTCTGGGACTTCCCTATAGCTCAGATGGTAAAGAATACGCCTGCAATGCAGGAGACCCGGGTTTGATTCCTGCTTTGGGAAAATCCTCTGGAGAAGAAAATGGCAACCCACTCCAGTATTCTTGCCAGGGGAATCCCAGGGACAGAGGAGCTTGGCTGGCTACAGTCCATGGGGTCGCAAAGAGTTGGACACGACTGAGCAGGTAACACTGCTACTCCTGAGATGATTGTAATGTGCAGGCAGCACTGAGAACACAGCCCCGCAACCGCTTTCCTAGCAATGGTTAGTCCAATACTCTAAACAAGTTACAGCTGAAATTTCAGGGAGAATTCCTCCCCCAACCCTGCAGCTCCAGCACTGATGAGAAATCCACTGCTCGCAGGGTGCCAACTCTTCCTGCAGCTGCTTTGCAGGGCATGAGGCCTTGGAGCAAGGTCTCCAGGAGGGAGCCCTGCTCAGGACTCAGGGTTAGCCTGCAGACACTGAGCGCTGCTGGGCCATCAGAAAATACGCTCCTATGCCACATCTGATGAAGGCAGCGGGAGCTGAACAAGGCAGACCCAGGCAGGAATCTAAGCACTGCTGGTTTTTCCTTAATGAAAATTAATCACATTCTCTTGAAATTTTATCTTATATCTGCAGCGACTACTCAAGAACATCCTCTTTAAAAACTCACCCTCCTGTCATTTCTGATATTTTTTGATTATTTAATAAAATGATTTAAAAAATATATACCACTACTACTATTTTCATCTATCTGGAAAAATATAACTTTCACAAATTCAACTAAAGAGTTATTAATAAAGTAACATGTCAAGCACCATATTTTTGCAACTAGAAAGAAATTTACCATGTTAGTCAATGGAAAACAGAATTTCTAAAAGCACCTCAGCATCAGCTTACAATTAGATGTCTAGAACAGTATGTACAGTTAATTGTACTGGAGATCCACGAAACAACATTGAAGAGGGCCCTCCATGTGTGTTAAAAATCAAGGGCCCAAATGCAAGATCTGAGAAGCATTTGCTTCTCTGCTCATCTAGTCTGCGCCCTTTGTTAAGATTCGTGCCCTTCTCCTCTCCAGCAAATGAGAGCTCATGCGGAAAGCTATATCTGCACTGCCTAGCTCTCATTTTCCAAGTGTAATTCTTAAACCGTCCACTTAGATCCCCAAAAGCACTGCTTGTTTTTCCATTTTCCTCTCCAGTAATTCTTTTAAACTCTCATCTCTGTGCTTGAAGTACAAGTAATCAGAAAAGGCTGGGCCCCTCCGGGTGCTCGGCAGGACCCGGAGGCCAGGCCGCTCGTCTCTGCGGGCGAACTCTCGCTCGGGGCCGCCCTCGGGCCCCAGGCTGTCGCGGCTCCTCAGCGGGCGGGCCCCCGGAGGCGAGGCCTCCTCGGCGGGCGCCTCCTCCCCAGGGCCCGGCCCCGGCTTGGCAGACAGGTCCTGCGGCGCGCAGAGCGGCGGGCCGCGGGGCCCGAGGCCCGGGCTGTCGGGCTCCACCTCGCAGCAGTTGTCTTCGTCCTCCTCCTCGTGGCAGGAGCTGCCCCGGGCGCTCTCCCCGTCCGACTGGAAGGCTGGCCCCCTGGCCTGGCGCTTCTGGGACAGATCGAAGGGTTCCTCCTGCTCCAGGCTCCGCAGGGCGCCCGCCGCCGGCGCCAGCGCAATTCTCCCCCTTCCAAAACCTGCCAGGAGCAAAGGCACGTTCAGGCCGCCGAAGGGGTCGCTGGGCGGAACCCAGGGCTGGTTAGCATAACTTGATTTTGCATTTTAAAACTAGATAAATCCCCAGAAGGCTGTAGAGAGACGGGCCTTGTCACAGCTGGAATCGATATCCGTGTGACTCCTTTCAGGGGACTGTGGCAACGTGCACGAAAAACTTTAAAAATAAGCACACCTTTGACTTAGCCAATCACACGGCTGAAAACTTAAACTATGAAAATAGTCCGGCAGATGCAAAAACTGTATAAGGACGGGTGAAAACAACGTATCCATTTAAGGACAGAGGTGTGTTTACATAAATAGTAGTACCTCCATGGGGCTTCCCTGGTGTCTCAGACCATAAAGAACAGTCAAGGTATTATGTGTGTAGAAGGTATTTCTATGTGTATAATATGTCGAGACCTCTTAGTGCTCATAAAAGGTATTTTCTATATACTTTAAGTAAAAATATATATATTTATTGTGTAGACTCTATTTTATCTATCAAAAAATGTCTGGAAGGATATATGTCAAAATCTCAAAAATGGGTCTAACTATGAGGTGATTTTTACACTTTTCTTTTCACTTCGAATATATTTCTTTTTACTTTTAACAGTGAACACATATTTTACCATAAGGAAAAAATAACAAAGATATTTTCATTGTGAAAACAAACAAACAAACAAACCAGATACTGCATTTGGTTCCAGGGCTCCCCAAGCACAGACAGAGCTGGAAGGGCAGAGGAAGGTGCACTGAGGCGTTCAAAGGCCCCTGACCAACCACAAGTGTCCCTGCTACTGGACACAGGGAGGTGGGCGGGCCTCACTTTCAGGGATGGGCTTTCAGCAGCCAACAGACATGTGGGAGGCGCGACCCGTCCGGCGTGGGCCAGCGGTCAGGCCTGGAGGAACAGGTGGGGATGACTGAGGAGGACAGCAGGGAGGGCCTGGGGTGGCCAGACCCTGGTGCCCAGGGAGAAGCAGGCTGCTGAGGTGGGGACACACCAAGGAAGCCGATCTCCAGGGCTGCCTACTTTACGGTGTTGTCAGGCAACGAAGCTATCTGTAGCTTTAATCTTGTCAGGGACAGAGGGAGGATCTTTTTAATCTGGGTCATGATTCTTGAGCTATTTCAAAAACTAGAGTGAAGAAATGCCAAAACCTTTTGTAGATGAAAGCATTAACATTGTCGGGAAGTCTGTTACAAACTTTCAAAGCAACTCTCTGATAATATAGTGATGCTCTTGATTTTTCCAGAAGAATGAGTCTTTAGTTGCCTGTTAGGATGTGAGCATCCACGTGGGGTAAGTTCTGGTGACCAAGTCAGACTGTCAGATGGAGCACTGTCTCCTCATTGCCTTCTATGTCTCCAGCTGTGGTGGCTGAACAAACTTCACCTAGTTCTGGAAAAATCCAGAATAGCTGGATGCAAAGAATAATTCAGGAAAAGAACATCCTCAAGGGAAAAAAATGCTTTTGTTTTTAACGAGCATTTTTTCAGGGCTTTTATACAAACTCCAGGCCTTGTTTTAGGATGATCAATTTCCTGTCACCCAGGAGTCATCATAAACTCAGTGGGCATCTCAGAAATCTGAAGCTATAATCATTTTGCTTCATGCTGCGTGTGCATGCATGCATTCGACTTATGAATATGGGTGCCTAGTTGACCACATCTTTTGTAAAGGGTGGGGAGAAGCAGCAAATATGAACAAACCACCCATGTTTTTACCCAGTGCAGTGAGCACTGGCTTGAGCCAGAAATTCCTGAGTTAGAATCTCAATTCTGCGTTCAACTTGCTGTTTAACCTTGAACAGTTTCTATAACACCTTCTGGCCATGGTCTCCTCTTACATAAAAAGAGAATAACACAGTCTACTTTGTGGGATATTGGGGACAAGCAAACATCTAAGTGCATTGCCCTGTGCTTGGATCATCAGCCCAGTTAACATGCTACTGCAAGTTACATATATGTGTGTCTTCTCTCCACACACAGACCTCCCAGAGGGCGAACAAAGGCGATTCAGTTCCCCTTGCATCTGCCAGGGCATGGAGCATACCACACTGGATAGAGAGCATTTACAGCCCATTTACTGAAGGACAACCTACTGAATTCAGTACTTCTGGAAATTAACTCTTTCCTGCAAAGAAAGGGACAGAAGATAACAGGAGGCAGGAACTTCCCATCAGTTCAGTTAAGACTCAGTGGGGGAGACAGAAGCCCCTGCTCAGCCTGTGGCCAACCGGCCCTTCCAAGCAGGAAAACTGTCCTCTTGAGTTTCTGATTGTGAGCAGGTGGATGAGACCTAGCCTGCTATCCTGCTAGGCCTAGACCTGGACTAGACACACTTCAGCTATCAGCAGAACTTGCAGGCCTGCCCCTTAACAGCAGTGCGATAAAGAGGATACAGTGTGGCTTTAGAGTCAGAAAGGTCTGCGTTCAAATTCTCAGTCAGCCACTTTTCAGTTGAGTCAGGTAAGATTTCAGAGCCTCACCTTCCCCATCTGTAATATGGGGATAACAGAAGTTCCTCCAGCCTGGAGTTACTATAAATGTTCAGAGAGACAGAGCTCTTGCTGCGGGGCCCGGGACACAGACTGCAGAGCGGTGCCGACCCGCACCGTTCTGACGCTCTAACCTCCGTCACTTTCACTCGCAAGCTCCAGACACTCACTCTGTTTGCTATCGTGATGTTGCCAACCTGCTCCTGCTGCTCGGCCGTGGCCTTGAAGACGATGCTCCCTTTTCTGAAGGTAGGAATAACCCCCCCTAGCCGAGCTCCCTGAAGACCAGCTCCGCTCCCGTGTCGTGGCCCGCCGGGCCCGGCCACCGTGGGGTTCCCGGAAGGGTGATTACCTTGAGAGTGGAGGCCCCGCTCCATGACCCCGTGCTTCACTTTCATGTGGCGTGTGAGGTTCCCCTTCAGGGTGAACTTGCTGGGGCAGTAGAGGCACTTGAAGGGTTTGCTGTCAGAGTGCAGGTGCATGTGGCCCATGAGGTTGTGCATCCGGTTGAATTCCTTCCCACAGAGCTGTCGAGACAGTGGCGAGGAGAACACAGCTTACTCTCAGGTGGGACCCTTGCCCAGATAACCACACTCAGGCCTGGGTGAGCACGGACGAGCTGCTACTTTGTTTGAATCTTGGCATTTTTAAACTGCCTCCAAATAAGGTGTCCCCAAGGAAGTCAGGGAATGGCTGCCTTGAGCCCAGGCTCAGAGGTGGAGCAGGGAGGGATGGATTCATGAGATTTTATTCCTGTTGTACAGGGATTTTTAAACTCAAGGTGAAAACTGCAAAGCTAGGAAGCTTCTTTTGAAGCTTCTTTTGAACACAGCCTTTCGAAAAGGAGAAAATCTTCACTGAAAAGCAATTGCTCAAAGTATGCTTCACTGTAATGATAAGGATATGATGACTTGGTTAGTATTTATGGAGTATTTACAATATGGAAAGTGCTATCCCAAGTCTGCCACGGACTATTTGGATGGACAAACTGAGGGGTTAAGATGAGGTTGGCCAAGGCACACACAGCTTATGGGTGCTGGAGGTAGGATAATGAACTCAGGTCCTTGGACACCAGTGACCATATCATCAGTCACCATGTATCACAGTTTCCCCCAACACAACCCCTCTTCCATTAGACTGTATCAACAATGCTTCTCTAATTTTTTTAATTTGCTAACTGTAGCAAGTTAAAAGGAACAGTGTATAAAGGAAGGACTGTGTCCTTTCTCTGGGTAGAGATTTGAAGTACTGAAAATATCATCCTAGGTATACAAAAGCAAACCTATTTTAGTCACTTCTTTTCTTCTCATTCCTATTTCCATCAAATTGCAAACACATGACGGACCACACCAGCGGTTCCCTAGCTCCCATGGGAACAGCAGAACTGCCTGATTGAAGGCAGGACGTGCAGATGCTGAGGGTGGGAGACAGGAGCAGCTGTTGTGCGTGCTCTCCTTGCTTCTCTTGTCCCCAGGCTTCACCAGAGTGGGGTTTGGAAGCTCAGCCCTTGCTTGGCTGTGCTGTGAGGAATGCCGAGAAGGACTCTGTGTCTGTGCTGGGACTCCAGGTTCATGGGAGGAACACTCTCCTTCCCTCCTCCCCACCCTCCGAGGCCCACATCAGAGGGCAGAGAAACAGAGTGAGTGGGGCCTGCAGAGAGGGCGTGGAGTGCGGTGTCCGCTGAAGGAGACGCCAGTTTTCCTTTCTCACTGAGATATGGTGTTGGCGCCAGTGAGGAGACTCTGGGTGGAACTTTTATTAATGCAGACCATATTGTCTTCAGGTGGCCATGGCAGTGAGAGCTGAGCTGGCCATCAGCTGTGACCTCGGGCACTCAGACTAACAGAATGCTGGGCAGTAAGAGGAAGCCATCCTGGGACTGCAGATTTTTCACAGATAATCTATGCATGGGCAATGAATGGCTGGTTCTATATTTTTAAATGATTCACATTTGGGGGTTTTAAGTGCTTTTCCCCTTTTCACTTCCTTACTAGCAAGAATGAATGCAGGTGCTGGTGCCCCACACCCAGTATTCAGAGCATCCTCACCACATTCGTCTGGAAAAGGTGACCCAAGAAGGGAGGTGCTGAGAGAGTGGGTCTAATTTAAGAAAAAGTATGCATACTTGCTTTCTTTTTATCCTCAACAGAGACAGTTCATAAAGATATATCAGCCTGTGGCTCAATTTTGCTCACATGTGAAAGTTCTGATAGAGTTCTCTTTATAAGCTTAGTTTATGCAGTTCTCTGCCCTGGCCAAGAAGAAAAATGTATCTAGAGATTCTACACTAGGTATTTCCAGTCATGGGTCATTTTAGAAAAGATGTCTCTCATTTGGTTCACGGGATAGTTCCTGATTGTTTGGAACAATGCTGCTGTTGAAGTTGCTGAGCTGAACAGCCCTTCATTAGACAGAGGCATCTCTAAAGGCTCTGCCTGCCTTTTTGTTATAATCCCTGCCTAGCACCAGGCTTGACACATGGTAGGTCCTTAGTAAGCCTCTGCTGAGTGAGTGAAGGGGTGAGGCACATTAGGCAGATCTGAAAAGAGCAAGAGCCATGGGGAGATAAGCACAAGAGATGCAGGAAGAGAGGAGCTAGGGTCTGGAAGATCAATTAAGCTCCTGCACTTGTCCAAGCCTGGATGGGTCTGGTGGTATTACACGCAAGACAGAGAGAGAGAGAACTGAAGGAATAAATGGGTGCCTTCTTCCTTCAATGGCTTCACGGAGGGTGATACTCCACTTTTAGTGATCATCTCTGGTTGCTGAGGTATTAGAAGCTGGAATGGTCTGAAAAGGTTTTATAAAGGAGACAAAATTTGAACCTAACCTTGAAGAATATGTGGAGTGCCTTTTGTTTTTGTTGTGGCACAAGAATAGTCTCTTCATTATCTTCAGACATTTCATCAACCTTAACACTATTGTGATAATGACCCACAGCTTATTGCTACTGCAACTGCTGTGACTCTGGAGCAATTCACCTGCCTGCGGCCACAGCCCCTTTTCCCCTCATATGATAGCCCACCTCCACCCAACACACACAGGTGTGCACACAGCACGAGGGCTACTGCCAGGGATTTTCCAGATTCTTCCTCAGTTTTGGACAAGCAACCTTTTATGATCATCATAGCTGAGGGCATATTTTCTATTCGCATGTTTTTCTAGATCGATTCATTCAGTTCTGAACTTTCTGGGTCATTTTAGTGGTACATGGGGACAATAGGATGTTTTAACATTTTAATAAATGATATTGTCTCCGATCATCAAAAAAGCAAGAGAGTTCCAGAAAAACATCTATTTCTGCTTTATTGACTATGCCAAAGCCTTTGACTGTGTGGATCACAAGAAACTGTGGAAAATTCTGAAAGAGATGGGAATACCAGACCACCTGACCTGCCTCTTGAGAAACCTGTATGCAGGTCAGGAAGCAACAGTTAGAACTGGACATGGCCCAACAGACTGGTTCCAAATAGGAAAAGGAGTCCATCCAGGTGCATATTGTTACCCTGCTTATTTAACTTATATGCAGAGTACATCATGAGAAACACTGGGATGGATGAAGCACAAGCTGGAATCAAGATTGCCGGGAGAAACATCAATAACCTCAGATATGCAGATGACACCACCCTTATGGCAGAAAGTGAAGAAGACCTAAAGAGCCTCTTGAAGAAAGTGAAAGAGGAGAGTGAAAAAGTTGGCTTAAACCTCAACATTCAGAAAACTAAGATCATGGCATCCGGTCCCATCACTTCATGGGAAATAGATGGAGAAACAGTGGAAAGAGTGTCAGACTTTATTTGGGGGGGGCTCCAAAATCACTGCAGATGGTGACTGCAGCCATGAAATTAAAAGACGCTTACTCCTTGGAAGGAAAGTTATGACCAACCTAGACAGCATATTCAAAAGCAGACATTACTTTGCCAACAAAGGTCTGTCTAGTCAAGGCTATGATTTTTCCAGTGGTCATGTATGGATGTGAGAGGTGGACTGTGAAGAAAGCTGAGCGCTGAAGAATTGATGCTTCTGAACTGTGGTGGTGGAGAACTCTTGAGAGTCCCTTGGACTGCAAGGAGATCCAACCAGTCTATCCTAAAGGAGATCAGTCCTGGGTGTTCATTGGAAGGACTGATGTTGAAGCTGAAACTCCAATACTTTGTGAACAGCTGACTCATTTGAAAAGACCCTGATGCTGGGAAAGATTGAGGGCAGAGGAGAAGGGGACGACAGAAGATAAGATGGTTGGATGGCATCACCGACTCAATGGACATGAGTTTGGGTAAACTCCAGGAGTTGGTGATGGACAGAGAGGCCTGGCGTGCTGCGGTTCACGGGGTTACAAAGAGTTGGACACGACAGCGACTGAACTGAACGGATTGTCTTCTGAAGTCAAGGTTTATAGCCTCAGGGAAGAAGATCCACTGTGGGACATGAGTGATCTGCTATGCATTCTTATGTGTGATTGGTAAAGGAGACTAATTTTGTTGTTGTTGATAAAACTTAATTTTTATACACCATGGTTTATAAAATTTTTATATTTTTAATACACCATTTCTTATGGTTTATGACAGCTGATTGGTAGCCAATGGAGAGCTTTCCCAGGGATAAGAAATAATGTGTTAGCCCTGAAAATTCTGAGGACAGTAAAAGTGTCCCAGGTAGTATTCAGAAATGTAGCCACCTTCTTCTCTGTGCGGCCAACACCAGTATTCAGCACAAGGCTACATATATAATAACATTTAATGAATGTCTAAGTGTATGGTTAGGAAATAAACAACCAAGTCAGGGAAAATATGACTTCCTCATGCAAAAGTTCCACAAAGCAGCCATCACCAACTCTTTCCCACTAAAGCTATTCACACTAGTTTGCAAACCAAAATCCTCAGTGGCAGAAAGATAGAAGCAATTAACTCAGGACCTGAAGTACCTGGACACCATTCACATTTCAGTGGTAGGTTCCCTCAGCTGCTTCTTCTCAGCCTCTGGCCCTTCCACGGAGCCCTTGGGCTCTTATCCAGAATACCTGGCCTTGTCATCCTTCTTAGAGGATCGTCCTCACATGACAACACACAAATGTATGGAGATTTTCTGTGTCTGTGGAAGTTGGAGAGGCCTTTCAGTCACCATCAGTGAAGAGAGGCCAGAGAAAGAGGATTGGGGCAATTAAAGATGGTGCCTTCACGTGGGGTTTGGTGTGAGCTCTAAGCAGAATCACTGTAGTGGAGGAGAGGAGCTGGGGGGAAAGGGAGAATGGATGTGGGGGAACATGAAAACTCTAGCTTCTCCTGGGAAAGCAGTCATCTACACAGCCCGCTTAAATCACGAGACATGAGGTGCAGAGCCTGCCCAAGTCAACACTTGCTGCATCGCCTCCTGCCAAGGTCTGTGGAAATTAAAGCCAGGATAGGTGTTGATGCAGAAGCTGCTGGAGTGAGGAAGAGTCAGATTTCATCTCGCAGGTGGTCATCTCAACCAGTCCAGCCCTCCTTAACTCTCAGTTGCTCTAATGAGCAGTATTAGTGTGCCTCTGACATTAAATATCAGCTTTTCCACCTATACCCACCTTTAAACCTACTTTTAAAAAGGGAAGTGGATATCAAAGTGTAATTGACAGTTGGGACAAATGCTTTGAACTGTCCTTTAAAAATGGGTTGCATGGATCATTAGACTTTGAGATGGCAGAGCAGAGAGACAATGGTGAAACCCCAGAGCGATACAGAACTTGCTTCATTTTTTCTTCTGTAAAATGTCCACGGTAATCACAGTTTCCCATGCAAGTTTCTGGTCCAGGTAAAGGGCTGAGCAAACTATAAGTGCTCGATAAATATCAGGTCATTACTGCCACTATCACGCACACGTCACATTCCAGAAATGGGTAAGTTCTTTGAGGATGCTGTCTTTTTAAACCAAATTATGTGGAAAGCACACTAAGGAAGAACAAGCGAAGAACCCTTCGAGTAAACACCTGCCAGTTACTTGAGGCATCATAGAAATGGAAGCAGGTGTGGCTCACGCAGCCCTGGGAAAATGTGGATGGAGAGAGAAGGTTCACCCTAGATTGCAGGCTCTGGTGAGCCTATCGCCTGGCTCTCTGACCCTCCATCAGCCCTTTAAACAGCAGGCAGGTGCCCTGTCCCATTCTCTGCCTAGAAGCTCCTAACTCCGCCTCCTGGCACCCAGTCGCTCCTTGGTCCAGGCAACTTCCCGCGAGTCCCAGTGACAGTGCTGACAGCCGGAGTCACAGAGAAGCCACTGTGCACAGCGGCAGGGCGATGGCAGTGGGCAGCCACTGGGCTGGTCGCCAGAGGCCCACCAGACAAGCAGAGGCACACAACTGAGACTGTGATGCTCCAGGAAGCCTGTTTCCCTGCTCTGAGAGGAAAGGTCAAAGAGCCGCAGCCTGCAGCCCCGGAGAATGGCCTCCGTTAAGCTGCCCTTCCCTTACATCCTTCTCTCTCTCTCTCTTTTAATAAGAAGGGTGTTCCTTTCCTCAAAGGGAGAGAGAGGGAGGGAGGGAGAGAGAGACTGTAAACTGTCCAAAAGGACCGTGAGAAAACAGGAAGCTTTGAAAAGTACAAGAGAAAGCAAGATGAAATCTATTTGCAGGCGGGCCCCTGGGGACATGCGAGGCATTGTTAAGCAGGCAGTTCATACAGCTATATCCTTCCTTCTGCTGAGGAGGGCTTTGCTGCCAAAAGGCTGCTATCTGGTCACTGCCTTAACCCCCTCAATGCCAGCCTGAGAACCCCGATCCCAAGCACCAGGTGCCTACAAATCCCCACTGGGTTGGAGCATCTGAGAGCTTGAGGGGGAGATGGAGCCAAGTTGGCAGAGGCAGTAGGGACCCTTTTCAGGGAGACCTCATCCTTTTCTATCTGTTCTTCCCTCAGCCTTCAGCCCTCTGCTTCGGGCAGGCTGCAGATGACCTGGTGATTCATAACATAGGCAGCTCCCGGCTTCACCCATCTCAAAGGAGAATTTGTCCCGGAAATTCTGGATGACTGCTTTTCCTGGACAGGTTTCCCAAAGACGGCAGCTGGTTCTTTGCTATTATGGAGCATGGCCGCGACAAGGATAGCATCCAAATCAAGCCCTTCATGCTTACGCAGAATCTGGGAAGCGTATTTCTGAAACATGGCTTAAGTCTACAGGCGCAGGTCTCTGGAGAAGCTCCAGCTGGCTCCAAGAAGTAAGGAGTCCAGAAGTCGAGCCAACAGCAAAAGAACCCAGAAGGGCAGTAACTTTTCATAAGAAGAAAAAAAAAGAAACTAAATGGAAACCTTTCCTCTCCTCCAATTTTCCATCCTATTGTTAATGCTTAATCCTGCACTAAACGAATGTTTCTGCTTGCTGTGGACAGCTGTTTCCACTGAGCCAGAGCCAGGGAGAATCAGTTCATGTGACCACAGTAGGAGGGATTGATGTTAGGAAGGATTTTTATTGGTAAGAATCCCAGGAAATAAGAATCTGTTACTTAAAGACTCTTCCCTGCACCTTTTTTTTGCAAATTTTGGGGTAAAGGAGATGGAGTCAGGGCTTTCCCAGGTGGCTCAGTGGTAAAGAATCCGCCTTCCAAAGCAGGAGATATAAGTTCGATCCCTGGGTCCGAAGATCCCCTGGAGGAGAGCATGGCAACCCACTCCAGTATTCTCGCCTGGGAAATCCCATGGACAGAGAAGCCTGGTGGGCTACAGTCCATGGGGTCGCAAAAAGTCAGACATGACCGAGAGACTGAGCAACAACAGGTAAGAGTCAGCTCTTGGAGTATGGCTGGAGCAAGGTCTGCCTCTTCTCTTCCAGCCATGTCAGTCACGTAAAGGGAAATACCCTTCCCCATGATAAAGGTCAGGTTTAGTTGTCCAGGCCTGTTCTCCAGCATCACCATGCAGCCAGCCAGAAGCTCCTCTCTGAGGGGTGTGACTTGCATGGCAATGAGCAAATGGCTTTCTGTTCCTCTCCCAACTCCCAGACCCGAACAAACCCCACCCAGGACCAGCTTTCCAAGAATCCAGCATGACATGAATAAGAAGCAAAGTCACAGGACACCATCTGGAGATGGCCCATCCCATAGTGGTGTCTGGAACCAGTTTATAAACACACAGACATGCCCTCATTACATAATCTGTACATTCTGACATGCTCTGAAATTCCTTTGAAATGAAAAACAGTGAAGGTTTGAAGACACCAAACGCTTGGCAGGGAGGCACGGACAGAGCGAGGGAGAGGCTGGCAGTGCGTCTGCCCTTGTCGGAAGATGCGTGCTCTAGATGAGGCGACTGACCCCCGATCTTGCGTCAGAAACGTCTAAGAACAGAGAAGAGCCACCTAAGTGGGACAGACATACACTGACATCCAGGCCTTTCTGTTTAAATGGCTGACACTCCCTTCCAGGCAGCCTCCAACCTCCTGTGGTCTCCTTGGAGGACCTGCTTGCCAGGAAGAAGTGACCTTTGCAGATGGCCAAGCCCACCTCCCACTGGAAAGTTCTACTGCCTCATATAGGAGCTGGCACTTCACGCTTCAAGCCCCTCTCTTATGGGATTTTATCATGTAGATATCTGGAGTAGATATCTGGAGCCATATCCACCGTCAAGGAGAGGTCCGACTGGGTTTCTGCAGTTGACCAGCTGGTACCCTGTGAAGCATGCATGGCGCTCTATTCTCAGGGTGAGTGGAGGCCTGGCTCACTGCATCACTGGCCCCATCGAGTCCAGTCTTCTGTGCCCTGGTACCAGGGAGAACCCTCTGAATTCTCAGGGACTCTTGGTCCAAGATCCTCTGCACCCCTGAGGCCCTTGAGGTACAGAAACAGAACTGCCTTTGTGCCCCCAAATCACACACAGCCTGCAAGCCCTTTTTCTGAATTGGCTCTGCTTTATCATATCCCTCCATGTCAGAGACGTTTGCTACCTGGTTTAACTGCTACAGCTGGCCCTGGATTGGTCAAGTGGGAGGGGCTGGGCTGGATGAACATGGATTTTTAGGGGACTGCAAACCGTGCAATATTTCAACAACTTCGTGTGCTCCGCCACCAGCAGATACAAATACAGTTTGTCCTCGAAGCTCAAGAGTAAACTCAACATAAGGAATGAAGAGGGGCAACGAGCCCCTCATGGCACACCTCTTCTGTAGCAGACAGTAAACCCCAGGAGGGTGGGAACAGCTCTGGGAAAAGTGAAGGGTTTGGGAGTTCCCTGGTGATCCAGTGGTTAAGACTCCACACTTCTAATGCAGGGACTAGGGGTTCTATCCCTGATCAGGGAACTAAGATCCCACGTACTACACGGCATGAGCAGAGAAAACAATTTTTTAATCTAAAAAAAAAAATGAAGGGTTCAAGAGACTCAGTGAGGTGGGAAGGAAACCTAAGGCATGTCTACAGGGAGACAGAAGAGCTGGTCTGTGGCATCCATAGGCTCACGCAGCTGGGCCTGGCTTCATGTGTGTGCCCCGTGTGATCACACAGGGCCCTGAATTCAGAAGGGTCCTGGGTCTGGTGTAACGCTCTGCTTTCGTCATCTTGAAATTGTGAACAACATCTGAACTAGGGGCCCCCATCTTCACTCTGCACCAGGCCCTGCAAATTATGTCCATCGTCCTGCATACAGCTTCCTCCCTCTTCAGCTCAGATCACTCCAGATGGACAGAAACTGACTTTCAAACCACTGAGAACTTAAAGGAGAGCAGGGGAAACACAAGTGGGTGGCAGGAAAAGGGCTGGGGGGAGACTCCTCCTTCCCCTACCTCCGGAGAATGCCCACCAGGTCTAGGGAAGCTCTGGCTCCTGACCCCTCTCACCCCGTCCAAGAGGGGCCAGCACAGGAAAGAAGTCAGCTTCACAGGGGGTTCCTTCAAGTGGGGGGACATACTGCGGAGGGATGAAGGCAGCAACAGCCCCTGGAAGCAGGGAACCCTACTCCAGAAACAGGGATCGACAGAGAATGTCACTGGGACTCTGTCAGACGCGCAGCACAGACAGAAGGAACAGCCGCTTCAAACAGAAAGGCTCTAATGATATCTGAACTCGGTGATTTCCCTCTGCTCCCCTCTCAACCCTCGCTTCATGGCTGTGGGGTCACTTGTCGGTAGCTTCCTCGAGCTAACCTATCTGACCCTAAGCGGGATTTCTCCTCCTGAGGAGTGGGAACAGCATGGGGAAAGGGGGCAGCCTGGACACCCCGAGCGCTCTGAGCAGCACCCGCCAGTGCCTTAGACTTGACAGTCTCCAGCCCACACTTTATCTCAGCGCAGGAAATAAAACCCCACCAAGCCAATGCGACACAGAGACAGTAACAAAGATGCTCCATGGTACTCAGGAACAAACAAGCAGCCCTTCAGTTGCTCCTCTGCCCAAGCAAGCATTTCCGAAGTCACGGGAGGGGTTAACCTTTAAATCTCTTTCATCCCCTCCAGGAGACCTGCCCTCAAATTACACTGCTCAGTCCAAGTGTCAGGAGGCCGGGGGCAGGGGTAGCATGGGGGAAGGGAAGCAGACAGGGCGGGAAGCTTCTCTGACTTCTCTGTGTTGTCTCTGGCTTGTCAGGGGGAGAGGGCTGCACCTGGTTGCTGCCTTCTAGAACAGGAGCCCTCCACATCACCTTCCTCCTGTAAAGACCTCAGTCTCCAAATGGACCTTCCACCCTCAGCTCTCCCGGGACTGGCTGCTTCCAGGCCCTGCACACTGACCAATTCCACAGGGACACAAGCAGGGCAACTCCTGGGGCACAGCTGAGCACAGCTGTGGTGGAGACACAGCAGATGGCCTGGGTCTGGCCGCAGACGTACGCTGAGCCGCAGAGGCCCTTCTGAGGAGACGTTTCCTCCCGCATCTGCAGAGCCCTCTGAGCTCTCCTGGGACTGCCAGGTGGCTCAGGGGTAAAGAATCCGCCTGCCAATGCAGGAGACTCAGGAGATGTAGGTGTGATCCCTGGGTCAGGAAGATACCCTGGAGTAGGAAATGGCAACCTGCTCCAGTATTCTTGCCTGAAAACTTCCACGCACAGAGGAGTCTGACCACAGGGTCACAAAGAGCCGAGGAGCACTGACCAGGCACACGCGCTGAGCCCTTCCTCCCCGCGCCCCTCAGGCCCACCGCTCACCTTGCATTTGAAGGGCTTCACGTCCGAGTGGACAATCATGTGTGCCTTGAGGGTCTGCTTCTGCACAAAGCTCTTGTAGCAGAGGTGGCACTGGTAAGCGCGGATGTTGGTGTGGATCAGCACGTGTCTCTTCATGTTGGCCAGCAGCGTGAACTCCCGCCCGCAGATCCCACATTTGTGCTCCTTCACGCCCTGGAAGCAGCCAAGATTCAAAAGAACCATGGTGAGCAGGCACAGACTGCCATCGGGACAGCAGTCTTTGCTTTTCTCTCTGACACACAAATCCACCAAGAACTTGGCGACAGATGTTGAGCTCCAAACAGTATGGCTGTAGCCTTGTCAAATAACTATTTTCTTACAAAGTGTTGATTACATAATCTTTTATCTTCTTCTGAAAACCATAAACTAGCCAGATGGTTAGAGGAAAAGACAGCTATTGCTTCTGTTGTTCCTGCTGCCTGCTTGGGGTTAATTCTGCAGTAACAGCTCTCGCGGATTAATAGGATTTGGGTAAGAGCACTGCGGAATGTTAGGTAAAATGAGTCTCTAATCCAGCTTTCATGATCATGAAAAAACAAAACCTCCTAAACATATCATTTCCCGTATGAAAACCAACGTTCTCTTGAGTTCTCATTAATGGACTTGGAAATTCAAAAACAATCAGATCCACACTTCAAAAAAATCACAGCTTGATAATCACCTCTTAAGACGGTACCCTGGGTTCCCGCAGGCCATGGTGGCCTCGGTGTGATTTGACTATGAAGCTCCTCCAAGCCAGCTTCTGTCCAACAGAGAAATTTGGCAGAGGATAGCTTTCTCGATTAGAAAACAGGAAAGAAGATTTTCTAGTTTCCATGCTGTTTGTGAAGAAGTGTTTGAATACTTAAGCGTCAACACCCTCAACTGAAAGCATGTCTAGGGACTCACTCATGGCGTGAGTAGAATATTACCTAATCCTGGCCAACCAGTGCTTCCCTTAAACGGCTGCTGCAAGAAATTCTGACCCAGAATGACTTTTGGGGAGGAAAATGTAGAGATCCATGGTAATAAAACTAGGGTTATTACAGGTTTAGACAAATCTTTAGCTAACAACTGTACCTTATAAAACCCATATGGCCTGTTATTCATTCATAGGGACTAGGGCGGGGCGTTGTTCTAAGGTTCTCTCTGTCTATATTTCCATTTCTTTCATTTGGGACATGGTACAAGAAAGTACGTTCAATACATGGTACATTCAGAAAACGAAGATCATGGCATCCGGTACCATCACTTCATGGGAAATAGATGCGGAAACAGTGGAAACAGCGTCAGACTTTATTTTTTGGGCTTCAAAATCACTGCAGATGGTGACTGCAGCCATGAAATTAAAAGACGCTTCCTCCTTGGAAGAAAAGTTATGACCAACCTAGATAGCATATTCAAAAGCAGAGACATTACTTTGCCAACAAAGGCCCGTCTAGTCAAGGCTACAGTTTTTCCAGTGGTCATGTATGGATGTGAGAGTTGGACTGTGAAGAATGCTGAACGCCAAAGAATTGATGCTTTTGAACTGTGGTGTTGGAGAAGACTCTTGAGAGTCCCTTGGACTGCAAGGAGATCCAACCAGTCCATTCTAGAGGAGATCAGCCCTGGGTGTTCTTTGGAAGGAATGATGTTAAAGCTGAAACTCCAATACTCTGGCCACCTCATGTGAAGAGCTGACTCATTGGAAAAGACTCTGATGCTGGGAAGTATTGGGGGCAGGAGGAGAAGGTGCAACAAAGGATGAGATGGCTGGATGGCATCACCGACTTGATGGACATGAGTTTGAGTGAACTCTGGGAGTTGGTGATGGACAGGGAGGCCTGGCGTGCTGCAATTCATGGGGTCACAAAGAGTCGGACAAAACTGAGCGACTGAACTGAACTGAACTGCATAAGAAAGTACCACTCCTCAATTTTGGTGAGCCCCTGGCACTAAAGGGTGGGAGTTAGGGTCCCTGCCTAGCCATTTACTGACTGCATAATCGTAGCTGGGTCCCTCAGCCTTTCCAGATGAAGCACTCAAATGGAGTGCTGGGCTCTTCCTAACTGGAATACTGTCTAGTCTAGGTGACTGCAGATGAGAAAGGATTTATGCTAATGGAGAGATCTAAATTTTAATGTCCTCCTAAGAAGTTGAATTTTTAAAATGTGTTGCATACTCCAACAGTGATTTTAAAATTATTAACAAAAACTATTTTCTTAATGAGTTTTAAAATTTACTTCAGTATCTTTATTCTTAAGATTCCTATACGTGGTTGTGATTGAAATGATAATGGGATAGCATCTATATGATATCATCTATATGATATATAATATATACAGATATGCTATATCATATCATATTTGATATATATAGATCATGTATCCAAGTATAGGAACAATCTTACAGAAGTTTTATACGTTCTACAATGTATCTGGTTCCTTTCCACACATACAGGAATCCCTGAAATCAGCACACAGTCCCTCTGGCCACTGCCTCTCAGTTCAGGCTCTTTGTTGATGGCTTATGCACTAGGCAGGCACCTCCTCTCTGAGGGTTTCTAAGGAGCCTTTTGCAGGGCAGCTGTTTGTGCAGAGCCAAGGCAGCTACGCATTTTGTCTTGTTTGGTCTTAACCGATCAGATGAAACCCACAAAGCCAGAGCAGAAATATTATCTTCGCTGGGCAAAGTCCTCCACTGACCTTTCAGAATGAAAGAATGTTTTAGCAACTCTGGCTCGCTAGAAGTCTCTCCTGCCAAGAAAACCACTTGAAGCCAAGGGTGATAGAGTAGAGGTCAGTGGGGCAAACTTCCCCTCTTGGAAGCTTAAAGCTGACCTAAGTTAGCTTAGCTGGGTAAGATTTTAGGGACACACTGGGGACTTGTTTTAGTTCATCCTGAGTGACTCTAGGGCTTTGGTTGCAAACTGGGCTGAAGGCAGACATGTGGGCCTATATTTCTCCTTGAAGATCTGAGACAGGGGAAGAGAAAACCAAACCCAGAAGAAAAGAATGCACTCATGCCTCCTATAATGCAAACCACAAAGCACTGCAACCAAGAGGCAGAAGCTCAGTGGGGGAAGCACAGACCCTGCTGGACCCAGGCCAAGACTCTCAGAGCCTCCTGTAAATGAAGCAGTTGAAAGGAGAAACTAAGCCAAAAGGTAGCCACAGATTCAGCAGAAAAAGACCAAGAGAACTTTCCAGAGTTTTCTAGAAGGCTCTGACTAGTGTATCCCAGGTGCAAAGCTGGTCTTGGGTAGTTGAGACTGATGACACACTCATGCTAGTGCCCTGGATGAAGTTTCCAGAAATGAAATCTTAGGAAATCTGGGAGGCTAAGAAGCAACAGCACAAGGACCCGCTGTGATGTGTCCTTCATCTTTCCTCACCCTCCTCTCCAAACGGCATTATTTCCTTTTTGGCCCACCTGAGACTCTAGAAGTCTAAATGGGAAAGGGCTTGATGGCTGGGCTCCTCATTCTCTCCCATTTCAAGGTGAGGAAGAACATTAGGGCTCTACACGTGTTAGGGGTGGGGAGCCACGCAGGGCTGCTGGGTCCTCTCCTCCAAAGACGGGCCAGCCCCGCCCCTGGCCGGGAGCCCCGCCCCTGGCCGGGAGCCCCGCCCCTGGCCGGGAGCCCCGCCCCTGGCCGGGAGCCCCGCCCCTGGCCGGGAGCCCCTCAGTACCTTGTGGGTGAGGGAGTGCTGCTTGAGGTGGTGGGGCTGCACGAACTCCATGCCACACTCGGAGCAGATGTAGGGCCGGATGTCCTTGTGCTTCATCATGTGGTTCTGCAGCTGGCTGGGGTACTGGAAGGTCTTGTCGCATTCGGAGCAGTTGTACTGGATGGGGCCCCGGTGCGTGGTGAGGTGCCTCTTGAGCTGGGCCAGCGTGGGGAAGTCGAGGCCGCACTCCACGCAGATGTTTTCCCGCCCGCTGGCGTGCTTGGCCTCGTGGGCCTTGAGCTCGCTGGGGTAGGCGAAGCCCCGGCCGCACACGCGGCAGCTGTGCGGCTTCACCTCGCTGTGCTGCATCATGTGACGCTTCAGGTGGCTGGTCTGCGTGAAGGCCTTGTGGCACACCTGGCACTTGTGAGGCCGGGTGCCCTGGTGCGTCAGCATGTGGGTGTGCAGGTGGCTCAGCTGCTTGAAGAGCTTCCCGCAGCGGCTGCACGCGTGCGGCTTGATGCCGCTGTGGCCCAGGATGTGGGTCACCAGGTTGTACTTGGAGGTGTAGGACTTCTCGCAGGTGGGGCACTGCCAGCGCTTCTGCGCGCCGCCCACGTCCACGTAGTAGCTGTCGTCGATCTGCACGTTCACGTCCACTCGCTCCACCTTCTGCTTGGTCTCCTCGCTCTCGGGCGGCTCGGCTTTGCGGGGCAGCGGCGGCTCCGGCGGCCGCTTGGGCAGGAAGGTGTGCCGGCTGAAGGGGAAGGGTGAGGCCGAGGGCACGAAGAAGGGGAACACGAGGCCCGGGGCCACCTTGGGGTAGTAGGGGTAGGGCGCGGGCAGGAACGGAGGGGCCGCGGGCGCAGGCCACACGGCGCTGGGCTTCACGGGCTCCTGCTTGACGGCCTTGCCGCCCAGGTGCTCCAGGCTGCGGTAGAACTGGAAGCCCACGTTACACAGGTCGATCATCCGCGAGTCGTACTTGGGCCGCGGCGGCGGCGGCGGCGGGAAGAGCAGGGGGAGGTCCGGGGCCCCCGAGTTCTTGTTCTCCTCGGGGTGCAGGGCGAGAGCCCCTTCTTCCGCGGGGTGGTTATAGGGCATCTTGGTGGGCATGCTCTTGCGTTTGCGAGACCCTCCTCCTTCAAAGACCCCTGGGAATCCGTCTAGTTCTCCTGGAGGAGGCTCGTACCGGAACTGGGAAAACGGCCCCCGGAGAGCTTCCGGGAAGGGGTGTCCTGGGGGAGCCTTCCCTCGGGAAACCACGGGCTGCAGGCCGTGGGGAAAGGATTGGGCCCTCTTCACACCCAAACTGAAATGCACATCTTCGTCTTTGACCATCTTCAGTTCCTTCTGCATCCTTGGCAATTTTCCTTTAAAGAGAAAGAAATTTATTGTTTAAAAAAATCCCCTTTTTCCATTAACATTTTTTGGCTAGATGTCAGTACCAATAGAGTAATGTTTGTTTGATACCCATCCCCGTTTATCCTAAGGCTGTTTAAAATATCATTTTCCCCCCTTGCAAACTTGGTTACTAATGTAGAAAGCACTGGCCTCTTGGAGTGGGACCCTAGGGCTTCAGTGAAAATCCACAGTCACAAACCATAGCTGGGGCTGGGGTGGGGGCAGGGTATGAGAACGGGCTGGATTGAGAAGAAACCTGAGAATTCATCGGGCATTTTCCCCATGTAAGATGAGAGTACCAAGGCCCAGAGAAATGAAATAACGTGCTGAAATCCCACTTCTACTCAGTTCAGGAGTCAGAACTAGGACACCTTCTTTCAGCTTGAGATGCAATTGCATCTGCCAAATGGCGATTTAAATGTCTTTTAGGATCATTTCTCTAAGTGAATTGATCTCCACTGCCTCTCCCTGTCTAAGGGCCTTTGCTGCTGGGGGATGGGGATACTGAAGGCCACACAGGAGAGGAGACCTTACTGTTTACAGATCTCAGACTATCTGGATATCCACCCCCAGCAAGGTTGCTGGGGTATATCAAGCAGACAAGATCAATGTGATTAAGAAAAGCATATACTTCAGTGTTAACAGAGTCATTCTGGCAATCTGTGCATTCTACCCTTCCACCTGAAGCAATATCAGGGGAAAAAATCCCAAGATTGTGAGTCTCTCAGACTGCACTTGTGTCTCTTTCTTCACACAGGCGTCATCATAGAGCTTGGTCTTTGGTGTTGGTGATTCCTGTGGTACCTGTGATTTCCCTGGCATGTCTGGGAGAGCCTCTGGGGCCAGAATCTCAGCCAGGGGCCATGCTTCCTCACACATGTCTCCTTGCCAGTCTTGTAGCCTCCTTGCTTGGGAAAGAACCAGATGGCTGACTTCACATTTCCAGCAAAGGCGCTTTCTACCTAGATCTTCTGGGCCTGAATGGGATTGGCCCCCTTTGCTCAGCAGATGCTCTTACAGAACCAGTCAGCCTGGTTAGGAGTCAGGTCTGGCCCCAAGCCACTGAAGACAGGGCTGGGATAGGTTCTGGATTCACACAGGGCTCTGGCCCCTGGGAATGACCACTTGCTCTGCAGTGTGAGAGTTCCAGGACCAATGATTTTCTGTAGTCCTTGGTGAGGCAAATGCAATTTTATTTTGTCACCACTGACCTACTAAAGTGAAGAAACATTATTGAACAGAGATGATGTGATTTTTAACATGAACGCAGAATTATGTCTGCAAATTCAGAGATTTTACATATGCACATTTTAATTTCCTCCCTATTTTAATATGGCAAAAATCCCCCCCCCCGAGTCTGACTTGTGCATATATATACACCACCTTTAAAATAGTAGTCTGCCCTCTCTAGAATAAAATTATAACTCAAGAGGTTTCAAAAAGCATTGAGATTCATCCATGGACATTTCTCCAGACTTGTAAGGCAGAAGCCCCTTCCTACATAAAGATCTTAAGGAGCACTGCTGATCCCTACAGAGGTCAAGGAGAACTAGATCGGCTTCATCTTGACCTTCTTGAGACAGAAGTCAGCTGTAGCTGCTGCTAGTTATTATTACCCCTGTCTTTTAAATCTAAGGTGACAAAGAGGGCCCTGGGCGGGGGGGGTAAAAGAATTACACCACCAAACCAAGTCCATATCAGGGATGGTGAGTATTGAAGGGGAGAGCAGAGAACAGATGTCTCCTCAGGAGGCCTTTTATCAGTCAACTTAAAACCCTGAATGGCCTCTGCAAAAATATTAACAGACTCGGAAAGACCTGAATGTTTGCAACCTACATGTTTCCCTCTATCTCTAAAAATAGTTCCACTGGCATCCTTGAAAGATGTGGGATTTCCCATGCAAGAGGCAAGAGAGGTGTGGGTCAGCACAGGGGGTGGGGAACTGCAGGCCCTCCTCTGGCTGACAGTCTGTGGCTGCTCCCAGCAAAACAGCAGGTTAGAAGCCAGTTCTCTGCCAGGATGTGCTAAAATAATGTGCAAAAATAAAGAACTGAAATCGTCAAAGTAGACAGCTATGGGAGAATGCAAAAAGCATTGGTTTGAAGCCTGAGGATCTGGGTTTGAACGCTGGCTTTGTGTTAGCAGCTGTGGGAAAATGAGGAAGTTAATTTGGAGGTTTGATTTTCTCATCCGTGAAATAGGGGTTGGCATATCCCCATGGGGTTGTTGGATACTTAAAATAGGGTGTGTTTGTGAAAGCTTATTAACACTGGACAGTTTAATGCTATACTCTCGCATGGTAAGAAAGGATAGACAAGAAAGGAGGACTGAGGTGGTAATCAGGGATTGAAGACAGCTGACCTCATCTCTGTTTTCCAAGCTGAAGCTCTTGGTCAATAGTGACTGGCATTTTGGGCCTCCTCAAACCAAGGCTATACCTATTTGCCTCTAATTGGTCTTGTCCCAGCAGGCACTGTGAACCATACTCAAAAAAGCCAATGGGAAAGACCAGGATGAGTTTATTTACTTAGTATGGAGATCAACCTTCTAGTGTAAGGATACTCTCTCATCCCTTCTCGATGGCTCTTTACTATTATGGACATATCTTCAAGTCTTATATTCATAGATGACTTTGGTTACAAAAGGGTTTGGGGATTGGTTTGGGACAAAGAGGACAGGGTGGTCTCATGAGCTATTTTAGCCAGTCTGTGGGAAGCTGAGGAATTGTCCCTGCCTAATATAAGAGGTCACTTTCTCAGAGACAGAGAACCTGTGTGGCAAACTCAAAGCCTCAGGCACTGGGGCAGTGCTGGGCAACACTGGCAAACCAGCTCTTGCAGCTCCTGCTGGACTGTGAGGGCAGAGACTGGGTCTGTTGGATGCACTGCTGGTTTCCAGTCCCCAACATCATGCCTGGCACAAGGCAGGTGCTCAATAAACCACTGTGGGATGAGAGAAGAAAGGAATGGTCCTTACTTTTATTCTTAAAGTCTCCATATGGAAACTTTTATGTTGAATTTTATTATGTCTTACATTTATATAGACTGCAGGTGACTTTTGGAGGACATCCCTAATCAGATCATGAGGACACATAAATTCTCAGGCAGTCACTGTGGGAAGAACCCAATATATACACCTTGCGTGTGCTTTTGTTTGGCTCAGTTCCCAAGGATATCGCTCTCTGAATTGACTCTCAGATTCAGGGTAAGCCCTAAATCCTGGCTGTACTAATGCTAGAGGACAAGGTTCTGCAACTCAGTCAGGAAAGAAGTGCCTGAAAAGTCCGAAAGGCGGCAGTTAGAAAGACCCCTGGATTGAAACTATGAAGCATGAATCAGGAGTGGGTGATTACTCTCACTCTTCCACCCCAAGGAAATGTCTGGGAAGTTAGTAGCAGTCTATCCTTTGTACTAACGTGAGGGTGGAGAGGGAGCGGCCTTAGAATAATCATGCATTTTCATTGCTGTAGTCAGAGAATGTTCTAAGGTCCCTGGCTTTCTTCCATGTATACTCAGCCACCAAACCCAATAGGCTGTAAGTCACGAAGCAAATGGTTTGAGGAGGAGAATATTGGGTTGATCTATTCTAGAGGAAAATGGGGTTCAGGATGTCTTCTCTAACAGATATTACCCATGAGAGTTAGTTAATGAGGAAATGGGGAATGAATGGATTTTAAAAACAAAAACAAAATCTCCTCTTTGAACTGTAAGGACCAATTAGAAATACAAGGCTTAACCAAGAAGAAACTACATTTAGTTTTGGGGAAAAAAATTTCTTCTAATAATGCCCTTTAATTGGGAATTCACCTACTGCACCAAAATATAAATATCCCCCAGATAAAATTACTGGTATTTTGTGGTTCTCATTGGAATGGAAGTTCAGTCCAGTAAATGCTATTTGAACAGTCACTCTGAGTCAGCATCCCAGGGGCAGATCTGTTTATCCTCATTCCACAACAGTGATTTCTATTCATTCTGAAATTGGTGAAAGAATATATTCTCTGATATTCTTTATTCCTTGAAGGTTTCCACTGTTTCCTTGGAAAACACTACATTTTACTATTGGAGATGCTGGCTTCCCTTTTAGTTTGAGAGAATGGCATTGTATTTACGTGGTCAGCCCTGGAGCTCTGACCTCAGTAAAGATGGCAGCAGGGAGGAGGTGCAAGTGGAGAAGCTGAAGCATAAGAAGCAGCAGTGAGAGCAGCAAAGGGTGGGGAGTCGCGGGAGGATAACAGGAAGGCGGGAGGGGAGACACGTGGATTGGCTGCCGACCTCTCTCTATTCGTACAGAGGGGTATTGTAAGGCTCCTCCAAAATGGGATTTTATTGGATCACCTGGTTCTTTCTGAATTGGTGGTAACAGAAAAAGACTTTGAATCTTAGAATTAAACATTCTGATGATTCAACATAATTGTCTTACTATATATGTGGTTGTACTGCTGAGTTCCTCATCTGCAGGTGTTTGGCAAGTAATGATTCAGTCTTGAGTTCCCGATATTGGCAGGAACAGAAGGATCTCTGTATGCATCTGGCAGGTAGATCATTGTGTTCTCAAGAAATAAATGGTCTGCCTTGTCACTCCCTGGGTTACGCGGAGACTCCAGAAGAGGGAACCAGATGCCTGGTAGCCAGACCCCAGGGCCCTTCTGGATGCTCCTGTGTCCCCTGTTTAGTTTGTAAACCTGAATTCCTTTCATTTTATTATAAAAAGTAATCTATCCACCCATAGCATGAGTTGAGTTTCCTAGGTTGGTCAGAAAATATTAATTGGTGATGAGACCTATTCACATGTGCAATAGTTAATTGAAGTCACATAATGTTTGTTTTTAAGTTCCTAAATACCACCAAGACTAACATAAAGTCAAATTTAGTTTTCCATTGTTTAAATTGTCCATAAAGCGCCTGCATACATATATTTGCATATAGATATGCTTTTAAAGAGTCCTTCTTAAAACAACAAGAAATTCAGCTACTAACTTGTGTAGGTTAAATGAATGTGGGTTTCATTTAGGAAAATGCTTAATGCCTAGATCTCATTTCTGAAAAGCACTAGTTACTTGAACACTGAAACAGCTGCTAGCATGTAGGGTTATCACTGTCCTCGTGACCCATTTAAAGGAAGGAAATGAATTGGAGATAATGACTTAGCAGTTCTCTCTCCCAACTCTCGGAGCTAATATATCACTCAGGGATGGAGCTCCAACTGGAATGTTAGAATTTTTCTCCTAATTTCTTTGGAGTATCCTTAGAGTATATCTCAATTTTATTATTTCATGTTCATAAATTAAGTAAACTTGATATACCCACTCCTAGCTAAGCCAATGAATACATGCATGTTTAAAAGCTGGATTTAGTCTGTCTCTGAAAATGACAGCATATTTGGTCTGTTGGACCTTAGAATTGGTAGATAATACCAGAAAATGTGACCCTCTGGCAAGCAAAAGTATTAAGAATCAACACATAATAGATGAAGTTAGCCATGTGTGGAAGGAACCTATTTTAAAAGTGTCACTCAAGGCAATAGTTTGGTGGAAAGGGGAGCAAAAATCTGTTTTGTGTCATAATTGTCATATTTGTCAAAACTCATGGAACAAAAGAAATGAATTTTACTGTGCATAAATTCAAAATAAGTTTAAAATATAAAAGAAATGTACAAATGCCCCTCTGTATATTATAAAAGACATAATTGCGGATATTTGAGAAATGCCCAGCAGTAGTTAAATGACCAGACTCTATACTCTAATCAGTTCATATCTTTGGAAAGCATCCAATAACACGCATATGGTATATAAAGAGGGGTATTTGTTTTTAAGAATTTGGTGATCTAAATTCCTGCTCTATCCAAAGGGAAGATGTTATATATGGCCGATACCAGGTTTTTTTGTTTTTGTGTGTATTCTATTCGGCAAGAACTTTGTGAGGCAGGGATTGTGCGTTAAACTATATCCTTCCAGGTCTTCTAATCTTTGGCCCTGCTTGCATGTTCAGCAAATAGTCTTCTCTAGTTGCTCCAACATTCTTTGAAATGTAAGTTACTCTGCCATTAGTGGGTAAGATCATTCTGGTGACTAGAAAATATGCTCCTACCCCTTGTCAATAGGTTGATATTGACATTTAGGTCCATAGATCACTCTTGTAAATGAATCATTTCCTCCAAGACTGATTAATGGAATCTCTTACAAAATGGAACTGGTGAATCTGCAAGCCTGCTAACCAAACCCTGAGTCATGGCAGTCCCCCCAGGAGCCGATACTCTGTGAAGTCTACCTGTGTAGCCAGCTTTCTTCTTTCTCTGATACCTTTCACTGAAGATATTAACCAGAGGGTCCCAAGTTTCTACAGGGCAGGAGGTGGAAAGAACCTAACCTATTGGAGGCTGTATGGAGACTGAGAGGTGAAACGTGCCTTTCCACCAGAGTTGGAAGAACATTCCTCTCTTTTCTGAAGTCTATCATGTTTATTCCACTCATTGACTGGGTCCTGTGCTGCTAGTCACCTTTCTGTGGGGGTGGGTAGCTTGTATTTCTAACAGAACCTGGTTGAAAGTCAGAAACATGCCTGTTGCCTCATATATTGTTGGGATTCAGTAATTGCTTGGGAATTTACTTGGCAGATGCCGTGTTCTAGCTTGCCCTTGCTCTCTGATCCCAACCACAATTTTGCCATTACATGAAAGAAGAAATAACTGCTTTACTTGGCCTGTTCCAATTCATCCTGAGCCAACTTCACATCAGTGAACTGCCAAGAACATCTCCAGTGAGGAAGGGGCTTTAGCGAAGGTGTGGCAATGATTAGGATTGTGCTTTCCAGAAAACATGGTCCCCTCTGCTTTATCCTGGCTCAGAATCTTTGGCCAGTATGTGCTCTATTCCATTGACCTGGAAGATGGAATGTCCTGTAACACTGAAATGAATGACTGTGGGAGGGCTCTGGAAATGCCCAAGGGGCCAGTGACCACATGCCTGAGGGAGGCCTCTGAGGGAGTGTGTTGCCATTCTAGCCAACAGTATCCCAGCAGGGCCGGCCGCCACCATTTCTCTTGCTTACTCAACACCACCAAGTGCCCCGTAATCTCCAGGCAAATACTCATTAGCTTTGTGGAAATACCCATCCTAATGGGCAGATGGATCTGTGACCTCATCCTTTCTTTTTATTTTTACATGGGTTGGGTTCCTGCTCTTTTTCTGCCTTCTGATAAATAATCATTCCTTTTTCCCTTATGCTTTTTAATTCAAGATTTTTTCATTGACCTGCTTCATTGCTGATTCTTGTATTCACTCTACTCACTAAAACCATTCTTGGAAAATATATATACTTATAAAATATATAGACTCATCTCCTTATGTACTTGTACACATAGCCTATTTTTGGAAAGAAATACAGGAATCTTGTAGTATTAGTTGCCTTGCCAGAGAAAGACTGTATGGCTGGAGGAAGAAGGCTTGAAAGTCTAGCTGCTAGTCTGAGGGAACAGTTCCACCAGAGTCTGTAGGAAGATGCTGCTCAGTTGTACAACTCCCTGCACAGAGAGGAGACTTTTAATTACATACCCTTTCAACTGATAAAATTGTATACTGTGAGTAACTTAGTTATTCAAATACTTGCATTTAAAATATAAAAATGCATATTGTCTTTCAAATAGCAAATATTCAGACAAAATTAGTATTGAAATCCCCTTCCTTTTGAAAGCTGAACAATTCTCTTTATACGTTTCTCTGGACTCTTTTTCTGCCCAACATCTTTTGATGCTTGGGCAGCAGAATAATTAGAATTCTGGTGCCCACATTTCTACCTCTGACTTTGGACAAGTCACTGAACCTCTGAACCTTCCTTTGCTTACCTGTCAACAGAGTTTACCCTGGTTTATACTTTGGGCATGCAGCTTTATGACCCAGGCTTATATCATCAAGGAAATAAGTATAAGCAACCACAAAGACCACATTAAGAAAGTCACAAATAAACTACATTCAACCACAGGTAAACCATATTCAATCTTGAAAGTTCAGGTTTGGAAGAAAGGCTATGACTAACCTAGACAGCATATTAAAAAGCAGAGCCATTACTTTGCCAACAAAGGTCCGTCTAGTCAAAGCTATGGTTTTTCCAGTAGTCATGTATGGATGTGAGAGTTGGACCATAAAGAAGGCTGAGTGTCAAAGAATTGATGCTTTTGAACTATGGTGTTGGAGAAGACTCTTGAGAGTCCCTTGGACTTCAAGGAGATCCAACCAATCAATCCTAAAGGAGATCAGTCTTGAATATTCACTGGAAGGACTGATGCTGAAGCTGAAGCTCCAATACTTTGGCCACCTGATTCAAAGAGCCAACTCACTGGAGAAGACTCTGACCCTGGGAAAGATTGAAGGCTGGAGGAGTAGAGTACAAAAGAGGATGAGACGGTTGGACGGCATCACCGTCTTGATGGACATGTGTTTGAGCAAGCTCCGGGAGTTGGTGATGGACAGGGAAGCCAGTTGTGCAGCAGTCCATGGGGTCTCAAAGAGTTGGACATGACTGAGCAACTGAACTGACTATCTCATTTCCCCAAAAAGATAATCTGACTTCGGGATTCACAGTGATTACAGAATCACACTCAAATATGATGAATCCAGTTTCTCCATTCTGCCCAGCCCTGAGTTTTTCCTCGCCTCTTTCCCCAGGACTGAGAAGGAACTCCAAGATGCTAAGAATGAGATTGCTGGATGTGGGGCAATGTCAGGTCCTCCCCACCCCGGAACCTCAAGGTAGTTACTTAAAAGCTCCTTTCAGACCAGAAGTATGATTCTATTTATGCCACTGCAAAATCATAAAATGTCAAAGCACAAAGCGTGCTCCAGCCTCAGACAGAGTTAGTCCCTCTTTCCTTTCAGTCCCCAAGTCTGTACCCACACCCTTGATGTAGCTTCCTCCCAGAGTATTGCAGCAATCTGCCTCCCCACCGCACTGTGACCCCCTTGAGGTCAGGACCAGTTCCCAGACTTTCCTGTGCCTTCTCTGACTTGTACAATGACCGGCACTCACTAACATTTTTAAGTGGTTCATTTTCAAATTGCAATAATTTTCTACTCTTAAAATGATTTTAGTCTGTTTTTCTCTGTAATAATATATAATGTAGTATAGTTTAGGATTTGTTATTGCTTCAGCATGTCTCTGATTCTGGGGTTTTTCTTTGTCAATTTCTCCTTTCTAATAAGTTCTCTCTCATCCACCCCAAATGTTAACTTTCTGCATAGAAAAAAGGACCGAGAAGTTAATTTGCCAGTGCCTAACCACCTTGACCATTCATTCTTGGGCGGTTTTTACAATATTTTGTTCATTGTTCCTTTGACATGACTATTAGCACCTCATTTTCTTTCCATTCCCATACCTAGGACTCTAGTTCAAGTGCCCACCACATTACTCCAGGATTACTTTCAACAGTGTCCATCCACTTTTCCAGATCTTACTTCTTCTTTCTTCCAAATCTCTTTAATACCAATGCCAGTTCCATCTTCTGAAAATTCATCACCCTAATTTTGCTTGTGGTGGTGATGTCCCTGGCAAGAACACTCCCCTTCCTAGACACCCTTTCAGTTAGGAGTTGCCTTGTGCCATAGTCTTGGCCGATGAGATGTAAGCAAAGGCTGCTAGGAACTTCTGAGAAAGCTTTTGCTCTCCTAATGCAGAAACCACCCGCTTTATCCTTTCCTGTCTCTTTCTTCTGCCTGAAACACGGGTATGAGGCTGGAGATGGAGCAGTCATGTTGGAACAGTGCAGTGATAAGGTTAAGGACAATGCCTCCCACAGAGTACGGCTGGAGGTGAGAGGAAAAGTGTCACTGTGGAACTCCTGCATCCACTTGGTGCTGCATTTCTTCTTATTTAAGAAAATAAATCCTTTACTTGCTTAAGAAAATGTATTCAGAGTTCTGTGGCTTGTAGCTAAATATATTCCCCATCTGATACACAGAGCAAATCAAGTGTAAATCTCTCTCTCTGACCTTCAAAGTCCTTTATAAGCAGGTCCAATTCAATTCCCTTTGTCTCTAAAATCCCCTCAACCCAGTGGAGACCACTCTTTCACTGTTTTCTACATGGGGCAAAGTAACTCTTACCTTTTTGCCCTTGATTAGACTGGTTGGTCATCCAGGAATATACTTTCTATTGACCCACCTCATCTTCCAGACTGAACTTAAATTCAGCTTCTTCCTGTAACTTCTGCTACTCTTATACCCAATTATCTCTCCCAAGAAGATAAATTTTATTGCATGATCTTAAGGAGGGGTGAATTAAATACAGTGTTTTTCCTTGTATTAAACTAATTATTTCATGGTTAGGTTTTGTTTTTCCAATCCATATGTAAGCTATCTTCAGCCCAGGATTCATCCTCTTCTCTCTCCCGTTGTGCCCTGCATGACACAGATTGCCACAGAGGTACCCAACACAGAGGTGCTGCTTGGCTTGGATTCTCCTACTATCCCCTGCTATATTTGCTTTTAAAACAGATTTTTCTGTGGCTCTAAGAGCACATGTGAATTTAGGTTGTGTTTTCTTCTGATAAAATTAATATTACCATTAGTTGCCAGTTCATAATCAGTATGAATTAATTTGCCATGTGGAAATATTTTGCAGTAGCAAACATCACTGATTCTTTATTGTTGTGAGCATTACATTGGATTCATATGTTGTTGGTAGCACATCTTTTGGTACTGGAGATCAACCTCCAGTCTCTTAAATCTGAGTTTTTGGCATGAAGAGGTTGTGAGATTAAACAACCTTGTCTCAGAAACAGCTACAGTGGCCAGTTAAAAGGCTTGACTTGGGGGAGAAACACACATCTACTCTCAGGCTTCTGCTTTAAGGCTCGTGTTCTGAGCCTGAGCCAGAGCCAGGTGGCTGCAGGGGCCAGAACTGCCCAGAAGCCTCCTCAGAGGGCAGAGTTCCCCTGCTGAAGGCAAAGGAGGAAAAGAGAGAAGAGGGGAAAATGCCACGGTGGATTAGACCTTCGAGGGTTTAATTACTCGTCTAGGAAATTGAAATAATAACAAGACTCATATCTTGGACAGTTTTGTGTCCTTCCTTAGGCATTTCAACTGTGAAAATCTAAAAGGAAATTAGTGTAGGGAGGAGTTGTCCAAATTCAGAAATGAAGGTTATTGGAACTTCTCAGTTTTTCTCATTTTTTCTCCAATGAGATATTACCACATTTATGATCTCACTTTCTTCCTCTCTGTCTCAAACACACACACACACACACACACACACACACACATACATGTACACATACTCACAGGCATTGCTATATTCTGCGTGTGTCTTGTATTAACAAAATAAAAGTACAGCCAGTATGGAAATTCCATAAGAAATTAAAAATAGAACTACTATACAATTCAGCAACTTCACTGCTGGGTACATATCCAAAGAAAACAAAGCTGTTATCTCAAAGAGATATCTGCACTCCCATGTTCGTTGCGGCATTACTCACAATAGCCAAGGTATGAAAACAACGTAAGTCAACCTAAAGTTATGCAATCTAAAGTTTGTAAAAGTAAAGGCTTCCCTGGTGGCTCAGATGGTAAAGAATCCTCCTGCAATGCAGGAGACCTGGGTTTGATCCCTGGGTGAGGAAGATCCCCTGGAGAAGGGAACAATCACCAATTCCAGCATTCTTGCTGGAGAATTCCATGGACAGAGGAACCTGAAGGGCTGCAGTCCATGGGGTCACAGATAATTGGACACAACTGAGCCACTAAGCACATACAATCTAAAGTTAACAACCCCCCCAATCTGCCAGCTCTCTCCTACTCAGCCCCAGCTTTATTTTGCTGGTAAGTACTACCTGGAAAATAATGCATTAGAAAATATCTCGGCCATTAATCTATTTATTCTCCACCTTCTCCGCTGGACCGTAAGCTTCATGAGACCAGGTACCTTGCCTATGCTCGTCACAGTTCAACCCACCTAGAAGACTGCCTAACACATAGTAGGTCAACACATTTGGATTATTTGGGAGGTTTTGAATATGTAGCACTCCCCACACACACACCTAAAAAAAGGAATGCCCAGCACCCTCCCTAGACCTATGTTATATCAGGATTTCTGGGGGTGGGGCCCCAGGTTAAGCACTGACGCTTTTGAAGAACTATGTAGTGATTGTCATGGTCATTCAAGCTTAAGAACTACTTTAAGGAGTTGCCTGAATACAGAGCCTATACAACGAGGGGAGCGCGAGTGGACATGGGAGTGGGGTGGAGGAGGGATTCTGATGAAAGGACCCCTGTGACTCGCAGTCATCCCTGCCTTTCCACCACCCACTCAGGCTCCTAGATTTGGGCTGTGGGGGTGAGGAGAAGATTCTTCTCCATGCTAAGGCTGAGTTGATGAAATACAGCCCATAGCAGTGGCCATTCTAGGGTACAGGTAATCCACAAAAGAAAGCATCCTGGATAGGTCATGCTGTACCTGGTGAGAGAGTGGGCAGACCCTCCTAATCCCTCTTCCTCCCAGGCCTAGCCACCTTGCAAGGAGCTGGGCTGGAGCATTGCACCCATCCCCAACCCCCCACCACAGGGATGGGTCCTCTTGGCTCTTTTAACCTGCAAAGGTTGACAATGAGGAAGAGGGTACAAGAGTTTCTCCCTGCATGACTATGATACTTCTGAAAGGTTGAGTTGCGGGATTTTTTTTTTTTTTTCACTTCTCTCTTGGAAATCACCTCCATATGCTGATGGGACCGAGGACAAGACTTCTTCTTTACACTGAGAAGGCATTTTCCACTATATTTAGGAGACAAGTGGGACTTCTATTTTCTCAGCTTCCTAAATGGATTTCAATGCCATTTGTCAAGGTTGGTTTTCTTTAAAAATCTTTTTTAAATTTTCTAACAACAAACAACTAGATGTAAAATCTTCCAATGTACTTTGATTGATGGTTCACACCTTTTGGAATATCTAGCTCATAATTTTAGAAGGAAGCAGCTGGTGCTCTTGACATTTAATTCCAACAAAATGCCTCATTCAATTCCCCCTCTCCCAGATAGGGTACACAGACTATTGGAAAATATTCAGTAATACTGATCCAAATGTCCACATTAAGTGTAGAGGAAAGGTAGCGTAAGCTTTTAACATCCTGGAAGCTGAGCTAATGGCATTGAAATGGCTGTTCTTAAGAAAACATGACTGTGGCAAGAAAAGGTTGCTATTCATATCTGCATGGGGGACCTTTGAAACTAGGGTAAATACACAGGTGACGATTTTACCCAAGGGACTTTGCTGTAAATCAATGGCATAAATATTAATAATGACAGCTATTGTTAACTGAGGACTCACTGTATGCAAGGCTTTTACATGGATTCTCTTGTTCATTCACTACTATTATTATCCCTATTTTATAGATAAGGTACTTGAGGTATAATGAGTATAAATAATTTGTCTAAGGTCACATCTTGAAAGTGGTAGTTCACAAATCACTTGTTGGCACACCTTTACTATAAAGGGTCAAAGAGTAAATTTTTTTTTGGCTCTGTGAAACCTACAGAGTCCATTGCAACTAGTCAACCCTGCTGTTGGAGCAAAAGCAGCTATCGTTGCCATGTGACCAAATGGGAGTGTCTGTGTTCCAATAAAACTTTATTGGTGATATGTATATAAATGGAAGAGAGAGAGAAAGGACTATATCGCAATAAAATTGGACAAAAATAGTAATTAATTAAGTAAACATCACTAAATTACATTAACTTTAAAGGCTACCATATTGTATGGTTGAAAAAACCCTTTATTTACAAGAGCAGGTGGGGGGCCAGACTTGGTCCTGGGGCAGTAGTTTGCTAACTCTTGCTCTTCTGCGGTGATGATAAGCTCTCTCCTGAGGCCTTTTCCTGGACTCTTTTACTTCAATAATCTTCTTTCAGGATCATTTACATTTATGTATGAGCCATTGAGCCTACTTATACAATGACCTACTGAGCAAATAATTGTTATTTTTTAGTGAGTCGTATTCTCTTTAATGGCAGCAACATTCTAAATATTATGATAGGAAAGGGCTTCTGGAGGGGTAGGATTATAAGCCTACAAGGACCTCTCAGAGGAAAACCTCTGGGAGCATCTTACCTCTCAGGGGCTTGTAATCTGGCATGACGGAAGCTGCTGCTGCTGCTAAGTTGCTTCAGTCGTGTCCAACTCTGTGTGACCCCATAGACGGCAGCCCTCCAGGCTCCCCTGTCCCTGGGATTCTCCAGGCAAGAATACTGGAGTGTGTTGCCATTTCCTTCTCCAATGCATGAAAATGAAAAGTGAAAGTGAAGTTGCTCAGTCGTGTCCGACTCTGTGCAACCCCATGGACAGCAGCCCACCAGGCTCCTCTGTCCACGGGACTCTCCAGGCAAGAATACTGGAGTTGGTTGCCATTTCCTTCTCCACATGATGGAAGAGGAGCTGGGCTTTCCAGCATCTGCTCTGTGCAGAGGCTCTTCATGCTTTCTATGTCTCCAGAGAGTCTAAGAACAGCTCCTTCCATATGTCATCAAGGAGGCCCTCAAAAACATGCAAACCAGTAAGATCAAAGACCTGAAGAAGATGGAATCCTATATCACCTAATCCCCACATCAATCCTGCAAGACAGTCACCATTATTCCATTTTATAGATAAGAAATAGAAGCTCAGAAGGTAAGTTACTTGCCTGAGGTCAGACAGTAAGTAAGTGGCTGGGCTGGCATTTCATAGCAGACGTGCCCAGTTTCTTTGCCTGTGTACCTTCTAGTTGGCCACACTGCCCCTTCGTAGTGGCCTGTGCATGTCACCTTACTTCATAACTCAATCACTGAGTGAGTTTGGAAAGTCAGTTCAATTTGAAATTGTTTGCATCTACTCTGTAAAAATGAGGGTAGGAAACCTTGGTGTATCCTACTCATTAGACATAGTTGCAAAGATAGTCAAGCAAGATAGAACATGTAAAAGATTCTAGCAAAGTGTGAAACTCTGCGAAGGTACTCTGGTAGCATGTGTCAGAGGACTGGTCAGAGCTGCGGGAAGGCAGCAACTTTCACCTCTTGCCACACTGCTAGCCACTGAAAGGGTTTCCTTGCCCCCAGGGAGCCCCAGGCCACTGAATCATTCAGGTTGCCCAAGTCTGGGCAGGAATTAGCCCCCCAAAATCCCCTGAAATCAGCCCAAAGCTCAGGAACTTTGAAAAGGTTATAGAATAGTCATCCAATTTCTGTTCACATAAATTACTCTTATAAAGGCACTGGTGGCATCCCTACCCCTCCCCACGTTGCCTTCCTCCTACTTCCATTCCTCTAGTTTCAAAAGGGCGCTTTTTGAAAGAATACATGTAAATCCAATCCTTTCTCCAAGATCTAACCCCTGCTCTGTTATTTCAATGATGTGATAGGGAATGTGGTATCAGATGACTTTCATGGGTCTCTGCCTCAAACCTGTGACCTTTCAAAACGCTTGGCTAAAAGTTAGACAGGATGAGATGGTTGGATGGCATCATTAACTCAATGGATATGAGTTTGAGCAAGTTCCAGGAGATGGTGAAGGACATGGAAGCCTGCTGTGCTGCAGTCCGTGGGGTCGCAAAGAGTGGGGCACGACTGAACATCTGAACAATAACAACAAAAAGTTAGGAACTAGAAAAGTGGAATAGCTTGATTATATTAGGAAAAAATTTCCATCTATCAAAAGTCACATAACATTCAAAAGGAAATGGCAAACTGGAAAAATATCTAAGATCGTCTACAAATCAATCAGAAAAGTAACTACTTAGAGTGGAAAACTGGGCAAAAACCATCAAAAAGCAATGCACAAGCCAATTCAAGAGATAAATAAAAAAAGATTTTGGCTAGTTTCAAGTAACTCCAGATATGCAATTCTTATGGAATCATCAAAGTAGAAATGTTTAGATAAAACATACAAGATTATATCTGTTATATCTGGCATATGTAAATTGTGTGTGTGTATGTGCACACACTCACATGGGCATATGTAATCTCTCTATAAAAACCTACACCTGTCTGAGACAGTTTGGTTGACTGGAGAGAATGCTATTGGAGACAAGGATTGAACTGAATGTCAAATTTAAAACTTATGAAAACCACATATACAAACGTAGCCAAGATTTCAACTCTGAGGATTTGGACAGAGGGAGAAAGAAGCAGATATATTTAAAGAGGAAGCAGTCTCCAAAATTCTTGTTTTGCAAAAATGTCTGGAATGAAGTTTACAGAGCCTGAGGCTCCATCAAAGACAAAATCATATGGGAGAAAAATCCATTCATGAAACTAACTCATCCTAATGCAAATGACATTTTATGATTAGAGACAGAAACTGGCGTGAAGGACATTTTCTAAATCAATGTAAAAGTGTGCAGAAATAACTGGATCTAAGTTGACTAAGAATTGTGTGCCAAATTGATGAGGTGGTGAGGAAAAGTCAATTAAGATACTGATGGGCGTGTTATGAGAATCTGAATGCTACAAGGCTGAATCTAGAAGATTCTGGGTAAAGATTATTTCCTTGGAAGGGTTAGTAAAAGAAAGAGTTCTTTTAAGTGCTTTTCCATGGCCTATTTTCTGTCCTTTGGAGATTTTTTACTTTGAGTGGTTGGGATAGGCTGACTCCCCTGCCCCCTCCAATAACAGGTTGATTCTATTAGATTATTGATCTTCTCTGGCTTTCTTACAAAAAGGGTACATTTGATAACATCATTTAATGGGGCACTTGAGAAATGGCCCCTTTCAAGTGCTCATCTGCATTTGTCCTGATTGAAGAACTGGTGAGACGAACAAGATAGAACTAAACACCTTTCCACTGATGGTCTCACCTGGTAAGAGGTGACTCATTTGGGTCCATTTACTAATAACAAAAAATGTAAGCAAAGCCAATCTAGAGTTTAGGGCATTGCCTATAATTTAAAAACCTTTGAGACCTTTGCTGAAAAAAAGTTTCAGACCCTTTGAGTTTCACAGGGTCTATAGGGATTGATGAAAAATTCAACCAAAGTGGAGAGTGATCCTGCCTTAGAACTTCTGAGGGAGAATTAAGCAAGCCATAATATAAGTGACCCTTGGTATAGTTTTTGCTAGAAGAAGTGAGTTATGTGCCAATCCATGTTTTCTGAACTTCATGTGAAGAGTGTGTGGGATATCCAAAGAAGGAGAGAGCACCATATGTAGATACCTTAAAACTGACAGGTGACTCAGCTCTCTCAGTGCTATCTAGGCTGCTGGCAAATGACAAGCATAATACAAAGCCCACGCAGTGTGGTGGTTAGCAGAAAAACTGGAAGAAAGTCATGAAATCTGTTTAGGTAAGCTGGCTATTGATCAAGATGGATTACAAGATAAAATGAATTGGGACCAGAATTAGATTAAGGTGAGCAACTCTACACAATTTATTTTTAATGACCTTTAAATAATATAATTCATTACCATTTAAAAATTTAATACTGCAATGTTTAAAGAAGAAAATGAAAATGATCAATAATACCACCACCCAGAGTAACTGTGTTAATATTTTTGGTCTGTTTCTTTCTAGTATTTTACTATGCATGAATACATTTTCTTTTATAATACTGATTATTTACTATATATCTCTATGCAATATATAATTAACTCTGTGATAGACTACTTCATACATAATCTTGGTTGAGTTTCTATTTTTCCTTAAATTAAATTCTCTAAAAATAGAATTACCTAGTCAAAAGATATGAATTTTCAGGTCTCAACACATATCGCAAAATTGATTTCTTGGAAGGTCAACCTAATTTATTCTTAAATTATCCACTTCTTTAAATGTATCTTTTTACCTTCTATGGAACCTTTCATTTTTCACTTGAAATTAAATAGGCTCTTAAACTTGGCTCAACATTGTAATAGGAATAAAAAACAAACCTAGGTCTATTGAGAGAATTGTAACTTCGTAGTGACATACTGAGATAATTCTCAACTTTCTCAAAAGCTTTCATATCCATTATTACATTTAATCCTCACAAAAAAATCCCTGAGGTGAAAATTAATTTTAGAATGTTTTAAGCATGAGAGAGTGTTTCAGGCATTATCTTGTTCAGATTTTATTAATTCTTCCATCTGACAGAGGCATAGGGAGGATATGAGAGTTTTAAAGTTCTAGAGTCTGTTTGGAATCTCGGTCCATATATTACCTTCCCACGGGATGAGGGAACTCTGTGCTGGTCCCTTTAAGGCTTTGTGTTACTCCTAATTTCCTCCTCCCTCTGCATTGTTTTATCAGTGTTATTGGGAACTGCACCATTCAATCTCTCCTTGTTATAGGGATATGGAAATCTGGACTGAGACTCATAAGTAGAGACAGAGCAATCTGTAAAGAAGCACTTTATCAATGATGTGGATGATGACCTAGAAAAGTACCTCCAAGAGTATGTAGATGACAATGAGCCAACAGACATGAGAAAGTCAGGTCTGAACTTGCGGTGAACTTAATAAACCAAAGTGGTTAAGGGAAATAGTGAAAACAAGTTTAGAACTCCAGGCTCAATGTATTTTAGTACCAGACTGTTCTGACCATGAGGACTGCCGAATGCTGGAGTATGCTAAGACTCAGGGGAAATTGTTTTCACTAGTTATTCTCACCTGTTCAATGAACTAGGTAGAATAGGTGAATTCTGTCAACAGACAGGGTGAATCCTCGAGAACTGTCAAGGCTCCATCCACCCCAAAGACTGGACATTCTTTGCAGATTATCATCTGCTTAATGCACTATGGATTACAGTATGTTATGTTGCATAGAAGTGAAACCAGCACTCTGCTGATGTTTGATGGTCTATCACAGCCTCCGGTCGGTTGTTGCTTCATTTTCTCCCAGAGCTTCCCTGGTGGCTCAGCTGGTAAAGAATCCGCCTGCAATGCATGAGACCTGGGTTTGATCCCTGGGTTGGGAAGATCCCCTGGTAGAAGGGAATTAGAGCTACCTACTCCAGTATTCTGGCCAGGAGAATTCCATGGACTATATAATCCATGAGGTTGCAGAGTCGGACACAACTGAGCAACTTTCACTTTCTTTCACTTTTCTCCCAGGGGTCAAATTTATTTTATTTTAAAACATCTCCATAGCATTTCCATTTATTTTGTATGTGTATGTAATTTTAAATTTTGAGAAACCACTTCTTAAAATGCCTGACATTTAAGAAAATCTGGCCCTGTATTGCCAAGTATCACATGTGTAGAAAGTAGCACGGTTCAGCCTGTTGAATGTGCCAGATTTTCCTTAAAATTAACATTCATGCCATATGTTGGTACCCTAAAATCAATACTACTTTGACTGATGAAAATGCAAAAAGAAAACATTCTCAGACTGAGTTCTGTTCTCTTTCTTTGTAGACACTGTTTTATGTAGGCGTTAGCAATGATATTCTTTGGGAGTGAAAATGAGTGCCTGCTCTGTAATTCTTGGTGGGGGGTCAAACACCCAAAGGTGTGGAAGCCAGAAGAGCCAGCTTGTAAGGCAATGGAACCTAAAGTATTGGCCCTACAAGATGGTCCTGTGTTCTCAATCTACTACTCAGCTCCAGACAATGCCTTGGAGGAAACTTGGAGGTAGCTTCCTCATTCTCCTCATCCACCATCATGATGTTCAGAAGGGCAAGGTGGAGAGGAGGGGGCTGGAAATCTCTCACTCAACTTAGATAGGGCATTACACCAGAAATTTGGACAGTGCCCTGGCAACCGAGGGTGACAAGTGACCTATATGCACACATTGCCTGTGGGTCCCGGCTGCAGGGCCTCGTGACCTTTGAGATCCCATTCCCTCTGAGTTGCTCCTCTGACCCTACCTACCCCTGCAGCAGATAGTCTCCATGATGCCAGCCAGAAGTAAATCTTGATGCCTATGTGTTGAGCATCCGCACTGTTGTAGGTTTGCAATGTTTATATCACTGTGCTCCCTGGGCCCCTCTGTGGCTCGGGCAGAGTGTGGGGCTCTTCCTGACACACAGAGAGCACAAGCTTTGCTTATAAATATCGACCCTAAACCTGTCCAGGTTATATTACCACTAAAACCACCAGACATATTTAAACTATGATGGGAATTTTGTGCCTGGGGCTTTGTTCTGCTACAGTATTAAATAAGAATGGTGCATTCTTGAAGTTGAAGCAGGCATGTACATTTGTACCATGAAGGATACACAGTATTTAAGGGGGACGTTTGAAAATCCTACCAATAGGAGAACCTAAAAAAGTCTGGAAATCTTTAAAAAAAAATTTATTATGGAAATACTCAAACTATAAGAATAGTAAAATTAATCTCCATGTCTCACACCAAGTTTCATTTATGAAGAAGCTTATTTCATCTATACCCACCCACTCCCCTACCTCACAACTAGGATGATTTTGAAGTATATCCATGACAACTTATTGTTCCATCTATACCTATTTTAGGACATATCTCAAACCTAAGCATTTTTCTCTTTAAATTTAGTTATAATACTATATGTAATATCTGCAAAAATCAAGTTTCCTTAATCATTAAATATCCACTCAATATTCCAGTTTCTCTAGAAAATCCAACTTTTTGCCTTTGGAGTGAAAGACAGAAGTCATAGAAGAGTTTGGAAGGTTGAAAGGAAAGATCTCTTTGGGAGCTCTGATGATTAATATAAACAGAAGAAAAACCTATTTGGACTTCCTTAACCTGAAGTCAGTGATTGTTAATGCTGAAGAGGTTGTTACACATTATCCAGCCCCACCACACTTCCTTATGGTAAACTGAGGCACAGAGGAGTAAACTGCCTTCCTCAAATTCACACTGCCAATTAATGACACTCAATTTTAAAATCTTTGAGGCTCTATTTAGGATATTACTTATTTTGTTTTTTAAAAGTGCCATAGAAAGGACCTCTATGTCTAGGTCTTTGTGTGTGGATTTAAGGTCTGTGTGGCTACTCTGATGGTTTAGAGCTGTGCTGTCCAATTAAGTGCTCATCAGCTACATGTGGCTTTTGAACACATGAAATATAACTAGTCTGATTTGGGACTTGCTGTACATATAAAATACACACTGGGTTTCAAAAATTCAATGAATAAAAGGTAAAATATCTCATTAATAATTATTCTGTTGATTAATGTTGAAATAACATTTTTTATTTTTGAGTTATAAAAAATATTGTTAAAATTAAGTTCATCTGTTTCTTTTTACTTTCTTATCATGGCTACTAGAAAATATAAATTACTTTTTGGCTCACATTCTATTATATTTCTATTGGACAACACTAGTTCAGAGATTATCTTTTCAATGCAGGATTCCATCAGTTCATTATACAGCCAGGCCCTGCGGCTGGAGAGACCTGGAGAGGTCATCTATCCCACTGGTCTCTTAGCACTAAGGCTGGAAGCTAACCAAACCATCCAACAAAAAAATCTTATTTTTAAATATGTGTAGAACAATAAATCTCTTAACTTCCCATGGCTTGGTCTAACATAAGTGAGTCCTACAAGTAAGAGAGTCTTACATCTACTTGTACGAGTATTGTAAACAAAGCACTAGGAATTATTCTTGAACTATCCCTCCATCAACCTTCATGACTGATCTAAAAGCAAGTTCTACTTTCCAAATACCTCTCAGATCTCTACATTTATCCTCATCGTGACCTCCACAAGCAACTGCCTGGTCCAGGCAACCATGATCTCACCTAAGCCACTGTGTTTATCTCATTGTTGGTCTTCCACACCGTTCTTACTCCACCTTGGAAATCCATTCTCCACGTAGCGGTGCAGTAAGCTTCTCAGTGAGCACAGACGACCATGTCATTCCCCTCCTCAAAGGCCTCCAGTGCTTCCCATTTATTTCAGGATAAAATTCAAAATCTGAACGTGACCTTCAAGCTCAGCACGGTCTGATCCATCTCTCCAGCAGCACCTTGCCCATGTTCCGCAAGCTCTCTGCATTTTACTCACATTGGTCTTCTCTCAGTTCCTCATCCCTACCATACTCCCCTCCCTTCAGAACCTCTGTACATGCAGTTCCCATTGCCTGTAACACTCTTGCTCTCCCTCCACCCACTGTCGTCTGATTGATATCCATTTATTCAGATCCAGCTCAAAGCATCCGTTCCTCAGCACTTCTTGACCAGGGAAGGTATACTAATGTCAACACGCAGCACAGATCAGAGTGGTCATTTTCATTTGTTTGTGTGATTATTCACTTAATGTCTAACTCCCTTTGTAAACTCTTTGCTCCATAATGGTGGTGAGCCCATTAGCTCACACTCACTACTGTATCCCACTATAGTGCCTGGCACATAACAGGCCCTTAATTAATGGGAAGGATAAAGGAAGAAAGGTGAGGTGGTTGTACCAATAAGAACCAACCCTGTCTCTTCTTTCTTTACTAGAGTGGAAAGGGAACACCCCTCATCACTGTTCCTTCACAGTTCATTAACATGCTCCTGGACAGACCACCTGAGTAGCCCAGCTAAGGGTTAAGTCACTTCAGTCATGTCCACCTCTTTGCGCCCCCATGGACTGCAGCTTGCCAGGCTCCTCTGTCTATGGGATTCTCCAGGCAAGAATACTTGAGTGGGTTGCCATTTCCTTTTCCAGGGGATCTTCCTGACCCAGGGATCGAACCCGAATCTCTTATGTCTCCTACCTTGGCAGGCAGGTTCTTTACCACTAGCACCACTTGGGAAGCCACCCCCAGCTATGGATTAGCAAATTCTATGAGCTCTATTTTCAGTGACCATCCAGAATGCAACCACTTTTCACCACCTCTACTACCTGTACTATGGTCCAAGCCACAAGTTTCTTCCAAGATCTTTGACCTTTACTTTGAAACAGATGAAAATTACCTTTTAATAGAACCACTCTTAACTCTCCTCCTTCACCCTTGGCTCCTCAAGGCCTACTCAACACGATAGTCAAATTGATTCTATTAAAATGGAAGTCAGATCTTTTCACTCCCTTGCCTAAAACTCTCCAGCAATCTTTGGTTTTAAAGTCTGAGCTCATCCTGTAGCCTGCAAGTTCTCCATGATGTTGTTACCCCTCTGACCTCATGCCCCACCGCACTCTCCCTTTCTTACTCCACTCTAAGTCTGACGGCCTCTGGTTGTTTCTTGCACACACCAGGCATTCTCCCACCTCAAAGCCTTTGCACCTGCTGCCCTTTTTGCCTAGAAGCTCTTCTTATGGATACCTACATGATTCTCTCTTTGCTTCTTTCCAGTTTTTGTTCAATATCACCTTTTCAATGAGGCCACCCTAATTCTGATCCCTCCACCCCACATTCCCTATTCTCTCTCCTTCCCTGATTTATTTTTCTCCATATCTTCTAAAAAATTGTATAACTTATCTTATTCATTGTCCAATTCTCTCTACTAGAATGCAGACTCCATGAGGGCAGGAATGTTTGTTTTTTGTTTCCTGTTATACCTCCAGTGCCTAAAACAGTGTTTGTCAGGAGGTTGTTGCCAAATAAATGTCTGTTGACTCTAAGACTAAGGTTCAGCCCATGTACCTGAAAAACAGATGGACTTGCAACCAGCCATCCAGCATGACCACGCAGAGCTGGCCTGTTGTGTTAGGAGGGCCAGCTTGGCTCCACTTTGGAGCTATTTCAGGAGACTTGGAGGTTCCCTAAGTCCAGGTCAGCTGCTCACTGTCCCAGCTCAGTTCTGGTAACTGTCTGTGAGGCCAAGGAAGCAATCTGGCTCCAGGGAACATCTAAATAGCTCCTCCCCATAATCTCCCACCTCCCCCTCCTCCATCCCCACCGCGCACAAATATACCACACTAGCCCTCTCCCTTTCCAAGGACACAACTCAGGCTATTTCTAAAACAGAGATTCTGATCCAAAACAGTAGCCAACACATAGTGTATCTCCATGTGCACAGGAAAAGACAGGAGACCTCTGAGCAATTTCCTGGCCCCATATTTTTCCATGCCAGTAAATGAAGCCTTCTTTAGCTTGGGGACTCTCTCTCTGAACCAAGCCAATACCTTAATGGTGCGTTCCATTCCTTACTGCCCGGGCTTGTTTCTTTGTTCTTTTATTTTCCATTTTAAGTGATGGATGCCTGGATCCCTTGTGTCATCAAAATTTTGACAACCAGCTCTCCCGGGTGTTAACTACTAGTTAGGGTACACATAATGCTAATGGAGAGTTTCTTTCCTAAATAGGCATTTATTTAATAATACATAACACTTAAACTGTGCTTTCTGCCTTCAAAGAGTTTTGCAAACTTTACACTTCATTAAGCTGAGCAGCATTTGAGTTCCTGTTTTATGGTTGAGAACCGAGCAAAGTTAACCAATTTGCCTAAGGCTACAACTAGCTGTGCTTTGGACAAAGTACTTTGTCTTTTTTTAATGGATAAGGAGAATATAACCAATTTTAAAATGTAGTTATTTAACTACTGTCGTGATCAGTAAAATAGTCTTGAGTTCTGTGTGTTTTTTAAGACCATATTTGGGGTTCTTCCTTGGCTGTACTCACGCCTCCTTGTCTCCAGACACCACTTCACGTTCCTCTTCTCCTTCCTCCCCGACTCCTACCCCTCCTCCTCTTCCTTGCTTTTATTCTCTCCTGGCTCTTGGATAATTTAGCTTTTAGGAGGAACCAGCTCTACCCCCAATCCTTATCCCTGTTCCCCTGGGACCTACTCTCAGGTGATAAGCATATTGTTGTTAGTGGATTAAGAAGGGTTTAAGTCAAGTTTCTATGGATGGAGAAAACCAAATAATAAATTGTATAATATCTTCTTGGCTTATCAGTTTTAGTGGTGCGTAATTTAAAACATTTTAAATGCAAACAAATATGGATAGGTTATGGAGTAGAATGCAAAACCTAGGACAGGTTAAAGTCTGAAATTCTACCTATGGCAGATCATTTAGGATTTCCTTTCCAGATTTTTCTCTCCCATTAGCAGTACTTGGATTAGAAAACCCTGAGAAGAATTGATATAACATGGCACTTCCTCTGAGCTCTCTGGAGATGAAATATCAGGATTGACTTTCTAAGGGCTAGTAGAATCAGTCTTGTTATCTTATTGTTCCTTTGAGCAAGTAATTTTTTTTTAAGACTGTCTTGAAGGTAATGAAGATAAGTTGGGGCATCTTTTCCTCTGAATCTTGAATATCCACCAGGCAGCATCTTTATTAAGCTAAGGGCAGAGTGGCCTTTTTCTCATCATTCAACAAATAAAAGCAGTAAGCAAAGAAACCTATGATACTTGAGACTATGATTAAAAAGAAAAATCTGGGACATGTGTTCAAAGATAAATTTCTATTACATAATAATTTCACACTGAACATATTGAAGACCTTTAAAGAGAATAAAAGTACATGAAATAAAGGCTAAGCCACAATGACTTGGGTTTGGCTTTAACATGTCCACACCAAGGTGAACATGTCCTCAAGCCCCAAGGATACTTAAGCTCATGGCAGCATTGGGAGAAAAGGTACAGCAGCATGTATGTAAAAAGAGTAAAGAGCTAAGGGCACAGAACCCCAGCTCCCTCACCTACTAACTTTCCTAGGCCTCTCTTTTCTCAGCTATAACAACAGGATAATCACTCTTCATTTATCAAATATTTCTAGCTCTTCTCCTGAGCACATAGCACACAGTCAGATTGCACTTCCCTACTCCCTTTACATGTAGGCATGGCCATGTGACTAGCTTTGGTCAACAAAATGTGAGCACAAGTGACATGTGTCATTTCCTTGTGGAATCTTTGAGAATCAGTCCACGATTTCCATAATTTTCTTTTCCTCTACCATAGCAACCTGAAACATTTCCAGTATAGCTGTTCTGTAGCCCAGGTCCTAAAGATAACACGACCTAGATCAAAGCCATTGTTGATTCTTGTAATGAATATGTAATGGAAGGGTGAGATAAATCCTTGTTTTCTTCCTTTCTTTGTTTTTTTAAGCCATGGCGATTTAGAGTTTGCTTGTCACTGAAGCATTACCTAGTCTATCCAGACTAATACACTACTTCATTGATCTGGGGAAAGATTAAAACCAGACACCTAATAGTAATATTCATGACACATAGCAAGTGCTAAATAAAAGTTAGTTCTTTCCTTTCTTATTAAATTTCTCTGCTTTGTGATCCTTCTCAGCTCTTCCTTAGCAGCCCTGAGATGGCTGTTTCCAGTTTGAGAAGAATGAAAATAAACTTTAAGACTTCTTAAAGCGTTCCCTCATACCCTTTAAGAAAACGAGAGAGCCCTTGAGAGGTACAGAGTTGGAAATTCCCATGATGAGAAGAGAAGCTCCTCTCTGAAATTTATAAATGAGAAAGGAGCTGTGTGTCTTATCCAGGAAATCAGCCATAAAGTAAAACCAATGAACTCTGAAAACTTCCCATCGCAGAGAATGCTTTACCTGACAGCAACATGCTGCTGCGAAGGAGTTGCCATCAAGGGCACAGACCTTTTGTAGGGATTTGGTTCTGACTCTTCTGTAACAGGCTATGTGTTACAAGGTCAGGGCCTTGATCTACTTAGTACCTGCTTTTCTGACATTTTGGGGAGAATGACGAAGATGGTCAGACCTCAAACTTTTAACTTTTTCCTTACTGGCTTCTTAAGAGGTCTCTCTCTTCCTTTTCCTGATCCAGGCTGTGACTTCATGAGTCTGAGAGGAGAAACCAATGGGCCACTGCTGCTCATTTAGTCAAACCGGTTCAGTTCAGTTGCTCAGTCGTATCTGACTCTTTGCGACCCCATGGACTGCAGCACACCAGGTTTCCCTGTTCATCACCAACTCCCAGAGCTTGCTCAAACTCACTTAGACTTAATCATTAACAACTCATTGAATTACGTCATCAACCTTGTACTTTTTTAGGGTGTTTGACTCCACATTGGAACAGAAAAGTTTTTAATTTACTCTAGTAAATTTAGTCTTTGAGACCTATTCAGAGGGTAAATCTAATTGATCCATTTAGAAGGCATTCATTAGGTCTGTGGTTCTCTACACTGTTGAAATTCTTGAGAATAGAAGGAAAGAGGAAGGGAGTATATATGAAACAGAGCTGAATAAGACCTCCACCTCTGCAGTCTCTTCCAGAAATTAGAGGCAAGCAAGATACCTCTATTTCAGAACCTGCAGTGAGAGATGAGATATGCATAAAAATAGGAAATGTGACGAAGGGGATCATTGCTTCAGAAGATTTGTATTAAACATCTGGGGAAGGAGAGGCACTGCGCTGGGCACAGTCACAGTCCGACTTTCTCAAGGGCATCTGTTTTGTGAGGCTTCCCTGCAGAACTCTAACATCCCTGCCCTCCCCCAACTACTGGATGCCCAGTAGTACCCCTGGTCATTGTGGTAACCAAAAGGCACCCTCCCTGCTTCCAGATGCCTGGGGGTAGCGGTGGTAGTGGAATGCACTGTCCCTAGTTGGGCACTACTGAACCTGAGTCAGATAGCTGCTGGCAGCGCTGCATTAGAAGCCTCTCCAAGGGGTGTAAAGGGCCCCAGTGAGGCAGAAGGATCTGAAGAGAAGCCCGCCCGAGGCCTCCCGCCTCCCCTGAGGTGATGCTCTCTGTCTACATCTTACCTTGTTTTATGGACCCAAAGGTCCAAATGAAGCAGGACTAGCTTTGAGATGCTGGTAGTTCTGAAGAGACTTTCAATGTAACTGGAGTTTGGGGAATGAATAGAATTATTAGAAGAAAGAGGAAGAAGCTATAAAAGGTGCAAATTGGTTAGAAAGAAGCCCTAGACATGGCTTGATACTAAACCAGTTGGCTATTGGATGTCGATGGGGCCCTTTGAGCTTGCCCACAGCCCCATGGGACAGCTGAGAGGGCTGAAGGCACCTCACGTTGGGGTTCATGTTGCATGGCCACCTCAGAGGTCTGGCATATACTTATGTCAGCTCACAACCCTCTTCCTCATTTTTAAGTTGCATTCATTGGAGGAAGGGGGAGGATGAAGAGAGAAAGGGAAACTAACATTTACTGAGCATGTAGTATGGTCAGATAGAATGCTAGGAGTGTTCCAACCTTCTATGTCACAGAGAGGCTGAATGAGTTAGAAGGAGCATAAAACGAGGAAGATAGGCATCCAAGGGTTTGAATTCTATGTCTTTCATTTACCAACTGTGAGCAGTTCATCTCTGAGCCTCAGGTTTCTCATATGGAAGCAAAACAAACAAGAAAGAAAACCACCTCACAAGGTTAATTCTGAGATTTCATAAAATAAGACATATAAACACCTGACCAAAAGCCAAAACAAAACAAAACATAACAAAAACACTCAATAAATAATAACTATACTAATGTGTTTTGGTTTCCTAACAACACTGGTGAGAAGAGATTCCCATGGTCATAAAGAGGAAGAAGAAGGACCTGAAACAAGATTAGGGCTGAAGTTTAGAAAAATGATAACACAAATCAATAATTCTCATTCTAAGTTCTCTGTTTTTTTTACTCCAGGCCTTTTCATCTGGACCTTCTGAGGGAAATTTTCAGCAATTGCTCCGGACCTGAAATGGGCCTCAGAGAGCCCTGGTTGTGCACTGGCCAAACCATTGGGATGGTGGGGAGGGGTTTCTGGGTGAAATGTTGTGGACAGAGACACAGTGGGGAGCATGCAGAGGAGCGTGGCCTGCTGGAGGGGAGACAGAAAACCCCGCTTCCTGAGGTGGCTGACAAGACCGGCGTCTCAAGAAGGAGGTGTGTGGAGGTCTGGGGATTTGAGGTCTTCTACTTGAATACTTTGAAGAACCGACACATGGAAGGACTGGATTTGTTTTGTGTGGTCCCAGTGAGTAGAAATAGGGTCAATGGATGGAGATGAATATGGAAAGCTCAAACTGAGTTTTATTCATGTAGTGTCCATAGCACCAGCATAGAGCCTTGCCCCCATGGGACAGCCAAGGGTGAGTAGCTGCTAGGACTATTATTGCCTGGCCTTGGAACAAGCACCCAATTCGGACAAGCTGATTGTGTCTGCGCTGGCCCATGTGCCTGACACTTTTGTTAGAAAAAAACTATGTCAGCCAGCAGTGACACTCAGGGTGGCCCATTTTTAAAAGTCTAGTGAGGGCTTCTTTTCTCCTGCCATCAACACCTCATTTTGCAAACACTGAAAGAAAAACTTTCTATCTGGCTCAAAGGTTGTTTATGGAATAAAGCTAAATAACTATCCATGGGATGATCTGGAAGTGAAATTTTAAGCTAGATAAACATTGAGCCTGCTATGAAAGGTCATTCTAACTTCCTTTGACCCTCTCATAACTGTGATCCTCAGCATTTTGGTTTGTGGCAAGAAAGCAATGCTTTTCTCCTCCCATTTAGATGGTCTACTGGTCTTGTTTCCTCTTATAGTTTTTGATGAGGAATAAAGCCTGTACTTGACATGAGCGCCAGACTTTTCCTGCCTGATCCATTAAATGCATATTTTGATGAATCTAATGCATAAAATTGATAGATTTGTAAAGGCTACTGGACCAGAAGATATAGAAACCTCATCTCTCTATCTCGAGCTCACTGAAGCAAATACTCCCAAATACAGCATCTGCATAAAAACCCTGCCTGTAACTAAAGAGATGTAGAGGAGAAGTTATATGGATCTGGATTGCCTTTGCTGCCTGCGCCACGTTTTCACTTTTCATTAATTCATCCCAAAAAAGGTCCATCAAGTTCCAACTCTATGACAAGAAGAGTGCCAAGTGGTGCCACAGCAACAACCACACTTGCTGAATGTTTCTTATGGAGCAAGAATGTGTAAGTTATCACGTCAGTTAACTCATGGGACCTCACAGCATCCTATGAGGTAGGCTCTACACTTTCCCCCACTTTGCCAGTAAGGAAACTGGTACACAAATAGGTTAAGCAGATTGCTTAAGGTCACACAGGTTACAAAGGAAGGAACCAGGAGTCTTTGGGGAGATAGTTGTTAGACAAAGGAAGAGATTAAACAGTAATGACTACTTCCAGACACTTTCTATCTAGACTTCTATCAAATGTACAAACTTACTATAGGTAGCAGTTTTAGAGTGGAAAATTTCATTTATACCAGAAGACCTAGATTATTCAAAGCACCTCCATATAATTTATTGGAAAACCCCAGCTTTGGTCTACAGACAGTGGTTTCCAGGTTTCTCAGCATGATTCCCTTTGTAAATTTCATAAATTCCATAACTAACTTAACTCATTTTGCAAATCCCCAGTAAAAATACAAAATAACCAAAAGCTATTTTTAATTCAGTAATTTAAAATTTTGCATTAATTTTACATTTTATATTAATTTATATCTTATTAATTACCATGATATAAAGAACCATATTTGAAAGCAGAGGTACATATACTTTCAAAACATTAGTCCGTGTACAAACAGTAGGCGCTTGACATCCAAGTAGAGACCCCTTGACTCCTTGCAATAACTCCATAGACCCTGCAGATTCACAGAGCTGCATGATTTCTGCCGAATCATCCATCATCTCTCAGCTTTAGTCTACTCATCTTTAAAGTGGGGATAATAAGAGCTTTTACAAAGAATCTCAGAGAGAATTAAGATGAGATCAACAAGAATTTGGAGGGTTCTTGTCTGAGGGAGTACAAAAATGGTTAAAAAACAGTCTCTGACAAATATGGTTCCAATGTAGTTAGGGAGAACAGACACACATGAAAGAATTAGTAAACAGGGCAACCCATTAAGCTAAACTATGTCTTCTGGAAGCTTCTAGTATGTGGTCTAATAACATATAAGGCATACAAAGGAAGATACTTTGAATAATCCAGGTCTTCTGGCGGCAATGAGTTTTCTACTCTTAAACTGCTACCTATAGCAAGTTTGTACGTCTGATAGAAGTCTAGATAGAAAGTGTCTGGAAGTAGTCATTACTGTTTAATCTCTTCCTGTGTCTCTTTCCTTATATATATGTAAGATGTATGTAAAGAGGGTTCACTATCACCTTACACACAGAATGGAAATTCAGTTCCTGTAAAAGTCATCAGATATTTTTTATTGTTTTTGCCGGAGGTCTGCTATCTCTGGCTGGGATCCTTGAAGTCACAGGGATGCACAGACTGGCTGGGTTGAGATTCATCCCTCGCTGTGCTGCACTGAGACTAGAGCTGGGAAATAGGGGCATACGCACATCATAGTGACGGAAGGTTTGGGTCTGGTTTGGTTTGGTTTGAAACTGCAACTTATATTTATTAAATGACTACCATGGAGAAGAAGTTATACTATGGCCCTAATATTAACATTTAATGATAGTTTGATCCAAATGTAATTTAAGGCACATTTTTCATGCAAATTGAAACTTGCTGCTTAACTGGCTCAACTCCCAGCATAATGTTACATACAATCTTGCAGTTTTACAGCCTGCATTCATCATATTTTCAGGATATAACTGACTCCAGGGCATAGAATTTTGGAAGAAGTTCCCCTCAATGATACTAACTTGGGGGCAGCAGAAATTACTCCAGTCTCTCCCTTTATTCTTGTTGGATTGAAAAAAAAAAAAAAAAACCCTTCAATCAGCCCAGCATTCCAAGTTCATGATGCTAATGAGTACATAATTTGATAACTTAGATGCCTCTCTTCCCTCCTCCCCGAAGAGAGTTTCAGGTCCCGTGGGCAGGAGGGAAAGCTCAGATTAATAATTAAAAGAGCTAACATTTATTGAATATTACTATGAGGCAGGCACTGTGAGTAAGCAGTTGTTTGAATTATCACTCTTAATCCTCACAACAAACCCTAAGAGGGTGGTGTGATTTTGTACCTGTCATGCAGATGAAAAAATTAAACTATGCATGATCACACCACTGGCAAGTGAGAGGATGGAGACTTGATCTCAAGTAGCTGCCCCCAGAGCAGAGGTTGTAACCACTCCTCTATGCTGCCTTGCCACTCCCCCTCATTCCTGGCTTCCAGGACTGTTTTCTCACCCTGGTTGACACTCATATTTCACATGTTGCCAAGGGAATAGGGACCCTATAAATTGAGAGGCAACTGAAGGAGAAGGAACATAGCCTTTGGCTATGGCTTTATATATGGCATTCGGTGACATGCTGGCAGGGAAAGGACAAGAGGAATGTAGATGGATGTGAAGTGATCATCCTTAAGGAAATTATCAGAACATGGAAATTAAAATCAGAAGCATTTTCATTGTATATGGATATGTACTTAATTGATCCAATCCCTTATTGATGAATAATTATGCTATACTAATCTTATTTTTTTAATCTTGCATTGTAGGTATATCTTTTTACATCATCTAAGTATATTTGTAAGATAATTTCTAAGAAGAGTCACTTTTACATTTTTATAGACACTCACAAATTGCTCTCTACAGTGAAATTTTACTAATTCTCCATTCCACCATCTATGTATGACAGTACTCTCCAAATCCACAGAAACAAATATCCAAACAAGTGCCTCAACTTTTGTTTCATCAAGTAGGTAAAAAATGGTATCTCATAGTTTTAATTTGCATTTATTTATTATGAAGTAAAAGATTCTTGAGAGTCCCTTGGACAGCAAGGAGATCAAACCAGTCAACCCTAAAGAAAATCAACCCTGAATATTCATTGGAAGGACTGATGCTGAAGCTGCAACTCAAATACTTTGGTCACCTGATGCAAAGAATTGACTAATTGAAAAAGACCCTGATGCTGGGAAAGATTGAAGGCAGGAGGAGAAGGGGACGACAGAAGATGAGATGGTTGGATGGCATCACTGACTCAGTAGACATGAATTTGAGCAAACTGTGGGAGAGAGTGAAGGACAGGGAAGCCTGGTATGTTGCAGTCCATGGGGGTACAAAGAGTCGAACACGACTTAGCAACTGAACAGCAACAACAACATATTATCTTTTATTTTTCACATGTCTAAGAACTAACTATATTTCATTTAATAAGAAATGTGTTTCATGTCATCTACCCATTTTCTGGTCATATTAAGTTCTTTGTGATATACATCTTTAGAATGTTTCCCCTAGTGTTTTATTTGCTATTTTGATCTTGCTTATTGAATTTGGGCCCTATAGAAGCTTTTTAATTTTAATGTATAACAGATGTTAAGGCTTTTAGATAAAACTAGAAAGACTTTTCCTACTTCGAGATTTTTTTAAAAATCTGCCATTTTCCTATTATTTTTATGTTTTTATTTTTAACATTTTAAATCTTTGATCTATCTTGAATTTTATGAAATAAAGAACAGATATAAGTGTGTTTTCTCCCTAGGTGTCCCAATCATTAGTTACATAATCTAACTTTCCCCTCTGATATGCAATGCTATTTTTGTCATATATTAAACTTCCATATGCTTTTAGGTTCACTCACTTGCCTTCTGTCCATGTGTCAATGAGCACACTCAAGCCTCTATCACTAACTCAGAGTTTAGCTTTCTCTCCTGCATTAACATTCTCAAATCAACACACAATAAGTTAATGGAACACTTTATGAATTTCTTGCAATAACACAAGTCCTCTTCTCCTCCACTGCCACTAGCTAACAAAATTAAGGGATTTTTTTTCTTTATCATCAGTAGGAAAATTTTAATTACAATAGTAAATCTATATGAAAGTATAAGGGACTGAGAATTAGATACTCCATTCTTGGTCAAATAAACAATTTGGGGTTAATCCGTAGTTTCCTTTTATAAGAGCCAGTGTAAAGCACATGCGCCATAAATGAAAGAGATAACACTTTATTAAGTAAACCATTACCGTCTCCCAAAAAATCCACATTGGTTGAAGGCAGATACACTCGGCACTTTCTATCCTAATCCTTCTGGGGTACGATCTGCTCACAGCTGAACGTCCTTCCTAACTGTAGGCACCAAGTATGTGATACCACAGTTCCTTTCCTAGGAGGCTCAGAAAGAGCAAGAGGAGCTAGTGTAAAGCATGAGACATCTGGGCACTTAAAAGGTTGTGCAGACACACCAAAACGATGCATTACTGAGGTGCACCTTCTTTTCCAAAACCTAGGCTCTTCTCTCCTTCTCCAACATCCTCATTAAGACTCACGGCCTAGGCTACAGCCAGCAGATAAGAATTCTCCATCCCTGGGGTGGGGGGGGGGGGTTGTGTAGACAACACTGGGAGCAGAGGAACTGTGGGCATGTGGGAGGAGACACCAGCTTGCTTGCTGCATTGTGTACTGGCCATCTCCTAAGTGTTGAGAAAGACCATGATTGCCCTACTCTCTTAAAAAATCCAGTAGGGGCTAGGATTCTGGATATACCTAGAGCAACCTTGTAGAGCTTTTTGCTTGTTCTTCACCCTAAGAGTTCAAGTTCTAAAAGTTCAGGAGCTCCACTTTGATGGATAAAGTATGGTGCTCCTTATAGCACCTTCAAAGTTTTCAATACATACATTTTTCAGGATAAGAAAGACCCCTCTTTGTACATTTTTTTTTTTTAACTGAAAAAGCTACTAGGTGTGGAGGGAAGGAGAGGAAGCTCCACTATGCTATGGGGAAGAAAACCACCTGAATTAGAAAAACAGCAAGAGCCAAGTAGTGGCTTTTGTGGCGGGTGTTCCATAAAACAGCACTGAAAACTCAAAGTTCTTTCTCTCCCTACACTTCCTGTGGAAGAGGGCCAGAGGGGCTCAATTAAGGGGGAGAAGCCACTACCTCCATCCAGGCAGAGGCGTTTTGTCCGGGCCCAAGCCAACCAGAGGCTATTCCGGTCCTCTCCCTCACTCTCTTCCGGCCCGGCTTCCTTTCCCCACCCCTCCAACAATAGCCCCCTCTTGATTTCTGTTCTAAGCCAGAACGGTGAGTCCCCAGTGCAGAGGAAGCTCTAAGGATTCTTTCGAACTGGGAAGAGTGAGGGGTGTGTGCTGGCATCTGCTCCTGGGCGGTGATGCTGGGGACCCAACCCTCTTTTCCCAGAGGCGGGTAGCAGGGGGTCTCTTGTCCCCGTCCTCCAGCTTTCAAATGAGGAAGCTGGCAGAATACCTCTTCTTCCTGGAAGAAGACAATCTGAGATACTCTATCTTGTACTATTGCATTTAAATATTTTTTCAAGCTGCTGAAAAAGCTGGACACCTCTTTGGAATGATGTTCCCCAAACTTGTCACTACCCCTCCTGGGTCTTCCGTAAGCCACAAGATGATACCACGAGAAAGATGTTCCCCTCTGAGGCCCCTCCCCAGATTCATCAGAGCTGGAGAAGTGTCTAGGAATCTATCCCAGTGACTCTGATGTTTGGCTCACAGAACACACTTGAAAAACAATACCCCAGACATTTACTTTCTGAGATTATCAGGGTCCCTTTGTATGGTGTCACATTGCTAGTTGAGACCATCAAAGTCATGCCTAACGTTGCTCAGAGCTGATAGACTTGAGGTTTGTCCAGTAACACCATTATCCAAGAGGGAGTAATGCTGTCTTGGACAAGTTCAGAGTTTATGAAAGGGCTTTGTAGCTCCATAGGAGAGGGACCTATGTCAATCTGTGTATACAACAGATCAAAACCCTAAGGCAGTGCTGCTCAAACATGAATGTGCACCTGAGTCATATGGAGATCATGTTAAAATGCCAATTCGGATTCAGGGGGTCTGGGATACAGCCCGAGATTCTGCTTTTCTAACAAATTCCCAATACCATACTGTTGGTTATTTGACTACATTTGAGGAACGCTGCCATAAGGGATGGGCTTCCCCAATGGATCGGCAGTAAAGAGTCTGCCTGCAATGCAGGAGACGTGGGTTCGACCCCTAGGTCGGGAAAATTCCCTAGAGGAGGAAATGGCAACCTACTCCAGCATTCTTGCCTGGAGAATCCCATGGGCAGAGGAGCCTGGTGGGCTACAGTCTGTGTGTGTGTGGGGGGGGTGCTGGGAGGGTCACAAAGCAACATGACTATGGATGCACACACACCTTAAGGGATACTTAATAAAAAAAAAAAGTTATTAGCTGCTTCCTCTTTAATGAGAAGGCTGAAAACAAGCAACATCAATTCAGTGACCTTGAGTAAATCATTTAATTTTTCTAGCTTATTTGTTAAACAAGGTAGGTGCCTTTCCTCATCTCTAAAGCACCTACTTCTTAGAATGGGAGGGTTAAGTGAAATAACGTACATAAAGTTCTTGGCAGGCCCCAAACTCTTCCATAAATACTGCGGGTGGTGGTGGTAGTGCTCTTGTGGTTATCTCATTCCCCATTAATACCAGTGGCCGTCACAGAATGAGGTCAAAGTGCGGCCGTAACAGATCATAGGCAAAGAGAAGGGGGAAGAATTCCTTTGTGTAGTCCTGGTATTTGGCAATAAAGAGATAGGCTTTATCAATGAGAGGTCTTAACAACTAAGACAGCAAAGTTGTTATCATATTTATACATATATTTACCACTTTTACATTTGCCATGTAAATGCAAAACTGCCACAGTCCAGTATTTGTTTGTTTTGGCTGTCTCCAGTGCCTAACTATATAAAGGAAAGGGTATTGTGCACCACAAGGATATCACGTTTCCCTCCCTGAATTCACTCCTTCATGTTTGTGTAAACTCAACCAAAGTGGCATCCCTTTAACTTGGATTTACAGCCCTGCCTGTAAAAACCAGAGAGCACTGAGCATTTCCTACAAGGCTAAATCCTGGCTCATGACTGCCTCAGTCAAGGAAAAACAAATGACCACTCTCTCTCTCGCCAAAAACAATGTCTAACCCATCATCTGCCCAGAAGAGAAATGGAAAACAAAATGCAACCAACAGTCTTTTCTGTGTATCTGATAAATGTTTATCACCCAGGAACAAGTGTGTAGGGTCCTTACCAAGATGACACATTAATATACAGGTAGCGGCCCCAGGCATGTGATGGACGAGTAAGCCATTCAGTCAATTCAGGTGGGAAATAAACATGTCAAGCTGGTAGTTTGGCATTGTCCAGAATCCCAGAGAGTTTGACTGATTTTTAACTTACTAACTGCTGTGTTTAGTATTAACTAAAAATGGCATGTTTCACTCTATAGCCCACTTATTTATCATCCATTCAACAAATATTTTGTACATCTATTATATGTTCTAGGCTGTACGCTTACAGCAGTGAACAAAAGAAGGCCCTGTCCTCACGGTGCTTACTTTCTAGTGAATTTATGTATTATACATAACTTCTGAAGAAGACCAGCTCTTATTCTTTTATCTAAATGTATTTGATATTTGAATAATTAAAAAGAATAGGCATCATTAGGCTAGCTGTTTCTGACAGTGCACATCAAAGTATCTGCTGTCTCTCTGTCACGTGGAGAACTATATCCATCGCTGCTTTACTTATTAGCCACACGAAGTTTTCTTTTGATAGCTGATTTAACATGACTTGTGGGTGCTAGTTTTTCAAACACCATTATCAATCTTTCGCCTTTCCATGTCAGTATTAACTTAGGGACAAGGATCTAACTTCTAATAAAGGCTCAGCACAACACACATTGTAAAAAGGTGAAAATAAAACCAAAAAACTTATATTGAATCTACATTCTTTAAAGTGAATATAAAAACAGTATCTGTGTTTTCTTTGATTAAAGAAAGAATGCATGCTCACTATAAGGGACAAATAATATATAAATGCATAAATCAAAAAGTGCTATTCATATAGAATTCTAATATTTATAATTGTAAGTAATTGCTCTTTATAATATATGTCATTATAGAATATTGATCAGATGGGTTGCATATTCCTTACTCCATAAAACTAACAGCTTCTAGAATAACAATTGATATATTTGAAACTAATTTCTAAAGAGAACATCCAATGCCGAATAGGAATTATGCTTAAAAGTATGGTTCTTAGAACAAAAATGTAAAAATACATTTTAATGTCAATGCAATCCTGAAGAAAATAGAACAAAACAGTGATCACCCATTTTTGAAAATCACAGGCTGTCAGCATGAGAGTCTTATAGATCACCTAGTGCAGTGGGCAGAAGAGTGTAAACAAGTCCCAGAGGAATTCTAATACACACTCACACACACACAGACGCCCTTGAGGGTTGCTGGTTTCATCCAACTTCATCATTTTACAGAGAAAACTGGGGTCCAAGCAAGTGCAGACCTCTCAGGTCATATGTGGAGAGGGTGGCAGAGGCTGGCAGAAGTGCTCTGACTCCCAGTCTAGTCTTTGTTCTCTTATTCCAAGCCACCTGAGAAGACGCTTGTTTTGCACTTTAGGGTAGAACAACACAGCTTCAATCTACTCTCCAAAGGTTAGGTTGTCCAAGCAAGTCTCTATTGTATCAGGGCCTCTGACTCTAACAAAGGAACCTCAATGGTTTGGGATACTGGTGGTCGATTTCTGGTCGTTTTTGTGGTAGTGTTTTGCTCTGGTAAAGTGGAGAGGGAAGTTTAACTAAGTTAAAGTATCATTATTACTGGATAGACTAACTAGCATGCAGGTTTTAAAGTTTAGAGTGAGAGAAAAATAGCAGTTGGAGCTCGCTCTCTCGCACACACACACACACAGACAATAGTGGTGCCAGGGTCCTGTTTATTGGTGATAGGTGGCGAGCCGCTAAAATGTTTGAGGAGAGGGTCACTGAGTGTCCTTAGTCTTTACTGTGAGGAGAACATGTCACTTCAAATCTGTTCGTCTCTGGCTGAGTCACGAACTGCCACAATGGTCTCCAAAAAAAAAAAGCCTCTAGCCCTCCACTGCCAGGGAAAAGGTCATCAGCAACCCAGAGCTCACGATCTTGGGGAAGTGGGTGAAAGGGAGAATGAAACGTCCACAACACCATGTAGTTTCTTCATGATGAAAATTGAAGACTTTCATCCCAAGACAAACTCTCCCCTACTCTCTCCTTTGCTGAACACAGCTGGCATTTTAATGAGGCTAAATCTGGCTGTTTCTGCCATCAGCAGAGATAAACATCAAAACGTTAAACTCTGCTTTCCTTTGTTTTGCAAGATTTTGGGATTCAGGATAGCTTCACTCAATGTGTGCCCAACTTCAAAGATATGAGGGATGATTTTTTTTTTTTTTGGCAGACTCTTGGTATAGTATTGATCAAGGATTATGATACAAATTATAGTGTGTATATTCTACTCTCTGCATTCAAAAGACAGTACCTTTAAGTATTAATATAAGACTTAAAAATTACATCTGACATGGGCTGACTCCTACTACTTACCATACTATGTATTAATTGTGTTACATAAATAATCTTGTTTAATCCTCACTACAGCTCGATTACATAGATGCAATTTTACATTAGGGGAAACTGCAGCTTAGAGGAGTTAATTACCTGGCCAAATTAAATGTCACACAGTAAGTGACAAAGCTGGATTTCAAACCCAGATTTGGACAACAACAAAGCCTGTGCTTTGATGTTCTGCTTGCTCGCATTTAATTCACATATCAGCCCACAGGACACATCCTAACATGATTTAACATTTACACAGCAAATTTATGGTTTAGTTATATGTACAACTTTGGCACAAATTAATTAATGCAACCTTCTGTGTGTCAAATTTTGGCTCATTTCAAGCTGGAGTTTCCTTAATGATATCACAGAAGAGCCTCTGATGACTCCGAGTAAGAATCACACACTGGAAGTTTCCACAAATGCCAACTCACTCCTTGGAATTGAGTGAAGACAGATTAGTAGCAGATAGGTTAAGCTTGTCAATGACTTTCTTCTTTAGGGAGCTGCATTTTTTTTCCCCCAGTGTCCAACATTCTCATGGCAATGGCTTAACAACTCAAATGGAAATCCTGAATATATATTTTTTCTTTTACAGAAAAGAACCTATCTTGAGTGCCTTAGTCTTGGGCCACATTGGAGACACAGGCGCAGGAGGGGCTGTTTTCTGTGCCATAGGCAGACCCACCTTTTGCCCTACTTGTCGGTGGGACTCTGCTGTCATTTTTTTCATATTGTGTTGCATCTGATGCTTTTATTCAATAACCCAAATGAGACAGTATCCTCTGATGTTGATCTAACTGGGCATAAAATTAAATATATTATCAAGGAAAAATGAAACTGAAAGGAGCACGAAAAATTGCAGCCCTGAGTTTTCTACTGAGTCACATTTGCTGATAAAAAATGGAAAAAAAAAAATGCCCAAGCTGATCAGTCCCGGCTACCTTTTGACCTGAAGATCTATGAAATGGGGTAAATAAGGGTAGGTGGTAGGGGAGCTAGAAACCACTTTCAATTATTATTAGTATAATTTTGCTTCCACAAGCAGGAAAACGCTATCATATCTCTTTCCCATTGCTCATTTTATAGTGCTCCTAAGGAAAGTCTGTTGAAAAAAAAAGGAGAAGAAAAAAAGAAGTCTGACTAATGGAACAAAACCCATATAATAGTCCAATTTTATATTTTCTTACTCTTATTAAGATGGCTCAGTTTTAAATAAAGATTAATTACTTGAGCGTGGTTAATGCATAGTCTGGCCAAATTAATTTATAAATGAGAGAGCAGCTAATTTTATTACACTCTTCACATCCCAGATGACTTCAATCAGTAAATTTCATAGAAATGAATATAAGAAAAACCTCTGCCTGTCCTTTGTCTTTCAGCCATTCAACACCTCTCTGGGTTGAATGATTAATATTAGTAAATATACACAGTCTTTCAGAGCAACCTTGTGGTCTATTTTTGACAATGTGATCTTGACTCCCTTGTGGCTTGCCATGATGAGTTTTTTGTAACATTACACATTCTGATGAATCTAAATGAAGCAAGATAGACTTTTAAAAATTAATTGTGTGTATAATCTTGACTGGTTTGCTCTATTCTATTTGATGCTTAAAAAACCAGGCACTGGATAAACATTCTTCAATGTTCTGCTGGGTTTTTCACTCCTACTGACACAGGTGAACGATCTCAATCTTCTATCCCAGTGGTATGTTGTTTTCCAAAATTAAAGCTGCTTGCCCCTAAATCTTTGCCCTCTTTTGTGTGGCAGATGACATCTTCAATTGACAATGGATAATAAATTTACACTCAACCCACATGTGGAGCCTGAACACATAAGCATACCCCACCCCCCCTTACAGTACAAATCAAAGTGACATTCTCTTTTTCTTCCTCCTGCCTCAGTGAGGCAGAATAACAGTCACAAATTAACAGTCCTCTTTGAGGCAGGGGATGTTGAATGAAAAGGAAAGAACAAGAGCAGGCACCTCCATCAAGATAATGGGTAATAAAATCCCCAGAGAAAACCACAGTTCTTAACAGACACCCTGAAAAGGCTCCCAGGACACAGCACTGAGGAAGAGCAAATTCTCAGTGAGACACAGCACTCCAGTGGCTCTTGGTTAACCCACCAGCTTATCTGTGCCCAAATTCAGATTTAACACAATGTTCTTCTTAGCCTAGTGCAATTCTATGTCCAGTTCTGCCAGGCTCAACCCTGCAGAACATCAGTATTCTCTCAAAAAAAAAAAAAAAAAAGACATACAAGCTTCAATTCTGGGCCATCCTTCAGTCACACCCTTTGAGTAAGGATTACACCCAGTAAGGCATTTTCTGTGGAAGATGCCCACAGCAACATCCATCGCAAGGAGATTGAAATGGAAGTAGAAAGGATTGCGTGGGTAACTTACCAGCTCCTGAGTCTGAGTGGCTGCAGCCGCCCCCGAGGTTTACCTGATCCCTTGTCTCTCTTTCTCCCTCTCTTTCTCCCTCCTTGTGTACAGATTGCAGGGAACTTAAAGAACTCGCAGGGACAGTGTTTCGAATGACTTAAGAAAGAGAACAGGAACAATACTTCGTTCTCTTTTTCTCAGATGAGTACCTTCGGGAAGAAGGAAGGAAGGGAGGGGAGAGGGAGGAAGTCAACAACCCTTTGCTTTCCTGAAAAAAAATAAGGAAACAGAAGATAGACATCTCATTTTCTCTTAAACAAAATGTTGGAAGGGGCAAAAAAAAAAAAACTTTGAAAAAAGGAATTCCTCAAATATGCTCTCTGCCCTGGGAGCTTTAAAGAGATGAAAAGCCTTACTGGCCTGTCCTGTCCAAACAAATGGTGTTCCAGAAAGGCAGACTCTCCTGAGCTTGCAGCCTGACATCTAGTTTGCAGAAAAGACACAACGAAAGGGGAACAAATCCATCTCATCCACTCTGATGGAGGGAAATTTCGGTCTGTCATGCTAACCAAGGCAAACCTGCAGCCTGTGAGGCCAGGCGTGCACAGGTCAGCCCCAATGTGTGGCTCTCCCTGGGCTCTGTGAAACACCAGCATTGCTGCAAGTCTTCAGCCTGACTCTAGAGCTTTCCATTCTTCCAGGACTAAACAACAGATGTATGCATTGGTCACTGAGCCTCATGCAGAGGACCAAGATTTCATCTTTGTTTGATGGATGAAAAACAACAGCAGCAACTCACCACATTGCTGCTGGACATAGTTATCCCAGAACTGTTGTTCACATTGTCATGTCCTTTATATTCCTAGTGCTTTTTGGATTTAGTCACCTCTGGAAAAACCAGAAGGTGATTTCTAATTTGTTTTCAGAATATTGCACAGGTCTTAGGTCAGTCATCCAAAAAGTTTGAAAAGGAATGGGAGGTTGACTACAAGGAGCTAGATAATTGTGGGACTATTCTTTACCCAGTTAGGGGGTCCCAGGAGTGTAAAGGGCAAGCACAAGCTCTGTGTAGGGTATGTTTCACTCAGGAATAAGCCTGGTTTACAGTTCTGATTTGTGTTGTGCGTCCCATGCCCTTCATTCATCTGGTTAAGATCGTTTTTTTGCCACAAGCAGGAACCAACCGCAGATCATTGTGGCGGCAAAAAAAAAAAAAAAAAAACAGCTTTAAGTGCTTCCTTATTTCAACCAATGGTGAAAAACTGGGGAGGAGCATCATACCTGAACACAAGGAACAAGTCAAGTAAATTCAAGGAAAGGATGAATCTGGTTCATTCTCTCTGCAAGACTTTACTGGATTCAGTGGACTGTAAGATCCTCCATTTATTCAGTTTTCTGCCCCCAGTAATTGTCTATAAATTTATCTCTCTATCTGAATATGTGTGTGTGTCATCAAGAATGTGACATTACTCAGTAAGTTTGTAAAAGCCAGGACAGTTTTATTCTTCCCAGCTTCATGGCACCAAGACTGACACGACATGTGGCATTGGGTTTCTGCCATGGGGGGACCCAGCTCCGTCTACAGATGACAACTCTGGTGCCCAGACAAGAATCTGTACTGTTTGCCCAAAGTCATCCACACCAGGGACCAAACCCAAACAGCTCCTCTGTCTGCTGATTCAGCTCTGGTGCTCTTTGCCCTCTGCTGGCCTTCCTCTCTCTCCTGCCTTTGTAGACAAGGGAAGGAGCACAAGCGGGAGAATCTGAGAAAGCGAGAGAAGGGCCTGAGAGAGTGGGAGGGGTAGGGACTGATTCCTGTAGAGCGGTGACAATCCTGGGGGCCAAACTCGGGGTAACTGTGAGGTTTAAGAAGCGCTCTGCTCCACAATAAAATGTGGAAGTAGGCGGGAGGGAGTGAGGAGCGGGTGGATGAGGAGAAAGAGGGAAAGCCCGGGCTGGGTTTCTGAGGCCCCAGTCAGCGGAGCCACGGGGGGGATGAGAAGAACTAAGGCGTTGAGGCTGCAGCTCTCTCCGGCCACTGGAGAAGCAATGGCAGCACCACGCAGCCTCTCCAGGCTCTCTTCCCACTGCAGCCTCAGCGCTGGGCCAGGGCGGAGACCCAGGAGCCCTGTCAGAAGCCAGAGGATTTCCCTCTCAAGTCCGCAGCATGTGGGGACTGTCACGTGGAGGAGTGTTGTTTTCTCTAAGCCAGCTGACCCGCCCCAAGACTGCCTGGACAGGGCCATGTGCCCTCCGAGCTGGATGGCTTGGATGCCATGGAGCTGCACCCAGTCGGGAGTGGGCCATGTCACCTCTGGAAAAACTTGAAAGTGATCTCTAGTGTTTCCAAAGTACCGTGAAGCAGTGTCGGTCTTAGGCAAGCCAGCCTCGGTTTTCCAAGAGGGGTTTTCAGCCCTGCCTGTGCCAAGCTGTTCCATTCAGATAGCTCGTTGTCGCCTCCTGTGAGATTCATAGAATGGGCCTCTCTCTCTTTCCCTGCTCTGTCAATCATATGAAGATGGTCCTCTAATACTTGTAACGTCACCCACTGGGTGTCTAGAAGCTGAAACTCCTAAGTCCCTCCCTTCAGGTTTCACGGGAGAGATTTCTCATCAGGTCACTCAGGCTGGTGAAGCTTCCTCTCCAGTCACCTCAGGATTTATTCAGACTCAGAAGGGGAGTGAAGGGAATGGGTGTTTGTACTGCAGACACCTGAGGAAAGGCATGTGTAGAAGCAGACCATGGGCTGGCCTCGGACCCAGCGGGTGAGCTCACATTGCATTAGCTATTACAGAGATCATTCGATTCAGTTCAGTTCAGTTCAGTCGCTCAGTCATGTCCGACTCTTTGCGACCCCATGAATCGCAGCACGCCAGGCCTCCCTGTCCATCACCAACTCCCGGAGTTCACTCAGACTCACGTCCATCGAGTCAGTGATGCCATCCAGGCATCTCATCCTCTGTCATCCCCTTCTCCTCCTTCCCCCAATCTCTCCCAGCATAACTTCAGGGGACAAGGATAAACACCAAGGTTAAAATTCAGTGAGACAAAAGCAGTGACCCAAGACTCAGAACCAGCGCTGCAGAAACACAAGCTCTACTCAAAATGGCTTTCCGCTTCTGAAGTATCCTAACTGGTACTTTCCCAGCTGCTGGTTATTGAGAGCTCTAGGGCTATCTATTTACCCCAAGACTCATTCAACCCCTGGCCATAGAGGGTGGGAAAATGAAGAATGATTTGAAATATAAGATACGTTCAGAATGGGCTTTCCTGATGACTCATTAGGTAAAGAATCTGCCTGCAACACAGGAGGCTCAGGAGACATGGGTTCGATCCTTGGGTTGGGAAGACCCCCTGGAGGAGGGCATGGCGACCCACTCCAGTATTCTTGCCTGGGAAATTCCATGGACAGAGGAGCCTGGCAAAGAGTCACAAAAAGTCCATGGGGTCACAAAGAGTAGGACACAACTCAAGGGACTGAGCTCATACACGTATATTCAGAACAGTATGCAAAAAAGTAAGCGTACACATCAGTGAAATTTTAGAAAACAAACACATCTGATTAAGAGAAACCTAACAAGAGATCCCTGTGATCCTCCATCCCTCTGCTTCTCCTCGAGGGTCCTCAGTTCTCAAACCTGACATAGATACATATCACATGGTTTACATAACAAATGGCATTGCACCGCGTTTTCTGTTTTGTATTACATTTGTGAGATTTGCCCCTATTGTTGAGTGTGGCTCAGTCCCTGTCTTGCTGGAGAGTATTGCACTTTGCGACTGCGCCACACTTTATATATCCACTCTACTGAAGATGACATTTGGGTTGTTTCTATTTCAGGGCCATTACCAGCAGGCTGCCAGGAATATTCCTGTCCCTGCCAGATGTCTTTTTAAAGCCTGGTGCAGGACTCCCCTCTCTCCAGGAAGAATGTCCACTCCAGTGATTCACAGCCCTTTGTTTGGCTTCTTTATGCCCACTTCCTCTCACATGGGACGCATGGCATGGCTTTTTCTCTTGAATTCAAGTGGACTCAGCTTGAGGACACGGTGATGTCTTTGCAGATGCTGGCAGAGTTCCAGCAGAGCTTCGGAACAGGTTGGAGTCACGGTTCTCACTTCCTGCTACAACCTGGAGATGCTGCTTCCTGTTGCTCTGAGTCATCCTCCATGTTCTTGCCATCCCCCTTCCAGATTCTATGGCAACTGAGTCTGCCCTCCCTCGTGCAGGCTTCTCACATGTTAGACTAATGTGCAAAAGAGGGAGCCAAGTCCCGCGCCTGAAGCTGCTTTGAAACTTCCTTTGTTCCTTTGATTTATTTTCTTGGTCTTGCCAAGCCCTAATATCCTCCAAGCCCCAACTCCCCAAACTTGAGAACATTCGTTTCTTTCTTTCTTTTCAGTTTCTTTGTAGCATGAAATGATGCTATGAAGGACTATAAACAAGTTGCTTTTAAAAAAAAAAGTCTGTTTTATGGATTTAGTGTCTTCATTTGAGGAGTAGGGACACTAACATAACACCCATTTTTCATAGTCATAGGAGTGAAGAAGGGGAGCTAAAATCTTTCCAACACATGCCACGTGCCAAGTCTTTTCTAAGCAACTATGTGTCACAACTTATTTACTCATCACAACAGCCCACTGAAGTTGCTGCTATTTTGCCCTTTATCGCCTCCTCTTTTTAACAGATGAGGAAACTGAAGCATGGAGACATTACACGACTTTCCAGTATCACTTAATTAGTAAGATTTCAAACCCAGGGAATTCTGGCTCAGAGCCCTATTTCAACAAAAGGTAACTTACCCTGCCCTCTAAATAAACACTGCCTGTCACATAGTAAAACTTGGTCTCTAGAACAGGAGAACATGCTGTATAGTAGAAAAGGCAAAAATATATGGCACAAAGGTACATTCTCCAACTATTTAGTGAGCCTGTCTTATGAACCAGAAGGCCCCATGCCAGGTATGGGCAATGTACATGTGAATTTTACTTTCTGGCAGAGGAGAGACACTTTCAATTTAGTAAAACACGCTTGGATATCTAAACAATTAAAATTGCAGTCCACGCTCTGAAGAGGAAATCTAAGAGCTAGGAGAGCTTGTAGTCAGGTACCAAATCTGGACAAAAGGTCAGGGAAAGTTTCCCTAAGAAAATGAAAGATACATGGAGGCCTGAAGAAGGAGCAGGTGCCCGTCGGGCAAAGCTGGGGAGGCAACAGTCTTGCAAGGGGCAGCCAGGGGGTCCGAGTTCAGATTCTTTACTAGATCCTCAGAGGGATGGGAAGCAGGAAATATTTCACACAGGAGAAGGACATACTCAGATTGCATTTCAGAAAGCCTATGTGGGTCACTGTGCAAAGACTGGTTCGTGGAGGGCAAGAGAGGAAGCAGGTGGAGAGTTGTAAATTCTAGTCTAAATGTGGTTGGGACAGAAGGGCCATCAGGAGCTGCAGGTGGCTGTGTCTAAAGAGGTCTGAGAGCCACACTGATGCTGGGTGACAAGAGTTTATTAGGGAGGGAATTCAGGCACTGCCTGGCACACAAACAGCTGGCTTATGAGAGACTCACACTTGTGAACAGCAGCATCCTCTCCTGTGCCCCACTCCACCCCTTATCTCCAGAGCCTCTGTCGCTGAGTACCTACCTGTCTTTGTTCCACCTCGGCCTCCTGTCTGCTTGCCTTGGCGTCACTATCCTCATGTGTAGCCCCATGCCTGCATTTCTTAATATTCGCCCAACAGAGTTTCCTTTCCTCTAGCACGGGGGTCTTCAACCCTAGGCCGTGGACCAGTAGAGGTCTGCTGCCTATTAGGAACCGGGCCCCACAGCAGGAGGCGAGTGGAGGGCGGGTGAGCGAAGCTTCACTCAGCATCACTTGCATTACCGCCTGAACCACCCACCCACCCCCTACCCCCACCCCCGCCCTGCCATCCATAGAAAAACCGTTGCCTACAAAACCGGTCCCTGGTGCCAAAAAGGTTGGCAACAGGTGCTCTAGCACATCCAGTGCTGCTACTGAAAAGCTGGGGGCATTCTCAAAGCTGGCCCAGGAGGGGTGACTCAGAGATGGAGCAGAACTCAGCATTTGAGCTACTCCGACTCTGTGCGACCCCATAGACAGAAGCCCACCAGGCTCCCCGGTCCCTGGGATTCTCAAGGCAAAAACACTGGAGTGGGTTGCCATTTCCTTCTCCAATGCATGAAAGTGAAAAGTGAAAGTGAAGTCGCTCAGTCGTGTCCGACTCCTAGCGACCCCATGGACTGCAGCCTACCAGGCTCCTCCTTCCATGGGATTTTCCAGGAGTAGGTTGCCATTAGGGCTGGGGAAAACGCACTCTAGGTGTTCCACATTAGGACTCAGGCTGAAATTCCCTAAGGAAAGTCTGTGAAGCGGGGTAGATGGGTAGTGTTATGAGTTAGTTACAGGACTAAATCTTAAGAGCTGGCCTGTGGACTTAATCACCAAGGAACACATGGTTTCTGCAGAAAAATGAGTTCTGAGCTCCCAATGTTTGGTATCAGCAAATGAGCATTTTTAAGTTGAGACTTCCCGGGTGACTCAGTGATATCCCCCTGCCAATGCAGGAGACAAGAGACAGGGGTTCCATCCCTGGTTCAGAAAGATCCCCTGGTGTAGAAAATGGTAACTCACTCCATATTCTTGCCTGGAGAATCCCATGGTCAGAGGAGCCTGGTGGGCTACAGTCCATGGGGTCGCAAGAGTCGGACGCGACTGTGCGTGCATACACATAGTCATTTTTAAGTTGGGGAGTGGCAGTAGTTGTGTTAAAAAGCACCTGTGGTTTCCTGTCAGGCCGGAGGTAAGCAAGCACCCTCCTCCAATACTCACTTCCACTGTTCAGTAGGGCTCATTTTTCCACAATCTTCCTCCAGAGTGGTCGTATAGGTCTATTCTTCTACTGACAGGCTCTCTCCAAGCGCCTTGAGATCCTATGTTTCAGTAGCACACGAGAGACAAGAAACAACTTCATTTTTACACATTTCATTAAGCATGATTAGAGTTCCCCTTCCTTGATAAAGTTGGCTAAAGTTCTGTGTCATTATTTTCCATGGTCCTCACACCCTTCCTTTGGTTGTACCAGACCCAGGACTTTCACAGCCCTAAGAAAAGAGCACTAAGCCTTGGTGCGTGTTGGCTGATTCGCAGTCCCCTCAGAGGTGCCTGGTTCTGCTGGTGCCTCTCCACCCTCAGTGCCAAATGTTGTCAAAGGAAAGCCCACCAGTCTTTTAACACCATACTAACCAGATCTCTATGGTTATCCTTGTCATCTCTACAGCACTGCATAGGTGAGACCCAAGGTTTCTGTAGCCTGTCTTCTTTCTTAATCTTCAGGGGTCCAACTCATACCAGGGCTCAGGCTTCTCCCTTCTTCAACCCCATTGCCACACCTTTCAGCCTCCTTGGACCAGACCAGGGATAAACTCAAATATTAAATGAACCAAGCAAGTTCATTTAACCAGTACCCCATGTGTAACACAATAGGGTATGTCGGGAATCATGGAAAAATAGTCCATGACACATCTAAAGTGGCTTGTGACCATGTAAGAACACAAGCCTAATGTGACCAGATCATCTAATTTTAAAAAAAGCTGAAAATATGAATTTTTAATGTGAAACTTCTTGATTTAAACATTTTAGAATGGAAAACAGACTATTTTAAAAAGATATTAAAGAGTTATCAATCTTTGGGGTGTGACAATGGTACCGTGGTTTGCTTTTAAAATATATAGTGAAATGTGATTTATTTAAGAGTCTACATGAAAAAGTAAAATTTCCATGTGAAGGGACCTCAGCAAAGGGTCATCCAGCCCAGTCAAGCCTTCAGAAGACTGAAGCCTCTGGCATGGCAACGTCATGAGAGATCCTGAGTCAAACCATCCAGCTAATCTGTTCCTAAACTCCTGACACCATACAAATTGTGAGGTAACATTTGCTTTTTTAAGTCACTAAGTTTTGGGGTGGCTGCCCTGGTGGAACTGCAGGAGATACAGGTTTGATCCCTGGGTCAGGAAGATCCCCTGGAGAAGGAAAGGACAACCCACTCCCAATATTCTTGTCTGGGAAATCCCATGGACAGAGGAACCTGCTGGGCTACAGTCCAAGGAGTTGCAAAAGACTCAGACATGACTTAGCAATTAAATAGCAACAGGCTTTGGGGTAATTTGTTATACTGCAAAAGATAATTATTAACAATATACTAGCAAGGAAGGCTGCTGTTTAATTTAGGCCTTAACTTTTCAAACCAAAATTCCCACATGGGAATATTTGCTGGTGGCTATCCCAGTTTGAAACTCATCAAACCTGTTAACTGATAGCTACACTCACCTCCAACCACCACTAAACAAAGGGGGCAGCGTTAAAAGATCACGTGCCTATCGTATGCTACCTGAAATTCCTGAGAAGCGAATATACCCATGACCCATGGTAGTCACATAATGGACTATTAGTGTTCGGCTTACCATCCATACCATCAATTTGTATCTTTATTTCTCTCCCACTTTCACCAGTGAGTGATACTCTCTGGGCCAGTTCTCTTTGTAGGAGAGTTTTCTTGGGAGCTTTTAAATTGTTAGAGGCTGGAAGATCAGCAGCTAATTTGTTTTATGTGGTGGCACAATCTCTACTTAATGTTGTGAGTATCAGATGAGTCCAGTTAACGCTTCAAAAGCTAGATATTGGAAAGATTTTATTCTATTTGAAAGAAAAAAAACGGATAGAATCCTTTGACTGAAAAGTAATCTTACTTAGAAACTAACACAGAAAACAAACTGTAAGTTTCGTAAGAACCTAGACTTTGCTGGTTCCTTGCTGTATCTCCAGTGTCTGGAAGTCACTGGCACATGGAAGCTACTCAATAGACGCTAGCTGGATGAATTAATGAGTAAATGAGCACGATGAGAAGAGACTCCATTGAGGAGGAGGGTGGGAGTCCACCCATTAAGCATTCCCCTCCCTTCCTTCCTCCCATCTCAAATGTCACCATCGCTGAGGCACTTTGGAGGCAGGCTGGCTCCTTGAGAAACACAGTTTTAAGCACAAAGACTAGGAAGAGCCCCACGGGTCTACACACTAGCAGACCCGCCCCTCGTCCTTCCACTTAACTGGCCACAAGGCCTGGCAGTGGTTTCCCCAGCTCTCCTCTTTAGTCCTGATTTTTTCTGAAAAATGAGATAGAATCTCCCAGCCTTAATTCCAGCGGTGTCATGAGTCTGTACAGGCTTCCCCTTCTTTTAACATCCAGCCCAAAGGAGGCAAATCACCACGTGTGAGGCACTTTGAAGCTGTCAAACTGGAGGCTTCAGAGCCGTGTGACCAGAGGCTCACAGCTTGGCAGTTGACCTGATGTGACTGATGTTCAAAGCAACTGCCGGGGAATAGAAGGCTCCCCGCACCAAAGAGCCAGCCAAAAATAATGAGGGAGGTGAAGAGAGAAATAATACAAGAAAGAAAGAAAAAACATGCAAGGCAGGGTTTGGGGTCACTTGGGTTTCCTCTGGTCTCATGTCTCCTCTCTCCTCCTCCACCCAGTCCTCAAACAACCCTCTTCTCTCTCCTCCAAAAGAAAAGTTAAAAGCTTTCTTTTGGGAAAAGAGCCATTTGCTTAGACCGCTGCTGTTTACCTTTGGTAGGATAGCCATTGGTGGTGAGTTTAAACACAGGAAAAGGCCTCTTGGTTACAGGAAGAGCTGCAGACAGGTCTGGAAGACTTGCCGTGATGCAGAGGAGATGCACCTTCCCTTCCATGAGCAGCCCTGGGACCCACCCTGGGTCCTTGCCTCTGCGTCAGGCAACCAACCGTCAACTATTTCTTGGACTTCATCGGCTCTTCCATTCCTCAAGGATGCTGTTTCCTAAAACACGAAGATGTTGAGGGATGGCTGGTAGGACTGAGAAAGGGAAACAAAAGGAGAAAAAGAGGCTTACATCACAAACAAAAGATCATGACGTTGTTTCCAGTCTAGTATGGAAAATGCTAGCAGCAAATAACAAGCAGCAAGCCTTGGGTTAACCTTTGGTGGTCTCATTTATTTTCAGTCATTAAAATCATCCCTCAGTAACTAAAGAGGCCACATTTGCTAAAATGTGGCCACACTTTTGCCCTGAAAATGGAATTCTCTATAGCTACCTCCAGAACTGTGTGATTTGTTTGTGAAAGGGGAAAAGAAAGAATTAGCCTTCATATTTTTCCAAGCGCTTTCTCATGAGACCTACCCACCCCAAGAAAGGTTAGACTAAATTGTGAGAGAAAGGAAGAAAATAACGCTAAGGAAATAAAAGTTGTCAAATAATCAAAATCTTCTGGGTCTTTCCCATTTCCCCCAAATTTCTTTCCTCTAATTCCACTTCAAAAATCCCCCTGGCTTCAAGAAGCACTAGACTTTTTGGTCAGACCATTCTCAAGTTTACCATGAGGATCTCACTTCTCTTTCCCTGATTTCAGAGTCATTGGGTCAAAATCTTTATGTCTTCCAGAGAGCCTGTAGCATACTTCTCCCTCCAGAAGACTTTACCCAACCATGACTGAAATGAAGGGTTGCTAATCTTTCCGTCCACCAGCCTCCATCTATCTAACCCTCACTATCAATGAGCTTCTCACACAAAGGATGTGCTGTAGAGAAAAGCAGCAATTTCTTCTCCACTGAAAAGTTTCCCCCAATACTCCAACTCCACTAAAATTTAACTGAAGTATTTTACCTGGGGTGGAATGAGTGAGTCTATAACAAAATCATTTGGGTTCTTTCAAGAATTTTCTGCTTAACTTCGGTTTTTAGCCATTTAACTCTGATATATCTGGGCATATGTGTGTGTGTTTTAAAATCTATTCTGTGAGGGGTTTGCTCTCCTTTCTAAGTCTGTAGGTTCATCTCTTTCTCCATACTTGTAAATTTTCAATCTATTCTTTTTTTTTCAAATGTTCTTTGCTGCACCATTTTCCCCTCTTCTCCCCTAGTGACTCCAATTGCACATATACTAGACCTTTTGATAATGTCTACAAGTCCCTACAGATCTGCTCTTTTTCTTCTTTTTTAAAAATCTCTCTTCTCTCTGTTCTTCACATTGAATCATTTCTACTGAACTATTTTAAAGTTCACTAATTTCTTTTTTTTTCCCTATTCTTTCATTACTGTAAAGCCCAACCAGTATTTTTTTTTTTTTTGACATGGCAATTTTCAGTTCTAGAATTCTCTCCTTTTTTGTTATCAAAATAGTTTTTTTTTTTAGAATCACTTTCTAATCTATCACTACACTCATCTGTGAAACATACATATGATGAATGGTGAAATACTTCTCTTGGTCTGATTTTCACATCTAGAAGAATAAAAACTTGAGAGGTTAAGCAGATTTATCAAGATTGGAAGGGTAGGGATGAATATAGGCAGGATGTATAATATATAGTGTGTAAGATAGTGGACAGTGATGGAGAGAAGAAGAGAACAGCAGGAGATTAAGAAGTATGGGACCAGAAACTGTAAAACTCCTAGAGGAGAACACAGGCAAAACACTCTCCGACATACATCACAGCAGGATCTTCTATGACCCACCTCCCAGAATATTGGAAATAAAAGCAAAAATAAACAAATGGGACCTAATTAAAATTAAAAGCTTCTGCACAACAAAGGAAACTATAAGCAAGGTGAAAAGACAGCCTTCGGAATGGGAGAAAATAATAGCAATGAAGCAACTGACAAACAACTAATCTCAAAAATATACAAGCAACTCCTGCAGCTCAAGTCCAGAAAAATAAATGATCCAATCAAAAAATGGGCCAAAGAACTAAATAGACATTTCTCCAAAGAAGACATACGGATGGCTAACAAACACATGAAAAGATGCTCAACATCACTCATTATCAGAGAAATGCAAATCAAAACCACAATGAGGTACCATTTCACGCCAGTCAGAATGGCTGCGATCCAAAAGTCTACAAGCAATAAATGCTGGAGAGGGTGTGGAGAAAAGGGAACCCTCTTACACTGTTGGTGGGAATGTAAACTAGTACAGCCACTATGGAGAACAGTGTGGAGATTCCTTAAAAAAACTGGAAATAGAACTGCCTTATGACCCAGCAATCCCACTGGTGGGCATACACACTGAGGAAACCAGAATTGAAAGAGACACGTGTACCCCAATGTTGATCATAGCACTGTTTATAATAGCCAGGACATGGAAGCAATCTAGATGTCCATCAACAGATGAATGGATAAGAAAGCTGTGGTACATATACACAATGAAGTATTACTCAGCCATTAAAAAGAGTACATTTGAATCCGTTCTGATGAGGTGGATGAAACTGGAGCCGATTATACAGAGTGAAGTAAGCCAGAAAGAAAAACACCAATACAGTATACTAACGCATATATATGGAATTTAGAAAGATGGTAATGATAACCCTGTATGCGAGACAGCAAAAGAGACACAGATGTATAGAACAGACTTTTGGACTCTGTGGGAGAAGGAGAGGGTGGGATGATTTGGGAGAATGGCATTGAAACATGTATAATATCATATAAGAAACGAATCGCCAGTCCAGGTTCAATGCAGGATACAGGATGCTTGGGGCTGGTGCACTAGGATGACCCAGAAGGGTGGTACGGGGAGGGAGGAGGGAGGGGGGTTCAGGATGGGGAACACATGTACGCTCGTGGGAGATTCATGTTGATGTATGGCAAAACCAATACAATATTGTAAAGTAATTAGCCTCCAATTAAAATAAATAAATTTAAATTTTTTAAAAAGTATGGGAATAAGGGGGAGTTTGCAATTTCAAATAAGATCTTTAGGGAAGGCCTCGTTGAGATGGTGAAGATAGACGAAACATCTGAAAGAGACAAGAAAAGAGGGAAAGGCTTTCAGTCAGTGGGAAAAGAAATTGCCCTTAATAAATTTATGATATTTTGTATGTATGTTATATATAGATCACTGGATCTTCCATTATTTTGAGTTGGTGGGGCAAGTTTATCAGACTGAATTTCAAAGACCAGAAGACATCATGCCTTCAAATTGTCTTATGGACCATTTCATATCATATCATATTGGGTTCTTTGAAAGGATGAGTACTACAAAGTAGTTTTGGTTCTATAGGATATAGTACATCTTTGGCATGTATAAAGTGTTTTATAGGAACCAACAAACTGATAAGTGTGAATTAGACATAGAAGACTGAAAATTTTTCTTTCCTCTGATGAATAAAAAAAATATCTTTTACTCCCCATAATTGATGACCAGGGAATTTGGGTCAACCCGCCCACTAAAGAAACCTTAAAAAACTGTATGAAATATAAAAACATTTTCTTAAAAGCGTCAAAATGTTGACAAAATAGTGAGGAGTTTAAAGTCAAAATTGAGAAGAAAAGAACCCGGAGAACAAGACTGATATTCAAATCTGATTTTTCTCTCAGAGCATTTGCAAGTCCTAAAGAAATAGCTGCAAAACTGAGCTGCACTTTTGACAAATCTCTGGGGCCAGGGAGCAAAACGTGAGACCTGCAACATACCAAGGGTAGAAATTCTAATAAACTACCTCCACTTTAAACTAGGGTCCCAAAGAATTGCAGTTTCAGGTAAGGTGAATCATGAGTAAATCAATCTCTGCACTGAATTTCCTTCTGCCTGTATGTTATCTGGGTGGGCCCTGGAACCTCAAGCCTTGAACTTAGCTCCAGACTGGTAGGAGGACATCAGGTATCTGGCAGAGACAAATGAAAATCCTCTTTGGAAGAAGATGCTATCATGCTAAGCCTCAAATTATTCTTACAAATAGTTTTTGAAATATAATGTCCAACACACTGTCAAAAATCACCAGTCATACAGGGAAACAAAACACATTGAGCATGAGCCAACAAAAACAACAGAAATTTTTAAATAGGCTCATGAGCACTGGAATTAATATCTGTTGAGATCATTAGCCATGAACTATAAAACCACCTTGCTATGTTTGAAGAAGAAAGCAAGAAAGAGACTCTTGTTTGAGTAAGATTTTATTCTTGAGGAAGAGAGAGAGCCAAAGGTAATAGTTTTCTAAGATATAATAGCTGAGAATATTCAGAACGAATGAAAGACATCAGTCCATAGATTCAAGAAGCCTAATTGTTTCTATACAGTATATGCACTCAGCACTCCCAGATACATAAAATCATAGTAAGTCAAAGAAACAGAACTGTATATATACTGTATATTAAGAGCAACCATAGGGAAAAGGGCATAGTACCAAATATATAAAGTTAAATTGAGAGTTGACTTCTAAAAATCAATAATGGAAATCACAAGACAGTAAAATGGTATTATCAACATGCAGAAAGAAAGCAACTGCCTGCTTGGAATTCTATTTCTAGTATGTGTGTGAATATGTACAGAGAGAGAGAGAGAGCTTGCTCAATAATAAAAATGAATGACTACTTTTTTAAACGAAAGAGTTTGGGAGATTCTAAAAGATGTATGTCAAAATGAAGTAGAATAATCTAGATGGAAAGTTTGGGATAAAGGAAAATATGAAAAGCAAAAAACCAAAGTATCTATGGAATTTTAAAATTATATCAAATTTAAAATTTTGACAATAGCAAATGAATTGAGATGTGGTTAAATGAGATTAAAGTGTTCTTATATTTCTGAATTGCATAGGCCAATGGCAAAGATCAATATATATATAAAAAAATTTTTACTAGACTTAGAGAAGTTAATCCAAAGTTAAAAACAAAGTAATAAATATTAAGAAAATAGTTCTTAATCTAACACTGGAAGAAGAGACAGGAGAAAATAATAATAATAAGCAAATCTTAATCCAAAGGAAGTCAGAAAACAAAGAATCACAGAAGATGAACTTCCCTGGTGGTCCAATGGTTAGGAATCTGCCTGCCAATGCAGGGGACGTGGGTTTGATCCCTGATCCAGGAAAATCCCACATGCTTCGGGGCACCTGGGCCTATATGCCACAGCTACGGAACCTGAGCTCTAGAACCTGTGCTCTGCAGAAAGAGAAGCTACTGCAATGAGAAGCCTGCACACCCCAGTGAAGAGTAGCCCCCAGTCGCAGCAACTAGAGAAAGCTGGCTCACAACTAGAAGACCAAGTGCAGCCAAAGAGTTTAAAAATTAAAAAAGAAGACTCATAGAAGTGGTTGGACATACTGAAATCATGAAAACTCAACTATATCAATAATCACATTATGTGAAAATGGGCTAGTGTTACTATTGCTTAACAAGCACACATCAGAGGGCTGTGAGGAATATTCGAGAGTGTACTGGACAGAGGGTGGCAGGCCTGAATTCAGGTGTGGGTTTAGTCATCAGCCAGGCATGTAGTTCTGAGCAGTTCTCTGGACTTCAGTCCCCGCAGGAAATGAATAATGAGTGAACTTCATTCAGCCCTTACAGATACAGAGACTGTTCTCCTGGCCTCTTTTCATAGGTCCCAGGTCTTAAGACAGCCTCTAGTTGCTAAGGGCTTGCTACATTCCTAGAAGGAAGGGACGCCCTCTACTGAGACAAAATTGAATTCTCTTAAGCCTTTGTCAGCTACTGGGCAAGAAGATACCTGAGATGACATATAGAAATGGTATATTTATAGGTGGAAAGGACTTAGTTAAACATCGCGTGAATACCAACTCAGGGGACGTAAGTTTCAGCAAACTCTGGGAGATAGTGAAGGACAGAAAAGCCTGGTGTGCTGTAGTTCATGGGTTCGCAAAGAGTCGGACATGACTTAGTGACTGAACAACAAACAGCCTTTAAACAACCATTTATACTCTCACCAGAATCTCCAACTTGAATTAGCAAATGAGAAAGTGCAAGCCATTGGTCTCTAAAGAAGGGCAGAACTTTCAAAGATACTTGTATTTATCCTCTTCCATAAGTAATTTATACTTATCAACATTGAATATACCTAATGACACTGGTGCTCTTACCTGGTCCATATATAAGATGGTCATACATCACAGAGCTGAAATTATCCTGAGGGAAAACTGGGAATTCCACAGTGGGAAGGGGTTCACCCTTATACCATCCTGCCTTCATTTTCTTTCAGTGCTTTATAACATTGTACAGCTTGTATGCTGCCAACTAACAATTCAAACAATTGGCTTAAAAATATTCCTGCCAAAAAACTACAAATTAAATAGAATATTAATAGAGCAAGTTTAAGCAAAGAATGAGAAGATGGAAGAGCTGACATTTTACCTACACTTTCATCCATATTACAAAGTAAAAACAAAATAATCAGATCTGCAAAGAAATCTGCCAAAAATACTAAAACACAATCTATATTTTTGAAATACAGATTTATATGCTATGTCATCACTGAAAGTGAAGTCAAGTGGGCCTTAGGCAGCATCACTATGAACAAAGCTAGTGAAGGTGATCGAATTTCAGTTGAGCTATTTCAAATCCTAAAAGATGATGCTGTGAAAGTGCTGCACTCAATATGCCAACGAATTTGGAAAACTCAGCAGTGGCCACAGGACTGGAAAAGGTCAGTTTTCATTTCAATCCCAAAGAAAGGCAATGCCAAAGAATGCTCAAACTATCACACAATTGCACTCATCTCACACACTAGTAAAGTAATGCTCAAAATTCTCCAAGCCAGGCTTCAGCAATATATGAACAGTGAAATTCCAGATGTTCAAGCTGGTTTTAGAAAAGGCAGAGGAACCAGAGATCAAATTGCCAACATCTTCTGGATCATGGAAAAAGCAAGAGAGTTCCAGAAGAACATCCATTTCTGCTTTATTGACTATGCCAAAGCCTTTAACTGTGTGGATCACAATAAACTGTGGAAAATTCTGAAAGAGATGGGAATACCAGACCACCTGACCTGCCTCCTGAGAAGTCTGTATGCAGGTCAGGAAGCAACAGTTAGAACTGGACATGGAACAATAGAATGGTTCCAAATAGGAAAAGGAGTACGTCAAGGCTGTATATTGTCACCCTGCTTATTTAACTTACATGCAGAGTATATCATGAGAAACGCTGGGCTGGAAGAAGCACAAGCTGGAATCAAGATTGTTGGGAGAAATATCAATAACCTCAGATATGCAGATGACACCACCCTTATGGCAGAAAGTGAAGAACTAAAGAGCCTCTTGATGAAAGTGAAAGAGGAGAGTGAAAAAGTTGGCTTGAAGCTCAACATTCAGAAAACAAAGATCATGGCATCCGGTCCCATCAATTCATGGCAAGTAGATGGAGAAACAGTGGAAACAGTGGCAGACTTTATTTTGAGGAGCTCCAAAATCATGGCAGGTGGTGATTGCAGCCATGAAATTAAAAGACACTCACTCCTTGGAAGGAAAGATATGACCAACCTAGACAGCTTATTGAAAAGCAGAGACATTCCTTTGCCAACAAACATCCGTCTAGTCAAGTCTATGGTTTTGCCAGTGGTCATGTATGGATGTGAGAGTTGGACTATAAAGAAAGCTGAACACTGATGAATTGATGTTTTTGAACTGTGGTGTTGGAGAAGACTCTTGAGAGTCCATTGGACTGCAAGGAGATCCAACCAGTCCATCCAAAAGGAAATCAGTCCTGAATATTCATTGGAAGGACTGATGTTGAAGCTGAAACTCCAATACTTTGGCCACCTGATGCCAAGAACTGACTCATTTGAAAAGACCATTATGCTGGGAAAGATTGAAGGCAGGAGGAGAAGGGGAGGACAGAGGCTGAGATGGTTGGATGGCATCACCAACTCAATGGACATGAGTTTGAGTCAACTCTGGGAGTTGATGACGGACAGGGAGGCCTGGTGTGCTGCAGTCCATGGGGTTGCAAAGAGTCAGACATGACTGAGTGACTGAACTGAATTGAACATCAATGAAAACCTCAATTAATATCAGCTGATGTCCACTCATAATCAAATAGGGTCATTATATTACACGAAACCTTAAAGCATGGTTTATTACATTTTTCCCTATCCTTAAAAAATTTCATTTGCATATGTTTTATAGTGAACTGATATGATTGCTTGCTTGTATAATTAGACATTTTGGAGATATATGGGGTGGGTGTAGGGAGTGGGCACTATACAAAAAAATCTTGAGACCCTAGGCCTACTTAAAGCCCCAGATCCCTGGGGCTGACTTTGAGAATGACATGAATCCTAGGACTGCCTGGGAACTGAATAGCCATAGGTCCTTCGATCAGAATGGTTGAGCATTATCATGTAGTGGCTCTTACCTTAGACAGACTCCAGTTCCAGTCTGTGTCCCTCTGGGCAAGTGGAACCTGTCTGGCCATTGCTGAATGGTCAGCTGAGTTATTTCAGTCCCAATTCCCTTGTGGAGGTACTGCCCCAGCCCCCTGCTTAACTCAGAAAACCTGGTCCACCATGACACACAGTTCACTTAGCCCCATTTACAAAGGAACTTTGACAGAAGCTACTTTCCACATGCCCCATGACTTCAACTTTCCAAACATTTGCTATTTTTAATTTTAGAAAGAGATTTTTCCTTTGGTTTCTGAGTATCAGTGATACTGTGCTTTGTAATAAGAAATACGTATATTTATTTGGTTGTCCACCACTGTTTCTGACTCAGAGTTCCTAAAACCATTGGAATTTCAGAAGTGATGTGAGTGAGGAGTCTTTTGTTATGTTAAAGATTTGACTTTAGAGGCACCTAAGGCTAGGGGCTGGTTGCCAGTGAAACCAGCCGTGTGATAAGAGGGCTGGAAATTTCAGTGCCCTCCCTAACCCACCCTCGTCCCCCAGAGGAGGGGAGAAGGGAGGTTGAATCAAGAGACTAGCGTTGACATATATACACTACTATGTGTAAAACAGATAGTGGTAACCTGCGATATAACACAGGGAGCTCCACTGGGTGCTCTGTGAGGACCTAGAGGGGGGGTGTGGGGCGGGGGGATGGAGGTCCAAGGGCAGGGGGGATGTAGGCATGCCTGTAGCTGATTCACATTGTTGGATAGCTGAAACTAACACAGCATTGTAAAGTAACTGCATGCATGCTAAATCACTTCAGTTGTGTCTGACTCTTTACAACCCCATCGACAGTAGCCCTTCAGGCTCTTCTGTCCATGGGATTCTCCAGGCAAGAATGCCGGCTGCTGCTGCTGCTAAGTCGCTTCAGTCGTGTCCGACTCTGTGCGACCCCATAGACGGCAGCCCACCAGTCTCCCCCGTCCCTGGGATTCTCCAGGCAAGAACACTGGAGTGGGTTGCCATTTCCTTCTCCAATGCATGAAAGTGAAAAGTGAAAGTGAAGTCGCTCAGTCGTGTCCGACTCTTAGCGACCCCATGGACTGCAGCCTACCAGGCTCCTCCGTCCATGGGATTTCCCAGGCAAGAATACTGGAGTGGGTTGCTATTTCCTTCTCTATTGTAAAGTAATTATCCTCCAATTTTAAAAAATTGTCTTTGTTTTTTCCTCAAAAAAAAAAAAAAAAAAAGCCAGTGGCCAATGACTTAAACTATCCTACCTGGGTAATAAAGTCTCCATAAAACCCCAGAAGGCTGGGGTTCAGAGAACTCCTAGATTGAGGAACACATAGAGATTCAGGGAAGGTCCTCAGCATTTCCCCATACCTTTGCCCTATGTATCTCTTCAATCTGGCTGTTTCTGAGATTTATTTTATTATTTTGTTTTATTTTTGCCACATCAAGCAGCATGTGGGATCTTAGTTCCCCAACCAGGGATGGAACCCATGCCCTATGCAATGGGAGCTCAGAGTCTTGACCACTGGCCACCAGGGAAGTCCCAGATCCTTTTATAATAAACCAGTAACCTAGGAAGTAAACTGGTTTCCTCCTGAATTCTGTAAGTCACTCTAGCAAATCAATTGAACCTGAATAGGGGGTCATGGGAACCTCTGAACCTTAAGCAGCAGCTTCTCAGCCAGATGCACAGGTGACAACTTGGACTTTCAGTTGTTATCTTACACCACTGTCGGGGGCAGTCTTGTGGGACTGAGCCTGAGCCCTTAACTGGTGGGATCTGACACTATCTTCTAGTTCACAGGGTCAGAATTAAGTTGCAGGACACTAAGCTGGTGTTCCCCAAATTACTGCGTGGTGTGTGGAAACCACCCTCCACCCCGTTTCCCCCTCCACATTAAAATGTCCTGAACCCTTTGGTATGACTTTTTTTTTTTTAATGTTTTGTATTCCATCCATAGGGCTTCCCTGATAGCTCAGTTGGTAAAGAATCCACCTGCCGTGCAGGAGACCCTGGTTCGATTCCTGAGTCAGGAAGATCCACTGGAGAAGGGATAGGCTAGGCTACCCACTCTAGTATTCTTGGGCTTCCCTTGTGGCTCAGCTGGTAAAAGAATCTGCCTGCCATGCAGGAGACCTCGGTTCCATCCCAGGGTTGGGAAGATCCCCTGGAGAAGGGAAAGGCTACCTACTTCAGTACTCTGGCCTGGAGAACTCCATGGACAGTTGTGAAGAGTTGGACACGACTGAGTGACTTTCACTCAATGAAGATACAGGGCTCTCTCCATGTCACCACACTGAGCTATGAGATTTTATTTGCTTTGTTGGTATATTTATGTAAACATACTTATTAAACTTCAGTAGCCTGAGAATACAAATAAAACAGCAGCTCTATCATGTTTCAAACTAAATCAGCTCAGCTGGAAGAGCAGAATGAATAAGACCCTTGTGAGAAATGTGCCCTCTCTCTGAATTGTCCAAGGATGTCAGGGCTTATTATTTAGTCCAAAATAGCCATTCTTCCTGTCCTGGTCCTGGTTCTCTTTCCAACAGATGTCTCACCCCACATTACTTCAAGCCACGAAGTATCCGGTTACTTAGCTGGTGAGTGGCTCAGCATGAACTATGTTACCCAATTCTGGTCCATCAGACATAAGAGCGTGGCAGAGGTGGGAAGGGAGGGCATGTCTGGAGAAGACTTCCTCACGCCTAAGAAGAGAGATAAGACAAGTCACTGCTCCCTCCCCTTTACTTCCTCTGGACATTAAAAATGTGTGCATGTGACTTTGGGGACCTCCACAGATACATATTCTCCTTGAGCTGAGCCAGACCAAAGTAAAGTGGAAAAGTGAGAAGCCCCCAGTCCTGATGCTGCTGCTGAACCACTGTGTTAACAACACCAGCACTTTCTAGCCTCAGTCTGTTATCTCATTATTATTTACGCCACTTGAGTTGAGGTTTCTCTCATAAGAATACTGAAGCATCCTAGCTGATAGTCCTTGCTTCCAAATTGCTCCAGACTTGAGAATGGGAATAGAAATACAACACCGTACCACAATACCACATCTGCTGAGCCCGGTATGTTCTAGGGGCCCACGAGCCGCAACCCCTGCGCCCACATGCTGCAGCTACTGAGGTCCATGCGCTTAGAGCCTGTGCACTGCAAGAAGAGAAGCCGCCGCAGTGAGAAGCCCACTCAGCGCAACTAGAGAAAGCCCACAGGCAGCAACAAAGAACCCAAAGCCACCCAAAGCAATTAATCAACTAAAGTTAAAATTTTTTAAAAAGAAATACAATGCAAGCTAAAAATATGGGCCATGTATGTCACTGAACATTTTTTAGCGGCCACATTAGGAAACAATTAATTTCAATAATGTATTTTTAGGCCTTCCCTAGTGGCTCAATGGTAAAGAATACATCTGCCAATGTGGGAGACATGGGTTTGATCCCTGATCCAGGAAGAGCCCACATGACTCAGAGCAACTAAGCCCATGCAGCACGACTACTGGGCCTGTGCTCTAGAGTCAGGCAGCCACAACTCCCGAGCCCATGTGGCACAACCGCTGAAGCCCGAGGGCCCTAGAGCCTGTGCTCCACAGCAAGAGAAGCCATCCCAGCGGAAAGTGCGTGGACTGCAACTAGAGAGCGGGCCCCACGCAGTGAGACTAGAGAAAGGCCCATGCAGCAGTGAAGACCCAGCACACCCAAAAATAAAAAATTAATAAACAGATACAGTTGTGACAATAGTGGCTCAGATCAGGAACTCCTTATTGCCAAATTCAGACTTAAACTGAAGAAAGTGGGGAAAACCGCTAGCTGACCATTCAGGTTGGACCTAAATCAAATCCCTTATGATTATACAGTGGAAGTGAGAAATAGATTTAAGGGACTAGATCTGATACACAGAGTGCCTGATGAACTATGGACAGAGGTTCGTGACATTGTACAGGAGACAGGGATCAAGACCATCCCCATAGAAAAGAAATGCAAAACAGCAAAATGGCTGTCTGGGGAGGCCTTACAAATAGCTGTGAAAAGAAGAGAAGCAAAAAGCAAAGGAGAAAAGGAAAGATATAAGCATCGGAATGCAGAGTTCCAAAGAATAGCAAGGAGAGATAAGAAAGCCTTCCTTAATAATCAATGCAAAGAAATAGAGGACAACAATGGAATGGGAAAGACTAGAGATCTCGTCAAGAAAATAAGAGATATCAAGGGAACATTTCATGCAAAGATGGGCTCGATAAAGGACAGAAATGGTATGGACCTAACAGAAGCAGAAAATATTAAGAAGAGGTGACAAGAACAGAAGAACTATACAAAAAAGATCTTCACAACCCAGATAATTACAATGGTGTGATCACTCACCTAGAGCCAGACATCCTGGAATTTGAAGTCAAGTGGGCCTTAGAAAGCATCACTACAAAGAAAGCTAGTGGAGGTGATGGAATTCCAGTTGAGCTATTTCAAATCCTAAAAGATGATGCTGTGAAAGTACTGCACTCAATATGCCAGCAAGTTTGGAGAACTCAGCAGTGGCCACAGGACTGGGAAAGGTCAGTTTTCATTCCAATCCCAAAGAAAGGCAATGCCAAAGAATGCTCAAACTATCATACAATTGCACTCATTCAGCAATACGTGAACCATGAACTTCCAGATGTTCAAGCTGGTTTTAGAAAAGGCAGAGGAAGCAGAGATCGAATTGCCAACATCCACTGGATCATGGAAAAAGCAGGGGAGTTCCAGAAGAACATCTATTTGTGCTTTATTGACTATGCCAAAGCCTTTGAGTGTGTGAATCACAAGAAACTGTGGAAAATTCTGAAAGAGACGGGAATACCAGACCACCTGACCTGCCTCCTGAGAAACCTGTATGCAGGTCAGGAAGCAACAATTAGAACTGGACATGGAACAACAGACTGGTTCCAAATAGGAAAAGGAGGATGTCAAGGCTGTATATTGTCACCCTGCTTATTTAACTTACATGCAGAGTATATCATGAGAAACGCTGGGCTGGAAGAAGCACAAGCTGGAATCAAGATTGCTGGGGAAATATCAATAATCTCAGATATGCAGATGACACCACCCTTATGGTAGAAAGTGGAGAAGAACTAAAGAGCCTCTTGATGAAAGTGAAAGAGGAGAGTGAAAAAGTTGGCTTAAAACTCAACATTCAGAAAACGAAGATCATGGCATCTGGTCCCATCACTTCATGGCAAACAGATGGGGAAACAGTGACAGACTTTATTTATGGGGGCTCCAAAATCACAGCAGATGGTAACTGCAGCCATGAAATTAAAAGATGCTTACTCCTTGGAAGGTAATTTATGACCAACCTAGACAGTATTTTCAAAAGCAGAGACATTTCTTTGCCAACAAAGGTCTGTCTAGTCAAAGCTATGGTTTTTCCAGCAGTCATGTATGGATGTGAGAGTTGGACTATAAAGAAAGCTGAGCACCGAGGAACTGATGCTTTTGAACTGTGGTGTTGGAGAAAACTCTTGAGAGTCCCTTGGACTGCAAGGAGATCCAACCAGTCCATCCTAAAGGAGATCAGTCCTGGGTGTTCATTGGGAGGACTGATTTTGAAGCTGAAACTCTAGTACTTTGGCCACCTGATGCGAAGAGCTGACTCATTTGAAAAGACCCTGATGCTGGGAAAGATTGAGGGCAAGGGGAGAAGGTGATGAAGAGGATGAGATGGTTGGATGGCATCACCAACTCAATGGAGATGAGTTTGGGTAAACTCCAGGAGTTTGTGATGAACAGGGAGGCCTGGAGTGCTGTGGTTCATGGGATATCAGAGTCGGATGTGAATGAACTGAACTGAACTGAACCTGGTGCATGTAAAAAGTTGTCATTTCTACACGTAGTCAACATAAAAATTATGGAGATATCTTACAATCTTTTTTAATATTGTCTTCAAAGTCCAGTTTACATTTTACACTTACAGCACATATCTTGATTCAGAGCTCAAAAGCCATCATAATGGAAAAGGATATGAAAAAAGAATGTATATGTATGTGTAGCTGCATCACTTTGCTGTGCAGCAGTAATTAACACAAGGTTGTAAATCAACTTACACTTCAATAGAAAACATTTTTTATTCTGTGTGTGACTACTAGCTGCTGATTTAAGTTCTCCAGCAGGCTGCTTTGGGGACTGGGTTGCCCCTCTCACACGGGGGACACACAGGGAACACACAGGGCTGGAAATGGGCCAATTAGGGCCCCCTGTTGGGGCTCCTAAGATAAGCATTTTCGTCGAGCCTCTTACACCTGGGAAGTTGGAGGTGTGTTCTAGCTTCAACCGTGGGCTGACCTGAACCAGGTCTCTTCACAGGACATCCAGGCCTGTTACTCAGCCCAGGTCACCAGCGAGACCCTCCTCCTTCCCCGTGGGTTTTTCCTGAGAGAGCCCTCCATGTCTTTTCCTGTTGGCACATACTTCAGTCAGAATCACACTGAATTTTAACACATAAGAGAGTTTCTATCTCTTGTCCCAGAAAGTTTCTTCATCTCCCTCCCTACAACTTTTTTTTTTTAACTCTTTATGGACCACCTCTTCATGAAAAAGGGGCTTCCCTGGTTGCTCAGATGGTAAGGAATCTGCCTGTAATGTAGGAGACCTGGGTTCAATCCCTGGGTCGGGAAGATCCCCTGGAGAAGGGCATGGCAACCACTTCAGTATTCTTGCTTGGAGAATTCCATGGACAGAGGAGCCTGGTGGGCTGCAGTCCATGGGGTTGCAAAGAGTCGAACATGACTGAGTGACTACTTCATAACATGGACCACTGCGATGGGCAAAAAGCTTCTTTTTTTAGGTCATCAATGTCATTCTACCTTCCAGGGCATTAAGTGTCAATTCATCTTATGCTTGGATAATTGAGAGGGGACACTTAAGTCCCAGGCAGGCAAAGATATCAGTAGCTACTTTTAAAAGGAAGCATTTCTGGCTCAAGTTCCATCTAACCAGCTAACAAAACAAAACTGAAAAAACAAACCAAAGAAAAAAGCCTTTCATGTTTTCTTTCAGTTAGAGATTTGGAAGTGTAGATAAACAGACATGGCAGGTGCCTGGTGAAGTACAACTTTATTATTTTTCTAATAACTGAAGAGCTATTGCTGGCTGCTTCCAGCAAAGCCACCCCATGGCCACAGACCACCTTAAGGAAGTGTCATGGGTTCGTGCGGCAGCAAAAGATGGAGGACCTGCTGGAGGAGGGAGCAAATTCTACACCTCTTTCTCTGTGAGATGCTTAGAAGCAGAACTGGCCCTTAGAACGGAGTAAACTGCAAGGAACTGACCTTGGACAACTCCAAGGTCAGAATGAGGGGGAGGTCTGGAAAAGGATGCAGGGTTTTCTGTGGATTAGTGCTGGGTAGGTTGGGGGATGGGGTGGGAGGACTCACATGATGATTCTGAACACTAAAATTGAGTTTTAACCTTGTTGGTACACAGGACAGGCCATACAATGATCATGGATAAAAAACACCAGGTATTGAGCATCCTGTACTTATTGACATTAGCTTTTAACAGCAACCACATATCTAGTTTTGTTTTCTATGTGGAATGTGTAAAATAATGTACTATGATGATATTCCTCAGAGTTTCCTATTTTTAGAGTCACCTGGAGAGCTTTTAAAAGTCCCCATGTCTAATCTGTGCCCCAGACCAATTAACCCAGAATCTCTGGAAGAAGGACCCCAACATTTTCAAAATCTCCCATACATGATTGCTACGTGCAGCCCAAAGGCATGGAGTTTTCTGCTAGTGGGAATGTAAAATAGTACAACTACTTTGGAAAGTAGTTTAGCATTTTCTCACAAAGGTAGTGAAAGTGTCAGTCCCTCAGTTGCCAGGCTCCTCAGTCCATGGGATTTTCCAGGCAAGAATACTGGAGTGGGTTGCCATTCTCTTCTCCAGGGGATCTTCCTGCCCAGGGATCTAACCTGGGTCTCCTGCATTACAGGCAGGCAAAGGTAAATGTACTCCTGTAAACATGAGCCAGCCATCTAATCCTTGGTATTTACCGAAGAGAAACGAAAGCCCACGTACACACTAAGAACTGTAAACAAATGTTCATAGAAGCTTTGTTTGTAATACCTAAAAACTTAAAATAACCCCAAATATTGATTACTAGGTAAATAGATGAAAAAAGTTGGGGTTATCCAAAAATAGAGTAAGACTCAACAATAAAAGGAACACATTACACAATGCACAAATACACACAATAACAACAAATGATTGGAAAGGAAGAAGTAAACCTGTCTTCACATTCAGAAAACGTAGCTATAAACATAGAAATTGCTAAGAAATCTACAAATGAGTAAGTGAATTTAACAAGGTCATATGGTATAAGGTTTAAAAAAATCATCTTACTCATATATATTACAATGAAAAAATAATAAAAACCTTAAAATTCCATATATAAGTGCATTTAAAGACATGAAATACATTGGGATACATTTAACAAAGTTTTTGCAATTCTTCTACACTGAAATCTAGAAAATATTGCTGAGAAAAATTAAAGACCTAAATAAATGCAGCAATATGGTATGCTCAATATTGGAAAACCAAATAACATAAGATGTGAATGCTCCTCAAATTGATATATAGATTCAAAGCAATTCTTACTATTCAGCAAGAGAAGCAGATACACCCAAGTAAATAAACAAATAATAATATAATTACAAGTAGTGCTACAAAGAAAAGAAGCAATAGAGAGGAATGAGGTGGGATGGGAGGCTAACTAGATAGAGCAGTTTGCTTTTTTTTTTTTTTTTGGATAGAAATCAACAAGCTGATTCTGTAATTTATATGAGAACAAAAAGAACCTAGATAAGCCAGAACAATTTTGAAAAAGAAGAACACAGCTGGAGGATTTACACTGCATATTTCAAGACTTATAATAACATTACACTAATCAAAACTGTCTGGTGTCATTGGAACAATAGGCATATAGATCAAAGGAGAGTCCAGATATAGGCCTACATGAAGATGGTAAATAAAATTTGTTTTTTCCCCCGCAGCAATTTGATGGGGAAAGGATAATCTTTTCAACAAATGTTGAAGAAACAATTAGATATTCCTAGGCAAAAGGTAAACTTCAACCTTTCCCTCACATGACACACAAAAATTAACTCAAAATGGAACATAGATTTAAATATAAGAGCTAAACCCATAAAACTTGAATGAAATACAGGAGAAAGCCTTGGCAATCTTGGAGTGAGTAAAGACTCCTCAGGACACAAAAAGCACAAACCATAAGGGAAAATTTATCAAATTGGACTTCATCAAAATTAAAAGTTTATGTTCTTTGGAAAATACCACTAAAAAAATGAAAAGATTACAGACTGGGAGAAAATATTTATAATATATATTTCTGATGAAGAACCAGAATATATAAAGAACACTTAGAACTCAACAATGAGTAATCAATGAAAAATGGGCCGATTTGGGCATTCACTTTACAAAAGACACACAAATGGCAAAACACACACACACACACACGAAAAGATGCTCAGCATCACTGATCATCAGAAATGCCACAATGAGATACAACTACAAAACCTCTGTGCTATGTACTTAGTCACTCAGTCGTGTCCAACTCTTGGTGACTCCATGGACTGTAGCCCACCAGGCTCTTCTGTCCATGGGATTCTCCAGGCAAGAATACTGGAATGGGTTGCCATTTCCTTCTCCAGGGGATCTTCCTGATTCAGGAATCGAACCAGGGTCTCCTGCCTTTCAGGCAGATTACCCAGTGAGCGATGAGGGAAGATCCATACAGCCTGACATAGTTGCAAAAATCATCTGAATAAGTAAGAAACTTATGGTGAAGGTGACCTATGACTTAGGTTCCCTTCTTTGGATTATTTAAATTTAAAGCACTTACTAACGCATATATATGGAATTTAGAAAGATGGTAACGATAACCCTGTATGCGAGACAGCAAAAGAGACACAGATGTATAGAACAGTCTTTTGGACTCTGTGGGAGAGGGAGAGGGTGGGATGATTTGGTAGAATGGCACTGAAACATGTATAATATCATATAAGAAACGAGTCTCCAGTCCAGGTTCAATGCAGGATACAGGATGCTCAGGGCTGATGCACTGGGATGACCCAGAGGGATGGTACCGGGAGGGAGGTGGGAGGAGGGTTCAGGATGGGGAACACGTGTACACCTGTGGCAGATTCTTGTTGATGTATGGCAAAACCAATATAGTATTGTAAAGTAATTAGCCTCCAATTAAAATAAATAAATTTAAATTTAAAAAAAAGGACTTGCAGCAGGTATATATATATATGTACTTTCATAGATTGCATGATTGTACCAAGTAACTGTGAAAGTGAAAGCGAAGTCGCTCAGTCGCGTCCGACTCTTCGAGACCCCATGGACTGCAGCCCACCAGGCTCCTCCATCCATGGGATTTTCCAGGCAAGAGTACTGGAGTGGGGTGCCATTGCCTTCTCCGTTCTGTGGCTCTAATTTCTCTCAAATTAGTAACCCCTCCAAAAGGGGTTCGTCTTGCTCTTTGGTGTTTGCCACACCACTAGCACATGGCCAGGAACAAAATGAATTAAACCTAAATTAAGGGCTTGACTGCAGCCATGAAATTAAAAGGCACTTTCTCCTTGGAAGAAAAACTATGACTAACCTAGACAGCATATTAAAAAGCAGAGACATTACTTTGCCAACTAAGGTCCGTCTAGTCAAGGCTATGGTTTTTCCAGTGGTCATGTATGGATGTGAGAGTTGGACTGTGAAGAAGGCTGAGCGCCGAACAATTGATGCTTTTGAACTGTGGTGTTGGAGAAGACTCTTGAGAGTCCCTTGGACTGCAAGGAGATCCAACCAGTCCATCCTAAAGGAAATCAGTCCTGAATAGTCATTGGAAGGACTGATGCTGAAGCTGAAGCTCCAATACTTCGGCCACCTGATGTGAAGAACTAACTCATTGGAAAAGACTCTGATGCTGGGAAAGATTGAGGGCAGGAGGAGAAGGGGAGGACAGAGGATGAGATGGTTGGATGGCATCACCGCTCAATGGACATGAGTTTGGGTAAATTCCAGGAGTTGGTGATGGATGGGGAGGCCTGGCGTGCTGCAGTCCATGGGGTCGCAAAGAGTCAGACATGACTGAGCAACTGAACTGATTAAGGGCTTCCCTGGGCTTCTCTTGTGGCTCAGCTGGTAAGCAATCCACCTGCAATGCAGAGACCTGGGTGGGATCCCTGGGTTGGGAAGATCCCCTGGAGAAGGGAAAGGCTACTCAGTCCATATTCTGGCCTGGAGAATTCCACAGACCATATAGTCCACGGGGTCGCAAAGAGTCGGACAAGACTGAGAGATTTTCACTTTCACGAAGGGCTTCCTCGGTGGCTCCGTGGTAAAGAATCCACCTGCAGATGCAGGAAAATCCCTGGTCAGGGAGGATCCCACATGTCACGAAACAACTAAGCCTGTGCACCACAGCTGTTGAGCCTGTGCACTAGAGGCTGGGAACTGCAGCTACTGAAGCTCGTGTACCCTGAAGCGGCGCTGCACTGCAAGGGAAGCCACCGCAATGAGAGGCCCGCACAGCGCAACTAGAGAAACGCCTTCACAGCAGCGAAGACCCAACACGGCCAAAAACAAATGAGCTAATGAATGCATGAAGTTTCAAAAGCCAAATTAAATGTGGTGGGAAGAGATGGCAGAGATGTGGTTTAACAAGACCACGTGGAACAGTGGCTTCAGAGGGTGGGTTATAATTCTGGCTTTGGTTCTGTAGCTGCTGAATATCCTCTTCGTGTTTCTTCATTTGTTAAGAGAATAAAGTATCTCCTTAGAGATTTATGCTCAGGATCAAATAAATTAACATATATAAAGTGCTTAGCAGACAGCAGGCACTGAGATATATTTATTTTCTTCTCCTTCCTAATGCAAAGCAACATAGTTCATATTCTCATAGAAATTTAATCCTTAGGTCATACTGAAGTATTGAGTCCAGCATAAACTTCAGAGTCTTTGGCTTGTATTTTGAATATTCCTACAGAAATCCCCATTTATATTCCTCCCTTCTTATCAAACAAAACTCCATCTCCATGTAAATTGTTCAGAAAGTGAGAAACATTTATTCTCACTTATTCATGATGCTTGAAGATAATCGAAACATGCTCACATCATTACCAGGGTGTGGGAACAAATATAAGAAGAATCTGGGTTTGCTTAATCAAAAGAAGATCGTTCCTTTGAACATAAGGGTTAGTGGGAACTATAAGATACAAAGTAAAAGTGGGTTAAGTGGTTTCTGCAAAAATTCAAACATAATCCAATGCTCTTCCCTAGTACAGTTCTACTTCCAGCTCTGCCAGGCTCAGCTCCATAAGCCCCTGGTTTGCTTTATCTATTTCATCTCTCTGGATTTGGCTGTCACATCCTTGTCTACCCTGAGGTAAGGACAAAGACCATTTTCCCCACTGAGAGGATCCAGCAATTATGTGGCCATCTGTGGCAGCAAAAGAAAAGCTCTGAATCGTCTCCATTTCACCAAATTTTCAAAACTAAAATGAGTTGTTAAATTATACCTGACAACAAGAAGCTACTATGATCCAGTCTCAGGTGGGGTGGCGGGGGGTGGCACGGGGGGAGGGGGGGGTTGGGCGCCACGCTTGTCAGAAAGAATGTGACATTACTCAGTAAGTTTGTAAAAGCCAGGACAGTTTTATTCTTCCCAGCCTCATGGCACCAAGACTGACACGACATGTGGCATTGGGTTTCTGCCATGGGGGGACCCAGCTCCGTCTACAGATGACAACTCTGGTGCCCAGACAAGAATCTGTACTGTTTGCCCAAAGTCATCCACACCAGGGACCAAACCCAAACAGCTCCTCTGTCTGCTGATTCAGCTCTGGTGCTCTTTGCCCTCTGCTGGCCTTCCTCTCTCTCCTGCCTTTGTAGACAAGGGAAGGAGCACAAGCGGGAGAATCTGAGAAAGCGAGAGAAGGGCCTGAGAGAGTGGGAGGGGTAGGGACTGATTCCTGTAGAGCGGTGACAATCCTGGGGGCCAAACTTGGGGTAACTGTGAGGTTTAAGAAGCGCTCTGCTCCACAATAAAATGTGGAAGTAGGCGGGAGGGAGTGAGGAGCGGGTGAATGAGGAGAAAGAGGGAAAGCCCGGGCTGGGTTTCTGAGGCCCCAGTCAGCGGAGCCACGGGGGGGATGAGAAGAACTAAGGCGTTGAGGCTGCAGCTCTCTCCGGCCACTGGAGAAGCAATGGCAGCACCACGCAGCCTCTCCAGGCTCTCTTCCCACTGCAGCCTCAGCGCTGGGCCAGGGCGGAGACCCAGGAGCCCTGTCAGAAGCCAGAGGATTTCCCTCTCAAGTCCGCAGCATGTGGGGACTGTCACGTGGAGGAGTGTTGTTTTCTCTAAGCCAGCTGACCCGCCCCAAGACTGCCTGGACAGGGCCATGTGCCCTCCGAGCTGGATGGCTTGGATGCCATGGAGCTGCACCCAGTCGGGAGTGGGCCATGTCACCTCTGGAAAAACTTGAAAGTGATCTCTAGTGTTTCCAAAGTACCGTGAAGCAGTGTCGGTCTTAGGCAAGCCAGCCTCGGTTTTCCAAGAGGGGTTTTCAGCCCTGCCTGTGCCAAGCTGTTCCATTCAGATAGCTCGTTGTCGCCTCCTGTGAGATTCATAGAATGGGCCTCTCTCTCTTTCCCTGCTCTGTCAATCATATGAAGATGGTCCTCTAATACTTGTAACGTCACCCACTGGGTGTCTAGAAGCTGAAACTCCTAAGTCCCTCCCCTCAGGTTTCACGGGAGAGATTTCTCATCAGGTCGCTCAGGCTGGTGAAGCTTCCTCTCCAGCCACCTCAGGATTTATTCAGACGAAGAAGGGGAGTGAAGGGAATGGGTGTTTGTACTGCAGACACCTGAGGAAAGGCATGTGTAGAAAGTGGACCATGGGCCAGCCTCGGACCCAGCAGATGAGCTCGCATTGTGTAAGATTTACAGTTTAAATAAGAGCCAGAGGTCTGAGAGCCCTTGAGGTCAGGTGTGATAAAGATGAGAAGAACTCTGGTTTACAGCTGATGGGGGAGAAACAATACCACAGAACTCTGAATAGCCATTCCCAAATCCTCAACTCATTCAAATCGCTCCCCACCGTCTGACACCTCTTTATTCTTATTTCCTACTTCAAATCCAATTAATCAGAGGAGCAGATCCGTCCATTTGATCCCAAACTGATTTAACACCAGACTACTATTGTTTTTGTTTGTTATTTATTTTTTTTAAAGTGTAATATTTATACATAAAAATAAACAAATCATAGGTGGTCAGCTTTATACCCAGCCAGGTCCAGAAATGGAACCCAGCCTGCACCCAGAAGCCTCCTCAAGTCCCTTTCAGCAGCTGCCTCCTCAGGATAACTCTGATCCCGGCTGCCTTCTGACCCGAGGATTTGTTTCTCCTGTTTCTGAACCTAGAGTCATACACTGCATCCTCTTCTGTGTCTTTTTTGTTGCTCCACTTTATGTTTGTGAGATTCGACCATATTGTGTGTAGTTGTAGTTTGTTGATTCTTGTGATGCTTGTACAAGTATTTGGCTGCTTAAATGTACAGGATGTGTATGTCCACGGACACTTGGCTTTGTTTGGTTTGCCATGATGTGCAGGGTGCTGCCGTGAACGTCCTGCAAATGCCAGACATTGTTCTAATAGTTTGATGCGGTGCTACCTGTTGTTGCTCTGATCCGCTCTACCAGGAAGACGATTCACTTGCAAGACTCCTAACATTTTTAGAGTTATGATACCCTGTTTTTATTTCATTAGGCACCTACTACCTCCCTTGCCCAAAGGTATATTGCATAGACTTCCGGTTGGTTTGTTTGTTTGTTTGTTTGCATAGACTTTTTTAAAATAAAAATTAACCTAGTTTAGGGACATGGAAATACCATCAGCATTCACTCACTTCTGTGGGCCCAGTGCACCTTATCCTGTGCAGAGCAAGTGATTATAACATTTGTTCGATTGCACTGAATTGTTTGAGCACAATCTCCACTCACACCAGCAGGAAGTCTCACCTCTCTTCATCTTCTCTAAATAAAATATCATTGCTCCCTTAATAATTTTCTTCACCAATTGTATTCTCCTCTTTGGCTCTGATATCCCCCAGGGTAAAATATTTTTGGAAAATTATAGCCATTAACACATTTTTAAGCTGGCATCAAAAAATTTTATCAGTGATTAAATAAATGCAAAGAGTGGAATTTCCACTGTGTTTTAAATCAATGCAGTACTTTAATTTTTTAAACTTGAAAACTACAAACTTAGCTCATACAATTTCTAGAAAATGGTCCACCATGTTACATAATTGTCAAAACTGTTCTCACTGAAAATTAATCAGCAAAGTCAGACTTACTGTCATTCAGATATGGCTTTCTGTTTTTTTTTTTTTATCACTTCAAATAAATATGTTAATACACATCCCTTGGCCATCTAAACTTTAATTCCAAGCTACATGTATGGATGGATGGTAGAAGAGATGGAGGGAGGGTTGGAGGAAGGGATGGAGGCCTAGGTGGAGGCTTGGAAACTCACCATGACCTTTTCCCCGAAGGAAACAAAACGCCACACCTTCAATATTTCCTCCCAACGCTTCCTTTGCTTTGCTTTCATGTGACTCTCTCAGAAGGGATGCATTCCTGGATTGTTTATTTGTTTGGTGCTCAGAAGTCTTTTACACTCCAGGGTAATAAGGCTCCACAGGAAGACTGGGGTGGGGGGTGGCAGGGATGAGAAGTCTATTTTTCTACATTTTAAAGTGGGACAAGGGAAAAAGGGGAAAGCTGTACTCTGAACCAGTTTACTTCATATTTTCTCTCTGTAACCATACAGAGGAGAAAGTGGTGTTTTAAACATGTTGGGTTACTTTACTTTCTCCTGTTATTAGGCCAATGTGATCTCTGTTTCCAGCTTTACCTAAAAGGTAAAAGACCCATGGGACTCCAGAAACTAGACAAAGAATAGTTTTCCCAGTCTCTTAAGAAAGTGGACTGTAAGAGATTTCCCGATTGGACATTGGCTTACTATGTTCAAGCATTTTCTAAATAGCATTAAAATCAGCACTATCATCAGTTTTTAATTATATAACAACATTTATTTTGTTCATCACCCCGAGGTCAATTTTTTATTCAGGTTGACTTTTTCCTGAAATTTAGCACAACAAACACCTTGGCTCATTTGTCCCCCACAGTTCAGCTAGTTTGAGCTGGTGGAATGCAAGCTAATTTTAAACTAAGCAAAAGACTCCAAAGGCAAGACTTTGCTGCTAATAATAATAATAACACATTAAAAGTCAAGTGACATTACTTGGACATCTGACACGCCTTATCCTCTACAACAGCTGCAAACCTGAAAATATTCCCCAAGGCCTCTGGGAGTGAGGACTCTGGGCAGATTCAAACTCTGACGGTTACAGAAGACATACGGCAATCAGTTCTTCCCTCAGATAAACGAGCACATCTGGGAGAGCAGGACCTCTGAAAGTTATAGAAGTCAGCCATGGAGATGTCAAAAACTCAGAAGCCCAGGAGAATTAAGTGGGAGAAAAACAGAAGCAGCAGAAAAAAGTGATGAAAAATGAGAAGCAAGTGGCAAGAGAAGCCAGAGCAAAGCTAGAAATGATGATTTGGGAAGAAACAGAATCCTCAAGAGTGAAGAGAAGGGACTTAGGGAAACCCAGAAGACGACCTAGGAAAAATAGCAGCAGGCCAAAGTGCTGAGCAGACTGGAAGTCTTCAGGGTTGGCCCCCATGTCCTGGACATCTTAGACTTCTGATGGTCTATATGTGGTATTCAGGTAATGGGTCCTTGTTCCATTTCTGTCCTTTGAGCATTAAGGAACAGAGATCTACTCATGACCCCAGAAAAAAAGGGAAGTTACCAAAAGAATCCTTGTATATATCACAACAGAATTTAGAACTGGAAAGCTATCAGGATAAGATGGCTCAAGGAGTCAGCTATTCCCTCCTCTTTGTGCATCAGAGTCCCCAGAGACCCTGCCTCTCTCTGCATACCGGCTCCTCCACCTTCCCTCAGTTAACTTTTCACCTGCTCCCTCAGAACTGAGCTTATTTACAGGCCTTCATGGAGTCTTCAGCTCCAACTTTTATGTCACTCCTTTTGCCAAAAATCAGTTTGCCAAGCCCATGTCTGTTCCCACATCTGCCTATACCAGGAGAGTTATTACTATAATTACATAATTTAATCAATTCATAGGTAAACTCAAAGCATGTAAATAGGAAAAAAGAGAACTGTTTCTACAAAAACTCATTTTGAATGCTTTGAAAAGATTCATAAAGTTGAATCTCACACACACAGAAACCTCGCTATCAAATTAGATGTGATAAAAACAACTTTAAAAGATTAGGGAGAAATAGCTCCCAAATCTAGAAGTATTCTGTACTCAGTTTACTTGAAAATTGTTTTTAGGTTGTTAATTCACTTGAAAGAAACCCAAATTGGAAATAATCGATGACTCACGACGGGTGTGATTTATTCCAGAAAGGCAATACAGAATTCCCATCAGCCAATCCATAATCAAAGCAAAAGGATAGCCTTACATGAAAAGATGGCAAGTGAATTTACAGGTATTTGATGAATTCATGTGTGTACCTACTAATTTACATGTATATATACAATTAAAATTAAAATTTATGTAGTATTATTTTGCAGTTATTCTCCACAGTAACTGCCAACATCACCATAGTCAGAGGGAGTAGGAGGTTTTCTGCTGTAGTGTTCGACCCTCCTGATGCTCCCCACTCAGGGACTTGCTTCGCACCGAGTACAAGACAGGCACTAATGAACTCTGGTCCCTGGACAACCTCAGAGGCAGTAAATAGGCCAGACAGTGATAACAGCAACCCTGCTCCCAAATTATCTTGAGGAGGCCCAATACTCCTCAAGCACTGAGCCAATGATAAGTAACAGTGAATTCAACCCAGTTCACTGTTTGTTCCAAGAAATAAAATAACATGGTCTCTTGCTTTGAATTCATTGTTAAAGGACTTGCATGCTTTTATTAGAGAGGCCCCTAGAGAGCAAGGAAACTGCCCTAAGTATTTTCCTACCCCTGGAGGTGGGGCAAGCAGGACAGTGGAGGTGCTACAACATAATAGCATATGCTTTCTTTCCTCCCAGCTCCTGTGACAGGCAAGGGCACAGCTCTGGAGTCCAAAGCTCCTTGGCATTAACTTGCCATAAGGTCCTGGCAACTACTAAACTTTTCTCGGTCTCAGTTTCCTCTTCTGTAAAATAGGTTGCTGTAAGCACTAAATGAGGTAATGGAGAAATGGTAAGATATGTTTTCTTCTCCCCCCATCCTCTCCTTTTATGACCAGGTGTGTTTGCCAGATGTGCAGCTTGCCAAACACTGAGAAGCTGAGGTTTTCAGCCAAGAAAGTGTTTACTCACAAGGCAACCAAGTGAGAAAATACAGGAACAGTTCTCAGATGTGCCTTCCTGAGGTTGAGAGGGTTGGGGTATTTATGGGATAAGTTGTGGGGGGGGGGGGGCGGGTTCCTGGGCACTGAGAAAGGGTGGAGATTGCTAAAAAGTGTGGCAATTGGTGAACTGTGTAAGCTCATCCAAGTTACATACTCATAATGATCCAAGGGTGGAGTTTTCCAGCCCTCTGACGTCAAAAGGCCATTCACTGAACACCTGCACAGGCCACTGGGCAGGAGCTGACTCCAAATTCTTGTGAAACAACTGGGCTATTTGAAGCTGGGAGGGGATGCAGTTAGAGAAAGAAAAACAAAATAACGGGCGAGCTTAATCAGTGAAGCTGGTTACAAGCAGAAGGGTTTTTAACACTATTCTCTTCTCTGTTGCTCTGTAAGACAAGCTCAAGAATTACTGTAAGCCATCAGTTTCTGTTTCTCTAGGGGGCATGGTTTCAGTTTCATCTTTTCCTCCTCTACCCACCCATCCACCATTGGGCAGGGGAAAGTGGTAACATTGTAAGGAGAAGAAAAAGCACTCTAAGAAGGCCTGGCGTCATTGGCAGAACAGTTAACTGTAAGAATAAAGAGGTATATCATTATATTTGCCACACTCTGAAGACTATAAAGGGCCTCAAACCTCCTCAACCTCTCACTGTAAGGCTTGCAGCATGAGCACCAAGCAATCACTGATTCATGGATGGAGAGCACCAGTCATGTGCTGGGCACTGTTCCAGGCACAGCGGTGAACAGAGCAAGTCCTCTCATGGAGCTTACCTGAAGCACCAGTAGAAGAAAAGCCAGAGTCTAAGAGGTTGATTAGGGGTGAAACATGTGCACAATGCCATAGGAAGCACACAATGAACACCAGCTATTTTAACTAGTGTTATTATTAGCCCTAATTTAGGGTTATTAAAGTATATCCTTTGACTTTATGCCATATACAGCTGCTTTCTGCACTAAAGCTGGACCCACCTTGCACTCACTTTCTTGGAAGCAACCTCCGTGTGCCCTTGTGCCCATCAGAACACAAGTTTCCTTGCATTTTATCATCTTTCCCCTCTCCTAGCTTCCTACCTGTTTTCAAGAATCATAACCCTTTCCCCAGTTCTCCAGAGGTTAGGAATGGAAGTCAGAGCTGTAATGCTTTATTTGCTCTACTAAGATATGAATTATTGGTGCTTCACTTTCCGTCCTATTCTAGAAGTGAAACGCAGCCACCCTCTTCCAGGGTCTCTATGCAAATCTATGAACACAAAGAAGCATTCCTAACTAATCTGCAGATGGTCTCATTCCTGCCTGGCACTTTCCATTGTGTGGTCCTACCCAGGTTTACCTAGGCCACTTGACTTTAAGTAGGAACGCACCACACTCTTGATTCCCCCCCTTACTGTGATTTATGGTTTTGTTGTAGCCACACATTCCAGGAAACAAACTCACTCAGAAGGACAATGCAGATGGTAGAGTACAGTTTATTACACCGGCGGGCCCAAGGCACAGTCTCCTCTTAGCCAAGGACCCCGACCAGCATTTGTGAAAATCTTTTATACCCCATGTGTACGTTTCTGAACCCACCACTCCAAATTCCTTGAGACTTACATAAACCAAGGAAAATACAATACTAATAACCCCATCATTCACGTGCTATGTGCTCATGTGCTCAAATAGTCAAACAATTAGCCAATAATCAATAAACCCGAGGTTACACTCCGATAGATACAGAAAAATTTATGGCCTGTCTGGAGGAAGGGGTGATTAGTGTATGTTTTCTCTTAGGCGATGAGTAACCTAGATATGATCTTCAAGGTTCCCCTGTCTGGAGGGGGTCTTATCCTTCTGTTGTTGTTTTCATAGGCACTAAACACAGAGTTTGGAGTCCATTGGAAAGGTGGCCAAGCATGATCAGCATGAACAGGCCTAAGATGGAGTCCACGCCCTATGAATTCCTTCTTCAGTTTTAAATACCTTGTAACATGTGATTCACTTATTTATTAGGTATGCCCTTTATTTTCCTTTTCTTCCCTGAGAATGTAAATTCTCTGGCTGGCAAAGATGTTAGGTTTTTTCATTGGAAGGATGCCTGGCCCATATTAGGCACTCAGTAAATATCTGTGGAATGAATGAATGAAAAAAGCTTTCTATCTATCCTGGAAGGACCATGCGGCCCTTAGCTAGTGCTTCAAAAGGCAAAATCAACCAAAACGTGGGCAACTGACTTAGACCCTATTTTTCTTGCAAACTATGAAGTAAAGGGTGGGGTGGAGCCAGAGTGGTTTCCCCCAGCTCCTCTCCCCTTCTTCCTTGCAGAGGAGGTGGAGGCACCAGCGAAGGAAGGGCAAGGTCCCTGCCACCTTCTGGAACAGTGGCTGTGTGATCTGCTCGGCTTGCTCCCATTCTTCAGACAGTCCTATTCCTGGATTTTACAGTGTGTGCCTGTTCTTTCCACTTCATGGTTAGTGTGAATAACTACATTGAAGAAGCACCCAGGTACATTTTTCTTTCCCCTCTGCACCATGACTAGTAGTTAGCTGGATTCGGCAGACAGGAAACACAAATACACTGAAACTGAGATTTGAAAGCTGCATCTGGAGTTGCAGGATCTCATTTTTAAGAGGAGGGATCGCGGGGCGGAGGCGGTTGGGGATGCGCGCGGGCCTGCGGGCCAGAAGTGTTGGGGGAAGAGGGGAGCGCTGGCTCCGCCCGTGTCCCCAGCCCCAGCTAGCTGGAAAAAAAGCTGGGTGTGCTGCGTCTTCCGCAGTGTCGTCACGGTTGAAGCGGCTGCAGGCGACCAAGGAAGCGAGGAGCCAGCCTCCAACAGCCTGGGGGACAAGGGATGGCGAAATCGCTCCCTAACCGAGGGCTCACTCTGTAGAGCCGTCTTCACGGCTTTCCCGGGCGTTGCTCCGGGACCCAGAGCCGCAGGGGCACAGGGGCTCCCCTTCCTGGGCTCTGCCGCGGCGGGCCCGCCGCGCTCCGGCTGGTCTCCGCGCCCCGGCCGGCTGCCCGGCGCCTCGGCGGCCTCTCCACTTCGCCAGAAGCCTGTCTGCCCACCCCGCTCTTCGTGGCTCGCCCGCCCCTGAGTCCCTGCAGCGCGCTCACACGGTCGCTCTTCTCGTGTGTTCTGTGTCTCCCCGGTTATAAATTACATAAAGATCCATCTGCTCTTTTTTCTTAAGCTGCTGCTTCTTTTTTTTTTTTTCCTTCTGATTATAAACTGCTTCTGTAATTCTGTTGTGTTCCACTCAAAGCAATGAGCCTTACAGGCCGCTAATTACGCGACTTCAGGAAAATCCTTCTGGAATGGCTTTCTCACATGCAAAATGAAATTTCTAAGGTCCCTTCCAGTTTTAAATTCACGGCGTTCCCAAGGAGAACTAGAGTTGGTTTGCTGGATAAAGCTGCTCTGGCTGCAGTGGTTCGTGGAATAAATGTTTTGTTTCTGGAGTTTATGGGTGGGTGGTCTCTGTGAGCGGCCACCCAGAAGGGGAGCCCACAGTGACCCCTGGTTTCTTCTCTCCTGGACCCTCACTGCCTACCCAGCTCTTCTAAAACCAGGTCTCCAGGCCACAGACATGTGACCACTTTGATACTGACTGACGGGTAGGGGAAAATCCCTTCTCCTTCAAGTTCTGTGTTGAAAAGGAAGAAATTTTTCAGAAAGACTTTATTGCTAGGAAATTATGAAGTACAAAAACAAAAAACCATGGAAACATCCAGTCAGAGCCCACATTCTTTGAATAACTTGGAAAGAAAGCACACATTTGTTAGCAAATTTTAGGCAAACTTGAGCTCCAAGTCGTTGCCCTCAGCCGAACCATGAAGGAGAAGGTTGCCAAGTTAAAGATATTCAAACTTCCCCTACACAGCCTCTGCGGCCCCTTTCCAGGCTCTGTACAGAGGAATAGGCATGGGCTCTGCGATCAGTCACATGGGAACTTGACTTCAGTTTTGCCCCTTTTTTGGCTATCTGGCTTTAGTGAAACTTCTTAACTTTTCTAATTCTTTTTTTTTTTTTTTTTCTATTCAGTAGGAATAATATTTTCTGTCTTGTTGACTTGAATGAATCTTAAATAAGAATGTTTGTGTATCATTCAGAGTTCTTCTTTGAAACTGGAATTATTCCAATTGGCTTAATCACAACAGCAGTTTATATGGTGGCTCAGCAGTAAGTCTGCCTGCAATGTGGGAGACCTAGGCTCGATCCCTGAGTCCGGAAGATTCCCTGGAGAAGGAAATGGCAACCCACTCCAGTGTTCTTGCCTGGAAAATTGCACGGATGGAGAAACCTGGAGGTCTACAGTCCATGGGGTCGCAAAGAGTTGAACACGACTGAGCAACTAACACTTTCAAGAGGTGCAGAGGGGCCACAATCCCTAAGAAGGCCAGGGAAATCAGACCTGGAGGCAGTGAAACCAGGAAGTCTTTCCTAATAACATTAGCAGTGCTCCAGGAGATTCCCTAACCGACCCCCTCCACCCTGCAAGCAGCTGCACAGGCCCCAGTGGCTTTACTTGACTAGTTCTAGGCCTGCAGGGCCTCAGTAGAGCTTCTTCCATTGCTGCTTCTGAGAGCTGCACTTCTCAGGATACTGCCCTCGCTTGCAGCCATGCCTTCCAAACCCAAGTCTCTGGTTCCCTCTGTTATCATCCCTGAGGATCTCTCTCTTTAGCCCTGACAAGACACACCCTTTCCAACCCATTTTCCTACATCTTGTTTGATTTACTTGAGATAGTCATCTGCCCATTTTTAAGGCTGATTCTACCCTTGGGTGGAATTCAGCTTTTTAACTCTTCTCCAGGAATAGAACAGTGTGACCTTGGCAAGAGGCACCAGTTTTCCCTACAGGCTCACCTCTTTACCTTCTCACAGCCCTGTGTTAATATTTACGTCTTCCTGCTGTAAAGCCTACGCTATCTTTAGACTACTTGATACTTTGCCTTGTCTCATCTGAGTCAAGTTTAGCTACCAGCTGAGCCACCACCTGGATGTTCTTTGATTTCAATATCCAAATGCTTCCAAGGCTTAGACCAGTGGTTTTTGGCTCCTGGCTGCAGAATGAAGGAGGGTGGGGGGCTGAGCCTTGGAGTCTGACTTAATTGGTTGTGGGTGAGCCCAGAGGTAGGCATTTTTAACAGCTCCCCAGTTTCTTTCAGCAGGGTAACTATCTTCTAAAATCTCATCAAGGTTTTGCTTAACAACACTGAAAGGTTTAAGCAAGAAGTAAAAAATTGAAAACATAAGATCAAACAAGAGTGAAGAGGGTAATATACTCGCAATCTCTAATAAGTATTTGCAAATATTAACTTTTGAGTTAACAATTTTGCAAGTAGAGTCAATGAATTAGCCTTTTTAGGCCATTTCAGTGTATAGGTCTGAAAGTCATGTGAATTCCTCTTGGCCGTTGTGTACCTATTAATATTGAATTTAAATAGAAAGTGGGTGGGGGGAGAGAAGAAGGCTTTACAGGATGTAACATAATGGCCGGTTGTCTAGTCTCTAAGATAAGTGAGGAATGGCAGATGGTAAATTCTGTTTATCTCGGATGTTTGGTTCATTCATTAATGAGTCATCTTTTGACAAAGTGCTTGAGGTAAATATATTGACAACTGTGAGGATACCAGGGTGTTCATTATTCATCCCTGACTTCACATGTCAGTTTTCAATGTATTTCCCTGTATATTCTCCATTCTGAACTGTCGATTATAGTGATAAGAAAGGAGCAGGAGGAGGGAATCAATATTCCTTCAATGATGGGATGGGGAAATGCCATAGAACAATGGAAATAACATCTCAGCGTGGCTCACACTATGTACCTGAATCACCAGTGTTGTGAAGGTGAGGTGTAGATAACTAGCGTGGGTAATTATGAGAACAGTTGTATTCAACTGCTGCTGCCATTGTGGAAAAACCATGAGAAGACTTTGCCCAAACTGCTATTTGCTACACAACGAGGCAGAAGTGCAAGAGCTAAAGAACAGGAGAACCCACCAGCTGTGGATACTTGTCATTCTTTTACAGCCAATTAACATTTGAAATCCATGTCCTATGGTTGGGAATCGCCCATCTCCCACTATAGAAATTGAGCATGTCAGGCACTTACTTTGCTTGTTGCCACTGTAACTAGAAGAGGTGTCAGGAATACACAGGAAAACTGTACAAAAAAGGTCCTAGTGATCTCGATAACCATGATGATGTGATCACTCACCTAGAGCTAGACTTCCTAAAATGTGAAGTCAAGTGGGCCTTAGAAGCATTACTACCAATGAAGCTAGTGGAGGTGATGGAATTCCAGCTAAGCTATCTAAAATCTTTAAAGATGATGCTGTTAAAGTGCTGCACTCAATATGCCAGCAAATCTGGAAAACTCAGCAGTGGCCACAGGACTGGAAAAGGTCAGTTTTCATTACAATCCCAAATAACGGTAATGCCAAAGAATGTTCAAACTACCGCAAATTGCACTCATTTCACATGCTATTAAGGTAATGCTCAAAATCCTTCAAGATAGGCTTTAACAGTATGTGAACTGAGAACTTCCAGGTGTGCAAGTTGGTTTAGAAAAGGCAGGGGAACCAAAGATCAAATTGCCAACATCTGTTGGATCACAGGAAAAGCAAGGGAATTCCAGAAAACCATCTACTTCAGCTTCATTGACTATGCTAAAGTCTTTGACTGTGTGGATAACAACAAACTGTGGAAAATTCTTCAAGACATGAAAATACCAGACCACCTTTCATGCCTCTTGAGAAGCCTGTATGCAAGTCAAGAAGCAACACTTAGAACCAGATGTCGAAAAATGGACTAGTTCAAAATTTGGAAAGGGGTACGTCAATGCTGTATATTCTCACACTGCTTATTTAACTTGTATGCAGAGTGCATCATGTGAAATGCCAGGCTGGATGAAGCATAAGCTGGAATCAAGATTGCCAGGAGAAATATCAATAATCTCAGATATGCAGATGATACCACCCTAATGGCAGAATGTTGGGCTTCCCTTGTGGCTCAGCTGGTAAAGAATCCACCTGCAATGCAGGAGACCTGGGTTCAATCCCTGGGTTGGGAAGATCCCCTGGAGAAGGGAAAGGCTATCCACTCCAGTATTAACATGGAAAAAAATGTTCCAAATATGATCTGGGACAAAACTGTTTGGAGCTTCCCTTGTAGCTCAATTGGTAAAGAATCTGCCTACAATGCAGGAGACTCCGGTTTGATTCCTGGATTGGGAAGATCCCCTGGAGAAGGAAATGGGAACCCACTCCAGTATTCTTGCCTGGAGAATCCCAGGGACAGAGGAACCTGGCAGGCTACAGTCCATGGGGTCATAAGAGTCGGACATGACTTAGCAACTAAACTATCACCAGCAATGGCAGAAAGCAAAGAGGAACTTAAGAGCCTCCTGATGAAGGTGAAAGAAGAGAGTGAAAAAGCTGGCTTACAACTCAACATTCAAAATACTAAGATGGTTGGCATTCGATCCCATACTTCATAGCAAATAGATGGCGTAAAAATGGAAACAGTACCGACTTTATTTTCTTGGGCTCCAAAATCATTGCAGACAGTGACTGCAGCCATGAAATTAAAAGGCACTTGCTCCTTGGAAGAAAACCTATGACAAACCTAGACAGCATATTAAAAAGCAGAGACATTACTTTACCAACAAAGGTCCATCTGGTGAAAACTATGGTTTTTCCAGTAGTCATGTATGGATGTGAGAATTGGATCATAAAGAAAGCTGAGTGCCAAAGAATTGATGCTTTCAAATTGTAGTGTTGGAGAAGACCCTTGAGGGTCCCTTGGACAGCAAGGAGATCAAACCAGGCTAAACAAATAAAAGGCTAAACAATTTGCCAAAGGCCAGATGTCTAGAAAGATTTCATTTAAATATCTGGCTATGCTTTGAGATGAGACAAGAAAAAAAAAATCAAGGTTGATCTGGCTACCCAGAATTGAAAAATGACCCTGCAGAATGACAGATACCAAGTATGATGTTGTGGAACATGAACAGACAGATGAAGTTTGAATGTCAGTTCTGCAACTCACTGTCCGTATGGCTTTAGACAAGTTACTTTTCTTTCTGCATTGATTTCCGCATTTGTAAAATGTAAAATCATATGCTCCTTGCAGAATTATCAAGATTAAATAAAATCACACATCGAAACATCTAATATAATGTCAAAAACGACAGAATGAACTCTGTTCATTTCCAAGGAAAACCATTCAATATCACAGTAACCCAAGTCTATACCCTAGCCATTAACGCTGAAGAAGTTGAAATTAAATGGTTCCATGAAGACCTACAAAACCTAAAACTAGCCCCCCAAAAGATGTCCTTTTCATCATAGGGGACTGGAATGCAAAAGTAGGAAGTCAAGAGATACCTGGAGTAACAGGCAAATTTGGCCTTGGAGTACAAAATGAAGCAGGGCAAAGGCTAACAGAGTTTTGTCAAGAAAACACACTGGTCATAGCAAAAACCCTCTTTCAACAACAAAATAGACAACTCTACACATGGACATCACCAGATGGTCAATACCAAAATCAGATTGATTATGTTCTCTGCAGCCAAAAATGGAGAAGCTCTATACAGTCAGCAAAAACAAGACCAGGAGTTGACTGTGGCTCAGATCATGAACTCCTTATTGCCAAATTCAGACTTAAATTGAAGAAAGACTTAAATATCTGACCTAAATCCCTACTTTTCAGATATGACCTAAATTAAATCCCATACGATTATACAGTGGAAGTGACAAATAGATTCAAGGGGTTAGATCTGATAGAGTGCCTTAATAACTATGGACAGAGGTTCGTAACTTTGTACAGGAGACAGTGATCAAGACTATCCCCAAGAAAAAGAAATGCAAAATGTCAAAATGGTTGTCTGACGAGGCTTACACATAGCCGAGAAAAGAAGAGAAGCTAAAGGCAAAGGAGTAAAGGAAAGATATACCCATTTGAATGCAGAGTTCCAAAGAATAGCAAGGGGAGATAAGAAAGACTTCTTCAGTGATCAGTGCAAAGAAATAGAGGGAAAAAATACAATGGGAAAGACTAGAGATCTCTTCAAGAAAATTAGAGATACCAAGGGAATATTTCATGCAAAGATGGCCACAATAAAGGACAGAAATGGTATGGACCTAATAGAAGCAGAAGATATTAAGAAAAGGTACAAGAATACACAGAAGAACTATACAAAAAAGATCTTAATGACCCAGATAACCACAATGGTGTGATTACTCACCTAGAGCCAGACATACTGGAATATGAAGTCAAGTGGGCCTTAGGAAGCATCACTATGAACAAAGCTAGTGGAGGTGATGGAATTCCAGTTGAGCTATTTCAAATCCTCAAAGATGATGCTATGAAAGTGCTGCACTCAATGTGCCAGCAAATCTGGAAAACTCAGCAGTGGCCACAGGACTGGAAAAGGTCAGTTTTCATTCTAATCCCAAAGAAAGGCAATGTCAAAGAATATTCAAACTACCACACAATTGCACTCATCTCATGGTTTTTCCAGTAGTCATGTATGCATGTGAGAGTTACACCGTAAAGAAAGCTGAGTACCAAAAAATTGATGCTTTTGAACTGTGGTGTTGGAGAAGACTCTTGAGAGCCCCGTGGACAGCAAGGAGATCCAACCCGTCCATCCTAAAGGAAATCAGTCCTGAATATTCATTGGAAGGACTGATGCTGAAGCTGAAGCTCCAATACTTTGGCCACCTGATGGGAAGAGCCAACTCATTGGAAGACACCTTGATGCTAGGAAAGATTGAGGGCAGGAGAAGAAGGGGACAACAGAGTATGAGATGGTTGGATGGTATCACTGACTCGATGGACATGAGTTTGAGCAAGTTCTGGGAGTTGGTGAAGGACAAGGAAGCCTGGTGTGCTGCAGTCCATGGGGTCACAACGAGTCAGACAAAACTGACCGACTGAACTTAACAGAATATAATGTCTGACCCAGAAAAGGCACTCAAGAAATGATATTGCTACTATTATTACTACTACTGTTATTATTTAAGGAATTCAGCTTCCATCCAGCCTCTTTGCTTCATACTTGTGAACACCCTGTGTGTGCTTTTCAAACATTAGCCAATAGCATTTAGAATCAACTAGACAACAATCTAAAAATGCAAATTCCTGAGTTCCACAAATCTCACCCATGGATGGAATATTGACATTCTCTTAAAGAAGTCTAAAAACAGAGAAACTTCACTGCTGCTAACTGTTAAGTCGCTTCAGTCGTGTCTGACTCGGTTGTATAAGCTGAATTCCTTATGGGAAACCGATGCCTCAAGCAGTGTGACCTAATGGTTAAGTGAACAGGGTCTGGGGTCCTACAGCCTTGGGGTCTTAGCAGATGGACTTCTTTGTAGTTGCTTTTATGTGTAAAACTGGCATAATGATAACTCTTATAAAGATGAAGTTTAAAATAAACATGTAAAACAATTTCTAAGAGCTTGGCAAAGATTAGGTTCAATAAGGGTTAACTTATCATTCCAATTCATTTTCCATTATTTGGACTTCCACTGATGGAATGATTTTTTTTTTTAAAGGGGTGATTTTTCCATTCCCAAACTTTGCAAACAAATATCCCTGTTGGTCTTCACGTGGAAAGTGACAACACAGCAAGCTCATTTCTGACAGGTCCTGTACTAAAGAAGGGCAGGCCTGTGAGTGGTTCCAGCTCATCTTAAGAGCCTTTGCCAATGTTTCATACTAATATTGTAGACTTAGGAAGGTTTTCTTGATAGAACTGTGGTGTTGGAGAAGACTCTTGAGAGTCCCTTGGACTGCAAGGAGATCCAACCAGTCCATTCTGAAGGAGATCAGCCCTGGGATTTCTTTGGAAGGACTGATGCTAAAGCTGAAACTCCAGTACTTTGGCCACCTCATGCGAAGAGTTGACTCATTGAAAAAGACTCTGATGCTGGGAGGGATTGGGGGCAGGAGGAGAAGGGGATGACAGAGGATGAGATGGCTGGATGGCATCACTGACTCGATGGATCGAGTCAGTGAACTCCGGGAGTTGGTGATGGACAGGGAGGCCTGATGTGCTGCGATTCATGGGGTCGCGAAGAGTCGGACGCGACTGAGCGACTGAACTGAACTGAAACTAAATCTTACAAATTAAAATCCCACATAGAAAAGAGCACATGCATCCATCTTTCCCGTTCTCTGAGGATCCATCAACTCCTTTCACTGTTCACTCTTACCTGTCAGACGCCACAGTAGTTTTGTTCTGCCTAGAGTCAGGGCTGTACTCTTGACATAGCTGCTTTGCCTTACAAGTTTTAGAGGAAATGTGACTGCTGAAAAGACACCTCCGCCCACACACAAGAGTTCCCCTCACCTCTGCCCCACACCCAGAGGGCTTCACCTTCACCCAGTCATTTCCCCTCTCTCAGCTCTTTGTCCACTTCACAGCTCTCATCACAGTATATACTTTCATAACTTCTTTTCTGCTTTGTTTCCAGGCTGTGCCCCTCCGTGTGCACATCTGTCCGTAGCCACCAAGAAGACAGAGATCTCATCTGTCTTGTTTCCCCCTTTGTCACCAGCATCTGTCTCAGTGCTAGATCTCAACACACAACAGCTCTTAATAAATATTGGATAAAAAGTGAGTGACTCTAAAGAGGCATTCTCTTGGGACTCTTCTATCTGGAAGAAAAGGTGAGGGTTGGATCTGAATAAACAATAAAGGAACAAAAACATTAGACACAACCTCTGTAATTTCCAAGAGTGTGGCCGTGGGCCAGCTTCATACCACCACTTTTAAGATCGTTAAATGAAGATCTTCCACCTTAAATGTGAAAACCAGCAGCTACACTGAGGCTGGTGAAGTATTGAAGTCATTGGAAGTGATTATGAGTAAAATACAGTATAATCTTTTTTTGAGAGAGAGAGAAAAAAGAAAAAACTTTGATGAAATCAGATCTAAAATCTTCTGATATTTCTGAGAGGAGAGAAACTGGGTCCTTTCTTCTCTTTACCATTTTTGCCATTTTGATGTTTAAAGTGAAATTGCCCCCTTAGCATCCAGTTGAGCTGGTCTCCATGCCCTGGGTGCCCCCATCCCTCTACCCAACCTGTATGAATGAGTATTAGACTTGGAGGGACTTTGAAAATAATCTTGTCCTCATTTTTTACTGAAGAGGAAAGAAAAGACCAAGCCACACTGTGAGAGGGTCTCAGGGCCCAGAAAAGGTCTCAGGTCCCTCGACTCCCCTGCTCACCCTCCCCTCCTCCATGTCAGTTTCACCTCCCTTTGGACTTCTCCCCCTCTGACTCTCCAGGGCCTGATCTACTTTTCAGCCCCAGTGCAATCATTCGATATCCTGTCTGTTCTGAGGACAAGAGCAACCCTGCAGATGTCATCCAGGCCTTTCTTTTCTGGCAGCACTCAATGAGCCTTCCTTTCTCCAATCAGCGAGTCCAGCCACAGCATTTCCAACCAGGAAGAATCCTGTCACTGAAGACAGTTCTTTCACTCTTTAATCAATCTGGGCTTACTCTGTAAGTCTGAAAGGCAGTAGAAAGCCCCACTTTCACTACATCCTAATAATCAAGAAGCTTTGCTTTTCTCTCCCTCAGATGCCAAGGCCAGAACATTCTCTGCCCTTCTCTGCCATATCCCCAACCCAGAGGGTGAGAGGACTCTCCCAAATACTTTGGTGAAGAAAGCACCAAAAAATGGTTAGGTGTAAGTCCTGACAGACCACTGAGGAACTGAGGAAAGACAGTCTTCATCCACAGCCAGTCTGGGGAGGTGCTCAGGACCCACACAGACCCTGGAGTCTGGGGGACAGAGTTGAGTTGCTTCGTTCTACCTTCCCCTCCTTTCCGTCCACCTCTGCGGCAGAAACTGAGATGGGCTGAGAAATCCTCTGCCATGATCCTTACTCCCTAGAAACTCTGTTCACTCAACAGTTAACCCCGTGGGCAGTTCACTTTTTTCACATGGTTTCATATATTGCCTAGTCCCAGTCGGAGAAGGCAATGGCACCCCACTCCAGTACTCTTGCCTGGAAAATCCCATGGATGCAGGAGCCTGGTGGGCTGCAGTCCATGGGGTCGCAAAGTGACTGAGTGACTTCACTTTCATGCATTGGAGAAGGAAATGGCAACCCACTCCAGTATTCTTGCCTGGAGAATCCCAGGGATGGGGGAGCCTGGTGGGCTGTCCTCTATGGGGTTACACAGAGTCGGACTCAACTGAAGCGACTTAGCAGCAGCAGTCTCTTCATGATTTTTTATTGGTTGGTTTGGGATTTTGGGCCAGTGTGTTGGAAGGAGGCAAGGAGGAGTTGATGATTTTTAAGACAAAGTGTCTTACCCTCATCTCAGTGTCTGCAACTGTCTTTGAGCTCATGTCCCCTTCATCACTTGAGTCATCCAGTCACCAATATCAGAATTTTGGTTGTTGATTTTATTGTTATTATTGTTTATGGGTTTTGTTTTTGCTCTGTTAATATAAGAGAGTTATTGATTTTAAGATAAGGAGACCTTGGTCACCAGAACTGTCTATGCCTGAAGTTATAGTCTTCACAATACTCTTTATATACCTTCTCTGGCATCAATGTCATGTCCCTTCAACGTGTGAGTTAAGGTTACCTTTATCTCATTCTTCTTTTCTCTATTTGGTCACCTGTTATTCTTAAAAGAGTTTCTCATATGAACTTAATTTTGATAACTTTCAATTTTGTATTAGACATAAATTTTAGAAATTAGTGGCATGAACTCTAGTTGAGATGGTGTGGAGAATTAAAATTTGAGGATTTGCTTTATTCTAAAAGCACTGCTGTGATATACAAAAAAGAAAATAAAAAACATGACCATATTCAAACAAGCTAAATATCCGTAAGTACTATAATCAGAAAAGAAAAAGTGGAAAAAGGGACCATAGAGGTCTGACCCATAAGTGGGCAGAAGTGGCCAGGAGTTCTAGCTCCTGTGGAATTATGGGAACCAAAATACCCCTGAGAGCACAGGGACACAGGGACAGAAGTGAGACCCCTGCTGGTTACCCAGTCACAGCCCTCCTAGAGGAACCGCGCTACAAGTCATGTACACGTACACGCTAAGTTGCTCCAGTTGTGTCCAGCTTTTTGCAACCCTATCGACTGTAGCCTGCCAGGCTTCTCTGTTTATGGGATTCTCCAGGCAAGAAGACTGGAGTGGTTTGCCATGCCCTCCCCCAAGGATCTTCCTGACCCAGTGCTCGAATCTGCGTCGCTTGCAACTCCTGCATTAGAGACATTCTTTACCGCTGACCCACCAGCGAAGCCCCTGCTGCTGCTGCTGCTGCTGCTAAGTCATGTCCTACTCTGTGCGACCCCATAGACGGCAGCCCACCAGGCTCCCCCGTCCCCCTAGGAAGCCATATTTTGGACCGTATCATCTTGCCCTACTCCTTCCAAAACTGCTGACTGGACCAAGGGTGAGCTCCTTGCTCAAAAGAATCCAAGCCATAGGGCTCCTAGGAGAGGCCATGGGGCTCCTAGGAGGGCCCTGGAATAAAGAGCTTCATCAAATGAAAAAGAACTGATCTCATAAGATTCTTGTTCCAGTGAAATTAGATTGGGAGATATGTGAAGAAGTAAACAATTTTCAATGTGAACTAAAGCTGAAAGATCCTCAGATGGAGAGGAGGCAAAAGGGATGGATCGCAATGTTTCCTGTTCAGCTTTTCATCTTTCTTTCCACGTGTAATTAGTTTTCTTTATTAAGTTTCATCTAGTAACTGACATGGCTCTGTTGTTCTGAAGGGAACCTGACTGTGAGTGAAGATTTGAGGTTTAATCCATTTGATTTCAGAACCTGCACTCTGAAGAACACATTATATTGAAAGTTAAATGACAGATTTCTCAGAACTTCAACTATGACCTAGTGAGGTTTCCTCCAGAGCAAGCTCTCATAGACAGGGCTTCTCATCTTGTGTTTTCACTACTCACAGTCATGTGCTAACTTTACAATGCCACCAACCCAAAGATCAGAATGTGGCCAAACCAGTTCACTTCTAAGGGCTGCCTCTGGCTCTGCAACTCTTGACCCTGTTCTGTTCCGACTCTGTTCCCTAAACCCTCAGGGCCCATCTAAGAGCACTGGATTTGCTGCCAGAACAGGAGTTCTCACAACACCAAGTACGCATCTTCGGGGCAGGCTGAAATCTCATGGTGTTCAATAGGTCTGCACTGCTTCAGAGCAATACCGTCTCTTTCTAACACTCTTGGTTTCTTGCCCCTCCCCTAAGCTTCAACCCTTGGAGACCCTATCCTTTCTTGATAATCCATCCTACTTGCACTCCTAGGACTAAGTATTTTGTTTCTTTTCATTCTCTTTTTCTTTCTCTCTATTGCTCTCTGCTAGAATCCTGGATTTCTGGCCGTCTAATCTCCCAGGCCAGAACATGCCTGTTAAGGTAAATCATGTATCAAAAGTCCTCTGTTGGTCTGTCATCAAGAGCCATGTTACTCCAGACAAGCCACCACCGTCTGTTTACTGCACTGTGTTGCATTCAGGGGAGCCTTGAAGGAGGTGAATATCAAATTTCTCAAAACTAGATGCTCTGCCAGAGGGAGCAGAATGTTCAGATCATTTTCTCTGAAAATTGAAAAAAAAAAAAAAAGATCAAAGAAAGAATCCTCAACATTATGGCCTTCAAATAAACTCACAATTGCTTCCCTAATTGTGAATGCCTTCTGCATCTGGTTTCAATCCTTTAAACACTAAATTTAGTCCATTCATTGGTGAAGGTGAATAATTTCAGCATTCAAGTAACAAGTGTATGATTGAAAATATGCTAAACTCCTGAGGTTTGTACTACACAATATCCTCTGACTACTGATGAGTGATGATAAGTGACAGTCTATGTTTCCCAGATCACAGTTGAACAGTCTGTACGATCATTTGTAAAAATAACTAAGTCTTATAAAAATGGGTGTTATCTTTGGCATCTCCCTCTTTTCTCTCTGCAGCTACCACCTCCCACATCCCAGCTGTCTCCTAATCCTATGAGGCTTTTTGTTTCCCCAAAAAGCTTCAGTGGCACTTCTCTGTTCTTTCTTTTTCCCTCTCTAAGGAAATCGCAGTATTACCAGGGATGAAAATGGATGGCCATATGTCAGAGAGAATGAAATGTATTTTCCTAGTCCATGTCTTCTAAGCTGACCTAGAAGCCTGGGAGCCATTTCACGGAGACAAGAATGGACCACGTGACCTAAGGAAGGCTCCCTATACCACCCCACCCCCAACAGCAGGCAGCTAACTCCTACTCACTAATCAGGCCTTGAGCAAAAAAGTGACATCCTTGATAAAAATATTCTCTGACTTCCAGCCCAAGTCAGGGTCTTAAGAGTAATTATCCCAGTTTGTAAATATATCTTCATCTATATCATCTGGATAATGACTGTCTACGCTAGTGATGTGTAAGAACCGTGAATGTTTATGTCCCAAATCATCTTTCATGAAATTGGTATTAGTGGGAGAGTCTGTGGCAAGTAAAATTGGAAAAAGTCAAACTAAGCAAATTTCTTTACTGAATGATTTCTTGGAGTCTTTAAAATGTTAATGTGTGTAATAATGACCAGTGTTTCACAAACCGTTATTAACCATGGAACCTTTGTTCATAGCACATGTTAACACCTGGATGAACTGTGTTTGGTGGAATATAGCCAATTGAGAAAATTGAGAAAAGCATTAAAATGAATTATACTTTCTGCCTTTGCTCTAACATTATGACAGATGCTAATTGTTACGGCACACAGGTTTCAAATGACCTTGGAAGCTGCAGTGGCAAACTGTGACAAAACTTCAGAGTGAAATAATCACAGAGAAAAAGATTGTTGGGCTAAAGACAAATTTGAGGAAGATACCCACAAAAGGAAATAACGAAGTTTCAGTTGAAGAAAAAGCCATGCCAACTATCTGAGTAAAAAAGAGAACTGACAAGATTCTCCTCTTACTTGATGCTGATGAGTGAGAACCAGAAGGGCAGCTGCTGCTGGTGCACGCAGTAGGGAAAGGTGTAGGGACCTTGGGTTTTCTGGCTGGTCTTCATATGACAACTGAACTGTATGGTCAACTTGTTCATAATAATGTAAATTTCAGGTTCCGTGGGGTTACATTATTCAGGAACACAGAAATGTATAAAGTTGAAGCCAATTGTTTTGTGTGCGTGCTTGCATGCTAAGTTGCTCCAGTCATGTCTAACGACTGTAGCCCGCCAGGCTCCTCTGTCCATGCGATTCTCCAGGCAAGAATACAGGAAGAGGGTTGCCATTTCCTTCTCGACCCAGGGATCAAACCTGCATCGCCTGCACTGGCGAGCGGGTTCTTTATCACTAAAGAATATAAAATATATAAAAACATTTCATGTTTAAGCTTTTGACAAAATCATTTAAACACATTAAAAAGGAAAATATATAAGTACTACTGTGAATTATTCTAAGTGTGAGCTGGAGATAGATGTTTATTGATATTCCAAAGGGTTACCTCAGATCCTTTATGGAAAGAGAGGTATAGACCAAATGAGTAAATGCAGAAACAATTATTCCAAGTTTTGTGGCTGATAAAGTGATTTCTAGGAAGGTACTATGGCCCCACATTATCTTTTAGAGTTAATTCAGTGAGTAGCGATTTTCTTTTTGAATACAAGTTTATAGCAATTCACACAAACACATGTGAACCAAGGGGACTCAAAATCTTGTTTTGAAAATCAACTAACATTTACTTTTACACTTAAGCCAATCAACCGAGATGACAGTTCTTATGATGAGGACTCAAAACGATATCAAGTTAAATTTACTTTTTTATGTATAGATAACACAAAGAAAGTAGAAGTTAGTTGTTGGAGAGTCTGAAGAATTTCAAACATTTGCATTATTGCTGAAAACAAACTTAATCCATAATTTAACACAGACTATTTCTGTATATGTAAACACACATATATAGTGCAAAGGCAAAAATGGGAAACAGACTTTGGAAAATGATAAACAATCGGGATTAAGCTCTTCTTTGCCTATCTTTTATGTTGACCCTGGAATCTGTCTTCAGTTTAAAAGATTACTATTAAGAGATGTCTAATTCCAAAGGATGGCTACCTTTTAAAAGGGTTCTTAGGTCTTGACACTGGGAAGCAAAAGCAGAATTTGCAATCAGGACAAAACAATGGTTAAAAAAGATTTTTAAAACTTCCTGTGTTCCTGAGATTATGGCCATTTCATTACGTTCTGAAACAAGGAGACAGAATGCTGGCTAAGAGGTCAGAGAAAGGCTGTTGACGACGTGGCCAAGTCTGCATGGGGAGGAGGGACGGTCGGCTAGTAATCAAGTGCAAATTCACTCCACTTTCTCATGCTGCAGTCCCCTCTCTGCTTATTCTCCATCTTCTCAGGCTCAGGGAGTTCCCTCAGCAATCCCTTTTGGGTCTAGCCACTTTGGGGGGTTGGCCAAAATGTTCATTTGGGTTTTTCCATAACATCTTATAGGAAAACCCGAGCAAACATTTTGCTTACTGACTCAAGATCTATCCTCCATCAACCCTAACCCCTCCAGAGGGCCTGCCCAGTCTAAATTTCCTCAAGGGGCTTGAAAACATGAAAGCTCTTTGCTTCCTATCCCAGAGGTACCTGTGCACATGCCTGTGTATGTCGGATGCGGTGGAGCCGGGAGGAGCTTTCAGCACAGACTGTTATGTGAGGGCGTTTCACACTTCCCAGACATGGTGCTGGCCTCTGTTTCCTGAGGGGTGGGTAAAGAGACCTGAGACTGCTAAGGCTTCTCCTCAGCACCTCACTTTACTGTATGAGGAGTAAGAGCTTGCTGTTTGTTTGGTCCCTAGTTTTTAACCAGAGTGCCTGTCCGCTTAGCTGGACTCTTGGGAACTTGCCAAGCCAGGCTGCTGTCCCAGTGCCTGCTCCAGTGCAGATGGCTCACCCTTTTTCCTCTTGCCCCCTCCATCTTTCGGACATTGCCAGTCTGCTCCCTGTATACCCTAGGCCTGCTTGCTCTGGATTTGTCCACATGTACTTCTCTAGCTCTAGAACCAGAATTCCAACTCTAACACAGTGCCAGAGCTCTTTCAAGCACCAGGAACAAACAGCCACCCTGGCAGATTCTGCTTCTTTTTTACTGAGGTATCTTTTCCCTGTATCTTCAGGGAAAAGAAATCTCTCCATGAGGGTGACAGATGCATGAATAATTTGATTTGTAGCCCTAGTATCAGTTCCAGAGCATCCTGAGGACTTACTGTGGTCACCAAACTTAGGCCTCCTAATACACTGCACCCTGCTTTGGAGAAAGGTAAGCTTCTCTCTTCCCTGTTAGGCTCAGCCTGACTCATTTAAGTTGAGTTCAGTTCAGTCGCTCAGTCATGTCTGATTCTTTGCGACCCCATAGACTGCAGCATGCCAGGCTTCCCTGTCCAGCCTGTCCCTCCTTGTCCCTCCCAGAGTTCACTCAAACTCATGTCCATTGAGTCAGTGATGCCATCCAACCATCTCATCCTCTGTTGTCCCTTTCTCCTGCCTTCAATCTTTCCCAATATCAGGGTCTTTTCAAATGAGTCATTTCTTCGAATCAGGGGGCCAAAGTATGGAAGTTTCCGCTTCAGCATCAGTCCTTCCAATGAATATTCAGGACTGATTTCCTTTAGGATGGACTGGTTGGATCTCCTTGCTGTCCTAGGGACTCTCAAGAGTCTTCTCCAACACCACAGTTCAAAAGCATCAATTCTCTGGCACTCAGCTTTCTTTATAGTCCAACTCTCATATCCATACGTGACTACTGGAAAAACCATAGCTTTGACTAGACAGACCTTTGTTGGCAAAGTAATGTCTCTGCTTTTGAATATGCTGTCTAGGTTGGTCATAGCTCTCCTTCCAAGGAGTAAGTGTCTTTTACTTTCAAGCCTGCAGTCACTATCTGCAGTGATTTTGGAGCCCCAAAAAATAAAGTCAGCCACTGTTTCCCCATCTATTTGCCATGAAGTGATGGGACCAGATGCCATGATCTCAGTTTTCTGAATGTTGAGTTTTAAGCCAACTTTTTCACTCTCCTCTTTCACTTTCATCAAGAGGCTCTTTAGTTCTTCGCTTTCTGCCATAAGGGTTGTGTCATCTGCATATCTGAAGTTATTGGTATTTCTCCCAGCAATCTTGATTCCAGCTTGTGCTTCTTCCAGCCCAGCGTTTCTCATGATGTACTCTGCATACAAGTTAAATAAGCAGGGTGACAATATACAACCTTGATGTACTCCTTTCCCGATTTAGAACTAATCTGTTGTTCCATGTCCAGTTCTAACTGTTGCTTCTTGACAGGAGGCAGATCAGGTGATCTGGTGTTCCCATCTCTTTAAGAATTTTCCACAATTTGTTGTGATCCACACATCAAAAGGTATTCACCCCGAAAGGGGAAACAGAGGTTGAGGCCAGAGGGCTTGAATGCAGCTAAGAGTTCTCCCTCTCATTTTCTCTTTCTCACGCAAACCAGAAGGCACCCACCAGTTGTAAACACTGCCCCAGCAGTCTCCAATATGCCTTCCATAGTCATCGCTTAGGTTCAGCATTTCTTTGTGTAGGACACATCACCATAGCAGAGTCCCTTCAGCTCAGCTGACAGTCATTTTACACACACTGGACACAAGCTGTCACTGAGGATGAACCTGGTATCTCCACCAGCCTCCATCTAGGTCAGAGATGGGCCTGAGTGCCTTCCCTGCCTCAGACAGATGCCCAAGACAGGCAGGTAACCTTATGCCCCACTTCAGCTCCAGGGCATTGTGAATTTCCTTACTCATCTTCTGGGCCTTTTTTTTCCTCCCAGGCTGAGCAATAGTTTTATTTGTTTGAAGTTCAGGTCAGGAAAGTTATATTAAGTATAACTTTACAACTTACATTCTATTTCATTCAAAGTGAGCATGACTTCGTGGATTCCTGTGGGAGTGTGTACTCTTTCAACTTAGTTTATGTTAATAAACAGGATAAAGCCAAAGAAAAATTGGCATGGCCTGTTAGACACCAAAGGTTCATATTCACAAGCTTGAGAAGCAGTGGTATGGAGGCAACCTTCAGATCTTACATTCTGAAAGGGACTGTGGGCACCATGGGAAAAACAACGGGGCACTCTCTCCCTGTATGCTGCCCAACTCTGGCCTGGCCCAGGGATGATAAAGCTAGATCTAACCTGGTTTCCAACCCACTACTCTGGCCATGTTTTCCTTCTCTAAATCTCCACACTCTGAGGCATGTTGAGGGTGATTTTGAGAGTCAGATACAGGCTCCCCAGGACACCTGGGTTTGGGGCCAGGCCTGGTTGCTTCCATTCTTTATGGGCCTGGGACAGAAGCAGCACAGTTGCCATTGAAGACCAGAAGGAAATATGCTACCAGGGAGAACGTCATCCTCCCTCTGTCCCTAGAGGGCCTACTGTGCGCAGGAGGAGGCGGCCCAATGAGCAGAGGGAATGAGTCCTCCAAAGTGAGATTGCTGCCGCTGCTGCTCAGCCGCTTCAGTAGTGTCCGACTCAGTGCCACCCCATAGACGGCAGCCCACCAGGCTCCCCCGTTCCTGGGATTCTCCAGGCAAGAACACTGGAGTGGGTTGCCATTTCCTTCTCCAATGCATGAAAGTGAAAAGTGAAAGAGAAGTCGCTCAGTCGTGTCCAACTCCTAGTGACCCCATGGACTGCAGCCCACCAGGCTCCTCCATCCATGGGATTTTCCAGGCAAGAGTACCAGAGCGGGTTGCCATTTCCTTCTCTACAAAGTGAGATTGCTGGAGGTAATCTGACTTTTCCACTTAGTGCTAAGTGTGAAGTCACTTCAGTCATGTCCAACTCTGTACGACCCTATGGACTGTAGCCCACCAGGCTCCACTGTCCATGGGATTCTCCAGGCAAGAGTATTGGAGTGGGATGCCATTGCCTACATAATCTTCAAACTATCTTAATAAGTTTTCCAATGTTTCAATTAATTTCATTTATCTTCTTAAGATAAGATGGAAAAAAGTTTTAAAATTACCTAAAGGCTGTATGCATCAACTAGATAAATGGTGGGGTCTGCAAGAGGTTAATACCTTGTAGCATAATCTCACTCTGGAATCCCATCAGGGCAATTTCGACCTGTTTAATATCAACAGGATGACTACAGGTCTCCTGGAAGGAGTTATCAACTAATTTCAGAATAGAGATAAAAGCCTGTGAAATATGCAAAGGCTCCTTTCTAATTAAATGATTCACTGAACCAATTTTGTTAAAATTTAGTTTCCCCATTTAGAATAAGTGCCATTCAACACCCCAAGGAGATGGGAAAGGGGGTGATGATGGAGGATTTGGTGACCAAATTTGGTGATTATCTGCTCACAGATGGTGTGGCAGTCATTTGCAGGATTATTAAAAGAGGACTTAATCATTTTCTATCAGTGTTTTGGTCTATGCCCTATCCATTCCATAAGCCCTTTAATAAGAATTGACCCTCAACCATACCAGGGTAGAAAGAGGCTCTGGCTGCTTCCACTGTTCTCCAAGCTACCAGATAACCTTCCCAGATTACAGGAATTACCTTTTAAAGGGATCCCCTTCTTTCCTTGTCTCCCTACACTCTGTTCTCAGCACAACAGTCAAAGTAATCTTGTTAAAATAGGAGTCAGAACAGAAAATTCCTTTGCTCAAAATTCTGCATCTCACGCAAAGTAAAAACCAAAACCTTCATGGCCCTCAGGGCCTTCCTAACCTGAATTCTGTGGGGACTCTCCATTCTCCTTCTGATGTCTATGTCAGAAGCTTTCTCTGCCCTTTTTCACTGTAATAAAACTTCTGCCACACAAAAGCTCTGAGTGATCGAGCCTGGTCCCTTATCCTGAAGCTAAATCTGCTTCAGAGATTACGAATCTGACATTTTGGGGGCTAGTCCGGGATCTTCAAGACAAGTAGGTCACCCAGAGGACCCATGACATGGCGGCTCTCCCCACAGTGCTTCCTCATACCATGTGGACTCCTGCAAGGACAATGAGCATCACAACTTCCCTTGAACTTGATCTGATGGGCCTGATAATCTATGTGAGCCTGCTTCTGCTGACTCCAAAAATCCTGAGTCTGCCGTTTGGTCCTCAAGAAAATGCCTTCCTCTCCTGGGCTCCCTCCTATGCTGCATTCCACAATCAGTCTAACTGCTGGGACTGCGGAATGCTCCTCTGTTCATTGTGGAAGGCTTCCCATGGTGGGCATCTCCACTTCAAGGAAAGGACTTTCTCCAAGTCTGTGAATACCTTCGACAACAACAGTCATATACGATGCCTCTTCTTAGTCTGATGACGTCTAACGGTTCTAAAAATGGACTGGTACAACACTTTGTACCTTAACTGTGGACATAATGTGACTTTTCACTTCGCTGGTTGTTCCGTTCTTGCTGTTTGCCCCTTGCATCTGTAACTGTGTGACTGGATTTGTTTTTAGCCACATGAAGGCTTTTAAGTTACAAATGGTTGCTCAGACTCCTGCCACTGTGGCAGCTTCCTCCAACTACTACTTGGGGCCCCTGGATCAGAGGCCCTCAATATGAGGGTTAGGAGAATATGTTACCTTACCAATTTAGGAACGATGCCCCTTATCAGCTCAGAAAGCAGTTACAAAATGAAAACGACGCCTGTTTCCCTAGGCAACGTAATTCTCATAGAAGAAAAGGGGGGAATGAAAGGGTAACAGGCAGGAAGGCTAGGGGTCTCCAAATGTAGGGAATAGACTGCAATTGTCAGACATTTTTTATCTGTCTCTTAATTAAGTGGCAGGAGGAAACAAACTACAAGTGTCAGCTTTTTGGCTTCCCTGATAGCTCAGTTGGTAAAGAATCCCCCTGCAATGCAGGAGACCCTGGTTCGAATCCTGGGTCAGGAAGATCCCCTGGAGAAGGGATAGGCTACCCACCCCAACATTCTCTGGCTTCCCTTATGGCTCAGCTGGTAAAGAATCCGCCTGCCATGCGGGAGACCTGGGTTCAATCCCAGGGTTGGGAAGATCCTCTGGAGAAGGGAAAAGCTACCCACTCCAGTATTCTGGCCTGGAGAATTCCATGGACTGTATAGTCCATGGGGCTGCAAAGAGTCGGACACTACTGAGCGAATTTAATGTAAAAAAATGAATGTGTGAGTTAAGTGGCTTTAGTCATGTCGATTCTGTGTGACACTATGGACTTGTAGCCTGGCAGGCTCCTCTGTCCATGGGATTCTTCAGGCAAGAATACTGGAGTGGGTTGCCACACCATCCTCCAGGGGATCTTCTTGACCTCAGGGATCAAACCCACATCTCAGGTCTCCTTCATTGGCAGGTGCGTTCTTTACAGCAGTGCCGCCCAGGAAGCCCAGTCTGCGTCCTGCCCCGCAGCAGTCTGACCTCAGCCCTACCCTTCCCCAGCCTTCTCTCTTTGCCCAGTCCCTCCTTTGTTCTGATTTTTCTGTCATCTCAATGAGCCCCTCCTCTACCCTCTGTTCAGTATCATGTCTCTCCATTCTTCCCTGTTGTAGTTCCTCTGAAACACTTTTAGCCCTGTGATGGAATATATACTTTGTATATAAATCTTATTCTATATTTTTCCCCTATCCCCTACCCCCAACCCCCACTAGATCGTAAGCTCTAGAAGACAATCCCTTCTGTTGGTTCCTTTACTGCTTTATCCGAAGGGCCTAGATCCGTGTCCGCCAACATGTTAGGCACTGAGGGCTACTGAATGGCTGGATGGCTTGCACCATCTAGACTGGCATTGGATGAAATGCATGGGCACCAGAGCCTAGTCAAGTGGACAAAGAAAATTATCACAGAGGCCACAGGCCCTGCACAAGTAGGGAAATAGAATTGACCCCCTGGATAAAGCTGCAAGTTGAGAAAATCTTTGTCTGCAGTTCAAGGATTTGGCTAGGAAGCAAGTTCTAATCCCTGTTACGGGCAGAAGAGTCAGCCCCAGATGGTTGTGCACCCAGCTGTTCAGCCAGACCCTTGCTCTGGGTACACACAGAGAGACGGACATAGACACAGGGAGAGACGCACTCAGTTGGGAAACTGGCAAAGGTCCGAGGACCCTGCCGGAGGTGATAAGGGGAGCTGAAAGGCTGTCTCTGTGACCCAGGTGTGCACGCATATATGCATGCAAGCATAGAACACTGAAGATGATTTCCTCCGTACATGAGCTGAAGCAAATAAAGAAATGCAGCTTGCTCAGAGATAATCAACAGCACGAAAATGGGAGAAATTAGACCCAGGGAACTACAATATTAGATTACTCTGAAAGTGACCTTAAAACAAATACATTTAAAATATTCATCAAGAGGAGAAAAGAAATAGAGTTCATGAAGCAAAATGGGGCATTTTGAAGAAAAGCACACAGAGATTTGAAAGCGAACCAAATAGAAAGGCAAATAATGAAAAAATATTTTTTAAAAGAGAATCTCCCCAGGCTGGCACTCTGTGATGACCTAGAAGGGGAGGAGGGAGTAGGGAAGGAGGGAAGGAATATATTATACAATTATGACTGATTCACGTTGTTGTACAGCAGAAACCAACATGAAATTGTAAAGCCATTTTCCACCAATTTAAAAATAAATTTTAAAAAATTTTAGGAAGTAACAACAACAAAAAGACAATCTCTCTGATGGAGAAAGCAGCAGCAGCTAGAAAGGCTCTAAGCGCCACCAAAACAATAAACTACCAATTATTGATATAACTGGACTACTGAGGAGAAAACTCAGCTCACTGAGGTATAAACATTAATTTTTTTTAGTTTTCCTAATTACTCCTAAATAGGCTCTCTTGATACCCTCCTTTCCTGTTTATAGTAACTAGTCCATAAACACTCCATTGCCAGCTTCTTTCTGTGAATACGCTTAACCACCTAAGAAGGTATTTGGAACCATCTCAGTTTAAGTCTCAATCTCATTTTAAAACTTGATTCCAGTTTCAACTCGTCCCCTTCCCTTAGCTCTGGGATGAGAGTAAATGAAATCTGCTCTTCACACTGTTTTCCCCTTTTTCTACCTTTGAAACTTGTCCTTCTCCACATATCCGACTCTGAGCCAAACTCTTGCTTACTGCTGGTGGCCTCTACTAATGGGTATTCTACGCATGGCTGGCACTCCAAGTTTTCCTAGGGTGGGGTTCAACTGTACTCCAGCCCCTCCACTATTGAACCCCTCTCCCCAAAGAGGCATCTGTATCTCCCTTGGGGCCCACACACTGTATTTTTCTGCTGAGTTGGGCATCCCATCCTGTAATTCTGAGGCCACTGGGCAGCCCCATACCACCCACCTCTCCACTGCCCTCTGAGCTCCTCATGGGCACCAGGATCCACTTCCGCATCCTCTGAGGCCCATAGATGGGGTGGAAGCATCTTCTCTTTTCTTCCCAAGCATACTAGCTGTTCATAGAACTTCAAATGCAGAGTGCTTATGCTGACTGTGCTCTCTTTTGCTTTCTCCACAATCCTGGGACAACTGGAGAAGCCCCATGCAGCCTCCTGAGCTCCCACACTGTGCCATATCCTGCATTGGCAGAAAACCAGGGTTCAGGGAGGTTAAATAACCTGCCAAACTAGTCACCTGGGGAATGTGGATCTTTCTGACTCTAACGCCAACCCTTTCCAGTATGTTTTGCTGTAAACGAGAATATTCAAAGTCTAGGAAGTTAAACAACTTCCTACCCTGCAAGAGTTACCACAAGACTGCAATAGGAGCAAAGCATTAGTGGAAAAAGCAGAGGGCATTCAAGCCTTGGTCCACTGTGGTACCCAAGATTCACACCGGAAGTCCTCTGTTCTGAGGGGTTTGGAGCAGTGAGATGATGTTAAGGTAGAGGCACCAGCGGCTCCTGGGAGAACAGGAACAGGGGGAAAGAGGGGAGGACTGTCTTTTGTGCTTTTGAGGAGAGGAGGCATGGAACCCTGTCCTCCTGCTGTCTCTAAGAAACCTCTTGTTTCTTCCAGGTTGGATGCATAGCTCAGAGTACCAAGATTGGGAGGAAGGGGCAGCCAGGACAGTCACTCTGCCCAGGCGTAAATACTGGACCTCTGACTGGCATTTCCTTTAAACGTTTTTTAGAAAGCTGAGCATGGCAAACTGGTTGCAGGAAGGCAAGGAATGACAGAGCCCTTAGCCCATGGGCAGAATGGGTGTTCGTATCCACAATTTTCAGTGGAGGGAATCCAGGCTCAGAGAGTGAGTGTGACCTGCCCAAAGACACACAGAGTGAGGACTGAATCCCAGCCTCCAGGACAGGAGTTTCACCCACTTTTCCAAGCTGGCTGCTTTCACTGCTTTGCCTTCCTTCCTGAGTCCCTCTTAGGTTTTCTTTCTTAGCAAAGGAGATGGGGGTATAAGGAAACAAGTGATACTCTATGGAAATAAAATATGTAAAAGCACCCTGAAAACTGTGATGCAAGGAAGCAACGTAGATGCAAGGAAGAAGCATTGCTATTAAGTATGGGAATGGTTTATAACATTTTTCCTTCCCTGCGTCGACTAATAATTTTAATTCCCTATCTTCCCTGAGAACTGAACATTAAAGATAGGACAAATGTGTCTTGGGCTGGACAGAGGAAGGTTGAAATTGGAACATGATAAAGAAAGATTACAGAGACCTTCTGGCAAAGAAACTGGGGAAGGAGCCCATCCTTCTAAGTGACTTCTCCTGAAAGCAAAATAGGTCACAAAAACAGGTTGGGGAAGAAATTCGGATCATTCAACAACCATGCAATGGAGCTCTCAAAAACAACTTTCCATGAAGGCAACTCTGATTTTTTAAGAGACCTACTTGGGGGTACCACTCACCAAGCCAAGAAAGAGTAAAGATAAGGAAAAATATGAAAGCTTCAGGAAGAATTTATCTGCCCCATGGATGAACAACAGCCCTGATTTGGGGTCTTGTGTAAAAGAGAGAAAGTAGCATGAACCCAAAGGGAAAGGCCTGAATCAGAGAAAGTTCCTCACTTTCCCCTAGAATCCTCAGCCCACCAGAAAGGGAAACAGCACAATCCCAACTGAGAACACTTTAAGTGATATCACCTAGCTGTGGAGAGCCACCTATTGAGGGAAACGGGCATGTTTACCAGACCCAGACAGATGTGTTTGAGTGGTTATCTAAATGTGACCCCTAGTGTCCAACTTTCATGGCACTCACAGAGGAAAATAGAGGGCATGTGCTAGGCTGGAAGTCATAGATAAAATGAAACATTAGGGCTAGAAGCATTAGAGAGCATCCAATCCAGTTTCCTATTTTAAAACAGTGATTAAGGCCCAGCAGTGATTAAGTGACTTGCCCAGAGTCAGACAGATTGTGGCAGAGCTGGACTGGAACCCAGGTCTTCTAAGTCCTGGCTCAATACTATTTCCTGTACCTTTGAGAATATTTTCCAAAAAGTGCTGCTGGCTTTAAGTATTTCATTATAGGATCTATGGAAGATTATAAAAAAACTTAGTGTTTATTTCCTATGAGCTGAATTATAAAGAGGATATTGACATTATTTACTTGATCTGAAGCAGTGCTAATCAGTGACTGAATCTTAACTTGTTCATGTTAAGAATTGTTAAAAAGATTTAAACCCTTTTCCAATTTTTTTTCCCATTGTACACCACACATTTAAGTGACTGATTATGTCATTTCTCCTCAGCCTAAAGGTTTATAGTGATTTTCAAAGGAAAGAAAACAACACACTATGTAAAAGGGACAATCAGTCAGGGTGGAAATCAGATGGACCTGTTCTCCCGAGATTCCCCGTCACGGCCATTTGTATCAGCCGCTGTTATTTTCTATCCATGTTCTGTCCTTCTGCTCACAGCCTGCCGAGTGAAGCCAGAGGGCATCATGCCACTGTGCACGTTGGTTCTCCTAGAGACCCAAATGACCCAACCTCAGCTGGCTACTCACTACCATCCAGGAGTATTGGGGTCACTCCCTCTCAAACTCCTTCCAACAGCTCTTCCCCTTTCCAGTGTCCTTATGCTTCTATCCCTTCTCCATCCCCTCAGTTTACAGAATGATCTTGTCTCAACTTCACTGAAAAACACTCAAGGCCATTCCACACGACCTGACAAAACTTCCCTCTCTGTCAGTTTATAATGCCTGTTTATCTTCCATCCTTTCTCAAAGGAAGAAATATCCCTTTTCTTTTCCAAGTCTAGTCCTCTGTTTGTGCTATGAATCCTCCCTAGGACAACGTTCCAAATTATCAAAGTTCCTATCTTTATCCATTTTCCCTTCTCTACTTTCTGGCTCCTCTCTTGCCTAGAAAATTGCCCAAATGTCCTTTAAACATAGAATGCAACATTTTGGCCAACTCTTCTTAAACTCAACCCCACCTCTACCCTTCTCTTATTGATAAATTCGATCAACTCTCATCACCTCCTTAACCCCTTGTAATCTCAATTTTATTCCAGTAGCCTCTTGAGATCACTTTTCTAAATAATTAAAACAATAGCGATTTAATCATTAGGACCCAATGGCCTATTTTTAGTTTTTAGTTTTCCTTGACCTTGCTACAGGGTTTTGTTCCCTCAAGAAATATTTACTAAACATCTATTTGGCAAGGCTCTGAGCTGAGCCCTGTGGGGAATCAAGATGAGTGAGGCCCTGCCAGGAACTTAAAAGCTAGTAGAAGAAATAAATACAGAAATGCATTAAGTAAATAATTTTTTCTTACAGACCTAGCAATTTGATTACAAAAGTCAATGATATTTTTTCACATTATTTTGTGTATATGTCTAATCAACTGAGTTAGAATAAAAATTCCTTGAGGAAAGAGACCTTTTTCTGCTGTCTCCAGATGAGTCCTTCATAGAACCTTGGTCCTGAAAAGTGTTTGTGATGGTCAGCTTCTCCGACGGCCCCAAAGATCCTCACCATCTGGTAGCCATGCCAACGTGTAGCCTCTTCCCATATTGAAGAGAGCTGACCTACGCCACCAAAAGGATACTGAAGAAATTATGGTTTGTGACTTTTGAGACTTGGTCATGAAAGGCAGTATGGCTTTGCCCTGCTTTCTCTTGCAAGATCATTCACTCTAGGAGGAGCCTACTGCCATGTCATAAGAATACTCAAGCAGCCCTATGACTGAATAGCCAAGTGACCTGTCTTAGAAATGGATCCTCCAGCTCCAGTCAAGGCCTTGATGACTGCAGCCCTAGCTGACCTCCTGACTGCAATATTATGAGAGAACCTGAGTCATAACCTCTCAACTGTTACCAAATGCCCACCCACAGAAACTGTGTGCAATGATCCATGGTTTTTAAGATGTTAAGTTTTTGAGTAATTGTTATACGACAATAGATAGTTAATTCAGATTTTAGTACCCATAAGTGTAGTAGTGCTGCTATAATAAAAGTCTGAAACATGGGAATGGCTTTGAAACTGGGAAGCAGGCAGAAGTTGAACAGATTTAGAAGAAAATATTAGAAAATCTTACAGGTGCTGACAGTAGAAGCTTGATAGCCTTTGAGGAGGCTGCAGGTAAGGCTTAAAAGAAAGGAAGGAAAAAGCTATTGGAAATTAAGAAGCAAGTTGATCCTTCTTATGAAGTAACAAAATGTTCGGCAACATAGTATTTATTAGAAAATATACCTGATGAACCGACGGATGGAAGGAGATTTCCAGTCAGTGTTGAAGAAGCCACTTGGTTTCTTCTTGTTGCTTATGGTAAGATTTAAGAGGAGAGAGAGAGAAGCTGCAGGAAGATAAAGGCAGAGAGCCCAGGAAGTGTTATATTTAAAGTTCCCCAGTTTGCCTTTCTCGCAGATGTTTTTGAGGGTACTCTCAGAAAAATATGGTCTAAAGATGAAGCCAAGGAATTGACTATTAAATCCTTTAGGGTCTCAGAGAGATCCCAGGTTGTGCTTAGAGAACTATTAAATCAACAGGGCAGCTAAGAAGTTTAAAGATGTTGGCCCTTTGCAGTCTAAGAGAAACTCAAGAAGAGAAGAGCTTATCTTAAAGCAATTTGTGGATGTTGCTAATGGAGTGAACCCCAAAAGAACTGCAAACCTACAAAGTTTTATCAGACTCACAGACTATATTTTCAAAAATATAGCCAGCTAGTGTTAAAAGGGACAGAGATACTACAAAAAAGCAAAAGCAGCCTCTTGACTCAAACTCCTACAGGAAGACACAAGCTGAGAAAACAATACAGCTGCCTTTGTTGAGCTACCTTTGATGGAAAGGAAAGATGACTCAGAGAGTGAAGCTAAGAGTCACTGAGGATCATTCTGGGGAGGAACGGCACTGCGTAGTGAGGTCTCCTGTGAACAGTCTGTGATGAACCGAGGCATCCTGCCAGCAGTCATGTGGAGTGCTCAATCTTGGAAGTGGACCCTTCAGCCTCTGTCAAGCCTTGGATGACTGCAGTCATCCCACTGATGTCTTGACACTCAAACACTGTGTGAGATAATAAGTACTTATTGTTTTCTCAAGTTTTAAGTTTGAGGGTATTGTGCAATGGAGTGATAGGTAACAAATTTACGTTCAATAAATATTTGTTGAGGAAATAAAATAAATAATATCTCAAGAAGGAATATAATCAAATCACCAGTATGTTTCATAATTAAGTATTTAAAAATTTCCTAAAATGTATATGACTAGGCCATTGGCAGGGAGAGAAATTGACTCTTGCCCCTGTTTCTTCTGTGTAGACACCTAGTACAAAGCAGGAGCACACAGAGGCATCACGATTCACTTTACCAGTTGGCCACTGTTGTCCTGCCACTTGGCTGCTCAAGGCGTGTCCCATGTGTCTGTGGAGGGGCGTGACAAAGGGATTGTGGCCTAGGAGATCATGGCATACAGGAGCGAATGCTCACCACCCTCTCATTCTCCCTCTGTGTCCTCTCTTTGTGCTCTGAGTTTGTGTTTTCCCTCATTGCTCTGTTTTCTGAGATAACATGAAAGATTACAAGTGCGGCAAGTGAAGGTGATACAACCAGGAAACCCCCTCTTATCTTTATATCTTTAGAAGTATTCCTTAGAGCAGGAAGGGTTTAAATACTTGATCCCAAGACAGCAAACACAGAAGCACCATTACAAGAAGTCAGTAAAGAAGAAATAACCCCACTTCTCAAATCAGTTCACTGGAATTGGTGGAACATTATCTCAGAAGAAGAGAATTGTCATCAGATTGAGAGGTTGAAGGACTCAATGAGAACAGTGCTTTCACTGGGCCTGTGTTCATGTGTCTAGCCCAGAGTTCTCCAGAATTCATGCCACTGTCTGAAAATTCCTAATGTAAATTGGTACCTTGAAGAATACGATATTGTTGTTGTTGTTTACTTCTACTAAACCCAACACTACTGATGTGGAATTATCCTCTGAGCTGAAAGATCCTCAAATTAGGCTTGTGTTTTGACTGAAAACAACAAAATCTCTGCAGAAAATGGCTTAAACAGGTAGGAATTCTCTCAAGTGAGAGAGCACCAGGCCTGAGCAACCCGGGCTCCTTTTGGCCTCCTGTTCTGCCATTCTTCAAACACAGCCGCTCCAGGTGGGCGCCCTGGTCACTTTCCAAGCAGGAGAAAGGGTGCAAAAGACGGAACGGGCAAGTTAGTCACACCTGTCCCTTCTGAAAAGCTTCCACAGACCCATATCCACAATGCCATCCACTTCTCAGTGGCCGAACTGGGTCACATGATCATTCCTACCCGTAAAGGAGTCTAAAAGGTGAAGTTTTCATTTTTCTTGCCTCTTCAACAGAGAACAGGAAGAAGGGAGTTGTGGGTCTGCGACACCTCAGGTTAAAAGAGCTCTTGGGTAATTCGGTGACTCTGTCCTTCTGCCTCACACGAGATTATTCCCTAAACCCAGTTCTCTCCTTTAGAGTCTGTAGTGAATGTTGAAATACAGAAAAGTGTCTCTTGCCCTTCAGAGCAGAACAAAGCACCAAGAGCTGTCTTTTAGAAAACAGATGCCTTGGGAGTTACCTCACTGGGGGTCAAACTTGTCCTCTCAGCAGCAAAGGTGATTATTTTTCTTAATTACCATTGCTTCACATCTTGTTATGTGAGCTGTTGGCATCTTAATTTAGCTGATGACTTTCCACAATCATTTTAGATTTATTTGGGACCTAATTTACTTAACATAGCTTTTGCTGTGAAAGTTAATCAGGGGCCCCAAAACTCTTAATTAGCTCAATATTTTACAGTGAACACTACCCTGAGGAATGCTTTGCAAAAATGATGACAAGGCACAGGGTCTGTAGCTTTCAGAATCAATAAGTTCCCAACTAATGAATTAAGAAGGTCTTGAACTTACACTTCACTACTGGCTTCATGCAGCAGATGCACAAATGAGCATTTGTAAAGATAGCTGGTTCTTCTAGCAAATTTCCATCAGCCCAGCAGCTGGGTGTAGGAGAACCTCTGTAGTGTTATAAATAATGATTAGAGAATGTGCTGCTGCTGCTGCTAAGTCGCTTCAGTCGTGTCCGACTCTGTACGACCCCATAGACGGCAGCCCACCAGGCTCCCCCGTCCCTGGGATTCTCCAGGCAAGAACACTGGAGTGGGTTGCCATTTCCTTCTCCAATGCATGAAAGTGGAAAGTGAAAGTGAAGTCGCTCAGTCGTGTCCGACTCCTAGCGATCCCATGGACTGCAGCCTACCAGGCTCCTCCATCCACGGGACTTGCCAGGCAAGAGTACTGGAGTGGGCACCACTCAATAATTAAATTGATCTTGTTTTTGCCACCATTTCTTTAACTATTTCTTTTGAGACAAACTGTTTTGCTTTGTTTTCATGTTTCTACCAGCTTGATATTAGTAGAAATCATTGAAGTAAACAAAAACTCTCTATTGAAGTATCTCTCTATATACATCAACTAGAGATAAATTCAAAATGGATCAATGGAACAGAAGAGAGCCTAGAAATAAACCCATACATCTATGGTCAATTAATCTTCAACAAAGCAGGCAAGAATATACAATGGGGAAAAGAAAATCTCTTCAGCAAGTGGTGTGGGGAAAGTTGAATCAGTTCAGTTCAGTCACTCAGTTGTGTCAGACTCTTTGCGACCCCATGAATTGCAGCACACCAGGCCTCCGTGTCCATCACCAACTCCTGGAGTTCACTCAAACTCACATCCATCGAGTCAGTGACTCCATCCAGCCATCTCATCCTCTGTCGTCCCTCTTCTCCTGCCCCCAATCCCTCCCAGCATCAGAGTCTTTTCCAATGAGTCAACTCTTCACATGAGGCAGCCGAGTACTGGAGTTTCAGCTTCAGCATCATTCCTTCCAAAGAACACCCAGGACCGATCTTCTTTAGAATGGACTGGTTGGATCTCCTTGCAGTCCAAGGGACTCTCAAGAGTCTTCTCCAACACCACAGTTCAAAAGCATCAATTCTTCGGTGCTCCATACAAATCAATGAAGTTAGAACACTCCCTCATACCATACACAAAAAATTTTAAATGGCTTAAAGACTTAAGTATAAGACATAATACCATAAAACTCTGGGAAGAGAACATAGGCAAAACATTCTCTGAGATACATTGTACCAATGTCTTCTTAGATCACTCTTTCAAGGCAATAGAAGTAAAAGCAAAAATAAACAAATGGGACCTAATCAAACTGATAAGCTTTTGCACAGGGAAAGAAACAATAGACACAACGAAAAGACAACCTGCAGACTGGAAGAAAATATTTGCAAATGTTGAGACAGACAAGGGCTTAATATCCAAAATATACAAGCAATTCTGACAATTCAATACAACAAAAAGCCCAATTGAAAAATGGATAGAAGACCTAAATAGACTTTTCTCCAAAGAAGACATGCAGATAGCCAATAGGCATATGAAAAGATGCTCATCACCACTAATTATTGAGATGTGCAAATGAAAACTGCAATGAGGTACCATCTCACATCAGTCAGAATGGCCATGACTAAAAAGTCTACAAATAATAAATATTGGAGATGGTGTGAAGAAAAGGGTACTCTCTTACACTGTTAGTAGGAATGCAATTGGGGCGGCCACTCTGGAATTCAGCATGGAAATTCCTCAAAAAACTAAAAACGGAACCACCATAAAGACCCAGCAATCCCGCTCCTGGTCATATACCCCGAGAAAACCATAATTCAAAAAGATACATGCACCCCAAAGGTCATTGCAGCACTATTTACAATAGCTAGAGCATGAAAGCAACCTAAATGTCCATCAACAGAGGTATGGATAAAGAAGATGTGGTACATATACACAATGGAATATTGCTCAGTCATAAAAAAGGATGAAATAACACCATTTGCGGCAAAATGAATGGACCTAGAGACTGTCATACTGAGTGAAGTAAGTCATACATAGAAAAACAAATATCATACGATGTCACTTATATGTGGTTTCTAAAAAGGGGGCGTACAATGAATTTACAAAACGGGAGGGTCACAGATGTAGAAAACAACTTTATTGCCAGGTGATGGGAGAGGGGAGGATAAACTGGGAGACTGGGATTGACATATACACACTGCTGCTGCTGCTTCTGCTGCTGCTCCTGCTGCTGCTGCTGCTGCTGCTGCTGCTGCTAAGTCACTTCAGTCGTGTCCGACTCTGTGTGATCCCATAGACGGCAGCCCACTAGGCTCCTCCGTCCCCAGGATTCTCCAGGCAAGAACACTGGAGTGGGTTGCCATTTCCTTCTCCAGTGCATGAAAGTGAAAAGTGAAAGTGAAGTCACTCAGTTGTGTCCGACTCTGTGTAACCCCATGGACTGCAGCCCACCAGGCTCCTCCGTCCATGGGATTTTCCAGGCAAGAGTACTGGAGTGGGGTGCCATTGCCTTCTCTGATACACACTGCTATATATATAAAATAGATAACTAATAAGAACCTGCCATATAGCACAGGGAACTCTATTGGAATGATATCACTTATACCTAGAACCTAAAACACAACACAAATAAACATATATACAAAATAGAAGCAGACTCACAAACATAGAGAACAGACTTCTGGTTGCCATGGGGAAAGAGGGGGTGGGGAAGGAAAGGATTGGGAGTTTTGGATTAGCAAAGACAAACTATTACATATAGGATACATATACAAGCTATATAGGATGGATACACACCAAAGTCCTATTGGATAGCACAGAGAACTATATTCAATGTACTGTGATAAACCATAATGGAAAAAAATATGAAGAGTTTATATATATATATATAACTAAGTCACTTTGCTGTTCAGCAGAAATTGATACAACATTATAAGTCAACTATACTTCAATAAATTTTTTTTAAAATGCAAGGACCCATCCTCATGTAATTTATAATCTAAGACTGAAAATACAAACATAGAGGAACAAGGAAGTCATAAAATAGATAAAATACTTAAAAATGCCCTGGTGGCTCAGACGGTAAAGCATTTGCCTGCAATGCGGGAGACCTGGGTTCGATCCCTGGGTTGGGAAGATCCCCTGGAGAAGGAAATGGCAACCCACTCCAGTACTCTTGCCTGGAAAAAGCCTGGTAGGCTACAGTCCGTGGGATCGCAAAGAGTTGGACACCACTGAGCAACTTCACTTTCACTTCAACAGCTATGAGCATCTTGCGTGTACCTGCTATCTTCACCACTAAATATTTAAATAGTGCCCTAAAAAAAGTAGAAACTCTAGGAATACTTGCTCACTAAATGATTTTCATAGTGATACAGAGTACAAAGGAAGGCAGGAAGGATGAGACTATGCAGAATATTTGGCCTAGGGTAGGCAGGAAATATAAGCTTGCAGAAAGATTGAGATTTTTCTTTTTCTCCCAGATAGAGAATTGCACAAAATCTGAGACTTAAAGGAGCAAGAGAGAACATATGTCTTGGGGAGGGGGCGGTGTTTGAGAGATGAGGAAGACCAATCCAGGCTTCCAGGTTTTAACCTGGAAGGTGCAGGGGATGATGGGTGGACTTCAGGAGAAGCAAAGAAAGAAGTTAGGGAGTAGGGAGAGGTCAAGAGAAGGGAAACATTCTTGGACTCTGATCTCAGTTCCCTTACCCCTAAAATAAGAATCATACTTTTTCTGCCTGTTTCAAAGTGGTATTATAAGGATTAAATGAAATGTTGTGTGAAAAGTGTTTTCAAAACTTAAAAACACTCTATCAATATAACGGGTCCTTTTGAAGCTATCTTTGGCACTGGGACAAGGAAGCCGGTGGCACCACTGGGAAAGGCAGCGAGTGGCATTACGGAGGGACTGCGGCCCTCGGGAATAAACGGAATGGCTCATGGGCACTTTAAAGGGTCACAGCAGGAATCTCAGATAGCCTATATTTTTAGGGCCCCAAACTTCCTGACATGTGTTCACATAAACTGTGTTTATCACCGGTGAGACCTTACAGGGAATAAGGAGCCGGAGACTCCAGAAATTAACGGGCTTATCAAGTGCACACAACTGGTTAACAGCAAGGTCAGGACTACGCTCAAGCTTCCTGGATCATCGCTTAAAGCTCAGGCCACTTCAGGAAAACCCTCCAATATGATTTAAAAAACCATCAGCATCCGTTTCCTTTGTTTCAAGGTACAATTTAATGAGCAAGAACAAGAAGAGATGATATTACTTCCCTGGACTTCTGATCTCTCATCTAATAACAATTTTCACAGGGAAAGTAATGGGCACCATGATTTATCTAAATTGGTTTCCATTTTGCAGGGCCAAATCTATTTTCTGGGGAGGAAACTAGCTGCTTGTGGCCTCCCTATGAAGTTCTGCACATGGATTTGACAAGATGACAGCATCCTAATGGGCAGCCTGTCTAGGCTTCATAATGAAACAGCTAGACCTGCATTAGACTATAGAGGGGTCCCATCTGTTCAAGAGTTTCTCTGCTTTGAGCTCGATTTCTTTATCTTGCAACTGGGCAAAACAATGACTTAGGTTGTCAGGCTAAAGAGTTTGTCTTAATCAGTTCAGACTGCTATAAGAAAAATATCACAGACTGGGTGGCTTAAACAACAAACATTCATTTCTCTCAGCTCTGAAGGCTGGGAAGTCCAAGATCAAGACACCAAATGGCCTGATATATTTTGAGGGTCTGCTTCCTGGCTTCTAGGTAACTTCTTCTGCATCCTCCTGTGGCTGAGAGAGGTCTTCTCTCTCCCGCCTCTTCCTACAAGAACACTAATCTCTTTCATGAGAGCTTCACTCTTATGACCTATTAATAATTACCTCCCTAAGGTCCAACTTTCAAACACCAACACACTGGAGGCCAGTCTTCAAGATACGAGATGGGGGTGTGTGTAGCCCTAGCATGCAGTTCATAATACAGTTATGAGTGGTTTTTCTTCCTTACCTTGCCTATTTGACCTAACACTGACTTTGTCTGATTTACATCCCTCCAAGAAGTATAGGCAATGGCCCGTTTTTTATTTCCATTACGGAGATCATTTTCCTTCCTACTGAGATAAGAGTCGGATGAATATGCAATAAAATAAGTAGTTTTGTGAAGTGAGCACTCAAACTAATGAAGGCTTGTTGCCTGATAGAGGTGACCTTCTTCCTACTTCACTGTATAAATAACTAATTTTACCCTGGCAAAGCTATATTATAAACTTTTTATCAAGGAATTACACATGCATAATTAAATTGTACACATATTTGTGGATTTTTGTGAACTTTAGAAAACCAACTTGGAAAGATATTTCATATTGCTTTTATGATCTGCATCACATAATTAAGGCCTTAATTATGCACCAATTCTTTTCATGTCTAAGTGGCCCTTAGAAGTTGACGACCATAAACAGCCAATGAGGTAAGGAGAGCCCAGTTGATGAAGAGCTATAAATGTCAGGTCGAAGTAGGTGACACCTGCAGTTTAGGAGGATGACTCTGAAGGTCACGTGGAGACCTAGAGCAAAAAGGAGAAAAGAGATGGAGAGCTGATGATAGCAGGGAAATATTCTGGAAGCTGCTGAAATGGTCCAGGTGGGAAAATGTCTGAATAATGGCAAAGACAAGGATCAAGGGAAAGACAAGAATCTAGAGATATGTTTTAAAAAAATACCATCAGTGGGAATCTCACTGGAATGGAGAAGGGAAAATGCAATGACTCCTAGGTTTCAGGCGTGGATAGTTGTGTCATTATCCAGAATAAGAAATGCAGCATGATACAGAGATTTGATGTGGGAAGAAGTAAAGAATTTCATGTTGGATATTTTGAGTTTGGGGGAATCTAGATAAAGTGTCCAGTTAGAAGTTACAAATGTATGGGCCAGTCCACAAGAGAAGAGGGAAGTTTGGAGTAGGGGTTTAGACTTTGGGGTTGTAAGAGCACAGATGGTAGTTGAAGGCACAGATGTCATTGATAATACCCAAGAAAGGATATAGAGGGAATGAATAGAGGAGGATGTTAAGACCTAAGGCAGGCCCATGAAAGAACTTGAGAAAAAACTACCATAAGCTTAACAGGTAAACCAGGGTGATACTCTGAGGCCTATGGATGTGGAATACAAGATGGTGACTGTAGTCAGTAAAACCAATTTGCCCAAAGCCTCAAAGAGATCAAAAAGTTGGGGGAGAAAAGGACATCAAAAGGATGACTGGTGATTCGGACTCAAGGAAAGCTAATGTCAGATGGGTGACAGTGTCCAGGATGCAGCCACAGGAGATGCTTGTCTCAGTTGAATCCTGAAACCTCATTTCTGTAACATTACCTTTCACCTGAGTCTCAACTTCCTCTTTTTTTAATTCCTACCTTCTTCTGCTCCCATAATCTCATAATTCAACCATAGTTTAACTCACTGTTACATACTCTCTGTTTATCAGTTCCTAACATAGGTTCTGTTGTTTGTTTTGACTGGGGCTGATGAAGCAGTCTTTGTTGGACCAAAGGAAAAAAAAAATGAGGCTATCTGACCAAAATATAAAGCTGGTTTTCTGTAGACCAAGCAGAAACTGTAGGGTATAGCCTAATTTTCCAGTCTTTTTGTGTTTTAATTTGATGCCATTTACAGATGATAATTGCTGTGTGAGTGATTACAAAGAAAGTTAAAAGGATACACTTCGTGGAACAGCAGCAATCATGCTGCACGTCACTGTAGGGAGGACAGGATGCTGGTCACACCACATTTGCACAGGTCAGATGATAGATGGGCATGGAAACTCTACCATGCATGCTGGGAGGAATGGATATTTAGCTGGAAAAGAAAGGAAGCCAGAGGCACAAATAACTGACAAAGTACTTTAATATTGCTGCAGTTAAAAGATAGTAATAATGACTGATATTGATGGAGACTGCATCAGGCACTGAACTCTATGTAAGCTTTACATGTATTATCTTGTTTAATACCTAAACACATTTAAGAGATAAATCCTTCAAGCTAGGTTTTAATAGCATATGAACTGAGAACTTCCACATGTTCAAGCTAGATTTAGAAAAGGCAGAGGAACCAAAGATCAAATTGCAACATCCAATGGATCATCGAAAAAGCAAGAGAATTCCAGAAAAACATCTACTTCTGCATCATTAACTAACTACAGCCGTTGCCTGTGTGGATCACAGCAAACTGTGGAAAATTCTTAAAGAGATGGAAATACCAGACCACTTTACTTGTCTCCTGAGAAACCTGTATGCAGGTCAAGAAGCAACAGTTAGACCTGAACATGGAACAACAGACTGGTTCAAAATTGGGAAAGGAGTACATCAAAGCTGTATATTGTCACCCTGCTTATTTAACTTATATTATGTGAAATGCTGGGCTAGATGAATCACAAGTTGGAATCAAGACTGTGGGGAGAAATATCAACAACCTCAGATATGCAGATGATACTACTCAAATGTCAGAAAGCAAAGAGGAACTAAAGAGCTTGTTGATAAGAGTGAGAGGAAAGTGAAAAGGCTGGCTTAAAATTCAACATTCAAAAAACTAAGATCATGGTCCCATCTGGTCCCACACTTCATGGCACATAGACGAGGAAAAAGTAGAAATGGTGACAGATTTTCTTTTCTTGGGCTCCAAACTCACTGTGAACACTGTGAAAAAAATCACTGCAGCTATGAAATTAAAAGACACTTGCTCCCTGGAAGAAAAGCATACTAAAACGCAGAGACATTGCTGCTGCTGCTAAGTCGCTTCAGTCGTGTCCGACTCTGTGCGACCCCATAGACGGCAGCCCACCAGGCTCCCCCATCCCTGGGATTCTCTAGGCAAGAATATTGGAGTGGGTTGTCATTTCCTTCTCCAATGCATGAAAGTGAAAAGTGAAAGTGAAGTCGTTCAGTTGTATCTGACTCTTAGCGACCCCATGGACTGCAGCCTACCAGGCTCCTCCATCCATGGGATTTTCCAGGCAAGATTACTGGAGTGGGATGCCATTGCCTTCTCCACACAGAGACATTACTTCCTGACAAAGGTCCATATAGTCAAAGCTCTGGTTTTTCCAGTAGTCATGTACTGGATGTGAGAGTGGGACTATAAAGAAGGCTGATGCTTTCAAATTGTGGTGCTGGAGAAGACTGTTGAGAGTCCTCTGGACAGCAAGGAGATAAAAACAGTCTATCCTAAAGGAAATCAGTCCTGAATATTCGCTGGAAGGACTGATGCTGACACTGAAGCTCCAATACTTTGGTTAAGAGCTGACTCATTGGAAAAGACCCTGATGCTGGGAAAGACTGAGGGCAGGAGGAGAAGAGGTGATAGAGGATGAGATGGTTGGATGGCATCACCGACTCAATAGACGTGAGTTTAAGCAACCTCCAGGAGATGGTGAAGGACAGGGAAGCCTTTCATGCTGCAGTCCGTGGGGTCACAAAGAGTCAGAAATGAATTAGCAAGTGAAAACAACAACAAAGGAATAAAATAATAACTAACACAAAAATCACTTATTAAGTGCTTCACAACAAGGTTATGAGTTAGGTACTATTATTATCCTCATTATGCAGATCAGAAAGCAGAGGTATGAGAGGAACCTGTTCCAAGTCAAGCTAGTAAATGGCAGAGCCTGAATTTGAACGATGCAGTTGAAAGGCAGAGTCCAGCTCTTATGCAGTGTTGTCGTTGGCTCTTTATAGGTGAGGACAATACGCACAGAAACTGTGAGCCACCAAACCACAGTTAACAGAGATGAAGTGTCACTTGAAGCCATTGGAAACTAGCGAGCTGTTAGGAGGCAAACTGGGATTCAATATAATAGTTACAACTTGTCTAACCACCAAAGTTGCATAACAACAGGCACCTCAGTGGGGTCCTGAATCCCTTGTGCCCAGAAACACCCAGGAAAAGAAGTAATAATGCAATAACATCTTTGGTTCACATCCACTTTATGATTTCCAAGGTGCTTTATAGGGAGCCTCCCTTTCTTCTGGATTTGATGGCCCTGCTGGTTGTTTCCCACCTACTCTGGTCAAGGCTTCAAACCGCAAGCAGATTATCTTGCCCTGCCCACTAATATCCACTGTCACTGAGACTTGAGCTGGTTTTAAATGGTCGCAAAAGGTTTTTGACAGCTGAGCAGCATTTGATGAATCATTAAGCTGTATTTGTGCATATGTGCTCTTCATTTATCCATCTGCTCATTCAACTAGTGGTTATTGAACATCCATGATGTGCCAAGCACTGTCTGGGTGCTAAGGATACAGCAAGGAAGAAGGCTCAGTCTATGTAGCCACAGTTGTCCACAGCCCACTCATAGTCTACCCATCCTGGAGGTCACCTCCTGGCAGGTCACATCCAGGCCAATGGCTTTCAGCCACTCTGTGCCTCAAGGTATTCTCTGGCCCTGGCATCCTTGGTCACTGCCGAGGAGCATCCCTCAGCCCAGGGGAGGAGGAAGCTAGTGGATATGTGCCCCAGCTTCCTTGCCCTTAGGTGGGACAAGGTGATGTATGCCCTTTATAGACTATTCACACCTTGCCCCCAACAGAACTGAGCCCTAGTTCTAGAACCCAAATCTGAAATGTTAATGCTCCGTCCATTGTCTCTCCTTCATTTCCTGTCTCACTTCCTCACTTGCTCACTGCGCTTCTTAGGATCATTTCCTAAAGAAGCTAATTCCACCCAAATCCTTGTCTCAGAATATGCTTTGTGGGGAAACCTGCCCCCCGGGGACTTTTGACTTAGTGGTTAGGACATGTGTGTTATTATAAGGATGCAGATTCACTTGAGTGACCACAACGAGAAAATCAGAGGTGCCTCCCTTAGGAAGGTCAGATGCTGAGTAGCTGTCCCTTTCAGTACTTCTAGGTCAGAATTTAACGTGGAAATTAATGCCCAAGGACACCTGCAGGGCAAAGCCATGCGAGAGCACCCTACTGAGAAGCCATGCCCTGGCACATGGAGATGGCATGTCCAAGGGCCCAGCAGGCACCATCATCCATCACCTGCACAAGAGGAGAGAGGGAAGGGCACAGGAGCAAAAAGAGAGATCGTGGTACATGATCTATAAAGGCCTGATTTAGCCACTGACTGTCCATGTCTTCAGTGGGAAGCACACTCTGACGCAGCTAGACACGCTGCCCCTGGACACAAGGTCACTCCTGCAGCAGCTGTGGTTGTTGGCTGCTTAAATCACTCAACCCATGGGAAAGTTAAGAAATCTGGGACTTCATGTCCCCAAAAGAGAAGCATCAAGAGAAAAGAGAAATAGCATCTGACAAGCAGCTTAGTGTCCTTTTGTACCAATGTCCTTGAAATATAGATTTAAGCAGATTGAGATCACAACCATAGCCTTCTCTAAGACCAACCAGTGTCCCCTTGTCAATTGTGATTTATACTGAGATATTGCAGGGTAAGCTGGAGGGGCTACTCCCCACTGAATTTCAGTTAAGTTTAAGCATGTCTAGCAAACTGTTGGAGAAGGTTCAAGGCCAGTCCATATCATAAGCTGATTTACATGAAGATTTTTATTGCTATAGGGAGGAAGCTTTGAGCTCTGCTCTCCAGGTAAAGGAAAGCAGACGTGGGTCGTCTGCCCCTGTCAGGCCCCCATTTAAGTACTGTGGAGAGGGCTTCCGAAAGAGGCAGAAGGCACCACGGCCTGAAGCCCGCAGTGGCTTGTGGAAGGCCCTGTGTTAGCAGTGGGGCAGAGTGCACGAAGGATGATCCTCTCCATTCACCCCTGGAGCATGGCAAGGTGGTGAACCTGGAGGAAATGTGGGACCATGAAGTCATCTCCTGGGACTTCGGGGACAGGGAACCAGCAGCCAGACCCACTTTGCTCGCAGACTGTGTTGTAGCAGCCGAGCCTCCTCACATGGGTGATGGCTGAGGATCACTATGTGGGAATGGAAGAGGGGGCCCAATACAATTCTGAAGCTCCTCTAAAACACCTTCAGAGATCCCAGAAGTAACTAGCAGATGTCTTTTACAGAGGCAGAGAAAGAATTTGACCTCTTTTACATGGAATGAGAACTAAATTTGCAATTTTCTAAATCAAAGTTTGGGAAACCTGGCCCAAACTTGTACTGGTACATCAAGGAGAGGCTGACCCAATCGAGAGCTACTCAGCAGCTCCTGGGAAATGATAGGCAGGTCCACGTGGTCTTCAAGGGCCCCAGACTTCAGGCAGACCCTGGCTCAGTGGAACCTGCTGCCTCCGGTGTGGACAGTGAACTTCCTTCCAAGGCCAGTTATTCAAAATTTGACTTTAAAGATTTCCAGCTCATTTTAGGGGGTCTTAACTCTTATGCAGAGTACATCATGAGAAACGCTGGGCTGGAAGAAGCACAAGCTGGAATCAAGATTGCTGGGAGAAATATCAATAACCTCAGATATGTAGATGATACCACCCTTATGGGGGAAAGTGAAGAGGAACTTTTTGAAAAGCCTCTTGATGAACGTGAAAGAGGAGAGTGAAAAAGCTGGCTTAAAGCTCAACATTCAGAAAACGAAGATCATGGCATCTGGTCCCATCACTTCATGGGAAATAGAAGGGGAAACAATGGAAACAGTGACAGACTTTATTTTTCTGGGCTCCAAAATCACTGCAGATGGTGATTACAGCCATGAAATTAAAAGACGCTTACTCCTTGGAAGGAAAGTTATGACCAACCTAGATAGCATATTCAAAAGCAGAGACATTACTTTGCCAACAAAGGTCTGTCTAATCAAGGCTATGGTTTTGCCAATGGTCATGTATGGATGTGAGAGTTGGACTGTGAAGAAAGCTGAGTGCCAAAGAATTGATGCTTTTGAACTATGGTGTTGGAGAAGACTCTTGCGAGTCCCTTGGACTGCAAGGAGATCCAACCAGTCCATCCTAAAGGAGATCAGTCCTGGGTGTTCATTGGAAGGACTGATGCTAAAGCTGAAACTCCAATACTTTGGCCACCTCATGCGAAGAGTTGACTCATTGGAAAAGACTCTGATGCTGGGAGGGATTGAGGGCAGGAGAAGGGGACGACAGAGGATGAGATGGCTGGATGGCATCACTGACTCTATGGACATAAGTTTGGGTAAACTCCGGGAGTTGGTGATGGACAGAGAGGCCTGGCGTGCTGCGATTCATGGGGTCACAAAGAGTTGGACACGACTGAGTGACTGAACTGAACTGAACTGAACTGAACTCATAAACTTGCTTTGAATTTTGCACCTTTATGGTTACCTATTCTATAACTAGCATAGGTGCAAAAATAAGGATCTTTGTTGCTCTAAACCTGAGTTTCTAGATTTAGAAGATAAAATACAGGACATATAGTTAAATTTGAATTTCATATACAATAAATAATATTCAGTATAAAAATTAGTATGCAATATACTAAAAATTATTCATTATTTATAAAAAATTTTAAGCTTCACTGACTGCCCTTTGTTTTATCAGGCAACCTTATTCTGAAAAGATCTTTCCCTAGAGAGCAGAGCAGCAAAACATCTGGAATAAAGGAAAGGTTCTGTGGTCCTGTTTCCTACTAAGTAAAACTGTAGCGGCCGACTAATCAGTCTTTCTTGAAATGTACTTCCCAAAAGGATTTAAATGGTATAAAGTAAAAAGCACAGACAAGCAGCCCATTAAAATAGAAATAGAAATTCGAAAGAAATAGAAAGGGCTGAGGAAGTTTGAACTCCAAAAGCCATATGATTGTGGTTGATTTTTACTTTGCTTCTTAACTTCTTGGTGGCCCAAAGCCAAAAGAAAACTTGGTCTGATACAAGGACCCAGGCAACCAAGGCTTTTGTTTGGTCCCAATTCTTGGAGGCCTTTATCATAAGGGTCATTAGGAGACCTCCCTAAGCCGGGAAGATCCCCTGGAGAAGGAAATGGCAACCCACTCCAGCATTCTTGCCTGGAGAATCCCATGGACAGAGCCTGGTGGGCTACAGTCCACGGGGTCACAAAGAGTTGGACACGACTGAGTGACTTCACACACACATACATAAAACAGCATGCTAGCCAGTGTGGTCCCAAGGGAAGGCAGCTTAGGGAGGCCAAACCCCTGGAACACCTGGCCCGAGGCTCAGCTTGGCCTCACCCTGTCACTTCCGCTCTTTCATCTCATTTATTCATCTGGAATGTGACTTGCCACACTAAACACCTTACAAATATCAGATATTATCACTAGAGCTAGGACTAAGGACACCAAGACCAGTAATAATAATAGCGTGTTCTACGAGGGTTTTATGAAACACACATAAGCACTCTTCAAATGACTGTTATTACATTCACTCTTGATTTAAAAGACTAGGACACAACATTAAAAACCAATACAATATTGTAAAGTAATTAACCTCCAATTAAAATAAATAAATTTATATTAAATAAATAAATAAATAAAATGTAATTCAACAAAGGCCTTTTTGGCAAGGTAGGTCAAAAAACGAAAGCCATTCCTGGCTGACCACCTGTCTCTTGAGCTTCTCAAACAAGTGATGCTCACGGCTGTGGCATCACAGAGCACAGGGATGTCAATGAGTCTTTCCTTTACCATTACTAGATAATCTCTGCAGCCTGGCACCTGAGAGTAAGTTATCTTGACCTAAAAGCAAGCCACAAGCAAATGCGAGTGCCCATCCAAACCCAAGGCAGAACTGCAGGCCGAACTTCTTTCTTTTCTTTTTTTAAATTTTGATCTTATTTCCCTGACCAGGGATTGGACCCACACTCACTGCAGTGGAAGCTCAGAGCCTTAACCACTGGACCGCCAGGGAAGTCCCTAAACTTCTTTCAAGGAATTGGCAATGGTTGGCCAGAGTGGTAAGAGAAGGAAAGATATGTGTCTGTGGATACCACTGGATTTGCAGATAGGCTATGGAATGCAAACGCTTAGTCACTGCGAATTGGCTGCCGGGAGCCTAGTGTATCAATGTGACTATCACTGGGTCCTTTCTGCATCAGCCACGTTCATATGGGGACCTCTTCCCTTTCAAAGCAGACGGTCAGAGGGCTGGCTCTCCTTTTGCTCACAGAGTTCCTAGAAAAAAGTTTCCTTTTAGAAATAACTATTAATTATAATTAATATTACAGATGTAATCATTACATACTGTGCTGTTTTTATATGCCTATTTCATTAAACCCTTGTAAAAAATATGTTCTATTATTACTTCCATTTTACTGTGAGAAAATCAGTTGAAGATGATCCTTTCTACCTAGTGAGTAGGGGAAAAAAAAGACCCTGGGACTCTGGAAAAGAACACTGTTCAATTTTCTATTCTTATTGATTTACAAATCTGGTTTACTTTAACTAGAAGAGGTACGAGGCCTGAGGACTGATTGATTATTCACAAATATAAATAATGATTGCGTACCTGCTAAGAGAGGAGTTTTAAGCTAATTACATAAGGAATGTGCAGATGGCTGCTGTCCACACAGGCTTGCACTCTAGTACGTCTACAAATTAACCAAGATAGCATATCCATGCCTTCAGGAAGGTGTGACCTTGGGTCACCTCCCTCTGACTAACAGCCTTTGTGGTGGTAAATTTAAATATCAAAGGCGCCCTAGGTGCCTGATTGAGTCCCCCAGGTCCATCTAGGTCCCCAGGCCAACAAAGGTCCGTCTAGTCAAAGCTATGGTCTTTCCAGTAGTCATGTATGGATATGAGAGTTGGACTATAAAGAAAGCTGAGCTCTGAAGAATTGGTGCTTTTGAACTGTGGTGTTGGAGAAGACTCTTGAGAGTCCCTTAGACTGCAAGGAGATCAAACTAGTCCGTACTAAAGGAAATTAGTCCTGAATATTCATTGGAAGGACTGATGCTGAAGTTGAAACTCCAATACTTTGGCCACCTGACATGAAGAACTGACATTGGAAAAGACCATGATACTGGAAAAGATTGAAGGCAGGAGGAGAAGGGGACGACAGAGGATGAGATGGTTGGATGGCATCACCAACTCAATGGATGTGAGTTTGAGTAAACTTCGGGAGTTGGTGATGGACAGGGAAGCCTGGCGTGCTGCAGTCTGTGGGTCGCAAAGGGTCAGACATGACTGAGTGACCAAACTGAACTGAACTGAGTCCCCCAGGAAAAGGAGGGTTTAGAGACCAAATGTAACTCTCCAGGCCTCAGATAGTTTGGTCCAGCTGGCAGGCTGTTTTGAGGGCACTTTTGAATGAGGTTCTTGATCCTTCCGGATACATGCAGGCCCTTCAGACTTCAGAAGTTCTGAGTGATCCCATCACTGAGGGGATCACTGGCTGGCCCTATTTTGCATCAAGAAGAGTGACTGTCACCCCTCGGGCAGAGAACAGAGGAGCAAGTGTGAGGAGAAAAGAGGAGCTCTGTAACTCATTCTGAAAATGGGCTGCATCAGTCAGTGGAGTGAGGGTGGAGGCCGCAATGTGCGGTGGCACTTCTCTCTCGACAGAGGGCACCCCGTAGCCAGATCTGGGAGCCAGGGGTCACCACCAGGAGCCCTCTGGGGGGAAGACCAGTGGGCCCTCCCTGGGACCACAGAGCCCTACTGCTGGGATTTGGGGCAACCTGAAACTTCCTCAGCGGGGACACCCTGGTTCTCCCTGTTTCCCCAGCCAGTGGCCTGCCCTCCAGAGCCTTCTCCCTTTGCTTTGCGTATGTCTCGCATTTTTAAACAGCACTTTCTCAGAACAGATGCTTCTTCCCTCCTTCCTGGTGGCCTTTCTGCACAAACAGCAGATTGCCTGCTTCTGTCAGCTTAATGGAGGAAAGGAGAGAAACATGCTAATCATGCTATTTTTCTCTTCCTTCTGCCTGCAATAGCTACGTGAGCCAAGGGCCCTCTCTCCTCTTCAGTCTTTCTCTGTGCTTAACTCCCCAGGCAGGAGATGTCCCTTGGGACATCTCACCAAGCCTGCTTCCACTTTGGCCAGTGGGGTTCTTTTTTAACAGATACCCTTTTACCCTAGATCTCTGCTTCCTTTGACCTCCTAGGAGTCAGGTTGCCTTGCAGTCTTTGATAATGTCTTTATTTCAGAGTCCCCTGTAGATTAAAGACTGAGTTGAAATTTATGGAGGCCACCAGCACCAGAGAAGAGTGAATCACCATAAGACGGCATCTAAAGTTATGCTAGCGCCTCCTTCTCCTGGGGCTGCTGCAGCACACAGCTCCAGGGGGCATCTTTCACACAGGGATGTGCACCTATCTGATAGTCATGCACAGATGTCATATAAAACAAGCACAATGCTCAGTCATAAAACAGACATAGTAGTTGTAGTAGTTTGTCGCTCAGTCGTGTCCGACTCTTTGCGACCCCATGGACTGTAGCCTACCAGGCTCCTCCCTACATGGGGTTCTCCAGGCAAGAGTACTGGAGTGGGTTGCCATTTCAATTCTGGGGCTTTTTGCTCATTATGACGACTGTAGCAGTTTTGAAATATCATATAGATTCCCCTCCATTGCTCTCTGCTTGGTGCCATAAACTCACGGGTAGCCCACCCACTGAGGGGTCCAGCACTGAGCAAACCTGCCGGAAGGTTAGGTGCCCCCATGAGAATGAGAACAGGTACAACCCTGAGAAGCAGAAGGGTGAGAAGAGCATCAGGATCTCCCTTCTAGAAGAGTGACTCACATCTGAGAGGACCGCATCTGAGAGGATCTGAAATGGAAACAGGATAGACTCCAAGACTTCTACCAGCCTTGCCCAGTTGTTAAGTGATGTCCCACACCACGGTCATGGGGATTCTCTGCCTCTTCAATACAGAATTTGCCCCCCAGACCTACCTTTGTGGGGGCAGTGCTGAGTAACATTGGCCAAGCAGGTCTCCTCCCACTTCCCAGCAAAGCGGAAAGATGGGCTACAGCAGGGGTCTCGAGTCAGAGTGCAGGTGTGTCACTTGGTGCCTAGCCAAGGAAACCAAACCACACAAGTACTTAAAGCAGAGAGGATTTAATACAGGAAATAAGTTACACAGGTTTCTTGGCTGCGGTCCCAGGAGAGTCAGAGACAAGGATTCCAGTGCAAGCAGTTTCACAGAGAGGTGACCCCAGGGAATACAAATAGAGAAGTAATGGGATGGGCAAGAGAAGGAAACCAGTTTGAAGGGCCCATTAGCAAACATATTCCCAGTGTGGAGAGAGAGCGCAATCCCATGGAACCCCGGAAGCCAGTGTAGCCTCAGGGTTAGCCCAGCCCCCATGGAGAGGGGGAGATGGGGTGTTTCTGTATCAACACTCCTGAATGAGTGTTGAGTTGAGGCTACTTCTGGGAACATTCATTCTCCAGCTTGCGCTAGACATAGGTTGAGCATGTTAAAGTGTTTAGTGAGTCTCAGATGTTCCAGTAAGTAGCCTTGGGTTACTTAGAAGATAAGTGTGGGGTGCCTTAGTGTCTGCTTTGGCAGGTGATGGAAGAGTTGAGAAGCCAAATGAAAGACAGTGAGCAAGAGCCGAAAGGGTCTCCTACTTCTAGGCTGGAAAGGCGACAGTGGGAAGCCAGGTTCCTGGATCCAGGGGTTAGGATCATGGCTAGCAAACGGAACCAAGAAGAGAGAGATGGTCTTGCAGGAGCAGAAAAATGGAGAAGATGCAGCAACTGCCAGAGAGACACTGCCCAGGATGGAAGTAGGAGGAAAATAACCTTGGCTCTTCTCTTCCTCCCTTTAGTTTCTCACCAGAGATCTAACCTAGTAGGGAGCCAGCGAACAGGGGAGTTGGAAAGTGGAGTCTACAAGGGCTGGTGCCCACCCCCTCACCCTCCACCTTCTAAAGCCCCTCACCTCCACCTGTGTTACAGAGCAAAGCAAGGGAAGAGCAAGGAAAAGATTTAAATGTAAACTGGCCTAGGATGGCCCTGGAGGGCATGAAATCAGTTTCCCTCACCACCTCCTCTCTGCACGCACTCCTACACTAGCAGATGGAGAAGAGCTCCAGGTGAGGGTCTCTCAGCCCCCAGGGAGCACAGACGCCTTGGAATGTGAGCGATCAGGCCTCCCTCCTAAGTGGGCAACAAGGTAGTAACTCCAGTGTTCATGAACCACAGGATCCATTCGTGTTGACCCCAGATCCCTAAGAGTGGGGCAGAGGACCACACGGGATCTGGAGGAGGGCAGCTTCGATTTCCACTGTAGGAACTGGGGGCCTCAGAAGTGCTGAGGGAACAGTACAAAGACTGCTGTGGTAAAGATGCGGTGTTACCACAAACCCATCCACGGTTCGGCTGCATTTTCTAAACTATATCCTGCTGCTGCTGCTGCTGCTAAGTCACGTCAGTCGTGTCCGACTCTGTGCGACCCCAGAGACGGCAGCCCACCAGGCTCCCCCGTCCCTGGGATTCTCCAGGCAAGAACACTGGAGTGGGTTGCCATTTCCTTCTCCAATGCACGAAAGTGAAAAGTGAAAGTGAAGTCGCTCAGTCGTGTCCGACCCTCAGCGACCCCATGGACTGCAGCCCACCAGGCTCCTCCATCCATGGGATTTTCCAGGCAGGAGTACTGGAGTGGGGTGCCATAAATATAATAACTGAATATCTCTTCTGATAGATTCAAAATGTGTGCTGGCATATTACAAACTCTGAGAAGCCCTAAAACATTTCTCAAAACATCCTTCAGTCTGGAATGCCACCCCTTCCCATTTTTCTCAATGTGGAGTACCTTTTACAATCTCAAGGGAAAAATATTCCATAGCACAAAGCTTAAGAAATACTAAAGAATCCTCAGTAAGAAGAGTGTTGATATGTCTAGGACAAGGACTTTATACAGTTTCTGGTAGGGTCGTGAACTAAAAAAAAGTATGATAAGCAACTAAATATCAGAAAAACCGCCAGAGTGCTGAGGCCAGCTTGCACTGGCTTGTGAGAACCAGTGTTAAATTTCCTAGAATTTCAAGAGCTGGTTGATAAAACAGCCATTATTAAAAATAAAGTCATATGTGCTTATAATTAAATATGTTTTGTTAAAAACAGAGGTAATAAATACTCAGAACTCATTCCTGTGTAATTATTTTACGATTATCTGGTCCGTGGATGATTTAGGTCCATTGCGGTACAGTGGAAACGCTGTATAGTGGTGAAATAATGTGCTTCCCAACTTCCTGTTCAGTGAAGTCCCATTGGTAGCTTAAAATCAGTCAGGAGTACTTTACTACAGAAATCAGAAAATGCTATAGTTCAAGGTTTGACTTCTCATTTTATCATTTGTCTAGACTTTCAAAAAAATTAAATGTTAATGTAGATTAAACTTAAAAGCTGTTGTTCTATAGACAATGCTCTGTGAATAACACAAACACATAAAATGAGGAAATATTCTTCCAATATGCAAAAACTATAAACTGATTCAGCAAAGGAATTGCTAACATCACTGATGAATAAGTGAGGTTCTGACATGCACAGTACCAAAGCTGAAAGAGGTTTCAGTTTAGTGGATGTAATCTGTACAAGGGAAAGAAATCATTGAACAATAGATTACATATCAGAGAAATGATGATAAATTGATCGGGGAAAGAGAAGACTGGATGCAGCTCCATTTGTTAAATCATGGTTCAGTTGCAACCATAGCTTGGCTGCAGATACAAGAGCTCAGCAAAAATCGACCGAAGCATTTCATGAGAATCAATTGGTTATATGGAATTTACAGTAAGGAGTATTGTATATTTTATTATTATTTGTACATTGTGTGCTGCACATCCTTTACACCAGTAACGTTTATAATAAACTTACACACATACATATTGAGTGGTTCCTTTTTCCCTAGAGAGCTGGTTGTTAAACCTTTAACAGGACACCGCAAATGAAGTACATTCATTTAAAGGAGATTCTGCCCCATAGATTATACTGTATTGAGACACTGAAGATGTCATCTGATACAGATCTCTCTGAGCTTCCCAGTGGTGCTAGCGGTAAAGAATCATCTGTCAGTGCAGGAGATGTAAGAAATATGGGTTTGATCTCTGGGTTAGGAAGATCCCCAGGATGAAGGCATGGAAACCCATTCCAGTATTCATGCCTGACAGAATTGCAGGGTTGCAAAGCACATGACTGAAGCAAATTAGCATGCACGCGCAGATAGCTCTCTACACGGTAGAGTACTGTCTCTCATCCAAAGAATCACACGCCAGTGTTTCTTTCAATGTAATCCATTAAGTATTTCTTGAGCACCTATTGTGTGCTAGAGAGGTTTCAATAAATTATGAAGTCTTAGAATTTAAGAAATATTTGAGCTTAACGTTCTCATTTTTCAATTTGAGCTAAAACAGAATATAAAATTCCTCATGTAAAGTGTACAGTTCAGTGGGGTTTCTTTTAGTATCTTCACAATGTTATGCAACTGTCACTACTATCTAGTTTCAGAACATTTTTTTATCCTCCTCCCAAAAATAATCCACCTGCAAAGCAGAAGACGCAGGAGACATGGGTTTTATCCCTGGATTGGGAAGATCCCCTGGAGATGAAAATGGCAACCCACTCCAGTATTCTTACTGGAAAACCCCATGGACAGAGGAGCCTGGTGGGTTACAGTCCATGGGGTTGCAAAGAGTCCAATACGACTGGGCACGCACTCAACTCAACTCAAAGAAATCCTGTACCAATTAAGTAGTTACTCCACATTTCTCCCTCCCGCTAGCCCCTGTCAAGCACTCATCTACCTTGTCTCTCCATAGACTTGCCAGCTCTAGACATTTCATGTAAATGAAAAATGTCGTTTACGTTGAAATACTGCAACACATGGCTTTCGTCTCTGGAATGCTTGCAAGGTTCACCCACGTCCTGTGTCCTTTTGACAGCTTTATTCTTTCTTATGGCTGAATATATCTGTGGGGTGGATATACCACATTTTAAAATTCATTTGTATTCACTCATCAGTTGATGTACATTGAGTTTCAACTCTTTTGGCTATTGTGAAAAGTGTTGCTAAGGATGTTCATGTACAAGTTTTTGTTTGAACATGTTTTCAGTTCTCTTAGGTGTGGAATTGCTAGGGAATACGGTAAGAATTTTTAAAGGAACTGTTGGACTATTTTCCACCGCAGCTCACCATTTGACATTCTCACCAGCCATGTATGAGGCAAACACTTCAATTTGAAATGGAGGATTCTGCAGCCCAGGAAGATTAAGTGACCTGCATACAGTCATGAGAGAACCAGAGCTACAATCCAGTCACCTGTGTACACGTGGTGCTCCTTTTACCAGTGGCCTGCTCAAAGGCCAATACAAGACGCTCTTTCTTCTGTATAACTTAGGACAGGAAAGTAGGCATTGTAGGAAAAACTTTTCAATATTGATGAAAACAAAAAGGATGAGTTTTCAGGTAAGCTGAGCTCACCATAAAATTAAATTAGTCAGAATCCCCACCTTGTTCCCTTACTAACACCTGCCCTCTCGCTTCACCCTCACCGACCCAACTTCTCAAAGTTCTGCTCTATAAATGTCAACTCTCCAATAACACACCAATAACTTTCCAATAACACTCAGGATTAACACCCCAAACAGTAAGATCACTGTTAGCACCCACATTTAAGGTACTTTTCCAAGAGCTAAGCCCTAAGTCTTTATCCTTCTTTTAGTCCTTGTTTTGTCACTCTTTTCCCAGGCTCTTATGAAAGCAGCTTCTCGGGTCTCAGGGATTCCTCAGTGGGGATATCTATATCCTATCAGTCCCCAGACAACTATTCAAACAAAGACTAGTCACATGGTTCTCCAGTTGTAAATAACACCAAGCATTTCTCAGGGTTCAAACCCTTCCTGACTTAGGCTCCTCCTCCCTTCCCAGTTAATATCTACACTCAGTCACTCAGTTAGCACTCAAGCCGGACCAAAAGAACTGAGATCTTGCAACATGTCCAGCATCTTCATGCTTTCAAGATTTTTTAAAATCATAGTTAATCCAAAAAAACAAGTGTCAGTTCTGGTATTCAAATTAACACATTTCCTGCTTTCAAAGATCAAACTCACAGGTTTCATTGTAGGTGAAACTCTCATTAAGCAGATTATAACGATAGAAGCTGATAAAGAAAATAATAGATTTGCAAAGTGCAGAAGTAGAGCAAAATGAGAAATTATTAACTCTCTCTAGGAGTAGTGCACAAAAAGCTTCACAGAGGATGTAATAAAGGCTTTGAAGGATGAAGAGAAGTCTACTGAGTAAGCATGGAGGAAAAACAGTCCAGGCAGAAGGAAACAGCCATTGAAAAGGCAGAGAGGCAAAAACAGAAAGACACGTGAGAGCAGTTCTGGAGAGCTGGGCAGAAAGAGACAGACTGGAGAATAACAGGAATTGGCCCTGGTCTGTGGGTGAGGGATAAAGGCCTTGTGTGCTAACTAAAGAGTGTGCACTTAGCTTTAAGCAGAGGACGTGTGTTTAGCTAGCTAACTTGGGGATCACGTTAGAAGTGGATTTGAAGGGCTCCAAAGAATGGAGTTTTCCAAATTTGCTGGCATATTGAGTGCAGCACTTTCACAGCATCATCTTTTAGGATTTGAAATAGCTCAACTGGGATTCCATCACCTCCACTAGCTTTGTCCGTAGTGATGCTTTCTAAGGCTCACTTGACTTCACATTCTAGGATGTCTGGCTCTAGGTGAGTGATCACACCATCGAGATTATCTGGGTCATGAAGATCTTTTTTTGTACAGTTCTTCTGTGTATTCTTGCCACCTCTTCTTAATATCTTCTGCTTCTGTTAGGTCCATACCGTTTCTGTCCTTTATCGAGCCCATCTTTGCATGAAATGTTCCCTTGGTATCTCTAATTTTCTTGAAGAGATCTCTAGTCTTTCCCACTCTGTTGTTTTCCTCTATTTCTTTGCATTGATTGCTGAGGAAGGCTTTCTTATCTCTTCTTGCTATTCTTTGGAACTCTGCATTCAGATGCTTATGTCTTTCCTTTTCTCCTTTGCTTTTCGCTACTCTTCTTTTCACAGCTATTTGTAAGGCCTCCTCAGACAGGCATTTTGCTTTTTTGCATTTCCTTCCATGGGGATGGTCTTGATCCCTGTCTCCTGTACAATGTCACGAACCTCCGTCCATAGTTCATCAGGCACTCTGTCTATCAGATCTAGTCCCTTAAATCTATTTCTCACTTCCACTGTATCATCATAAGGGGTTTGATTTAGGTCATACCTGAATGGTCTAGTGGATTTCCCTGCTGCTGCTGCTGCTAAGTCGCTTCAGTCGTGTCTGACTTTGTGTGACCCCATAGACAGCAGCCCACCAGGCTCCCCGTCCCTGGAATTCTCCAGGAAAGAACACTGGAATGGGTTGCCATTTCCTTCTACAATGCATGAAGATGAAAAGTGCAAGTGAAGTCGCTCAGTCGCGTCCAACCCTCAGCGACCCCATGGACTGCAGCCTTCCAGGCTCCTCCATCCATGGGATTTTCCAGGCAAGAGGACTGGAGTGGGGTGCCATTGCCTTCTCCAGGGGATTTCCCTACTTTCTTCAATTTAAGTCTGAATTTGGCAATAAGGAGTTCATGATCTGAGCCACAGTCAACTCCTAGTCTTGTTTTGGCTGACTGTATAGAGCTTCTCCATCTTTGGCTGCAAAGAATATAATCAATCTGATTTCAGTGTCGACCATCTGGTGATGCCCATGTGTAGAGTCTTCTCTTGTGTTGTTGGAAGAGGGTGTTTGCTATGACCAGTGCATTCTCTTGACGAAACACTATTAGCCTTTGCCCTGCTTCATTCTGTACTCCAAGGCTAACTTTGTCTGTTACTCCAGGTGTTTCTTGACTTCCTACCTTTGCATTCCAGTCCCCTATAATGAAAAGGACATCTTTTTTGGGTGTTAGTTCTAAAAGGTCTTGTAGGTCTTCATAGAACCATTCTACTTTAGCTTCTTCAGCAGAGTACATCATGAGAAACGCTGGGCTGGAAGAAGCACAAGCTGGAATCAAGATTGCTGGGAGAAATATCAATAACCTCAGATATGCAGATGACACCACCCTTTTGGCAGAAAGTGAAGAGGAACTCAAAAAAGCCTCTTGATGAAAGTGAAAGAGGAGAGTGAAAAAGTTGGCTTAAAGCTCAATATTCAGAAAACGAAGATCATGGCATCTGGTCCCATCACTTCATGGGAAATAAATGGGGAAACAGTGGAAACAGTGGCTGATTTTATTTTGGGTGGCTTCAAAATCACTGCAGATGGTGACTGCAGCCATGAAATTAAAAGACACGTACTCCTTGGAAGGAAAGTTATGACCAACCTAGATAGTATATTCAAAAGCAGAGACATTACTTTGCCAACAAAGCTCTGTCTAGTCAAGGCTATGGTTTTTCCAGTGGTCATGTATGGATGGGAGAGTTGGACTGTGAAGAAAGCTGAGCACTGAAGAATTGATGCTTTTGAACTGTGGTGTTGGAGAAGACTCTTGAGAGTCCCTTGGACTGCAAGGAGATCCAACCAGTCCATCCTAAAGGAGATCAGTCCTGGGTGTTCACTGGAAGGACTGATGCTGAAGCTGAAACTTCAATACTTTGGCCACCTCATGCGAAGAGTTGCTCATTGGAAAAGACCCTGATGCTGGGAGGGATTGGGGGCAGGAGGAGAAGGGGACGACAGAGGATGAGATGGCTGGATGGCATCACCGACTCAATGGATGTGAGTTTGAGTAAACTCTAGGAGTTGGTGATGGACAGGGAGGCCTGGCATGCTGTGATTCATGGGGTCGCAAAGAGTCGGACAAGACTGAGCGATTGAACTGAACTGAACTGAACTGAAAGAATGGAGGCAACAAGATTCATACTGCAGTCCAAGTAAGAGATGTTAGGTTAGGTTAGTGAAGTCGCTCAGTCATGTCTGACTCTTTACAACCCCATGGACTGTAGCCTACCAGGCTACTCTGTCCATGGCATTTTCCAGGCAAGAGTACTGGAGTGGGTTACCATTTCCTTCTCCAGAGGATCTTCCCAACCCAGGGATTGAAGCCAGGTCTCCCAAATTGTAGGCAGACGCTTTACCGTCTGAGCCCCTAGGGAAGTCTGAGTCAGAGATGATGATGGGCTAACTAAGGCAGTGCTCCAACAATTTCACCACTTGTCCACCTGCAAAGCTCCTGGTGGAATGAACCACTGCCTCTCCTGTTACCCAGGCTTTGTACAGACCTCTCCCACAACACTCCCTTTATGGAAGGAGTTTTCTGTAATGCATCATCTTCAGTCCACCTCCAAACCACAGCTCTGAGAAGGCAGTACCCAGACACCCTGTATCCCCAGCATTCACTATCCTCTCACTTCCTACAGCACTTCTCAAACTTTTATTAGGGTGCAGAATTTGGTCAGTAGGTTCTTGCATGGAGGTGAGAATTTGCATATCTAGCGAGCTCCCAGCTGCGTGCCAGCAAGGGCTTAGCACACAGACTTGTTGACTGAACAAGAACTGTTCCTGGAACCTAGGCTTACAGAGCACATCCCTGCCCTGCTTCCTGGCCTTCAAAAAACGGCTTCATGCCACATGCAACTGGATCCTCAGACAAGGGAGAAATATTCTGGTGAAAATTCTTTCTAACCAAACCCCTTATCTTTACTAGAAATGCACTCCATTGTTGAGTCAGAATGGCGGGCAAGCCCAGATCCTTTGGATGGACACAAGTAACAGGGGACAGAACCAATCGGCCCTCAATATACTAATGAACGTCCTTGGTCGGCAGAGGGCTCTTGAATAATTGATGAAGGGGACTGTTTGGTGTTTGCTGCGGCTCTGGCTGACATTGCTTATTATGGGCGATGATTCACTCTCTTCTACGGAACAAATTGTTTCAAGGTCTCACTCCATTTCCCTTGTCTTTTAAAAGAAAAATATAAAGCATGCACCTGTGGAATCCAAATGCATGCAACTGTGTCTAGAATATAAATAAGAGAATTAATTTATGTCCTACAGCCCATAATAGAAGAGCTCAGAGGACTCTGCCAGGGGGCTGAACTTTAGGAAAGACTTCTTTTCTCAGAGAAGAGGAGAGATATAGTTGTGTCAAATTTCTGCTGGCTGCAAAGATTTCAAGAGCAGCATGAATTGAAATGAGACCATTTTTTCCCAAGAACTCTTGTTATTTACTAGGTTTGGCAAGGGGACAATTGGTATTCAAATTGTATGCCTATATTTTAGATCGTGCATCTGGAAGCTAATTCAGTGTGTCCAGTTCTTATTAGCCAAGTGTCTCTTAATGCTTAGGGTTGCCTTGTAAATTGGGACAGGAACAGTTTAATATTGCTCTCAAAGTCTGATGGTTTAGCAAGCACATATCAAGGTGCTATGTCTCCCCTATATCCCTTCTCTGTCTCCCAAGTTTAGAAATTTCTGTTTTATCTTTCCAATTTATCATTTTGATGAAAATACACCCATCTGTTTTGTAAAAATAAGTAAAATCAACAGTTTCACCAGACACACTTCTGTGGTGGTTCACCTGTGTGCAGATTCAGCCTTGGTGAAACCTTTAACCAGAGAAGAAGGTAATGGCCTGGTACCCTGGGGTACATGGTCTCTTCTTTATACAACCAGAGAAACTCCAAAACTGAGAGGGTCAGGCGGTTCAGCAAATCCTGACTGTGCTGTGGTCCAAACATAAGCCCTGGAAAACATCATCCACCCCTCTCTCGTCCCAAATCCACTCAAATGTGCAGATGTTAATATGGCTCGACCCAGTCCCCAGAGTGTAATCTGAATCGGGTTGGGCTCAAAAGCTGGACCCAGCTGTGGCTCTCTCCTGATTGTCATGGCCTTGAACTGACCCGGGCTCTGGGACACTGTACAAGAGACAGATGTCCCTGCCAAACTGGAACAAACCAACCCCAAGAATCCCAGAGACCCAGAACAACCAACACTTGGTGGAGCTGGATCGCCAGAAAAAAAAAAAAAAAAGCAGTCTTCTTTACTTTGATTCTGGCCACATTCTTAGGATATAATGAGTCAGTGGCTCTTTGAGGGTAGAAGATCTTTGCTTTAGAATCTTTGTCCCACTACTTTCCTATGAGATTTACAGTAGTTGACTACATGTAGAAGCTAGAAACATAGTGGAAAGGCAGAGATCCTCAGCCTGTTCTCTCTCATTCTTTGGCCTCGCCATCATTTACTGTCTATTGCTGAAATTTGGACTGGCTGGAAAGCTCCATGAAGTTCATCTGGAAGAAGCAGTGTCTGCACAGCATTCTTTTCTCTTATGACTGATTCTAAAGCAACTGAGGATGTTGGTCCAGATTCTCACACCCTCAGTTTATCTGGCGAGCTCCTGCATTCAGCCTCCAGAGCATCTGCTTGGACATTGCAGGCCTCATCCCTAACCTAGCCTCTGGCTTCTAATTTCTTTTTGATGAGACCTTAAGGGGTGGTCTGCTCTGCCTTCATTCCCACCTCCATCATGGTTTTCAAGCCCAGGTTCCCTTTAGCATCCGAAGGTATCCTGTGTACCACAGAGATGGTGTGGACAAGAACAAGATGAGAGCACATTCTGGGGAAGGAGGCCATGCCAGACAAGGCTGCCGGCTGCTCCTCCGCAGTCCGCTCTCAGCAGCAAGGCCTGCTGCTGCTGAGGAGCCTTCCTCAGACTGAGCACCTCTGGGGACTTAGAAAAGTGGATCCCAGATGCCAGTGTTGGGGTAGAACCTACAGCCTACAGGTCAGGAAGTCGCCATCTGCCTGATACTTGACTCCCACTGTCACTATCCTTCCCTATAGCCAGGTAGGAGGTTCCTGAATAGCTTGTATTAGACTGGATATTCTGAGAAGCGAATGTCAAGCAAAGATTAAAGCCATAAGGATTTTATTAGTGGAGGTGCCTGAATGAAAAAAATACAACGGGAACCAGAGAAAGCTAGGAGAGTACCATCAAAATGCAATTCTGACCCTAAATAACAGACAGAAGGAGCAGATTGGGGGAAGGCATCCTAGACTGCCATGTGATTCAAGGAAGTTTCAGCAAAACCTTTGGGAGGTTCTTGGCCCCAGAGTCAGCTGGCAAAGTGGTCCCATATTTCCCTGCACTGAGTCTGCTTCAGCACCCTCGCCACAGGTGGTCACTGGCAGGGAGCAGCCTATAGGAGGCACCCCCTCAGTGCAGACACAGTGGTGGTGTTTGTTCTTCCCACCTCTGTGAGCTCAGCAATTTAATCTACCCTGTCTCAGCCTAGCACACCCACAGAACAGGAGAGAAAGGACAACCAGACATCTCAGTGGAGGCAGGCCAGAACAGGAAGAAGCCGCAGTTGGAAAGCAGGAAGCTGCAGAAACTCAACCTGCCTCCTGTGGGCACCTGGGACAGCCACTGGACCAGTGCTCACGGTCCAGCTAGTCTTGGTGGAAAGGAGAGGCCTATGTGCTGTGTCTGTAGCATTTTATTGTAACCTAAAACTTTAGCTCTATTGATATTAAAAACCCAATCAATACAAGCACTCAGGAATTCTTCCCCGACAGCAAGGAGATCAAACTAGTCAATCATCTACTTCTGCTTCATGGACGACACTAAAGCCTTTGACTTTGTGGGTCACAACAAACTATGGAAAATTCTTTGAGAGATAGGAATACCAGACCACCTTACATGCCTCCTGAGAAATTTGTATGCAGGTCAAGAAGCAACAATTAGAACCAAACATGGAACAATGGGCTGGCTCCAAATCAGGAAAGGATGTCAAGGCTGTATACTGTCATCTTGCTTATTAAATTTATATGCAGAGTACATCATGAGATATGCTGGACTGGATGAAGCACAAGCTAGAATCAAGATTGCAGGGAGAAGTATCAATAAACTCGAATATGCAGATAACACCACCTTCATGACAGAAAGTGAAGAGGAACTAAAGAGCCTCTTGATGGAGGAGAAAGAGTGAAAAAGATGGAGGAGAGTGAAAAAGCTGGCTTATAACTCAACATTCAAAAAACTAAGACCATGACATCTGGTCCCATCACTTCATGGCAAATAGATGGGGAAACAATGGAAACAATGACAGACTTTATTTTCTTGGGCCTTAAAATCACTGCAGATGGTGACTGCAGCCATGAAATTAAAAGACGCTTGCTCCCTGGAAATAAAGCTATGTCTAGGACAGCATATTAAAAAGCAGAAACATTACTTTGCTGACAAAGTCTGTCTAGTCAAAGCTATGGTTTTTCCAGTAGTCATGTATGGATGTGACAGCTGGACCATAAAGAAGGCTGAGCACCAAAGAATTGATGCTTTTGAACTGTGGTGCTGGAGGAGACTCTTGAGAATCCCTTGGACTGCAAGGAGATCAAAGCAGTCAGTCCTAAAGGAAATCAGTCCTGAATGTTCGTGGGAAAGACTGATGCTGAAGCTGAAGTTCCAATACTTTGGCCATCTGATGCGAAGAACTGATTCATTAGAAAAGACCCTGATGCAGGGAAAGATTGAAGGCAGGAGGAGAAGGGGATGACAGAGGAGGAGATGGTTGGATGGCATCACCAACTCAATGGCTGTGAGTTTGAGCAAACTCCAGGAGATAGTGAAGGCAAGGGTAGCCTGGTGTGCTGCAGTCCATGGGATCACAAAGTCAGACACGACTTAGCAACTGAACAGGAACAACATTCTTCCCGGAAATCTATTCCCAATTTTAACTAACTCCCAGTAATACATTTAAATAAATGTTGATCAAAATTTAGGGAGGTGGGTTCCCCCCAGGAACAGATGATTTGAAGTGCCCACTGGTTCAAGGTCCCATTGTTTTCCTTTTTATTGGTAAAAACAGGAACAGATCTAAGACAGCTGGAAATGACTGTTTTGGAAAGCCCCAAGGAAATGACAAAAATACCATATAAATGGGTCCTAGAAGTTCTTAGTGACCATGTACAGCATCATGGCCACCAAACTCCTCAGTTTATCTGGGAAGTGCCTGCATTCAGCCCTGGGGCCTCTGCTTGGATAGTACAGGCCTTCATCCCTACCCTCTGGCATCTGACGTCTTTATGGTGAGACTAGGGTGTTGCCACGGAGAAGGCGATGGCACCCCACTCCAGTACTCCTGCCTGGAAAATCCCATGGACGGAGGAGCCTGGAAGGCTGCAGTCCATGGGGTCGCTAAGAGTCAGACACGACTGAGCAACTTCACTCTCACTTTTCACTTTCATGCATTGGAGAAGGAAATGGCAACCCACTCCAGTGTTCTTGCCTGGAGAATCCCAGGGACAGGGGAGCCTGGTGGGCTGCCGTTTATGGGGTCACGCAGAGTCGGACATGACTAAAGCGACTTAGCAGGGTGTTGCCATGGAAAACAATCCCAGCCGGTGGATCAGATTCAGGCTGCTTTGAGGTTTGAGTCTGGCTGGTACATATGACCTTACGGGCCAGGCTTTGTTGTGGCCATATTGTGAGATTCACAACACATACACACACGTCAAGAAGAGAGAAATCAAATGGGGGAACGCGGTACAATGATATTCCATGATTTTTTTCCCCACCCAATTCTCATTTTGGAAAATATGAGATCTGAAATTTAGAAATATTTAAGAATCATAGAATCTTCTGCTTCTCTTACATCCAGTGTGCGGTGCGTCCTTCTTTACATTGAGCAACTAGAGGAAGAAAATAAGAAAGAGGAATTTTAAAGAAGGAAAACCGTTCTATTCCAGTAATGGATCAAAGATCTGTACAAGGACATAGAAAATAGATTTATAAGAAAACAATGATTTTTAAATAGTGTCTTTTGCAACAACATGGATAAAGTTCAAAAATATTAAGTTGAGCAAAAGAAGCCCCAAAGAAACAAAAGAATATTCTGTATAGCTTCATTTATATGAAGTTAAAAACTAATTTTTGGCAATAAAAGCCAGAATTGTGGGCTTTCTGGGGAAAAGTGAGTAATAGATTAACTGGAAGGGACTATGAGGGAATCTTCTGGATTAAAGAAAAGTTCTGCATTTTGATTTGGGTGGTGGTTACACTGTTGAATACATTCAGCCGTGGGCTAAGTCTGGTTCTCCCTGGTGGGTTTCCCTGGTGGCTCAGATGGTAAAGAATTTGCCTGCAATGCTGGAGACCTGGGTTCGATCCCTGAGTCTGGAATATCCCCTGGAGAAGGAAACAGCAACCCAATCCAGTATTCTTGCTTAGAGAATTCCATGGGCAGAGGACCCTGGAAGTCCATGGGGTCTCAAAGAGTCAGACACTGAGCTACTATCACACACACAAGTCTGTTTCTCACACTCCTGAGAGACAGTTCTTAAATAATCAGGATGATTTTGAGAGCTGGTTGTTAAACCACTGCTAGCTTGAAATCAGTCATGATGGGATTATTTAAACCAGGAAAGTCAACAAATCTTACAAATCGGGCTTTGGCTTTTTTTCTAGAGAGCCAGTTTACCAGCTCATCTCTGAATACATTTGTCAAACTTCATCAACACAAGATTCAGGAAGTTTCCTATAGTTCTAGCAGTGATAAAGGTGGAGGATAAAATAGTGTCTTCAATTACGGATCTAGCTCAATGATTCATCCTTGACTTCATGCCCTCATATGTCTTTGCAAGTCCTCATGAGTTTTGTTTCCTAAAACTGAGGGTCACCATAATTATAGCAAATAGTTGATTTGGCATTGGGTACTCTTGAAGCTGATGAGCTTATTTAGTCCACATATCACCACTTTCAATATATTTATCCTGTTTCACCTCAGCTCATAAAATGTACATACACATGCACGACATATCGGTGCACCCCGCTTTTAAAAACATTTAATATGTAAAAATCTCAATATGCAAAACAGAGCAAATATTATACAACTGAACATTAACTTAGTTCACAAAGTGTTCTCATTAATTGAGTAAATCCCTCATGATTTTCATGTCTTATTTTCCTTATCTTTTGTTTTGTAAGGGATTTTTTAACCATAGAAAGGGCATGATTATTGTGTTGAATTCAAAGAGTACAAAAAGTTGCAAGAAGATGCCTTTCCCCGCACTCCATTCTGACTGCTACTCTCTAAAAGTAGTCATGGTTAAATGTTAGGACTTACCTGTCCAATTTAGTCAAGTCAAAGCTATGGTTTTTCCAGTAGTCATGTATGGATGTGACAGATGGACCATAAAGAAAGCTGAGCGCTGAAGAATTGGTGCTTTTGAACTGTGGTGTTGGAGTAGACTCTTGAGAGTCCCTTGGACTGCAAGGAGATCCAACCAGTCCATCCTAAAGGAAATCAGTCCTGAATAGTCATTGGAAGGACTGATGCTGAAGCTGAAACTCCAATACTTTGGCCACCTGATGCAAAGAACTGACTCACTGGAAAAGACCCTGATGCTGGGAAAGATTGAAGGCGGGAGGAGAAGGGGACGACAGAGGATGAGATAGTTGGATGACATCACCAACTCAATGGACATGAGTTTGAGTAAGTTCTGGGAGTTGGTGAAGGACAGGGAAGCCTGGCATGCTGTAGTCCATGGGGTCACAAAGAATCAGACATGACTGAGCAAGTGAATAGCCAATATTTTTCTATACCTACATTATACACAAATCAAAATTTGTAAATATATATACATAAATACTTTTTAAGAGAAGAAAATGGGATTATCCATAATGTCACTCAACTTGGTCTGTTACTAATATTCCATGGTCCATCTTCCATCTCAGTGTTTCAGATTAGCTCTACCTCATGCTTTTTAAAAGCTTCGTAAGATATGCATCCTATTGCTAGGCATTTAGGCTTTTTCTAAACTGTAAACATTACAAGATGCTACAGTGAACATCCTTGTATTAGATTGACTCATTTAAATTGCTGTTTTTGTATATCAAAATTGTTGATCACAGTAATTTCATATGATTCACGTTATACATTTATATTTTTATAAGATTCACTTCTTGAAGTGGGATTGATGAGTCAGAGTATATGTGCATTTTAAAATTTTGCAGCTACTACCACACTGCTCACCTAAAAGGTTATGCCAATTTATATGCCCATTTTCTCATGCCCTTGACAACACTAAAAGTTTTTCATCTTTTTCGTTTTTGCTAGAAAATTACACCTCAGTATTTTGATTTGCTTTTCTTCCATGATTATTGAGGAGGCTGAACATCTTTTCGTAGGCATCTTGCTTCCACAGTATTTAAATATCATTGGATTCTCCTATAACTCTCCAGACACACTTCTATTTTAAAAAAAGAAAATCGAACCTGTTTATAAAAGAATTTAAAAGCATGTGCCTCATTAAAATGACCTCTTTTAGGAAGCCAGAATGGATTATTTTTCTGCCTTCAATTTTCCATTTGTCTCTGTTGCGGACACACAAACACGCACTGTTTTTACTCAGAGTGGACTGCCGTGACCTCAGTCTTTGTTTTCTGAATCTGATGGGCTTTGGCTCTGAGAAGCAGACTGTAGGCTCTCAGCAAGGTGGGGCTGGCTCTGTAGCCATGTGGCCTGCCAGCCAGCAGGGGGCCTCTACAGCTCTGAAAGACCTCCTGGCCAGAGCTCCATTTTCTCACTCCTAAATAAACTTCATCTCTCTACAATGCTAGGCAATCTCGGGCTTCTGCTTAGGCAGACTAATTTACTGAATTAAAGTCGTTTGGCTTCCACCGTGGCAATTAGTATGCAAATTACCGGTATATTACCTGCTGAGTCATAAATTACATTGACAAACTTAATATTCACAGATTCAGCTTACCAGTGTGGGTAATTTTTCTATTTTTTTCAGTAGTTATAGACCAAGGCAATTCACCACCTTATTGAACCGTTACACATTAAATCAACAGTTGAAAAATTAAGCATTTTTCAAAGCATTTTGTTATGCATTTATTTCTTGCATCAAGCGGTAAAGTGGAACATTAAATATGCAATGTGTCTAAGAGTACTAAATGGCTGGTGAATACATTTAAGCCTAAAACTGTCCTTTTTAACTTTAAAAAAAGAGACACAACAAAGGAAAATCTATACCATAATATAACCTATTGACTCTCCTTCACCATCTTTAGAAGCAAATATTTCCCAGTTCGGGGTCCTGTAATTGTAAAGAACCATTAATCCTCAGTATGTGGTTCAAGCTAATGCTGCTCACAACCGGAAAAGGGCTGGTCACTAGGATTCAAGCTTTATAAATCGTCACCAAGGTATTTAGCTATGGCATAGCATAGAACTTTGGTCATTAACTCATTAAATTTCTTATATTCACTTTACTTTTTTTTCCTCCTGTGTAAATAAGGTATTGAGCCTTAAGACTGGGAAAGGGTTAGAGCGAGTCCAAGAAGGGGTGTTCAGGTCAAGTCCAAGCATGTCAGAGCAGTCCCTCCTTCGTTCAGCCAGGAAACAAACTGAGCCTGCATTCTGTGCCAGGTCAGTGGGATGAAGCTTTAAAGGGATTTAAGGATTGTTATGGTCAAAGTCCCTTAGCTCTGCACCTGCTGATGGAACACCACTAGTCACTGAAGAATCATGGGAACCTTCCTGGCAGCAAACTCCTTCCCCCAATTCCTCTCTGCACTAGCAGAGTGAAACTACCTTTCCTTTAAGATTCTAACCTTGCTACTAAGGCAAAGGACATATATGGTATGAATCAATTAAGCAAGGAAATCTTAAAAAGGCTACTAGAGTTGCATAGCAGGAATATACGGAGAGAGCCATTCACATGGTGCGTGGATTATCCCAAATTGTAAATAAATCATGTGGCTGATATCTTATATTTAGTGCTTAATTTTTAAAAGAATTTGGTTTGCACATAGAATATTTTCTTTTAAATCAAATGAAAATGTCCCCTATGGAGATGGTGTGATGAGTACTCTTAAATGTCAACTTGACTGGGTCACAGGATACTCAGGTAGCTGGTTAAACATTATTTCTGGGTGTGTCGGTGAGGGTATTTTCAGAAGAGATTAGTAGTTTAATTGGTGGACTGAGTAAAGCAGATGGCCCTCCCCACTGTGGGTGATATCATCCAATCCACTGAGAGCATAAATAGACCAAAAGGAGGAGGAAGGAGAATTCACTCTCTGCCTTACTGCTGAGCTGGGGCACTGATCTTCCGACTGGAACATCCCTGGTTCTCAGGATTTTAGACCCAGACTGATACCTCCTCCATCCACTCTACGGCTCTCAAGCCTTCAAACCACAATATTAGCTCTGCTGGGTCTCCAGCCTACAAATGGGAATAAGTGGGAAAGACTCTCCTGTGTGAGATGGGAGAAGTGAGGAGAATGATACAAGCAAAATAAAGATACAAATACATACATTTAACAGTTTCCTTTGCCATGATCAGTCAATACCTACAGAGCATGGAAAGAGATATAAAAAGGACAGGCTTATACCAACTGCATACCATCCCTGCACACAGACTGGAGGCTGAGGGCATTTGGGCTGTCACCACATCAAATCCCACCGTCACCTGTGGTTTGTGGCCTGGCTTTACCTGAAGGTGAGAGGTAGGGGACTACCTTCTTTCCTTAGAGGAAAGAAACATCTTTGCTGCCTACAGTGGCTGCTAAGGTTTTGTCTCAGCCTGGTATAACCTTGGGGTCATTATCAATGCTTTAACTTCTACTTCAAGGGAAATCAGACTCCAGTTTCTCAGGAGGTTAGGTCTGTTGACAAGAGCCCTGAAAGTGACTACAGGCCTTGCCAGTTCTAAGGTGAATTGAGAAGTTGCTGAGTTCCAGGATGGAGCTCTGTTCTCCTTGCTCACTCTCAGCTAGCAGTACAATCCCAGCCTCACAAGGAGGTGGTTCCAGGGGCTAGAAGTGACCCCAAGGGACAGTGACCCAGACTGCTAGAATGAGGCCGTGATTCAAAAGAGACAAAGAGTTAATACTGGTTTATAAATAATAGGAAAACAAAATCCCATTTCTCTATCTTTATATGCAGACTAAGCACAAATTTTAAAAATTTAAGAGAAATAAATGAAGTATATATGTTTTAAATAAATATATATATACACACACATATATATGTGTGTGTGTATGTATACATACACAGATTTTCCCAGTATTTTGTGGAGACAAATTAATATTATCACCTAGGAGTTTCTGCCCCTCAGTCTTGGCCTTGCTTGCTCGCTGTGTCATTGATGGGAGGGCATATTTTCACTTTCTCTGCTTGATACAGGAGTTAGATTACAGTCACGTGGTTCTAGAACTGTGGAAGCAGCGGATTTGTATTTTTAGAGGCAACTAGCAAAGTATATATGGAAAGAGGTCAAAAGTGATAGGGACAAGACATAGGCAACTTGCAGTCACTTCCTTTCCTGGCATCATCTTACTTTGCAAGTGTTAACTGTGTGAGCATTTCATGTCTCTCTTTAGACACAGGGAAACAAGGCAGGCAGTGATCAAGCAACTGGCTTGAGTCAGCCCAGCAGGTTACTACCAGTGGGTTGAGCTTTCAGCCCTCCTAACTTCAACTCCACCCTCCTGCCTTGACCCATAGCCATTTTCCTCTTTAACTGAATGCACGTCATTGGGGCTTAGGGAAGTGAACCTTCAGGGTCCAAAATTCATTTCCCAAGAGTAGCATAGTCGTTCACTACAAGTTTTTATGAGAGCAAAGTACACTTTCAAACACCCAAAGAAAGATACTGGAACTTCCTGTTCCTTGTCTAACAGCAATTACTGCTGTCTATTCCTAAGTGAATGAGGGCAGATCTCCAGAAATGAAGAGGGATACAACCCAGGTGTCCCATTCATTTGGTGCCAGATACTTCGTTAGATAGGCCAGAATAGGTCACAGGAAGGAAGCTTTGTGTATTCAGCCAAGGGAATAGACCTTTAAATAAGTTATAATACAGACATATACACAGATATACAAACATACATCATATATACACATATATAGTATATATATATATAAAACATATACATATTAGATTAGATTAGATGAAATCAAGCAATGGGAAGATAGCCTTGAAAGTCAGGCCATTCATTGTTTTGAGACAAAATTGTTCAAATTCTTCTGTCTCCCTCTCAGCCTATCAACAACTGAACTCTGTGAACTTAGCTCAGAGAGAAAATTACTGCTATATGGAGGAGATAATAACACCTACCATTATAGCTTAGCTGCAGCTACAAAGAACGAAGTCATCATGTTGGGGAAATCAACAGGAAAGGAATGCCAGCTCCTTTCCTGTCTTGGAAAAATTGGAAAAGGAGCAGAGGAGAATTGAGAGAAGTCAGAGGGAGGAAACAGGAAGACCTGTTCCTGACTTCTCCTCTACGAGCCTTGAACTGCAGAAGCAGAGGCATTAAAGACATTGAGGGAGCACCAAGGGCAAAGTTATCATTGCCTAGTTCCCATGTTGGATTCTGGGAAAGAGGTCAAAATGTATGATCACACAGTGCGTGGTGCAAAGTCACTTCAGTCAAGCCCAGCTCTTTGTAACACTATGGACTGTAGCCCGCTCCTCTGTCCATAGATTTCTCCAGGCAAGTATAGTGGAGTGGGTCGCCACGTCCTCCTCCAGGGGATCTTCCTGACCCCGGGATGGAATCCATGTCTCCCGCAGTTCCTGCATCCCAGGCAGATTCTTTACCCCTGAGCCACCAGGGAAGTCCCATAGTCCCACAAACAGAAGCCTGATTGGCACTCAAGAGCTAACCCCAGCTCCTACATGGGATAAATATTTAATGGAGCACAAGCTATGAGGCCAAAAGGGTGGGACAAACTGACTTAGATGCAGAGGATGGGATGAACCATCAGTTCAGCGTGTTGGATAGAGAATTCACAGAAATCCTAGAGTTTGTCTCCTGTGAGAGCTGAAAAAAAGTTGTGTCATCCAGAGAGATGGCTTATCTTTCTTAGGAACACATACAAACCAAAAGAATGGTCATATATAGCAAATTTGGAGGCTACCAGAGCACCCAGAAAGCCAAGTGTCCCAGACCATCACATTAGAGACCAATCAAGGAGACAATGTAATCAGAGAACCATTATCAAGCCAGTCATTGCATCTTTGCACAGGCTGTCATGACATATAAGTTCCCCTCCCACTTGAACATCACCTTGGGGGAAGAGTCAAGAAAAGGTGAAAGCAACCTTTAGACACTGATGGTTTTTATTTCAATGACATTATTTCCTAGAGAAACAATTTAAATTTTCATATCAGACTCAAGTTAGTATAAGGGTTTGGCATTAAATTAACCAAAAAACTGAAGAAGTCCTATCCTCTCCATTCAGCAGTTTTACTGTATGCTAAAGTTTGCAAATACTGATACATCCTATATTATCTTCATTTCACATCAGAAGGGTGGGTACATACCGTGAAACACCAGTTTTTAAAAGCGGATCCAAAACTGAAAAGTTATGATGTTAAGCTCTACTGATAGGACCAAATGCATCTCAACAGCGCAGAAGGAATAAAATGCAGGTCATGGAGTGCAAGACCCCCAAAACCACTTGACTGTCATTTTACTCCTGTCTGCTTTGTAAAACAGGCTTCCCCATGGCTCAGTGGTGAAGAATCCACCCACAATGCAGGCGACACAGGAGTCTTGGGTTCCATCCCTGGGTGGGGAAGATCTCCTGGAGGAGGAAATGGCAACCCACTCCAGTATTCTTGCTGGGAAAATCCTATGGACAGGGAGGCCTAGGGGCTACAGTCCATAGGGTCACAGTTAGACATGACTGAGCATGCACGCATGTGTCCTTGTAAAATAAAATTATATTCAGTCTGAAAAAGATTCAACAAATACGGTAAGGTGTCATGTGGGCATGCTCGGTTGCTTCAGTTGTGTCTGACTCTCTGCAGTCCTATGGACGGTAGCCCACCAGGCTACTCTGTCCCTGGGACTGTCGAGGCAAGAATACTAGAGTGGGTTGCCATGCCTTCCACCAGGGGATCTTCCCGACCCAGGGGTCAAACCTGTGTCTCCTGTGGCTCGCAGGTGGATTCTTTACCACCAAGCCACTGGGGAAGCCCAAGGTGGCATAAATACGTTCAGATCTCCTTGCCAAGGAAAAATGCCTTCCAAGATATGAAAAGAACCTGTACACCCAACCACAGTCACATTTCTTTTTAAAAACAGGAAAATCTAATGTGGTCACATGTAGAACAATTGTTCAAAGAGGAGAAGATTGATGCTGTAAACTAGAAAGTGGTGATCTATATCAGTCACCAGATATCAGTCCTAAACCAGAGGCTAGAACGGAGAGTTAGGACTGGACCATACCTCCTTACCACAGGAAATGGTGATCAGTTAAGAACAACATGGATTCACGATGAACAAATCTTGCCAGACTAATCCTTGTTGCCCTCTGTGTCACCAACTCTGCCCTCTGTGTCCGACTCTGCAACCCCATGGACTGTAGCATGTCAGGCTCCTCTATCCTTTACTATCTTCTGGAGTTTGCTCATGTTCATTGAGTCTGTGATGCCATCTAACCATCTTATCCTCTCCTACCCCCTTCTACTTTGCCTTTAATCTTTCCCAGCATCAGGGTCTTTCCCAATGAGTCGCTCCCCACGTCTTCTTAATCTCTCTTGCTTCTGTTAGGTCCTTACTGTTTCTGTCCTTTATCATGCCAATCTTTGTATGAAATGTTCCCTGATATCTTCAGTTTTCTTGAAGAGATCTCGAGTCTTTCCCATTCTACTGTTTTCCTCTATTTCTTTTCATTGTTCATTTAAGGAAGCCTTCTTGGGGCTTCCCCAGTGGTCTAGTGGTTAAGACTTCACCTTTCAATGCAAGGGGTGTGGGTTTGATCCCTCATCAGGGAGCTGAAACCCAGCATGTCTCATGGCCCCAAAACCAAAACATAAAACAGAAACAATATTGTAACAAGTTCAATAAAGACTTGGAAAAAAAAAAAGGCCTTCTTAGGTCTCCTTGCTATTCTCTGAAATTCTGCATTCAGCTGGGTACATCTGTCCCCTCTCCCTTGGCTTTCACTTTTCTTCTTTCCTCAGCTATTTGTGAAGTCTCCTCAGACAACCACTTTGTCTTCTTGCATTTCTTTTTCTTTAGGATGGTTTTAGTCACTGCCTCCTGCACAATGTTATGAAACTTCACCCATAGTTCTTCAGGCACTCTGTCTACTAGATCCAATCCCTTGAATGGATTCATCAACTCCACTGTATAATCATAAGGATTTGACTTAGGTCATACCTGAATAGCCTAGCAGTTTTCTCTACTTTCAATTTAAGCCTGAAGTTTGCAATAAGAAACTGATGACCTGAGCCACAATCAGCTCCAGGTCTTGTTTTTGCCAACTATATAGAGCTTCTCCATCTTTGGCTACAAAGAATACAATCAATTTGATCTCAGTATTGACCATTTGGTTATGTCCATGTGTAGAGTTGTCTCTTGGAGGATTTTTGTTGTGATCAGCGTGTTCTCTTGACAAAACTCTGTTATCCTCTGCCTTGTTTCATTTTGTACTCCAAGGCCAAACGCTTGTTATTCCAGGTATCTCTTGACTTCCTACTTTTCCATTCCAATCCCCCATAATGAAAAGGATATCTTTTTTTGGTGCTAGTTCCAGAAGGTCTCTTAGTCTTCATTCTCCTGGGGATCTTCCTGACCCAGGGATCGAACCCAAGTCTCCTGCATTGCAGGCAGACGCTTTAACCTCTGAGCCACCAGGGAAGCCCATTAGTCTTCATAGAACTGGTCAACTTCAACTTCTTCAACATTAGTGATTGAACATAGACTTGGATTACTTTGATGTTAAAGTTTGCCTTGGAAATGAACCTAGATCATTTTTGAGGTTGCACCCAAGTACTGCATTTCAGACTCTTTATTGACTATGAGGTCTATTCCATTTCTTCTAAGGGATTCTTGCCCACAACAGTAGATATAATGATCACCTGATTTAAATTCACTCATTCCTGTCTATTTTAGTTCACTGATTCCTAAGATGTTGATCTTCACTCTTGCCATCTCCTACTTGACCACCCCAATTTACTTTGATTTCTGGACCTAACATTCCAGGTTTCTCTGCAATATTGTTCTTTACAGCACTGGACTTTACTTTCACCACCAGACACATCCATAACTGGGCCTTGTTTCTGCTTTGGCCCAGCCGCTTCATTCTTTCTGGAGCTATTAGTAATTGCCCTCGGCTCTTCCCTAGTAGCATATTGGACACCTTCTGACCTGGGGGCACTCATCTTCAGTGTCTTATCTTTTTGCCTTTTCATACTGTTCTTGAGGTTCTCCGGGCTTCTCAGGTGGCACAGTGGTAAGGAAATCCGCCTGAAAATACAGGAGATGCAAAAGACACAGGTTTGATCCCTGGGTCAGAAAGATCCCCTGGAATAGGAAATGGCAACCCTTCAGTTTTCTTGCCTGAAAAATTTCACGAACAAAGGAGGCTGGTGGGTTACAGATCATGGGGTGGCAAGGAGGCAGACACGACTAAGCAACAGAGCATATGCACGTGGTGTTCTCTTGGCAAGAACACTGAAATGGGTTGCTGTTTCCACCCCCAGTGGACTATGCTTCATCAGAACACTCCACTGTGACCCATCCATCTTGGGTGCCCCTGCATGGCCTGACTCACGGCATGACTTCACTGAGTTATGCAAGCCCCTTCACCACGACAATGTTGTGACCCATGAAGGTGTTGGGGACAAGACCATGGTCCAAAAAGATCGCAGCTGGCTAAAAGGAAGGGCAGGTCTAACCCGATTTACATTTAATGGTTCTGCTCTTTGATGTTGGGTCCTCTGCATTCTCCTTCCAAGAAAGTTTAGCAACAAAAATTATCATGCCATTTCAGAAGACCAAAGAGCATCAAGTTCAAGAGTAACTGCTTTGGAGTCAGACCTCTTTAGGCAAGTCTCTACTCCTATGAGCCTCAGCCTACCCACAATATAGGCTAAGGATACTTACTACGTCACTGGGTTCTTGTGAGATTAAATGAGATGCAAAAGATGCTAAGTATTTAGCACATTGCTTGCCCAAAATAAGCACTCAACAGATAATAACTATATATAGCTATACATACACACAGTGGCTTAGCAGGAGCATGTGTGAAAAAGACTTGTGGTTTTAATTGACTCCAAGTTCAACATGAGCCAATGATATGATGCGACCTCCAAAAATAACTGATTCAACTTCAGCTGTCTTTAAAGAGCCATGGTAGGCTGAATATGTGAAGCAACAATTCTTGTCAGATTCTACATGGACAGACCACAATTGAACCCTATATTCTGCTCCCAATATCTCACCATTAAAAAAAGAACTTTGTAAACTTAAATTCATTCAGCTGGGAGAACCTAAGACAACAAGAAAATTTAAAACCATGGTCTATGAAGAACTGGACTTGTTTAGCCTAGAGAGAATACTTAAGGGCATCATGACAGCTGTTTCAAATATTTTTAGGACAGTCACAAGGGAGAGGAATAAGTGTTGTTCACTGTGAAGCCCAACTGGCTTTAAAAAGTCTTTCTACAGGGGTTTGGAAGAGGCACTAATTGACTGAAAATATAAACAATAATAATGAAATAAGAGGTTTCATATTACTTTGAAGAACGTCTAGTTCAGCCTTCAGCCATTTTTGAATGATCATTAGGCGTGGAGGACCATCTCTCAGAAGAAGCCCTTTCCAGAGATTTTGACCATCCTTGTGATTAGGTATACACAGCACCACCCCATCTTTAGGGAATGACAATTAAGTAAAGGAAAGACACTCCAGCAATTTTCTCAGGCTTGAAGGGAGACTAGAACTCACCACTCCATTTTTCTCACTCTTCACACCTTTACTGAAATCAATGGGCTTTGATGCCCCTTATCTCAGCTAGTCATCTCATGACAGTCATGAATATATGGTTTGGGATAACATCCCAGCACCCTGCCTGTGTAAGCTGTATTTATTTGTATACACTTGATTTTCAAAATTCAATGCCCTAGAAGAGTGTTAAGAGAACATTTTAGGAGAGATATGCTCGTAGCTACCATGAAACACAGCTGAAATGTGCATGGTTTCTTGAACACCATCTCAAATTCTCACTTGTGCATTGCCCCAAATACTCTCTGTTTTAAAGTAAGCTATATTTCTCAAGGAACCAGAATCAAGTGATTTGTATTCTGATCACAATACAGAACTTTGATGAAACAGGTTCAGATTTCTCTCACCTGATCACTGAATCTAAATGAGAAAAGATGGAATTCCATTCACAATGCAAATATTGCAGAAAACCAGAAATCATTCTGCCCTATAATCAAAACCAGAAAACTGTTATTGTAGCTCTACACCATTTCCAGAGACTATTAATTCACTGCAGAAACCCTGTCCTAAAATGAAAGTCTGGGCAGAATGACATTGTTTCTACTAAAGTACCAGTCTGTCTTGTGGCATCATTTCCAAAGATATGGATGAAATTGACTAACAATAGCTGATTAATTTGGGTAGTTTGTACTGGTCACATACTTGTTTCAGAATAAAAAATTAACTTCAGTCAAAGCCAGGCAGAAGTGAAGTAATTAGGACAGTGACTGCCCTGGTGACATGTATTAGAGATGGGAAATTAGAGTGCTTTCTTGAGTTAACATTATATTTTATAATCACTATGAACTTCTTGAAGTTAGTCTAACATTGTGACTGTTGATTCTGAAGTATTTAAAATATTGTTTGAAGTTTCCCTCAGGATTTTATAAATAAATAAATATACATACACACACACACACATATATATATATATTCCACAAAATGTTATTTGGCAGCAAACTTCAAAGGACCCAACAGTGATTTTCAATTATATTTATTATTAGCTCCACAATCAGCCGACATATTAAAAAGAGCAAAGGCATTAACTTGGACCACTTGAGCATTGGCATCAAGTTTCAAAGTTACAACTGGCTTTTAGAAAGGGCAACAGATTTGGTGAAGTTTTGATCTCAATTCTGTTTTGCGTTGTTTTGTTTCATTTCAGTTTTCTACCACTGGTTTCCCAAGTCTCAGACAGCATTATTGCCTTTACAGAAGGGTAAAAATCAAATCAAAATAGTTTAGGTGTTTTTCTTCAAAATATGTTCCCCGGGTCTTTATGATTTCAATCTATCTCTCTTTGTTAATTTCCCTTGGATTTTTTTCTTTGACTTCAGGATTCATTTTAATATATTATTATATCACTTCTAAAATTATAAGAAATTATATTGTCTTAAATTTCTGTAATGTTGATTGCTACTGATATAGTAAAACACAAAAAGTATTTTGATAATTATAGGTAGATTATATTACCCTGAATTACAAGTCCTAAGGAAATAAGATTAGTGAGTCAGTAGGTAATGCCCTCTTTTTTTTTCAGGGTTTCAAATAATAATTTCTAAACATCAACTCCAGTTTTAACTGGAGACACCACTTTTCACCTCCAGTTCTTTCACTTCCATGCCAGAGCCCCGATATGAGTCAGTTTCTAAAAGCGAGACCGAGAAGACCTCTTCGCTCTTATTCCTCAGAGAAGAGGATGTTATACCAACAGCCACCTTAATCAAATGCTCTGAAATTCAAAACAACCTTAGTAGCTTTATTCACAGTAGCAGAATGTTGTGCTCTTTCAAAACCAAGGCAGTATCATCATAGGGTAGGAACATAGACTAGCACACTGGAAAAATGCAAGAGAGAGAGGAATAGGGCTTGAGACTGAAATTGGGAGGAATGTCTGAGGCTGACGCCCTCCTCTGAATAGAACAGATTCAGCTATAGGTATTTGTTTCTCTGTGGTCTCCAAAGAGCCTCAAGTTGCTGTCTCTGATAGAGGCTCTTTCACAACTTCCTCATAATTTATAAATGCAGTTAGAGTGGTTATCACTGGACGAGAACCAGCCACCACTCTTAAAGCTGGCCAAAGGCTAGCTACAAAGTTCATGCAGCATGGTGATCATCCAGGGGCTTAGTGTAAGTTGAGCATATTGAAAAGTATAGACAGTGCTTCAGTCTTCATCTGCCCCAAGGCAAATGCTCAGAGATTCCCCAAGGTCAGGAGAACCTTCCACCAAGGTGGCTCCCACTAACCATGACTTTACAGACAAGTTTGCAGAATTCTTGGGAGCTTGTCAGGTCCCAATCTTCCCCTGGCTTCTTCATAATATTGGAACAAGGCCTTAGCTCTTCATCTGATTTAATTCTTGGAATGTGATACTCACTGTACACTAACATTGAAATGAGAACATCTTGAACATTCTCAATTATAAGATGGTAGGGGTAAGACCTTAATCAGCAAAATGAAGGTTAGCATTTTTTCTCCTACTAAAATTATAAGACATTATAAAGTGTGCTGGCAGACAATTCACAGCACTTTATAAGAGCTCCAGGTTACATTTTTCAAAGTGTAAATCTCCTGCTTCATTGCCATTACCGACAATGATTTCATTTACTATAGAAATCTACAGGTTGAATCAAGAGGGCAACATTCCGTTAAAAATGCAGATGCAGAAACTCAGGTTAGCCCAAAGCCAGTGACTTTCCAGTCATGAATCAAGCCCAATAGAACATGGAAAACCAACCACCTTCCAGTTCTTCACTCTCTTATTTCATTCATGTTGATGCGGGTTAAGAGCTTTGGTTTATCATGGAAGCAGAAGTGAAAGAGAAGGGCAAGTGAAGGCTCTACTGGTTCAAGTAACTTATTATCATACAGAAATATACTTTTGGAAAAGACCATCAAGAGTTTAGATCAATAGAAGTAGAAGTTCATGACAATAAATCTCTAGTCTTTGCTCCACCAAAAAACTCAAAGTTACTTGCAGGAAGAAGGATCCTTTGAACCTGAGTTCCATCCCAACTGATAAACAGATCCAATCGTGAAACAGTGTCCCCTTCACCACCACGTCCTCCATCCACATCCAAAAACAGAGAGAAAATGAAGAAGTCTATGGAGTAAATGAATTTAAAGATGTAAGGACTAAGAAATTGGTGAGTGCGTAATATTTTGGTTCACTGAGTTCTCTGGATAAAAGGTACCTTTATAAAGTAAACATTGAAACTATTAATACTAATTGCCATGAAATTCAACTACTAAGTTTCTCACTTAAAAATATTGCTTTCGGTAGACAAAGAACAAGGTCCTACTGGGTAGCACAAGGAATTATATCCAGTATCCTATAATAAACTGTAATGGAAAAGGATATAAACATATAACATATATTCCATGTTATATATAACATTCCATATATCTATTTCATATATATAACAAATATATAACATATATTCCATAACATATATATATTCTATATATATATATATATACACGTGTATACCTTTGAAACACTTTACTGCACACCAGAAATTAACACAACATTGTAAATCGACTATACTTGAATATACAAAATTTTGAATTAAAAAAAAGTGATTTAAAAAAATATTCTTGGGAAACATTTCTAAGCCTTCATTGATCTTGGACTTCACAAGAAAACCTGAGGGTCCTTTTTACATTGAAACACAATAGATCACCTTTACATTTAGTCTGTTGTTTAATTTCAATGGCTTTATCTTCCAAGGTTAGCGATGCAATTTTAGGGCAAGGCCAGTGGGAAGCTTATTCAATGTTTTAACTGTCTATTGTACTTGAAAGCCACACTGAGTGAGCTTGGCCTAATACTGTAGAGTTGGAATTCGAGGATTTCCTTGTAGTGGAAGGGAAAACAATATATATGTATATTTTTGGCATACAAAGGCTGTGACTAGTCCCATAATGACCACTGCAGAGCAGTGATCTTTCCCTGCATAGAGATTGTCCCTTTAATTCAAGGGGATTTTCATGTAAAAATGACTGTTTTAAAAAGAAAAAAAACTAAAGATTTCTTTCTCCCAAAGAATCTCATCCAAAAACAAATCAAAACAAATTCTTAAAATAGTTCTTGAAAATATTTTTTTTAAGATCAGATAAAGGATTTGTCAGACTGGGAAGATGTAAAGGGAAATATTTTAAACCATCATGGAACTTTCTAGGACTAGAAAAGCAATGTTGGACTTCTCTAGTGGTACAGCGGATGGGAGTCCGCCTGTCAGTACAGGGGACCTGTGTTCAATCCCTGGTCCGGGGAGAGTCCACTTGCCACAGAGCAATTAAAGCTGGTGTGTCACAGCCCCTGAGCCCGCATGCTGCAGCTGCTGAAGCCCCCGTGCTCTCGAGTCTTCGCTCCACAACAAGAGAAGACACTGCAATGAAAAGCCCATGAACCACAACAAAGGGTAGCCCCTATGCACTGCAACTAGAGAAAGTCCATGTGCAGCAAGAAGACCTAGTGTAGCCAAAAACAAACGAATTATTTTTTTAAAAAAAAAGAGTACACCGGTGGTGGATTCATGTCAATGTATGGCAAAACCAATACAGAATTGTAAAGTAAAATAAAAAATAAAATAAAATAAAATAAAATAAAATAAAAATTAAAAAAAGAAGGAAGGGGAAAAAAAAGAAAAGAAAAGCAATGTTGGGCCCCCATTAACAGTCTTCTCTTCTAGCATGGGCTTTAACTCTTGGGGCTTTGTCACAGGCCCAGCTGTCTCTCTGAAGACTAATGTGACACCCACCACAGGACAAAGTTTGACTGAGGTCTAATTTCTGCAGTTGTAGATTTCCAGTGTACTACAGGAGAATATAGATTGGTTGATGTGTCCACCCTGTCATAAACATTGCAGGCGATTTCTCTCCCCTGACATGTTTACATCTAATTTACCCTATTAGCAAACAAAAAGAAAATTTCAGTGAAACCTCAAACCCACACAAGAACAAAATGCTTGCCTCATATTCATTTAAATACATTCACCCGCAAGATGTGTTCCACCCTGGAAGCATTGTGCTTTATAGTTTGTAAAAATCTTTTATTCCCATCTTAACAACAGTGACATAGATGGGATGCTAGTGGAGAAGGAAGCTACAATTGCTTCCATTTTTTCCCCCAGGTCTAAGGCTCAGACAAGTAATGGTGACAGTTCCTAGGCTCTCTGAGCTAATAAATGATAGAGTCAGGGTTTTAACTTGGATCACCACGCCCCCACTCCAATTGCCTTAAACCTACAATTCACTTTGTCTCTAATTTTTACTTTTCCTACAACCTCTGGAATTTTCTCCTTATCAGTTCGTTTAATTCAGTTGCTCAGTCGTGTATGACTCTTTTGCAACCCCATGGGCTGCAGCACACCAGGCTTCCCTGTCCATCACCAACTCCTAGAGTTTATTCACACTTATGTCCATCGAGTTGGTGATGCCATCCAACCATCTCAGCCTCTGTCATCCCCTTTTCCCCCTGCCTTCAATCTTTCCCAGCATCAGGATCTTTTCCAGTTAGTCAGTTCTTCACATCAGGTGGCCAAAGTATTGGAGCTTAAGTATTAGCATCAGTCCTTCCAGTGAATATTCAGGATTGATTTCCCTTAGGATTGACTGGTTGGATCTCCTTGCCATCCAAGGGACTCTCAAGAGTCTTCTCCAACACCACAGTTCAAAAGCATCAATTCTTCAGTGCTCAGCTTTCTTTAGAGTCCAACTGTCACATCCATACATGTCTATTGGAAAAACCATAGCTTTCACTAGACAGACCTTTTGTCGGCAAAGTAATGTCTCTGCTTTTTAATATGCTGTCTAGTTTGTCAAAGCTCTTCTTCCAAGGAGCAAGCATCTTTTAATTTTACAGCTGCAGTCACCATCTGCAGTGATATTTGGAGCCCAAGAAAATAAAGTCTGTCACTGTTTTCATTGTTTTCCCATCTATTTGCCATGAATTGATGGGACAGGATGCCATGATCTTCATTTTTTGAATGTTGAGTTTTAAGCCAGCTTTTTCACTCTCCTCTTTCACTTTCATCAAGAGGCTCTTTAGTTCCTCTTTGCTTTTTGCCATTAGGGTGGTGTCATCTGCATATCTGAGGTTATTGATATTTTTCCCTGCAATCTTGATTCCAGCTTGTGCTTCATCCAGTCCAGCATTTCACATGATGTACTCTGCACATAAGTTAAATAATCAAGGTGACAAGATATAGCCTTGATGTACTCCTTTTGCAATTTTAAACCAGTCCATTGTTCCATGTCCAGTTCTAACTGTTGCTTCTTGACCTGCATACAGATTTCTCAGGAGGCAGGTAAGGTGGTCTGGTATTTCTACATCTTTAAGAATTTTCCACAGTTTGTTGTGATCCACATAGTCAAAGGCTTTAGTGTAGTCAATGAAGCAGAAGTAGATGTTTTTCTAGGATTCTCTTACTTTTTCTATGATCCAATGGATGTTGGCAATTTGATCTCTGGTTCCTCTGCCTTTTCTAAATTAAACAGACAGATTTGAAGGAATCCAGGCTCCTAGAACCTGAGAGAACCCACATCACAACATGATGTGAATCAGAAAAGACTTGCATTTCATTTCCTAGGCCCCAGTCCACGGCAAGGTCATGGAATTCCCCCTTCTCTCCAAATTTAGTTTAGCTGTGCCTCTTGTGGGCTGCAAATTCCATTTTCTTCCTCCAGCATAAAAACTGAAGCAATTCTGCTGGATGCAGAAAAGCCTGAGGAAAGAATCTCTTCACCACCAAATGTCAATGCGTGTTCAGTCACTTCGGTCATGTCCGACTCTTTGTAACACTGGATTGTAGCCAGCAGACTCCTCTGTCCATGGGATTCTCCAGGCAAGAATACTGGAGTGGGTTTTCCTGCCCTCCTCCAGGGGATCTTCCCTGACCCAGGGATCGGACTGCTGTCTGTTTCATCTCCTGCATTGGCAGGTGGGTTCTTTACTACTATCGCCATGTGGGAAGCCCTATCAAATGTCAACACACCCAACCCAACTCTGGTATATTGATGCATCAGTCTCTGGAAGTTCTTCAACCCCTATGGTGAATTTTTCATGTATAGGGCAGCATGACTCTTCCCCACAGGAGGAATTTTGAGGGCAGAGGAGATATTCAGGTACAAGAAGAGAAGCGCTTCTGAAAGAGTAAAGTGCATTCTGAGAGCAGAGAGCACCATGATGCTCGTGGTGGTGTTTCTGAGAGCAGCAACCTAATGCATGAATTTCTGAGGCTCAGCCAAGAGCTAGTATCTAACTCCTTCAGTTTTAAATGCCACACACAGAAAGTTGCTAAAATGGATATGGGAGCCAGGGCCCCCTCCTTCTTCACCACCTGCTCCTTGAGCTCATTTGTAGGAGTTACCCCTGCCAGCAGGACTCTCTGTTTGGACCCCGCTATAGCAGAAGGCAGAGAATGGGCATCCCCTGGGCATTTTTCACACTGTGTTTTTCAAGCTGGCACTCCTAGGGGATGATGAAAAATTGATTAGCTTTTCTAAAGCATAGCTGGAAATGAGTGATGCCAAAGAGCCAAGGTGTGGCATACCTTCTAGAGACAACTTGTGAGGAATCTCCTGGCCTGCTTAGCATGACAGCCCCAGATGCTGAACTCTATGTTAGTGCACCCCAAGGCAATCACTCGAAAGCTTGCATGAGCCTCATTTGTCAGATTTACCTCTTGATGACTTCCCTCCTAACAAGGAAAAGCAGGCTAGCATGGCTGTGTAGCTCTGTACTTTCCAAAGCAAAGGGAGCCATCCACCAATATCCCGTTAGAAGCTACATGCCTGCCTATCACACAGGAGAAGCATACTGAAATCGGGTAATTCATGGCCAATGCGCAAAATACATTTACATTTGTATAAAGCTGTTCACATTCCCAAGCACTCTTACATTCATTGTGCAATAACTGAAGCAAGTTTCATTATCTTCATTGCTAATGGAAGATGCTGAAGTCCCAGGGAGGTTAAAAAACCTGCCCCAGGAATTCCCTGGCAGTCCAGTTGTTAAGACTTCACGCTTCCAATGCAGGAGGTATGGGTTCAGTCCCTCACTGGGGAACCGAGATCCCACATACTGCACAGCCAAAACTTACTCCCAAACACATGAGACCAGCTGATGGCAAGGCCAGCACTAGAGTCCTGCTGTTCTGATTCATGATCAGAGGCGACTGCCCATATACGGCATGTGCAATTATTTCTTAACAATATTCAGCTCACGTCTTTATTATCTGCTAAAGGAATTTTTCTCATCACTGTTCTCTCTCACCAGTTGTGCTGCTCCCAGACTCCCACGCATGAAGCATAGAGCAAAATCAAAGGACACCTCCTAGACAGGGCAGGTGGGTGGGGTCAGAGGCTATCACACGTTCTGCTGGCTACCTTGAGGGAACCCTGCTGGGCCTCCTCCCCCATTTCACACTGGCAAGTCCTCAACCTACCAAATGAATAGCTTTGGCCTTTTCTGAGCTTTGTTCTTCTGGCCCCCAGAGTGCGCTGGATGTTTTAAGTGGATTGCTTGGGAGTGAATGACTCATATGTGGGAAGGTAATGAAATTTTGGAAATGAATACCTACGGAAAAGCAGAAAAACTGCAGGCCCTCTGCAGCACTCAAAGATGCTGAGAGCTTATCTGCTGATGCAAGAGAATTACAAGAACTCTCAATCTAGACGTATTAAATAAAGAGGATAGGACATAATACAAAATGGTACAGTAATTTGCTTTTTAAAGAGACTCTCTTTTCTTTCCTCTTCTCTCCCTGTCTCCCTCTCTCTGACTAGCTACACACACACACACACACACACACACACACACGAATGAAGGTACATGCTCAGTAATTCTATTAACCAGTACAAGATGAGCTCCTCTCCACCTTCCCAAGGGGATTTTAGCATAATGAGTAAGGTAACAATTTTTGAATAACAGTTCTTCAGATTTGAAGAGGGCCTTGTTTCCAGATTATAGACTCAAAGCTTGGGCAAACATTATGCCATTCTGAAATCCTCTCGGCAGCTCCCTGGGAGTGAGCAGTGCCCACAGTCTCCCCCTGCTGCAGTGAGAGAAACGGTGGGGAGAGAGGTAGGAGCAGACTTGTGTCAAGGAAAAGTACTAGCCTGGGAGTCCAGAGGACTGGCGGCTGGCTCCAGCCCTGCCTTCAGCCAGATGTGCAATCTCCGGCGAGTCCTCTAACCTCGCTGGGACTCTGTGGATCATCTGGCTGCTGAAGAACTCGCCAAGATGATCACCCAGCTCTCCCCCAGCTCTGACGAGTGTAATGAGACAGCCGAACTATACAGCACAATTTACAAAACCCTGTCACATCTATCTACCCAGTCTTCACCACAACTCATCTAGTGAGTTGAGGAAACTGGGACCCAGAGACAATAAGGGATTTGCTTGGGGATCACATGGGGCTTCCCTGGTGGTGCAGAGATTAAAGCGTCTGCCTGCAATGTGGGAGACCTGGGTTCAATCCCTGGGTCGGGAAGATCCCCTGGAGAAGGAAATGGCAACCCACTCCAGTATTCTTGCCTGGAGGATCCCATGGACGGAGGAGCTTAGTGGGCTACAGTCCATGGATCGAAAAGAGTCTGAGCGACTGAGCGACTTCACTTTCACTTTCACTTTGGAGATCACAGAGCTGATAGAAGAGCCAGACTGGAGAACCAGGTTTCTGACTCCAAAGCCATGTTCATGTCATAACCCCAGGCCACCTCTGAAGGAAAGACACCTCTGTGCTTTCATTTCCTGTGACAGAAAAGTGATTTTTTTAAAAAGAATAGTTAAAACCAAAAAAAGTGAGTTTTCAAGTTTTCCAATCTAAAAGCAGTGACTTTCCACAGGCCAGATCTTGAGCTATCTCTGGAGAAGAGTAAGGTTTGACCACTGGAAACTAAGGTCCCCTAGAGAAGATCTCTGTGAAATATGCACAATCCATATCCAGTTCCTGTGCATCCAGCCTTGTGTCATGGGGGTGTCCCTGGGAACACTCTCTTTATGAAAATATGTTTAGTAAAGCAACTTATATTTTGAACAAAAGAACCTCACCTGCACTTTAAGATGGTCCTCTTAGAAATTTCTTGCAGAGTTTGAAAAGAAAGAGAATATTTTCTAATCCAATAGCTTTCTACTTGTTCACATTCCTAGCTAACTACCAGAGCAACTAGGCAGGGCAAGGGAGACTTTGACCAAGGGGAACAAATGGGAGCAGCTCCCAGCATCATGCTATTCACCACCCTCGAGGACGGAAGCACTTAGTCCTGCAGCTGCTGGAAGCATTGATTGTTGGGTGTTGCTAGCTCATAGCTGAGCCCTCACGTCAGGGACTGTCTAAACTGAAGACAGCTGCCTAACCCAAGGCCAAGACTCAATTCCCTGGAGCTGCCTAGGAAGTAGTGTTTCTCGTCAGTACACAATGGTATAAAAGCCTGGCCTTTGTGCTCCAGCTGCAGATGATGCTGCAAGGTCAGACGAGCCCTAGAGCATCACCGTGGCACTGGCTACAGCATCTGCAGCGGCTGCATCACAGCCCAGCTTATCCCTCTACAGATCCCACTTCCCTCACGCCCTCTTAAATGCACGGCACCCCAATCTCCATCTCAGAGTCTGCTTCATGAAAGCCTGACCTGCCACACATCTTCCTTTCTATCACTCTTGAGCCGACAGAATCTCTGAAATCCCCATTTCTTTTTTGTTAGTTGTTAAGAGCAACAGTCCTGGTAAGGACTCCAGCGGTGGAACCCAGCATTGAGGAGGATGGAACAAGGCTGTGTGTGAATGCTGATTCACAAACAAATGAATTATTCACAAATACTAATTCACAAACAAAATCACAAATGATTTTGGAACAAGACTTTCAAAATGAGGTCATACAAAGAACAGGTGATTTGGCAGAAGAAACAGCATATAGAGAAACTGATGTTACATAATAAATTAAGAGGAAATTCTACCATGTACACAAGGACAGCAACCAGGAAAAAATAAAGCTCTCTCTGACTCCCTCCTGAGGGCTCATGTTCTCAAGCCAGGCAGTACTTGCTGCAGTCTGATCAAGCATCATCTCTACTCCTTGTGAGCAAAACAGTGATGACTTCACTAACAGTGTATTTTCTGCTTGAACTCTCTGCCCTATATTTCAGGGCATTTGTGTTCATGATTCGATCGACTTACTCTACCCCCAATAAAGAAAGTAAATCATTCAGTTATAAAATCTGAGTAAGTCTGTATAAAGCTAGCTATATTCTAAATCATAGTCAAATCATCATAAGCATGTCCCATGTATGCGTGTATGCGTGCCCAGTCGCTTCAGCCCTGTGTCAGGAATGGAGTCAAAGACAGATATCAGAACAAAAGAAATTTGTAGTGTGCTTCTTCTTGTTCAGTCACTGAGTTGTGTAACCCCATGGAGTATAGCCTGCCAAGCTCCTCTATCCATGGGATTCTCCAGGCAAGAATACTGGAGTGGGTTGCCATGCCCTCCTCCAGGGATCTTCCTGACCCAGGGATCAAACCCATGTCTCCTGCATTGCAGGCAGAGTCTTTACCACTGAGCCACCAGAGAAGGTCCACAATCAACAGCATTTATCAGAATCTAATGTTCATGGACAACCAAACCATCCCTGCTGTAGGCAACACAACTAAATCAAAGACAGTCATCGTGCCCAGGATTTTACCATTGGATGATGTTGTCTGACCTCTGAGACGCCATAGTTTTGACTATAAGTTGGCAAGTATGGGGAAAAAGACTGGAAGAAGAAATGCCATGTTAGTTTCTAACAATCAGGTCATTTCTAACTTGATTGGAAAAATGTTAGGTACAAATTGTGACATACAATCTGGAGAGAGCTCTGAGATGGAAGTCTGATTTTGTCCTCAAATTTGAGGGTTGTGCATATTTTTTCAGGTATCCTGAGGAATTCACACTGAACTGAATTTTCAAAGCAAATCGTCTAAGTGCTTGTCCAAAAAAAGCATCAACATCCACAGTCCCTCCAGCTTTTCTGCACAGAGACATGTGGATATCCCTTGAAAATACACCCAGCAATAATATTATAGGGGCAGGAGAGGGGAGGGAATCTAATGAATGATTTCTGTAAGTCAGATCCACTACCAATGTCTTCTCTCTAAATGTGACCTTATGACTTCCGGTTAGCCTAATGCAATATATAACTGCAGAGCGATTGTCTGTTGAATAACAAGTTTAATGGTTAGTTTTGAACGACTGGAGTTCCCCACAGAGGACTGAACGCAGAAAAACAGCGTTGCATGTCAAAGAAAATGCAAGACCACAGAGCACAAGAGGGACTAATTAGGAGAAGCACTTGGAATTAGTATCGCTCAGGACCCTAGCAGGATCATCCCTGAGGATGATCCAATGAGCGACTGGTTATGGAAGCAGACAGGACACAGGAGACTATAAGGAGTAGAGCAGAAACCGCAAGCAAGGAACTGTGGCGCTGCTGCCACTCCTAGAGCTGAATAGACAGAGGAAGGAGCACTTACTGGAACCCAAAACGAGAAGGGCTGAGGAGAAACATAATGTACGAGAAGAAACGACCTCTAGCCCAGAGCAACAGCCAGCCTGAGCTGATTCCACGGGGAGAAGGCAGGAATAATACCCCCATCTCCATTTCCTTCTTCTCTGTAATCTATTGCTCATCCTCTCTCATTGGCCAAGACCAAATAAAGCCCCGTTCTGTAGTCCAAACAGGTCAGCCTCCTGGCCAGAGAGCAGGTAGAAAAAGAAATCCTGGCGAGCCAAAAGTGGATATACCCCATTCCAAAAAAGGGAAGATACCTGGGATACAATGTATCAAGATTTGAGCATGAGCATCCTTTTTCCCCTTTCATTCCAACCTCTGATAAAAATTTTTAAAGCATGAGATAAGATAAATTAAGAAAATTTTCCTGGAAGTAAGTCTTCAGCTACATTCCAAGAAAGATGGGGACATGGCTAGGGGATAGTCAAGAAAATCATAGGAAGAGGTTATTGACGGAAGAGGTTATTGGTACTGCGGTCATCTTCATCTGCTCTATCAAATATAGCACAAACACATCGCTGTTAATCTATCAAATACAGCAAAAACCATATGCTGTCATCTTCCACATGGGTTTTGCTATATTTGAAGGCAAACACCCCAATGACAGGGAGGCCACATTTTACTGACTTCAATAACGCTGCATTCAGAACCATGGCTATCTGCAGGCAATCTGTTGATCTTCTAGAGAACAGAGGACGGAAAAATGCTGCTTCACCACTTGTAGGACCAAATATTTTCCCAAAGTCCTGGTTCTGGAATCACATAGGCCTAGTTTGGTCTGCATCGTGGCTCAGCCACAAAAATAGCTGGATGATCTTCGGTCAAATTCTGTAATCTCACAAAGCCTTAATGTCCTTATTTAAACACCAGCTCCTCCTTGCCTCGTGTCACAGTGAAAGAGAATAATGTATCTGTATTAAGAAAAGTCCTTTCATTGCAAATCTGATTCTGATTTGCATCTGATTCTGGCTGGGAAGGTAGGAGGGAAGAAGAAAAAGAAAAGAAAAGTAGAGAATTTGTTGACTACCTCGATAGTCAAGGAAGAAGGGAAGAAAGAGTGGGTTAAAATGCTCATATCACACACAGACCTCCCCATAGTTCTTACGGTTTCAAGCTCTGTCGATCTCCGAGAGAACAGTAAGTAGCACCACTCTGGGATCCCAGCAATAGCAGGGGTGCCCATTCTTTCTGGAACACGTGACTATGTGGCTCCATTTCAGTGGTTACAGTCCCCAGCCTCCTTGTTGCCAATGCAAATTCCAGGGGGAGAGAATTTCATTGGCTCAGCACGGATCAAGTCAATCAACTGGGGAAACCAACCATGGGATAGGGAGAGACCCCCACAGTCATGTGGGGCAGATGGCGCTGTGAGTCCACCCTCGTGTGTCTAGAGGGAGGTCCTGGGGAAGGAGGAATCTGGATGAAACATGCAGCCTCCACTATCTAGAGAAAGGCCACAGTATTGGGGACCCATCACACAGAAGTCCTCATGAGCTGTCAGCTATCATTATTTCAATGATTATGATAGAGATAGCATTTAGAAATTTCAGTATCTTTTCCCTGGAGAGCTGTGGTACACCACTGGCTGTTGCTGCTAATATCCATAATTTTTAAATTTTGGATTTATCTTATATTTCTTATTAGATTATAAATTCATGGAGAGAAGAGACCATTAGATTTCCCACTTTCTCTTATATATCCTTATTTGCTAATGCTTAAAAACTAGTAGGTGCCCAAATAAATGTGGTCTACTCCCTAAATCTCACTGATCTATACTTATATTAGAGCTACTGTGACCAAAATATGTCCCCATTTGCCTTTCCTTAAAACCCAAGACATAAAATCAGTGTCCACTCAGTGAACTGAAAGTTTAGAGTCACACTCAAAGAAAACTCCTCATACTTCAATTTGAAGAAAAAAATTAACTTATCATATTCAACCCTGCCCAACATTTTCAGTTATTGAAAGTGGCTTACAATAAATGTATCTGCTACCAATTCTGATCCAATAGTAGGAGCTGTCTGGGCTTATGTTGAAAAGGTTCAGGAGAAAAAGGCTGAGACAAAAAAAATGCCATAATTATTAATGTCTGGCATGGACACAGGATTGATTAAGTTTGTCCTCAATTTTTAGCTAACTTGAGAACTGATTTAAGGTAGATGATGTGAAGGTAATATTTATGTAAATATAAATATAAATATTTATAAATATAAATATATAAATATTTACATAAATATTACCTTACTATTAGCCATTATCATCATCTTTGTGATTATTTAAATACTAGAATGAGAGATAATTATCAAAAGTACAGTTAACTGATTTGTTACTTATCCTTTAAAGTCATGATTTCCAAATCTAGCATTTAAGTGATGATTGTGTATGTATAGCTATATTGTGTATCATTTAAACTTGGTCAAGTACATAAACAGAAAACTCAACTCAAAACAATTTGAATGAGATGGAGATTTGCTGTATTTTTCTCTCCCACAGAAGTCCCAAGATAGGCAATCCAAGGCTGATATAGAGGCTCCAAAGTCATTAGCAACCTGGTTGTCTTCTATCTTTGCATTCTACCTTCCTCAATCAGAGGCTTCCGTCTCAAAGCTGCCTCATTGCCCACGACAGCTGCTGGATCTCCAGCCATCATATCTGTATTCTAACCAGGAAGAAAAAAGAAAGGAGAAAATTGCTAGTGGAAGTGTTTTCCCAATGAGTCAGCCCTATTTTAAATAGATTTCCAAGAAGCCCCCTTGATGACTTTCAATTACCTCCCACTGACCATCTCAAGCAGTAAGGGAACGTGGGAACCTCTCTTTTCAGCAGAACAAATTGTAATTTGGGAGACAGGGAGAATGGGTATTTTGGTAGGCGACTAATGATCTCTGACACAAATTCTTTATTAGAAACATGCTGTTCTAAGTCCTAGGTGATTCCACTAGACAATACATTCCTTGGAAGCAGGGACCTGGTCTATTTTGTTCACTATACCCCCTCATCTCACCCTACCCCCAAACCCCCAGCACCCAGAACATGGCATAAACAGTTAACTGGTGAATAAGAGACCAAGTCACAGTGAAAACCCAAACTTTCCCCAAAGCCCAAATACCTCCCCAAACCTCCATGCTTTGAGGTTCTGTACAAAGAGGTAAATGGTAGAGCTTTGAAAGAAGCTAGAAAGATAGAAAAGAGGTTAAGTAGTTATAGTCCTCAGCTTCCCTAGTGGCTCAGACAGTAAAGAATCTGCCTGTAATGTGGGAGACCTGGGTTCTATCCTTGGGTCAGGAAGATCCCCCGGAGAAAGAAATGGCAATCCACTCCAGTTTTCTTGCGTGGGGAATTCCATGGACAGAGGAACCTGGTGTGCTACAGTCCATGGGGTTGCAAAGAGTTGGACACAACTGAGCCAACAACACTAACTGACAGTCCTGGATGTCTTTTCACACCAGAGCTTTTAAACACAGATCCCACAAGGGGCCCTGTACAGAGAGCAAGGAGTGGAAGAGATTCAGTGGAACAGAACACAGTTCAGTTCGGTCGCTCATTCTTTGCAGCCCCATGGACTGCAGCAAGCCAGGCTTCCCTGTCCATCACCAACTCCTGGAGTTTACTCAAACCCATGTCCATCGAGTCAGTGATGCCATCCAACCATCTCATCCTCTGTCGTCCCCTTCTCCTCCCACCTTCAATCTTTCCCAGCATCAGGGGCTTTTCAGATGAGTTGGTTCTTCACATCAGGTGGCCAAAGTATTGGAGTTTCAGCTTCAACATCAGTCCTTCCAATGAATATTCAGGACTGATTTCCTTTAGGATGGACTGGTTGGATTTCCTTGCAGTCCAAGGGATTCTCAAGAGTCTTCTCCAACACCACAGTTCAAAAGCTCAGCTTTCCTTATAGTCCAACTCTCACATCCATACATGTCTACTGGAAAAACTATAGCTTTGACTAGACAGACCTTTGTTGGTAAAGTAATGTCTCTGCTTTTTAATATGCTGTATAGGTTTGTCATAACTTTTCTTCTAAGGAGCAAGTGTCTTAACTGCATGGCTGCAGTCACCATCTGCAGTGATTTTGGAGCCCCCCAAAATAAAGTCTCTCACTGTTTATACTGTTTCCCCATCTATTTGCCATGAAGTGATGGGACCAGATGCCATAATCTTAGTTTTCTGAATGTTGAGCTTTAAGCCAACTTTTTCACTCTCCTCTTTCACTTTCATCAAGAAGCTCTTTAGTTCTTCGATTTCTGTCATAAGGGTGGTGTCATCTTCTTACCTGAGGTTATTGAGAATTCTCCTGGCAATCTTAATTCCAGTTTGTGCTTCATCCAACCTGGCATTTCACATGATATACTCTGCATACAAGTTAAATAAGCAGGGTGACGATATACAGCCTTGACAATATACTCCTTTCCCGATTTGGAACCAGTCTGTTTTTCCATGTCCAGTTCTAATTGTTGCTTCTTGACCTGCATACAGATTTTTCAGGAAAAAAAATCTGAAAAAAATTTTCATGTCAGGTGGTCTGGTATTCCCATCTCTTTAAGAATTTTCCACAGTTTGTTGTGATCCACACAGTCAAAGGCTTTGGCGTAATCAATAAAGCAAAAGTAGATGTTTTTCTGGAACTCTCTTGCTTTTTAGATGATCCAGCAGATGTTGGCAATTTTATCTCTGGTTCCCATAGAAAAACCACAAAAGGACAGCTAAGGGGTCCAGAAAAATAAGCTAAATCAGCCAACAGATTGGAGGAATGAGCCTGTTTTTAACCTCGTCTAGTTATCACACGCATTATCCTTGATTGTTTTGTAAAGGTTTTCACTTTTTGTTTTATTGTTGTTATTTAGTATTACAGGCTGAGCTAGTAGAAAAGAAGAATTCATGTGAATAAACCATGGAAGACAAACTCACTATTCTCTGAATACTCACTAAAGGAGGAGCCACCAGCATTAGCACCATCTCTGCACAGTAACTATTACAGGCAGAGGAATCACCTTAAACCGTGTCTTCTTAGAAAATGAAAGTCAATACAATACTTCTAAATGTGGCTTTTTAAAACCTGAGAGCTTAAAACTTTGTACTCCTCCCTTCTGGTCATAATTATCAGGTTTTTTTCTCTTGAACGCCACAAGGCTGCCGAGGAGGACTGCATAGTCAGCTCTCCGTATCCACGGGCTCCACGTCTGCCAACTCGGAGGGCAGACTCTACTCCGCCATTTTATATAAGGGACGTGAGTGTTAGCAAATTTTGGTATCCAGAGGGGATCCTAGAACCAATACCCCACAGATACCAAGAGATAACTGTACTTAGAACAGGACATGCTGGTTGCCCACTTAATCCAGAAGTCATGCAAAGTTAAAGATGGGGAAAGCATTGGGAAATATTGATACCATTGGCCCAAATTGTTCCACAAGTCTAATGTCCTTGTGGCCAAAGCACTGGCCCCAGCTCTCTGGGATTATCTGAACAATTTGATATTCACCAGATTTTATTTTGCTAACAATAATTTGGCCAGAATTCTCTTTCCAATTATAGCTTTATAGATGTTTTGCAAGGTTCTTGAAATAGGAACAAATTTGATGTATGTAGTGGAACATAACATCGGCAATTGATTTAATTATGGGGCAGAAATGCATGCGGAAATCTTTAAAAGAAATTTCCATTGTCAATTAGGTTTTGAAAACAAAGAACACTCAAATTTTTAATTATAAAGAGATGCACAGTAAACTATGAAAGGATACTTTAAGATCAGTAATATATAATTTATTTCCTTCATTTATTGGTACTCCCTCCCCCACCCCCTAAGAAATATTACTATTAAAATATGTCCAAAATATTTTATTGTCTATTTATTTCCCAAATTGAATTATAACCTGATGGATTAGTTTCATTAAAAAGTTACAAAGAATTGAGAAAATAATTCAGTCATATTAGAAATAATAAATATACCAATGCAAATAAAATAATAAAGATAAGTGAAAAAGGAAGCAAAATACCCAGAATACCATAATCTGCTTGCTTCTTAATGCCCCTAAACCAAGTGATTCATAACCAACTTCAAGAAGAGTATTTTATATTTAATTAATTCTTCTCAATTAGCTTTTGGTTTCTTTTAGTTTCCTTAGAAGTTAAGGGTCAAAGATTCAAGCATAGCAATTCCTGACTTCTGTCTTTGCAATTTAAGATAGCCATTACTTAATACCGTTTTCCCTAAAGAATCCTTAAACACTTGATGGTACAGTTGTCTGCACTTCATTCATTTCCTAATGAGAAAAATCTGTGTGTGTGTTAGTCACTCAGTCACGTTCGACTCTTTGTGACCGCATGAACTGTAGCCTGCCAGGCTCCTTTGTCCATGAGTCTTCTCCAGGCAGGAATGCTGGAATGGGTTGCTTTACCCTCCTCCAGGGGATCTTCCCAACCCAGGGACTGAACCCAAGTCTCCCACGTTGCAGGCAGATTCTTTACTGTCTGAGCCACCAGGGAAGCCTGAAAGTATATTTCTAAATATACTGAGGTTTCTAAGCACTTTTTGTTTAAGAATTTCCAGTTATGCCTTGCATGCTCTGCCCATTCCCAATCCAACCTCCAGGCCATAAGAATTCTGGCAGAAATGGTTTTAGATGCCATTATTAATATTTGTCAGGTCATGAAATCCATGCATTTTCGAGTTTGAAGGAAACTGATAGGTTTGAAGATCTATTTGGTATTCTGAGATCTCCAGCCTGATTCTCCTTGATGTTTCTCTGGGTATCATTGAATACATAATCCTACTCATTACCTGGACCATATCATTTCATAAACATTCCAAATGAATATTTTCTGATCTACCCAGTGTGCCATTTTACTTCACCTTTTGAAAGGTAGATTTATGAAAGAGAAATATACACTGTTTTAGAAAATTTGGTCTGAATTTCCCAGCACATTTTTAAGCACTCCAAGGTTATAGTCCAAATATGGCCATATGCCTCCCCCTACCCCATGAAACCCTAGAAGCATCTAAAATTCTATTGCTATACTAACAAACTACCTCCAGCATTCATCCAGGAAACCAAATCTAAAGCATCATAATTCCTGGACTGACAGAAAATGATGTTTAAGTCACTATCTCTCTAAAGAACTTCTGCTCTCTTACTGTTTATGGACTTATTTTCAAAATACACTTGTAAGCGATAGCCTACTGTGAGCTCCCACTGAAGGCCTAGACATAATTTTCAGCAAATCTATTACTTAGACTGAAAGTCAACTTTGTTACAATAGTGCTATTCTAATTCAAACCACAAATCCTTCTCTAAAATAAAGTCCTCTCTCTTATGTCTGCAGGAAAAGAAAGTGCATTCTGTACAGGTTAAAAACCCATTGATTTTTGAGCATCTGACAACTCAATTCTCTTTCAAACACCCACCAAAACCCTAGCCCTTCCACAAAAGATCCCATATTTTGGAGGCAGTGATGTCCAAGGCTATACCAAATTGGATGGCTACCAATCCAGAGAGGCCGGCACCACACTGTGCAAAATAATACACTTAAAGGAAAAACTATCATTTTGCTTAATAATTTATCTTATTTTTGTTTCATGAGAATTTACCTTGATTCTGTAGCGCATAACATATAAAGATACTGTATTTATTTTGTTTTTCTTTACACTGGGTTCTGTGTTCCTCACTAATTACAGCAGTTCCAACTCTTAAAGAACCCTCAAAGCATTACTTTATGAGGTTTCTCACGTAGAAGGATATTTTCAAAGATCAACTTTAAATCTCGTTCTTTAACTTGGGAAAATCAAAGCAAATTGATAAATACCCACAAACAACTATTGCTTACTCACTTACAACTCCTTGGCCCTCTCTATTTCTCTAAATGAACCGAATGAAACTGACAGGGAAGGGTCAGGGGTCTTATTTAATGGGAGTAGACTGTTGCTTACAGATTATTTCAATAATCTGGATGATCAAGAAATATAAGAATATGACATACATGCTCCACTGGAAGGATATAATGATTTTATTTGTCAAAGAATCTTGATGACTGTGTCTCTAGTACCTGGGAAAGACTCAGGTTCTGGAGTCTAACTGCATGAGCTCAGATCTCAGCTCCACCACTTCTACGAAGACCTGGATTTTCTGACTGGTGAAATTGGTGCCATCATCACGGTAACATACCTTGTCGGGCTATGGTTACGATTAAATGAGAGAAGATGACAGTTTGGGCGGAGGAGGTGGGAGGGGAGGGTGGACAGGGACCTCTCTCTATTTACTTCCTTTTTCACACTCTGACTTCTGAGTATCTCTCACTGTTGTTGTTTTCCTGCTGCTCTCTCAATTCAGGGTCTAACTGCGAGCATCACAGCGCAGAGAATTGCCCTGTCGTACCAGCATTTACTCCCTGTACAGTCAGTGGGCCATAAGGTGAACTCACGTGATTTGGAAAATCCTATCCATTTTATTTCATCCGAAGCTTGAAATTTTTTGTAAAATATTGGGTTTCACACAGGCTAGGGCTCTTACTGGATGAGGGCTTCCAAGGCTCCATGTTGGAATATTACCTAGTTTTATATTTCTAGCCCAAGTCTATTGACAGTCATATTCATAACCACAACTTTACAGACAACTTACAGTTCTAGCTACCATTACTAAGGGCCTTCTATGTGCCTGAGACTCCATTTGGCACTTGCCTTACATAATACTACAATATGGACATTTGTTCTGCTTTTTGTTTAACTTGCAGGGAACTGAGACTTGGGAACTTAAATAAATAACTTGCCCAAGACCACACAGCTAGGGACGGGCCAAGCTGGCACTCAAAGTAAGGTCTGAGTACAAACAGGGCAGAGAAGGCAGACAAATTCCAACTTACACGCCCAAGACAATGCGCTGGTGTCGGGTCAGGGCAATGTTAAGAAGCGTTTTGGGGCTGGGCCTAGGCTCAGGGGAGAGAGTACTGTTAACAACAGATGACGTCTTCCAGGGGCTCCTGCAGGGAGAGAGGTAGAGGGTGGTAGATGCTATGCTGCCTCCTGAACACATGGCAACCCTTAACCATCTAGTTTCTACACACAGAGAAAAGGGGTGAATTTGCCTCCTTGGAATACCTTCTAGTGCTTTTCTGTCCCTTTTCATCAAAGAAAAACATCTCATTTTTGAAACCTTTAACCCCCACAGAAGCCTTTCCAGAGCAGTTCCCTTTGTTGAGTGCAGATTTTTCATCTTCTGGGCTTCAGGGAGACCAGCAGTAGTTTGATTTCACAATCTCTTCTCAAGCAGGGTATCTTCCCTCCCCTTGACCATTTTGATGTCCAATTTTCTGACATTGGAGCCTACCTCCAATTGCTTAATCTCTCTGCAATGTAATTTCCTTGCCTATATTTTTGTTTTCATATTTTTAAGTGTTATTGAATTTGTCATAATATTGCTTCTGTTTTTACGTTTTGGCTTTTCTGCCACAAGGCATGTGCGAACCTAGCTGCCCAGCCAGGGATCAAACCCACACCCCCTGCATTGGAAGGCAAAATCCCAACCACTGGACTGCTAGGGAAGTCCCTACCTATCATCTTAAAAAGTTTATTGGGTGGGATTGGGGAGGGGAAGGGTACAGAGGTGGACAGCGGTTCTCAGTACTCCCTGCTATCAGAGTCACCTAAGCAGCTTTATAAACATGCCCATGTCTGGGCCCCAGGCCAGATCAGTTGGATCATCTCTGGAGCTGGGGCCTGGAGATCAGCTTTATTAAAAGCTCCCAAATAATTCTAATATACATCCATCCAGGGTAGAGAATCACTCAAGTACTACTGAATAGTAACATGCATGATATCGATTGATATCATCCAGTAAATAAACTTGCTAGGCTTCGGTTCACTTTTGTGTCTCTTGCAGAGGCTAACTAGTTCCTTTAAATGCTTATCTGCAAGTGTTTTAAAACACAAATTTCAGACAACTTCTAAATACTCTGGCTTTCTTATGAAGTTGTTAGGTAACTATACTGTTGGATTTATTAGCCTTCCTCCTTCACAATGTGTAGTGCTCTGGTTTGGTTTATAACTTGCTGTGTTTGCTAAATCAAGTGTTTGTCAAAGTGCAGTCTTTGGACCATCTATATCAGAGCCGCCTGAGGTGACACTTTTTAAGGCAAATGAAGAGTCCCAGAGCTATTTGAGGCCTACTGGATCAGAGCCTCTGGAGGTGATGCCTGAGAGTCAATGTTTTTAGGCAGCATCTACAGCAGTTTGTTAGCTTGCTAAAATGTAAGGGAAGGACTCCCTTCTTCTTAGATTGATTTGTATGGCAGGTACCGTTGCACCACAGCACTAGACACCCACGGGAGTTTAACAAGCACTCTCTGATAACTGTCATGGTGAGGCATACAAAATACTGACTGTAGCATTTGCACACAGGTCTTATATTGCTTTTCTTTAAAGCATACTCCCATTTTTACTTATGTCTAAGCAAACTACTCTTTAGTTGAAGATACTGTTAGGTTTGTGCTTTTATTTGGTTTTGAGTGTTGCCTTCCTTTTTCATCAGTTCGGTTGAATTCATATAGATCTTAAAATTAGGAACAACGGTTGCTCTCTGCTGAGCTTCTCTGTAAACAGGTTTATCCTCAAGGACTTCTTCCCTGTTGCAGAAACCAATTACCTAGGAATTGGGTAGACAAATCATGTGGCCCTGGACCCAGGTTGAAAAACAGAAGTCTCAATCTGATGTGCAACTCTCCACTGAGCTACTCAGAGCTTAGCCCTGGTCCCTGGATTCCTCAGTACTGATTTTTTTCTTACAAAAATCATCTAGTATTTGGTTCATAAAGCCCAGTCATCATTAATGAATCAATGGATATAAAATCTTTTTAATATCTGATATAAAAGCCCCATTTCGTGAGCAAAACAACCCTTCTTATTGCATTAGTACTAGAGTGATTTGTGTTGGTAAATCTAAAATTCAATTATGATATTTTATAACAGGTAGATTTCACCATAGAGGCTTTTGGAAATTGAAATTCATGTGCAGCTGAATAAGTGATGACCAGATATGGTTTTCATAAAGCATGTTTTCTTCAAGGAGGAAAGTTGTCCTCCTTGGGTTTTATGATCATTCTAAACTAGGGAGGATTTGTAATGATGTCAAAGGCTGGCTTTCTCTAGAAGATGAATAGCCACCCATAGCTGACTCCGTGAGGTCATATTTTCCTGTTCCTAATGATTCCCAGGATGATTTTGAGTCACTTTTGTAGCCTTGAACAAAATATGGTTTTCTGACTGACCATTTTTACTTTATATTATATAAAGCAAAGAGACTAGATCTTTACCAATATGAGCTACATGTGCGTGCAAACACATTGCCATTAGCCGCCAGATTCACCCACTCCGAGGCCCTTGGTTTCAGTTCATGTGCACTTGAGACAAACAGAAGCTGGTTTAGGACAAAATGAGCTCATTCTCCTGGACAGAGGAAAAATTCAGTCACTCATGTATGGTTGGTTCTTCAGTACAACCATGAAAGCTTTATCTACTTTAGAATTCAAATGTCAACTCTGGAATGCTTTAGAGGTAATAATAGTTTCATAGTCATCCTTCCTAGAAAATGCTGGTGAGACTGCCCGTCGTCTGTATCACAAGCAACAGCAAACATTTTGCGGCATTGTGTACCAGGCATTTTGCGGCATCGTGTACCAGGCATTTTGCAAGTGCTTTATATGCGTTACTTCATTGAGTCCCTCCGGCAAGTCCTGGAGTCAGTACTCTTTGTGATCCTGTTTCGTAGAAGAAATTAAAGCACACAGCTGTGCCACAGGTAGCCTCAGTTAAAGTACAGTTCAAGCAGGTCTGTCTGACACCAGAGCCTGTGCTCTTACCGCCCTTGAATTAGCTTCTGTAAGAAAACAATAACATTGTAACAACTAATATTCACCGAATGCTAGCTATGTGCCAGATGAGTTAGATGTACTTTACCTGTCATTGGTCACTTTTTCAGGTAACTATTATTATCACTGTTTTGCAAAGGAGGAAACTGAAGCTGAGAGAGTAAATTGACCAAAGTCTCACAACCAGGAGGCAGAACCAGGTTCGTAGGGTGGGGCTGCATTGACTGGTCAGTGCCCATCTCCCAGTCTTCCATGCTGTTATGGCTATAGAATGTCTCTGTGACGGTGGCACAGAGAAAGTCAGATGGTCACTGATGTCCAGCCATCTCTCCTGTGCACACAGGAGCAGGGCTCTGACCTGGGCGGGGAGGGCTCTAGCAGCTGAAACTGGACATGGGAGCGGAGCTAGGGTAAATGCAAAGTTGCCGTGCAGGGACCCGAGGAATGGGCAGAGTCGAATGCAGGGTTGGAGGCCACAGAGAAACGTGGGGAGGGGCGATGGACAGACTCAGAGTGGTTGGGCGGGGAGGAACCGCCAGGTCCAAGGCAAAAGAACTCGAATGAGCAGCATTTACGGAATCGGCACTTTACGGAGACGGCCAGAGGAGAGACCCTGAGGCCTGGGGGAGCAGCAGCAGCACCCACACATGATTTGAGGAAGGTGGTCAGAGAGTCAGTGGATGAGGGGGAGGGATGAGATCCTGCCCGTGACCTCATCAGACTCCTGATAAACCGAGTTAACCCATCCCCATCTGAATAAAAAGCACGGTCATCGTGAACTTTGTTTGTAATCTCTGCCCTATAGAGACAGATAAAGAAGTCTGTCCTTCTCCCTCTCAGAACTTGCTGACATTCCCGTTTCCCATTTACCCAATTTACTTTGACTAGAACAGCCATCCACTGAATTCATTAAGGGTTTTTGTTGTGAAAGTGTCTTGACTCTGGTTAGTGTCTTCAATAAAACATGTCTCACTTTGTTCTCTCTCAGTCAGTCTCCCTGGACACCCCACGTAATCATCCTTTTGTAAACAAAGCAGGCTTTGAAGCCACTAGGAGTCCTGCAAGGCAGAGAGAGATGAGAATGAGCTACAGGCTCCCTGGTGGAAACCGGAGACTGGAAATCTTTCATAACCTTCACTGTTTTTCCTGATTATGAAAGTAGCAAGTGTTCATTGTAGAAAATATATGAAAGCACCAAGAAAAAAACTATTATCCAACAGAGATAAGCAAATATAAAATCTGGTTTAGAGTATTTCAGTTTTAGAGCACTACATATATGTAAAACATTTTTAATGTTTAAGTATTGTTATGTGAAATTTTATTTCCTTTTTTCTTTCGCTTGATGTAGATCAAATAAATTTCCCCATGTCAAATCAATATTTAGCATATGAATTTATGATGACTACATATTAGACCATCCTATTGGATTTCTGGTGTTTATATTTCAGGATTTCTTTTTTGCCTTTTTATATCAGGCTGTTATGCTTGCTCTGTGGTTACATATTCAAACCCTGCTTTATTGTTTCCTCTTTAGGCTTTCTTTATTTTCTAATGTGTATAACTTGATTTAATATATGTATACATTGTGAAATGATTACCACAGTTAAGCTAATTAACACATTTATCATCTCACATAGTAACAACTTTTTTTATCAACAAATGTCATTGTCTTCTTTTTCTTTAGAGTGACATAATGAAATTGACCTCTTTATGCTTTCAGAAATTTATAACACTGGTTCTGAGACCCCCAAAAAAAGCCCTGCTAAATAAGCACTAGAAAATAGAAATTCTGTTTTGTCTTGAGCTCTGCCATCAATTCCCTAAACGGCTGCAGCCAAATCCCTCTTCTCTGTGTGTCAAATTCCACATCTGTCATGAACTGTCTAATTTAAACACACGACACGTTAGTAAATGAGAGGATTCTACCTGGCTGCTATGGCACTGAGCCACAGAAGAGCTGGCGTCTCCTACAGAGAAACGCCTGCAGGGGCATGGGCCCTTTTTCATTTAATCTTCCCAACATCCCACTGAGGTTAAGAACTATCATTATTCACAAGCAGTAGAAGCGGAAACTGAGGCTCAAGAAGGCTAGGTAACTTGGTGGGGACCTAGCAAGTAACAAGTTGGGGTTCAAGCCCAGCTTGAGCTCATAATCACTGGCAGCATCTATTGCTATTACTGGAGTAAAGCACTCCACCCCAAAGAGTCCAAGCTCTGCAACCACATCCTGTGAGGGAGCGTAATGACCAACTGCTTTTCAAAGATAACACATCTGCACATTTTAGAAGCCAATGGGAGACTGTCCATGAGGCAGATTTTCTTAAATGTCCAAATGAAGTAGGAAGTACTGAAACCAGATGTGTGACACAGGAAAGAAAAATGGCTCTTCAGACCCTGGAAAACTGAGACAACTCAAGGATCCAATTTTTAAAGAGTCCCCATTTCCAAGGGCCCTGGTCTTCATTATCTTTCCTGAGTATTTTAATCACAAAAGCATGTAGCTCTTTAACATCTCCCTCATCCTGCCCCTCCCTTGCAGAAGGAAATGGTATTTTGAGTTTTTGAAAGCAGCCCACAGATACAGGTCTATTTTTGTGAATCCAGACACATCCCTCCAACGTTCCCTCATCGCCCCATCCTCCACTGTGTCGGTCCCTCCCTTCCACCCTCACACACACAAAGGCCCTCAAGGAGGCCTCGGAATAGGGAGGACCTCGCCCACCATGCCTGCCAGCCTCCCTGCCCCACGGTGACTCACACACATCTCAGAGCCACCAAGACACAAGAGGGCGGATCACACAGAACAAGCCGGTTGCCATCCTTCAGTCTGAGATTTCTGCAGCTAAGCCTCTGCCTGCTGGGCCTGGTACTATCTCTGTTCAGCAGCCAAGTGACACATTATTCTGGAAGAGGAAGAAAATGGAGAAGAGATGGAGGACAACTTTGGTCTGCTGGGACTAAAGCTGTGCTGGCCAATTCAGCCACTAGCCCCTTGTGACTAGAGAGTACTTGAAATACGACTAGTCCAAGTTAAGATGTGCTGCAACTGTAAAATAGACACCAGATTTCAAAGATTTCATATGGAGAAAAGGATGCAGACTATCTCAGTAATAATTTTTATGCTTATGTATTTTTCCTATTTTTTGTCTAGATTTTTACAACGTTGTGTTGCTTTCTGCCATGCAGCAATGCAAATCAGTCGGAATTACACATCGCCTCCTTCTGTAGCCTCCTCCCCCTCCCCACACTGGCAACATCGACTTTCTTAGAAATGCAGGTCCCTAGGCCTTGCTGAAATTTTTCTGAACTACAATCTTCAAATGTGAGCCCCAGGAACCAATGTCTGAGAAGATTCCCAGATGACTTGTATGCACATGAGAATCCGAATGATAATACTAGAATTGAAATCTACCTTTTTGCCTGATCAGCATCTCCTTACTCTTATTCCAGGAACATCCCCTCGTGTGCCTCAGAAAACCCCTTCTCGGGATATAGAGCAGGGCTAAGCTGTTTCTTCAATTCCAAAAAGTACATAAGACCTAGGCCCAGCCAACTAGAGCCTTAGGAGCACCTGGAATCTGCTCCAGGTGATCTCTAGGGTGGGGTGAGGGGGATATATTCCGGGTATCCCGCAAGCACCTGCTTCAGCCTCCCTACTGTAAGACTCTGGATAGTTTCTTCTGCTTAAAACACACGTGAAAAATCACAGCTCTCAATACTCTCTGAAGCCTCTTCCAGCCCCATGGCTCTGTGGTCCAGCCTCACGAGCTCCCTTGTGGACACGTCTCTGAGGGAGCAGGCATAGGAGCTGCTGCTGTGTCCTTGGAAAGGAAGAGAGGGCATCACCTGGTGTTCTCCTTAGACTTCTCTCTGTTCAGCTGGGGAAGCTTTCTGATACAGGCAGATTTATCTCAGCTCTAATCCCTTTAGGTGTGACACGGTGAACGGGCAGCTGAGGTAACTCCTTTGATGATTATTCTTCTGGAAGTCCAACCCTCAAAATATAGCTCCAAATAATACCAAAAGGTTAGCGGATGCCCAGTTTCGGGGGCTCCCTTTATAAACGGTGTGAATCCTAGGGTCTTTCATGTTACTGCTGACCCCTCAAGCATCTCACCAGTGCTGGGGCATGATGGGTAGGGGTGGGGATTCACTTCACAGAAGACACACAGGGGTTGATGATAGGTGAGCAATCCAGGGGGTCTAGGCTATATGTGGGAGATTCTGTTCCCTGACCTGACCTCTCTCAGAACAAGTCGGATAGGTCCAGAAAGCCAATCAAGGAGAAAATGGAAGACAGATCCACGAAGAGAAAAGGTCACTTAGGTTGATAGGTTCAAAGTCTCAGAAGAGTCATATGACTTGGGGAACCAGCAGAGAGGAGGGCTTCCCTGGCTCAGTGATAAAGGAGTATCTATCTGCCTGTAATGCAGGAGACAGAGGAGATGCAGGTTTGATTTTGGGGTCGGGAAGATCCTCTGGAGCAGAAAATGGCAACCCACTCCAGTATTCTTGCCTGGGAAATCTCAAGGGCAGAGGAGCTTGGCAGGCTACAGTCCACGGGGTCTCAAAGAGTCAGATACGATTGAGCATGCATGAAGCAGAGAGGACATTTGCTCAGCTCAAGAGACTAACTAAATGGAGCCAAAGAATATGAATTCTCTCTGTACGGAGGATATTTTTCAAGAGCTTAATTACTTGCAGAGATTTTCGGAAGAATCATCTCTTAAACTGACCAAAGTGAAATTTTCCATATCCTGCATGCACCTGTTACTTCCTGCCCACGTAGTGCAGGTCCTCATGACAGGCTGACTTCGGACTGAAGCTTGTGTTTATCACGCTGGAGACAGCTAGCCTGAGACTAGCCTCCTCCGAACTTCAGAGAAGGCCCTGCAGGGCACAGGAAAGAAACTTCCAAGATACGCAGCTAGATCTGCTCTTTTTTAATGCTGTGGCCTAGGGCAAGTCATTTCACATGTCTAAATTAAAACTTCTATAAAACTTCTATAAAATGACTGGCTTCAGCCAGATGATCTCTAGGGCCCCTTTCAGCCCTAACAGAGAATCTAAGTACAGACCCTGAGGAGGGGCTAGTCTGTGCAGCCACGGGAGTCCTCAATATCCCGAGTCAAAGATGCACCTGAGATGCACAGCCTCTGGGTGCACACCTCTGGAACAGGCCTGTTTCACTTGGCCCATAGGAGAATGCCAACTAGAAACTCCCTGAGTGCAGAGTGGGGACAAACAGCACCAAGGCCTCCCTTGTGGGCTCTCTACACAAAAATATTGCACACTGCCTTCTGCTTCACCCCCATCTCCCTGGAGCCAGTCACAGCCTGGCACTTGCAGTTTGGAGCCTTTGAAGGGACAGCCTCTGCCAGAGAGACGAGGCATGCCCACCTTGTGCTGAGGGCTATCCTTCTTCCCCCAGGACCAGGTCCCTTTAAGGCACATGGAAACATCCTACAGCCCTTCTCCCTCTCCCAGAGGAGGGAGGGGCATACAGTCTCTAATAAAGGCCATCTGCCATGCAGCTATCCCTGAACAGCAAGGCCAGAGCACACCACACTTCCATGTAGCTTGCCCTGCGAGCTCAGACAGTGTGCAATCAGGCTCTGGCAATAGGCTGAGCCTTTCTTTCCACAGCTAAGGAGACAGGGAAATCTCTTTCAAGATTCTTGACTCTTGTCTGGGGTCTTTGGAGCAGAGCTAAAAGTAGCTGGTTGTTATGACTTGGATCTAGGATTTCCTATCCAGATTCAAGCCTTTATGAGAACAAATTCTAAATACTGCCCAGTTGAATGCAGCACCTAAAGCAAGGACCCCATAGTGGTGCCAAAGTTCATGAGGGAATTAGATATGGTGGTTCCAGTTTCAAGGATTGTCTGCTGTCCAAGATTTGTGGCTTAGAAATTGCCTTTGGAACGGCTTAGTATGGCTAAGCTTCCTTTCCTCCCTTGGCTGGGCTGTCACACTGCCTTCAGGCCTTTTTAAGAAGCCATCTGTGAAGTTTTACTTTTGTGTGTATAGTTTTTTTTCTTTCTTTCCGCTAGACTGTGGCCACTGGACATAACATACAATGGTCCTTACACCCAAAAGAATTGAAACCAAGATCTCAGAGATATTTGCTCACCCATATTCATAGCCATATTATTCACAGTAACCAAGAGTTAGAAGAAACCCAAGTGTTCATGAACCGATAAATGGATAAACAAAATGTGGTGTGTACATATAATGGAATACTGCTGCTGCTGCTGCTGCTGCTGCTGCTGCTAAGTCGCTTCAGTGGTGTCCGACTCTATGAGACCCCATAGACAGAAGCCCACCAGGCTCCTCCGTCCCTGGGATTCTCCAGGCAAGAACACTGGAGTGGGTTGCCATTTCCTTCTCCAATGCGTGAAAGTGAAAAGTGAAAGTGAAGTCGCTAAGTCATGTCCGACTCTTAAGGGAAGGAGATTTGGATATATGCTACAACATTTGAGGACATTATCCTAAGTGAAATAAGCTGGTCAGAAAGACAAATGTTGTATGATTCCATTTATCGGAGGTATCTATAACAATCAAATTCATAGAGACAGAAAATAGAATGGTGGTTGCCAGGGAGCTGGGGGAATAGAGAATGAGGAATTATTGAATAGGTACAGAGTTCCAGTTTTGCAAAATGAAGCAAGTTCTGGAGATTGGTTACACAACAATGTGAATGTACCTAACACTACTATCAGTTCAGTTCAGTTCAGTCGCTCAGTCATGTCAGACTCTTTGCGACCCCATGAATCACAGCATGCCAGGCCTCCCTGTCCATCACCAACTCCCGGAGTTCACTCAAACTCACGTCCATCAAGTCGGTAATGCCATCCAGCCATCTCATCCTCTGTCGTCCCCTTCTCCTCCTGCCCCCAACCCCTCCCAGCATCAGGGTCTTTTCCAATGAGTCAACTCTTCGCATGAGGTGGCCAAAGTACTAGGGTTTCAGCTTTAGCATCAGTCCTTCCAATGAACACCCAGGACTGACCTCCTTTAGGATGGACTGGTTGGATCTCCTTGCAGTCCCAGGGACTCTCAAGAGTCTTCTCCAACACCACAGTTCAAAAGCATCAATTCTCCAGCACTCAGCTTTCTTCACTGTCCAACTCTCACATCCATACATGACCATTGAAAAAACCATAGCCTTGACTAGATGGACCTTTGTTGGCAAAGTAATATCTCTGCTTTTGAATATGCTATCTAGGTTGGTCATAACTTTCCTTCCAAAGAGTAAGCATCTTTTAATTTCATGGCTGCAATCACAATCTGCAGTGATTTTGGAGCCCCCAAAAATAAAGTCTGTCACTGTTTCCACTGTTTCCCCATCTATTTCCCATGAAGTAATGGGACCAGATGCCATGATCCTAGTTTTCTGAATGTTGAGCTTTAAGCCAACTTTTTCACTCTCCTCTTTCACTTTCATCAAGAGGCTTTTTAGTTCCTCTTCACTTTCTGCCATAAGGGTGGTGTCATCTGCATATCTGAGGTTATTGATGTTTCTCCCGGCAATCTTGATTCCAGCTTGTGCTTCTTCCAGCCCAGCGTTTCTCATGATGTACTATACTCCAGTCCTAAAACAGCTAAGGTAATCAATTTATGTTATACATACTTTACAACAATTAAAATTTTTTTAAAGAAAGAAGCAACAGTGGCAGTAGACGAGGTACAGGGAAAAGCAAGGCCTGTGTGGATCCCATTTTCACGTGCCTCAGTGAAGCTGGTGGCAAGGCCATGATGCTGCAACAGTATTTGACACTTGGTGTGTCTCAAGGATAGCCCTTATAAAGACGGGACCCAGTTCTGTCCCACAGCCCAGCACTGCACTCAGTGTCAAGCAGAATTTCGCCTACTTTCCTGTAAGGTTTTGCCTGGGTCACTGAAACCTTCTCTGCACGAGATGCCTGAGCCCATGCCTGAAGAACTCACGCTGAATGAAAAGAACACAGATAGCTACTGCTTCCACTCTGTCTCAGACTTACAGTCTGAAACACACCACCAAGAAAACAGTGATGGAATCTCATCCCGACAGCCAAGGCCAAGATCATTTCAGAAAACATTTTTTTCTAACTTTCCTCCCTACTGCTCCCCCCAAAAATAGCATAGCAGTGAGTGAGTGAAGTCGCTCAGTCGTGTCCAACTCTTTGCGACCCGTGGACTGTAGAACAGTTCAAATGTCTGCTTAGGGGACAGCAGATTGCCTGAATCTGACTTTGGCTCTGCCTCTTACTCGTTGTTTGATATAAGCAAATTATTTAAGCTTTCTTAAATTCATCTTTAAAATAGGAATAACGATGCAGTGCTTAGTGAGTTGGTGGGTTTAGTTAGTGTTAGTCACTCAGTCGTGTCCGACTCTTTGCAATCCCATGAACTATAGCCCGCCAGGCTCCTCTGTCCACGGAATTCTCCAGGCCAGAATACTGGAGTTGGTAGCCACTCCCTCCTCCAGGGAATCTTCCTGATCCAGGCATCAAACCTGGGTCTCCTGCATTGCAGGCAGATTCTTTTCCATCTGAGCCACAGGGAAGCCCCTGTTTGGGTTTGGGGAGGATTAAGTGAATTCTGCTTGGGAGCTCTTACCCCAGAATCTGCACACAGTAAGTACTTGATAAGAGAGGACTTGTTACTATTCTCTCCACCCAGCCAAGTCCTATCCACGTTCCAAGAACCAGTTCAAGCCCCTTCTCTTCATAAAGTTCTCCAACAGCCTACCATGAACCAAAAGCCCACCATGAACTCTCCCATAACAATGATTATTTGCACCCTCCATCCTTGTGGCAACTCATCAATGACGGAGGCTCATCAGGCTCGTCCACAAGTCAGGACGGAAAGGGTTCAGAACTGTCATCCTTAGAACTCCCGTATGTACCGGAATCACAAGCAAAAGCTCGTGGGTTGCACGTAATAGCTGATAATATAGGATTGATTCTGTCCCATTTCCACACTGATTCAGTAAACATTTCTTGAACAGCCACCATATGGCAGGCACTGCCCCTGCAAGGATAGCTGCTGGGAAAGCCCTCTTTAAGATTCTGAAAAGGGAATTCTCTAGTCTTTCCAATGCTGCTTTGGCAGTCAGTGTATTGAAGATCTCTGCCTGGTGATATGCAAAACATAAAGCCATTCAATGGAGCAACTTTAGTTCACGGGCAGTGATTTAATTCTTTCTTATCCTGAGTACCTCATATATTTCTCGGCTTGTGTAGGCTAGTAAGGGCATATGGATGGATGAGTGGTTGGGTAGGTGAGTGAGTGGATGGGTAGGTGAATGGATGGTTGGATAGGTGGGTGGATGGATATTGTAGATAACGTGAGCCTTACTCTGAGTTCCCTAGCAGACCCCAAGACAGAGATTTGAATGCAAGTCATTTACTTGGGCAGTGATTCAAGGAAGCTAATAAGGGAGGAGGGGAGTGAGACAGGTAAGAGAAGGAAGTCAATAAGTGGGTGTTACCAAACAAGTTACCACCTGACAAGCATCTAGTTACTTACTATGCACTGAATACTGAACGTCTTCCCTGCCACCCTACCCTACCTAACTGAAAGTTTATGGAATTCAGATGTTCTAAATGAGGATGTAAAAACACAAATATTGTAGGTGCTATTACCTGCTTTCAAATAAAGGAGTATCTTTTTTTTTTTTTAACCATCCCTTAACACCAGAGGCTTCCTAGAGATTGCACAAGAATTTGGGTAAATTCAATATCTCCTTGAGCAAATTTAAGTAAAGTTTCTAGAAAAAAAATATTTCTCTTTTGATATGTAAAGAAATAGCTTTGTTCAAAGTCACTTATGTATCTCAGGATACAATACTTTAAAGACTAGCTGAGTTCATATCCCGTCATCACTTCTTAGGTGTGTGACCCTGGGCAGGCTACTTAGATGCCCTTTGTCTTAGTTTCCCCATCTGCAAAATGGCAATAATAAAAGCATCTATTTTGTAGGAATGTTGAGGTGATTGAATGAGACTGTTTGGCAAAGAGTAAGTATTCAGTATATACAAGGTATTTTTATTATTGCTTGAAATGAGTAAAAATGTGTACTAGATGAATTTACAAATTCTAATTCCACTAATGTTATTTAAAATACAACCATAATGGGGGGGGGGCTGTATGCAGATAGGTTAAAAATATAGATTTCTGATTAAAAAAATTGAGCATTTATGAACACTCTACTAATAAAAAAGATGAATTGGACTAATCATCTAATACCAACAAAGATAAAATAAAACAGTTTTATGAACTTAATTCTTTGAGGTCAAATCTTAGAGGGAGATTTAAGGGTACAAGTATCTGCCACTTTTGCAGTTTACTTTATGCCAATTTGCTTTTACAAAAGAACTACATTAGTACCTGTATTCACTAACTGCAAGAAATCAGAAGAAGGTTTTAGCTTTTATGAAGAAAGATTGAAAGTGAAAGTAGTGTTCAGAGTTTTGTTTTGCAGGCATCATGGAGACAGTGTGGACGTTAAGCAGAGCAGTGAGAATGAGGCCACCAACCTCCTTCCCCAGGATCTACACTCAGCATCAAGCCACTACAGCTTTGAACCGCATCTGTGAGCATCTGTGGTTTATTTTGGTTTAGTTTGTGCATCTGTTAGCAAGATGTGTCCTCATCTTGCTTCTTCAATTTATGCCATTTCAACTTAGGAAAGCTTTCCCTACTTTCAGATTGCAGGAAGGGGAAAGTCGCTCAGTCTGTCCAACTCTTTTGTGACCCCAGGAACTGTAGCCTGCCAGGCTCCTCTATCCATGGAATTTCCCAGACAAGAAAACTGGAGTGGGTTGCCATTCCCTTTTCCAGGGTATCCTCCTGACCCAGGGATCAAACCCAGGTCTCCTGCATTGCAGACAGACTCTTTACTGTCTGAGCCACCAGGGAAGCTCAGATGGTGGGGGAAACCGTATATCAAATATCATTCCTATGGAGGACAATAAAGCTATGGTTTTTCCATTGGTCATGTATGGATGTGAGAGTTGGACTGTGAAGAAAGCTGAGCGCCGAAGAATTGATGCTTTTGAACTGTGGTGCTGGAGAAGACTCTTGAGAGTCCCTTGGACTGCAAGGAGATCCAACCAGCCCATCCTAAAGGAGATCAGTCCTGAATATTCATTGGAAGGACTGATGCTGAAGCTGAAACTCCAATACTTTGGCTACCTGATGAGAAGAACTGACTTATTGGAAAAGACTCTGATGGTGGGAAAGATTGAGGGCAGAAGGAGAAGGGGACGAAAGAGGATGAGGTGGTTGGATGGCATCACTGACGCGATGGACATGAGTTTGAGCAGGCTCCGGGAGTTGGTGATGGACGGATACCTGGTGTACTGCAGTCCATGGGGTCACAAAGAGTCAGACATGACTGAGCAACTGAACTGATGGAAGACGCAGGAGGAAAAGGCAGGCTTAGTCGCCCCAGTTGTTGTATACTAGGAAAGTTTGACTGTCTTAAGCTTTAATATTAAGCTTTTATTTGTTAGATTTCTTGTGCTTTAATATTAAGTTTTTATTTGTTAGATTTCTATGACCTTCACTTCTTGACATTTAGGGGAAAAAAGTAGATCTGATTCTGCACTGTGAACCACTTCTATTAAATAGATCAACTAGAAATCACGTCTGGCTGCTAGTAACTGAAACTTAAAAAGTTGACTTAAATCCAGCAGAGATTTTTTTTTTTTTCTCTTATAAAATAAGAATTCTAGACTCTGGTGACTCCTTACCCGCTCTTGGTTCCACCATCCCAAGGGGGTGGCCCTTGTCTTCATGCTGTCAGAGGGTGATCTCATGTAAGAGCAAGTGAAGGCACCAAGCCCACTGAGGGCCTCCAGGGAAGGGGAAAAGACCCAGGGCCTCCAGGGAGTAGAGCCGCCACAGCAAGGGCAGGGCGGCCAGGCAGCATCCCGCCCTCCTCGCCTCTCAGCCCGCACCACCTGCCCCTGACTGAAGGCCCCAGCTGGCAAGGCCAGTGCCACTGCCCTGCCGGGCACAAGGCAATGATCTTCATGGATTATGTAATTGCCTTCCTATTTTACAGATAAAGACCATGTATTCCCACAGAAGTTTAGAGTCTTGTCCAAGGTCACGTAGCTCAAAGAAAGGAAAGTGGAGATTAGAATCAGATGTGTCAGAGTCCAGTCTGATGCTAAATAGGACCTCAAGTTCCCAGCAGCACCAGCCTTTCAAGAAATCAGCCAAGAAGCATGACTAAGACACAAGCTGCTCAAGATACCCCTTTCTACCACCCAGGCCAATACGGTCTGCTTCCTTGACGCCCAGGCTAGCTGGGGGTGCATGGTTGGGGTGCAAGTTGCAGATTCTGTAGCACTGAGGGGACAGGAGGCATTCATAACAAGTGGGGGACAGGGGAAAGGCATCCCCGGAAGTGCTACCTCTCCACGCAGTAGCTCTAGGAACGAACAGCTTAGCTCTGGCCCCATGAATGGGAGATGCAAGCAGTGGTAGGTGGGCCACCATCCTAGTGTACCATGGCCTTTCCTGATCTGGCAAGGAAAGTCCTGCAACCTGAGAAATCAGGCAAACTCTGGCACAGAAAGGCACTGGCCACCAGAGCGTAGTTCTGTGGTCTCTCATGGGCTGTGTGCTTGAAGACTTTCAGTGGAAACTGAGAGAAGTGGGGAACAGGATAGAACAAAAGGCGGCTGGCCCGCCACGTTGGATCTAACCTGGCAGAGCCATTTGTTGAGTGCCACATTGATGAGTGGCACTGTACCAGATCCTGCCTGGACATGGGTGATCGTGGCTGATGTTTCCTGGGCACTCATCAGTGCCAAGCAGAAGAGTTTCTTGTAGATGAAAGCAATAATCCTCACCACACCTCTTGGAGGATCCTATGGCTCTTCCACTCACAGAGAGGAATCTGAGGCCCAGGAAGGTTAAGGAATGTGCCCGAAGTTAAACAGTAGGAAGGTGGCAGAGCAGAGTCAGACTATCAGAGGGACCCCAGAGTCCATGTACTCCCTTTTTCATCGTACTGCCTCATAGAGGGGAGGTGGAGGCTCCTCTTTGCTCAAGAAACTGATTGCCTGGGATGCAGGACAAGTTTGTTGTTCAGTCGCTAAGTCATCTCGGACTCTGCAACCCCGGCCTCTGCAACCCCGGCCTCTGCTCAGCCTCCACATAAAATGTCTAATTTAAATCCTCATTACCTAGAGTTAGTATTACCAATCTCCACTTTACAGAGGATCAGACTGTGGCTTAGAGAGGTCAAGAATCTTACGCAGAGTCTCTTGTGAAATGGGGGACGGAGATGCAATGCAGAAATCTCATCCCAAGACAGGGGAGAGCTGTGCAGTGGTTAGGAACTTGGGTGGTTACCCATGAGCAGGCTCAGTAAGAGCCAGGTGATACTGCAAACCAAGTGCCCTGGACATTAGCCATCCCTGTGTCTTCAGTTCTTTGTGCTGAGCGGAGGACTACAGTCTTGCGCCATGGGCTGTGTTCAGATAGCCATGCCAGAGCTGGTGGTGGCTGCCATTGTCCTGCAAAGGCCAGCCTGGAGCATCATGGTGCGACACAAAACTTTCAGTCCAGCCACCATGGCCTTTTCTTCCAGGATAAACGGCACACCATGGCCTTTTCTTCCAGGATAAACGGCTTTCCACCCCCACCCCCATGCTGCCCCTCCATTGCAGATGTTTGCTTCCACTCCAGAGAAGACACATTACCTACCTACACAGAACTGTGGTAGGGAGGAGGCCTTGTCAGGCTCTCCTGCCAGGCTCAGGCTATTATCATGGCATAACCAAAAGGCGTTATTGGTAAGGATGTATTCCAGAAGAGACTTGTTTAAAAATCTTCAAGGGGGCAAATGCCTGAAAGCCCTGCTGCTGTTGTGCCCACAGAGCCCTCCTCAGGAGCAGTGAGTCCTGGGCGCGCTTGACCTCCCACTGGAGAAACACAGGTGGGCCTGCAGGGCCCAGGAAAGCTTCCTGAGAGAATCCCTACTTCCTTCCCAGCTGTGCTGAGCGAGAGCGGGGTGGAGAATCCCAGCCAGCAGAGTTGCCTGCAAAGGGGCCACAGCATCCTGCTGTCAAAACGGGACTAGGCTGGAGCTCATGAGTTGGCTCTTTAGAAAACTGCTGCTTCTCTCATGGTCAAAAAGGAAAGAGGGCCTCGAGACAGAGGGGCCCATGCTATTTCTCCACAAAGAAATATAGCACCCTCTTAGTACTAAGCTCATGAAGGATCCTAACCTAGTGTGTATTGGAGCTGGAGAGTCTGGTGGAAAATCAGCAATAACTGCCTTAATCAGGCTGAGGAACTTGAGGTTCATGTGGTAATGATGATAATGATTAAAAAACAAAAGCCATCATGATTTACCACTTTACTCACGCACTCAGTATCTGTGGCCACTCTATGCTGTCTGCTCTGTATGTGCTAGCAGTGTCTGACTCTTTGAGACCCTTTGGACTGTAGCCCGCCAGGCTGCTCTGCCCATAGGATTTTTCAGGCAAGAATATTGGAGTGGGTTGCCATTTCCTCCTCCAAGGCAACTCTATGAGATAAGTATTATTATCATTTCTGTCTACAGATGTGGAAAGCAAGGCACAGATAGGTTAGGTTGCTTACCCCAGATCACACAGCTAGAAAAAGACAGAGCTAGCATTTGAATTCAGGAGGCCCAGGGAAACCTATGGGAGCATGTGTGTGGGATAGTATTGCTGCTGCTGCTGCTGCTGCTGCTGCTGCTGCTGCTGCTGCAAGTCACTTCAGTCGTGACCAACTCTGTGCGACCCCATAGACGGCAGCCCACCAGGCTCCCCCGTCCCTGGGATTCTCCAGGCAAGAACACTGGAGTGGGTTGCCATTTCCTTCTCCAATGCATGAAAGTGAAAAGTGAAAGTGAAGTCACCCAATCATGTCCGACTCTTAGCGACCCCATGGACTGCAGCCCACCAGGCTCCTCTGTCCATGGGATTTTCCAGGCAAGAGTACTGGAGTGGGGTGCCATTGCTTTCTCCAGTGGGATAGCATTAGGTGTGACTATTTCGAAGCTGGGAAGTATTGTGGGGTTCTGGGTGACTACTTGTCTGTTACAGAATATGGATATTGATTTTCCTTTCTTGTAACAAAGCTGCCTTCCAGGCCCTGTAGCTGGGTGCCCACAGGCCCAAGGGAAGCTCAGTGGAGAGAACTCCACAGGTTTCTAGCCAGGAGCTGGAGCAAGAAAAGCGTGTCATCTCTGATGTAAAAGTGTCTGACACCAGGTCACCTGTAAATGTACTATGTCACCCTGCTCCATGAACTGGATCAAACAACTCTCGTTCATGTCCCCAAACCCAAGGTTTTCTTCAGCTCTGAGAAGGAGATGAAAGCAGGAGTTACCTGCCCAGGCTGAATTCAAAGAGTCCTATAGCCCTTGAAAGAATCAGGTTTTCCCTATTTGTTTCTCCTGAACCTTCTCCTCACTGGCTACTGCCCAGATCAAGTCCAGAGTTCCCAGGGCCCCTCTTCAGGGACTGGCTAGTTTTCTCCTGGGTGGTCAATCTGAGTTACACCCACTGCTGAGTAAGAGATCCATTTGGCTGTGAAAGAACCCCCAATCAGAAACAATGTTCATCATATATTGTTCCATTTAAAAACCAATTTACAAAAGAATAAGTAGGTGATGATGGTATTTGGGGAGAAAAGAATAGCAATAGTAACAGCTAATTTTGTTGAATGCTCGCTGTGTGCCATGCACTGTGCTACCTATTTCATTAATCCTCAGAGCAATACAATGGTGCGTGCGTGCTATAGGGTAGGCAGGAGCACCCTGAGATGGAAACGATTAAAGAAATCAGCCCAAGGTACAAGTGGTGGAGTCAGGAATTCAACTCGAGCCGACTGACCTCACACCCTGTTCACACCACCATCCACTTTCTGGCCTCTGTATGCACTAAGACGTTAGCTGAGGAAAACTCTGGGGTCAAATCTTCTTTTTAACCTCCTATATGTCCCAAATTTGACCTACTGAAACATTATTGTTTTTGCATTTAGGGGGTAAATGTTGGGACTGTCCCCTGCACCTCCTACCCGACACTGAGATCATCACAGTAGCCAGAAGCCTCTCCTCCTGCCCGTCTTGGCCCACGTGCCTCACTCCTCATGACCCCCATGACCTTCTGCAACTCCACAGCCCCTCAGGGAGCAGCCTCTCCCATCAGACTGGAGAAGCAAGCCCATCCCTGCCCGCTTCAAACAAGATCCCAGCTGAGTCCTCCAGGACACGGGTGTCTATATTAATAGAACCAGTGCAAACAGATTTTCCAGGTGGTCACCTCTTGGAAAGGGTTTGTCTGGACTTTGGGCCAGAATACTAGGAAGCCACTGGAAAGTATCCTGAAAATGCTAGCACTTCACAGTCCTCAGCCCTGGGGCGACCTAGTAAAGTCGTCTTCCAAACACTAAAGAAAAAGCAATCCTTCAGTTCCTACAAGGTCCTGAGCATTGTCAATCAACTCTGCGCTCTTCTGTAAGAGATACATAGACTCATACAGGCAGTTTGCAGGCCAGTTGAAGAGGCAAGAGAGGCATCAGGTAGGTAGCAAGGAGCACACCTCTTTCAGCACAGCCCATCTGTCGCACATAGACTATACTAATTCGCTCTGGTGCTGAATAGTGTGTTAGCGTGTGATTCTCTCACTGATGGCCAGTCCATGCAGTGAACAGCGTGCTATAGCATGTTCTCAGTGCTGGGAGACAAATCTCTGTGGGTCTCTTGTGTTCCTGCAGGTCTTACAAGTAAGGCACCGACTGCCCTTTGTTCCTGACCATCTTTTCACGAATGTTTGTATAATGAAACACCTTGGAATACCGAGCTAGTGTCTCCTTCTAGAGCAAAGGGTAGCCTTGCTGACTACCCATTGTAAAAGACGTGGGCATCTAGGCCTAGTAGTCGCACACTGTGAGAACTGGGGCTCAAGAACCCACTCAGTATTGCTAATACTCTACCTAGCTGCTGCTACTGCTCTGAGCAATAAACTGTTCTTTGACCCTAACCTAGGAGTCCCACATCATCTTTCAGCACCCATGAAACTGTAGCAGGCTAACTTGCTGTTTTGCAAGGAGGGTAGAATTTCAGACCCTTCACAGTTTGTGACACATAGTTAGTGGGTTCTATTGATAACATGACATAATTTAATTTTCTTAATCTGAGGGGCCACCGTCCACTCCTTTCACTCAGATGATATCAGTCCTCCAGCCATTATTTTGTTTTCTATGGATAGTTTTGATGATTAATGACTGAAGAAAGGGCATACAAGTAACCATGCTTTATCTGCTGAAAATAAACAAAGGGATAATCCCACCGGCCATAAAAGATAATAAAGGTAGCTCAAGTCTGCTTCCTGAAAATGGTTTGAAAATCAAGGGTATAGATCAACAAGAAATAAGGGAATGGTTGAAATTCTTCAACATCAAAAGAGCATTAACACGCCACTGTAGTTTGGGAGGGTTGATCAATAGCTGCCAAAAGAACTGGAGAATGGAGGAACAGTGCCTACATATGCCACTGAGAAGGCGTCGTCTCGGATATACCAGGAAGACCAAATATCACTGATTTTTTTTCTATCCCCAGAAAAACATTTTCTAAATAGGATATGCCTTAATTCCATCATACAGCACAGAGAAGTACCATAGAAGTTTGTAAACTAAGTCCATTTCTGATCCTAGCCCTGCCATAGGATGTGTGTGTGTGTGCTAAGTCACTTCAGTCATGTCCAATCTGCGACCCCATGAACTGTAGCCAACCAGGCTCCTCTGAGCGTGGGATTCTCCAGGCAAGGATCCTGGAGTGGGTCGCCACGTCCTCCTCCAGCGGATCTTCCTGACCCAGAGATCGAATCTGTGTCTCTTACACCTCCCGCACTGGCTGGCGGGTTCTTTCCGCTGGAAAAGTGCCCTCTTTCCCATCTCTCAGTGCCACCTGGGAAGCTGCATGTATAAATGTGACCATATTGAGACTTCTTTTTGGTCTGGAAACACAACTGGAGAAAAAAGTTAATTATTAGGTTTAGTCGAAAACATTTCACACTAATGTTCCCTTTAATTTTGTTTTCAGCTATGGGAACTCATGACCATGTTACAAATAATAAACTCTGAAAATAGAGCATTCAAGGAAAGAATTTAGTAATCAAAATGCACGATAAAATCAATCTGACTCAAGTTTTCCAGTACAAACAGTCATTGTGCTACCTGGTAACAAGGCATAAACAAATCATGTAAATGAATATAATTAGTATTACTTTGATACAAAAACCAACCTTCTGAAAGTCTTTCCTTTTTTCTTTTTGTCAGGATTCTTTAACTTTATGCATCAAGGACACTGAAGGACACACTGTGGAGCATTCAAATTACAGGACCAAGCTTTTAATGGCTGGATAACTCAGTTCAGTTCAGTTCAGTCACTCAGTCGTGTCCGACTCTTTGCAGTCCCGTGGACTGCAGCACGCCAGGCCTCCCTGTCCATCACCAACTCCTGGAGTTTACTCAAACTCATATCCATTGAGTCAGTGATGCCAATGGCTGGATAAATTAAGTTCCTTCTCTTAGCTTCTTCCCTTTGGATTAGAGAGTGGGAGTATGCTTCTGAAGCACCCTCTTTGCCCTCAAGAAGTAAGAATGTTAGAAGTAGCATAGTCTTGTGAGAAGAAATGAGGCTCACACGTGTTCAGCTCAACTTAGCAAGGCAGAGGAACAGGAGCCAAAACTGGGAATAAAGGGTCTGCACGACAATTGTCCTTGATGTTCATAGCGGAATTCCCAGCAGAGACAGATACTTGAAAGATAGAAATCCAGGGTAGGAGAGGTGGGAAACTCTTAGTCCTGCTTTGATCAATGTTAATAGTCTCTCCACATTTTAATGCAAATTATCTATTTTTCTGCTTTCCTCTCCCTCTTCCTCCTCTTCCTCTTCTTCTGTCTGCTCCCCTCCCCAGTACACATTCAGACTTTCCTTCTTACTAAAGCACGTGGGCCCTGAACCTATCTCTGGCCCCAATCTCCATACACATGCATCTTGCTGATTGTCAATATCTGCTTTGGAAGGTCAGTAAACACTCAGTTCCCTGAGAACTCAGAAGATTTGCCTCACTAGATTGAAACGCTCGTGTAAGGAATTTCCTGACAGTCCAGTGATTCTCAGTGAGAACCAGGACCCATGGTTCTCACTGCCGGGGCCTCAGGTTCAATCCTTGATAGGGGAACTAAGATCCCTCAAGGGGATCAAAACAGACAAACAACAAAAACACATGTATTTACACAACGACTTTCTAAGAACTTACTGTCAAACCTCCATTCCTCCTATTTTAGGAGAGCCCACCTAGCCATCTCATTTTTTTTTGTGAGGCTTATAAATTCACATACCAAACAAGTCACCCATTAAATGTACCATTAAATGGTTTGTAGTATATTTAAGAGTTGTGAAACCATCACTGCAATCAATTTTAACAACCCTAAAAAGGAACTTGAAGCAGTCACTCCCAATTTTCCTCTAAATCGCCACCCTCGTACTCCCATCCCAGTCCTTGGCACTCATTAATCTACTATCTATGTCTATGAATTTGCCTATTCTGTACATTTGCATAAATGAAATCATACAAGATGTGATGTTTTATAAAGTAGCTTCTTTCACTTAGCATAGTGCTTTCAGGGTCCACCCACTCTGCTGCATATCACAATACTTCTTTCCTTTTGTTGGTAAGATTCCATTGTACGGCTGTATCACATTCTACTTATCTACTCATCAGCTGATGGACACTTGGGTTGTTTCCGCCCTTCGGCTATTATGAACAATGCTGCCGTGAATACTTATGTATAAGTTTTTGTGAGGATGTATGTTTTCATTTTTCTGGGTTATTACCTACTAGTGAAACTATTGAATCATATGGTAAGTCTATGTTTAACCTTTCAAGAAACTGCCAGATTGCTCTTTCGAGTAGCCATACTATTTTACATTCTCAGCAGCAATTGTCTGAGGGCTCTAGTCTCTCTATATCCTTGTCAATATGTTACTTTTAAAAATTATAGCCATTCTAATGGATGTGAAGTGGTGTCTCAATGTCTTTTATTTGCATTTTCCTGACAGCTAATGATGGTGAGCATCCTGTTATGTACTCATTCACCGTTTTTGTCTCTTCTTTGAAAATATATCTATTAAAATATTTGCCCACTTTTAATAAGATTGCTTTTTTATTAAGTTGTAAAAGTCCTTTATATACTCTATATACAAATCAATATTTACGAGTTGTCTTTTTGCTTTCTTGACGATGTGTTATTTGAAGCAAAAAAAAAAAACTTACTAATTTTGATGAAATCCAATGTAACTATTTTTTTCTGTTGTGACTTGTACTTTTAGTATTATGTTGAAAAAATACATTGTCTAGTCTAAAGCCACAAAGATTTATATCTGTCTTTTAAGAGTTTTATAGTTTTAGCTCTTACTTTTATGTCCTTGATCCATTTTAAATTAATTTTTGTACACTGTGTGAAGCAGGGATTTAACTTCATTCTTTGCATGTGGATATCTTTAGCTGTCCCAGCATTATCTGTTGAATGATTTTTGCTTTTTAGTAAACTTCCCCTGAGAGATTCCTATGAATCTCTAGTGCTGCAACTCTGTCTCCAAAGTCTGTTTTTGGGGGGCTTCTTCTGGTCACAGAGCTGATGTCATGTTTTAATGTATGGCAGTTGAGAGGAGTTTTTATTCCCCACTGCACCCCAAATCTTCCTTACTGGGTTTCTTCAGCTCAGCCCAAGTGGCATTACTGAAATCAAGTCCTTTGTAAAGAATGGGAATCTTGTTCTACCTGAGTTTTCAGGTAACCAAAGTTACTTTATGAAACTGAAACCTTTTTAACTTGGGCTCCCCTTGTGGCTCAGCCAGTAAAGAATCCGCCTGCAGTGTGGGAGACCTGGGTTTGATTCCAGGGCTGGGAAGATCCCCTGGAGAAGGGAAAGGCTACCCAATCCAGTATTCTGGCCTAGAGAATTTCATGGACTGTATAGTCCATGGGGTCACAAAGAGTCGGGCACAACTGATCAACTTTCACTTTCTCTAATTTGGGAAGAGAGGTTATGAGGACGGAATGTAGGAGCCTTATGAGTCTAGCACTTCTCTTTAAAAAGATTACAGTAGATATCAGTGGGCTGGACCCAAGATTAACTATTTTCCTGCTGGGGAACTGCCACCTCCTGAGCTCTGGCTTGGCTATCAGCAGCCTCCATGCAAAGCTGATGTTCAAGGAGGCCAGGACCAAGCCAGGAAAGCAGCTGTATAGCAAACTGGGAAACTCTTGACTTCAAAATTCCAGAAGAGCTTTTATTTTTCCCAGTATCATTTTCAAGTTAGATGATGAAGATAGTCCATTGGATAAAGAAGTTGTTGTTACCCAGAAGAGTTTCCTGGATTCCTTTACGTACCCTAGGATAAGCAGTTAGGACTGTTCTGAATTATTTCCATCACCGATGCCTCTATTTTAATCTTTACTTAGGATCAGAATCATCTGGGGTGCTTATTAAAAATCTATCAAGGGACTTCCCTGGTGGTCCAGTGGTTGGGACTCTGTGCTTCCAATGCAGGGGTTATAGGTACAATTCCTGGTTGGGAAATGAAGATCCTACACGCTGCATGGCCAAAAAAATTTAAAAACTTAAAAAAATTTAAATCTATCAGGACTGTCCTGGGGGTACAGTGGCTAAGACTCCCTGCTTCCATTGTAGGGGCCCAGGTTTGATTCCTGGTGAGGGAACAAGATTCCACGTATCGCAACTAAGAGTTCACATGCCACGGCTGAAGGTCCCATGCGCCCCATCTAAGGCCCAGTGCAGCCAAATAAATATTTCCTTTAAAAAAAAAAATCTATCTTCCTTGATCTCACCTCAGAATAGAAATTGCATTTTTAACGAGTAGCCTAGGTGATTCCGGTGTAGACCATTCCTGAACCCATTGTGGCAACACTGCACTAAAGCTTACCTGATGACTCGGAGTTATACTTAACCCTGCCCCTTGATGCGGCATACTAGGGTCTCACTCAAGACCAGGGAGAGGGCATGAGGGCGCTAGAAGCTTGGGAATGGGAGAGCAGACTGTTAGCACACGCATGATCCCGATCGGGAGAAAACATCTGGCAAAGAACAGCCGGAGGTCTTCTGAGGATGTTCAGATATTTAAGACAGAAGGTGGAGAAAATCTGTCTTATATGAATATCATCTGTATTATTATTATTTAACCAATATATTTTTCTCTATATCATTGCCTCTAATATTGCCACCGCCTTTAGACTTGTCTTGAGGAATAACATACAAATGAATTTTTTTCAGATACACATTACAAAAAATGTATAATTATTGACAGTTTTAAAACGCCTATGTACTACTTAAAGTCTTTACAGCACTACCAGCAACCAAAATACCATCCTTGGGAAGATATCCCTTTACTATGCAAGCTTCTAGAGGGAAATCTGTTCCCTCCCTTAGCGATTCTTTGTGATGCTCTAGGACCAAGAAAGTTTCAAAAGAAAAGCCTGTTTTCCAGAGTCAAGATTAACCTCTTGTCCACCTTCTAAATAGGTCATAACTTATCAGAGGTTGAGGGTTTTGAACAGCTTGATCTCCAGATTATGTACACACATGATTGCCACTGTAATGTACAAAAGCCGGCAAATTTAAAGTGAATAGAGGGTTTCAGAATTACTATGACTACAATACTCTTTATTTCTTTTCTTTAAGAGTTCAGTCTTTTTAGGAAAGGATTTGGAAGGTTATATAAACTAGTTACATAAGCTAAAAAATTAAAAGAGTTTTTTTGAAATGGTAAACAGAGGCAAAAGTAATTTTTTTCCCAAGTTTAAGTTTTGTTAAACACATACAAAAGAATGTGTTCAGATGAATCTCAAATGTGACTTTATCAGGGGCTATTTTCTCCTTTATCAAGGGTTCTTTCTCCTCCAACACTCCTGAATAAAGGAGGCTTTAAAGAAGCTGTCTGTATATGCAATAGTAAGTTCATATGCCAGTCTGCTAGGGATATAATGCAATCATAGTCTGCAAATGTAAATTCAGGGTAGACATCAGACTTAGTGAATAGAGATTTATGAGATTGTCTCATTAATATTTCTTGGAAACCAGGTATTGCACAAAAAGGGTAAAATGAAATTCTGTATAGCATTTCAAGCATTCTATTCATAATGAGATATGTAAATGTTGCAAATTGGGGAGAATATAATAATGTTTTACATACTAATAGGAAAATTTAAGTCCCGCTTATTATATATTTGGTTCCATTTGGTACATAAGTGCTGTATTTATGCCACTCACCACTTTGAAAGACATAAAATGAAAGCATAAATGTGTTCTTTTTCTGGTTTAATGTCTTCATCATGCCGACTGAGTAAACATCTGCAGGGAGATGCATATGCTGCAGGCAGAGCAGAAATCCTGTATTTCCATCAAAGCTCTAGGCTTCTTTTGTTTGTGTAGCCAAAAGAAAAAAGTATCTCTCTGCTACAAATACACTGGAGTGAAAAACCCAGAAGAGCATGCTTTCCTTTCTTTAAAAGGTTTTATTATGCTTTGCAGTACGTATGTGTCTCCCACATTGAGTGAATTCTGCAGGCTTGGACTGGGATTATTGTATGGCCAGTTGATGGGATAAAGAATGGAGGCCTTTTCCCAAATTTCCTCGATGTCTTAAATCCCTAAATTTCCCTACCCGCTAGATTTTGCAAGGCCCATGGAAGGGACACAGGCTATCCCCAAATGACATATCCCCTTACTCAAATAACTATTTGTCCAAACTAAAATAAACTTGACTTTTTAAAAAAAGTGATGTGACATTTCTTGTGCCCAAGTGTTATGACACAAATTCATATCTGTTTAATATCTATGTCTTTCATGAGACTGCAAGATTTTTAAAGTTTGGGCTTCCCAGGTGGCTCAGTGGTAAAGAATCCACCAGCAATGCAGGAGATGTGGGTTTGATCCCTGGGTTGGGAAGATACCCTAAAGAAGGAAATGGCAACCCACTCCGTATTCTTGCCTGGAAAATCCCATGGACAGAGGAGCCTGGTGAGCTACAGTCCATGGGGTCGCAAAGAGTCGGGCATGACTGAGAGACTGAACAACAAGGACACTACAAGTTTCTTTTGTTCTAATATCTGTCTTTGACTCCATCCTTAACACAGGGCTCCTAAACGATTATAGATCCCTAAAGGACAAGAACGCTAGCAGCATCTTTCATTCTAATGAGATGACTCTGGGTGATCAAGCCATGATTAGAAGCTTGGCATTTTCAGCTTCACCCTTTATCCTACAGAGAGGGGAGGGGTGCTTGAAATGGAGTTAGAAACTGATCATCTCCACATGAAGACACTGCCATAAAATCCCAATAGCAGAGAGTTCAGAGAGCTTCCGGATTGGTGGACACATCTTCCCTACCAGGAGGGTGGCACACCCCAGCTCCACAGGGACAGAAGCTCCTGTTCTAGGGACTCTCCCAGACTTTGCCCTATGTGCCTCTTCATCTGGCTGTTATCTGTACCCTCTATCACATACTTCACTACCCTGGTAAAAGCAAGCATGTGTATCTCTAAGTGTGTGAACCGCTCTAGCAACTTCATCAAATCTGAGGAGGAGGTCATTGGAACCTCCAGCTACAGCCTGTTGATCAGAAGTACAGGTGATGACCTAAGCTTATGACTGGCTTTTGAAGGAGGGGTGTGGGAAGAGGATGGGGTGCAGGGGTGCACAGACTTATGGGACCGAGCCCTTACCTCTGAGATCTGACAGTATCCCAGGTAGACAGTGTCAGAATTGAGTTCAATCACAGGACATCCAGCTGGTATAGGAGACTTGCTTGTGGTGAAAATCCACCACACATTTGACCAGAAGCATCAAAATGAAGTGTCTTGCATGAGTAGTACATTCACAGGAGAGAAATGGTAGCAGAGAACTTTGTTTTTCCCTACATAAAACAGGAAGCTGAGTTTTTCCTTTATAGGCAGGAAAGAAGGTTAAGTGTTAAAATAGCAGCTTGAAAACCAAGCCCTGCTTGTCTAGTGTGCCTCCCTATCCAACCCCCAGGGCTCCACACTGTCTTTCTCCAGTATTTCACAGACTCAGAACAGGCTTAGCAACATCTCCAAGGCTAGGCAAGGCACTAAGACAGGCCTACACAAGAGTCCTGTCTAGTCAAGCTAAAATAAATTTCTGTGTTTAAAAATACTCGGAAGGACAAATAGTGTGCTAAACTATAAATCAAGAGCCGACAGCCACAGGGGCCAGGCTCATGAAGGAATTCATGGTCTGTATCAAATGCTGAGGCTAGAAGGAGGCTGTGAGATCTCTGGTACAATACTCTGTGTTCTTTCTAGATCAGAAGATCAGAGGTACAGGGAGGTTAATGAGTCTCAACTGGCACAGCCAGGACAGCAGTTGATGACTTTCGACACATAATATCATCACTTTGAACTAGTCTTCACTCTTCTCACTAAAAGAAGTTTGTGATGGATTTCTACAGAACACTAGGAGAAAGAAAAAGCCTAGGCTAAAAGATTTTAAGCATGGTAAATATAACTATGAAAACTGACTGAAGGGCATGGGACAGAATGGTGATACTGAAACCTCAATTAAATATAAATAAAGCATAGATGGATGGCATATAGACAGATAAGTATGTTTGATTGAATATCTGAGGCTATAAGAAGGTGAGAGTATTCTGCCAAAGCTGAGAACATGAGTCTAGGAAAGTAAGCAAGCTTGGAAGCCACTGGCTAACTATGTCTATAGCATGACTTGTAGACAGTGTGAGGCCCAGAAATGGATATCCTCTCAGGGAAAGAGAGAAATAAGAAGGAAAAAGAAGACCCGCAGAAAATGCAAGAAAAACAAAGAGCATCTGTCTCTATCCTGGCTCTAGAAGTCAGGAATAGAAAAGTTTCCTCTGGTAACTTGCACCTACTGATTAGTCCGTAAGTGGATTTAAGGCCCAAAACTGCATGACTTCTATGTGGTCCTTAAAAAACTATAATGTAAGAATTGTAGTTAGTGACCCCAAGTCTGTGGCACCTCCTAACAGCTGAATAAAGCAGACACACATCTTCCTTGGAAAAGCATTCTGACAACCCAGGGCTATAAAAATTTCAAGCAAAATTTCCATCATGAAGACACACACACACACACAATTACAAAGCCCAAAAGCCACCATGTACACAAAGCACACAAGAACAATACATTACAGAACCAGATCTGAACACACGTGAGATATTTTAATGTTTCATATATTAAAATGACCAGGCACAGAATTTGAGATAAGTACTATAATGATTAAAGAGATAAAAGAAAAAATGTAAAACAATAAATAAGGAGTAACAAACTATCAAGATTTGAAGTAAAACCAAATAGAACGTTTAGAAATAAAAGTAAAACAACAGAATTTAAAATCCAATGAAACAGATTTAGGAAGAGGGAGAGATGAATAGGTGGAACACAGAGAGAGTGTAGAGCAGTGAAACTACCCTGTACGCTACTAGAAAGGTGGATACATGTCATTACACGTTTGTCAGAACCCACAGAAATATAATACAAAAAGTGAACCCTAATGTATAGACTTTGGTTGATAACAATGTGTCAATGTTGGCTTATTGATTGTTTAACAAATGTACCGCATTGGTGTGGGATACTGATGATGGTAGAGGCTGCAGGTGTGCAGTAAGCAGATATGTGTACACTTTTCTCTCAATTTTGCTGTAAAATTAAGACTTCTCTAAAAAGTAAGGGCTGTTAATTTTCTTAAAAAGAGAAACCATGGAAAAAAACTTGATGGATGTATTAAACAACAGATTAAACATAGATGAAGAGAGCCCTAATAAACCATAAAGAAATTATATACAATGCAGCGTACAAAGAACCAACACACACAGACACACGCTCTTCATATATATACAAATAAAGTTCAGAAAAGTAAACGTGAAAGTCACTCAGTCGTGTTGACTCTTTGTGATCCCATGGACTATACAGTCCATGGAATTCCCCAGGCCAGAATACTGGAGTGGGTAGCCTTTCCTTTCTCCAGGGGATCTTCCTAACCCAGGGATCGAACACAGGTTCAGAGGTACAGAGGATATAATGAAAAAGACCAACATATGTCTAGTTGGAACTTCAGAAGGAACAGAGGGGATTATAGAAATAATAAAGGAAAGGCAACATTTGGAGAGATGTGAGAAAAATATTTCATGCATTTTCAAATCAAGAATCACAATGAATCCCAAACAGGATAAATAAGTGTAAGGGCACACCCAAAACATTATAGTAAAGTAGAATACAGCCTAAGATAGAGAGACTATTTTAAGAGTTGCTAGAGGCACTACATGGAGAAGGCAACGGCACCCCACTCCAGTACTCTTGCCTGGAAAATCCCATGGACAGAGGAGCCTGGTGGGCTGCAGTCCATGGGGTCGCAAAGAGTCAGACATGACTGAGCGACTTCACTTTCCCTTTTCACTTTCATGCATTGGAGAAGGAAATGGCAACCCACTCTAGTGTTCTTGCCTGGAGAATCCCAGGGATGGGGGAGCCTGGTGGGCTGCCTTCTATGGGGTCGCACAGAGTTGGACACGACTGAAGTGACTTAGCAGCAGCAGCAGCACAGACACTACAAATTATCTACAAAGGAGAGGTAAGCAGACTCATAGCTGACTTTTCAACAACAATGGAAGCCACCGTGGAGTAGTTTCCTCAATATGCTGAGTAACATAAGTAAAAGTGAATTGAGAATTTTATGTTCAGAGAAAGGAAAAAACCCTGCCATTCAATAATTAACAAACATGAAATAAAAATATTATCAGAAGACTAAATCTGAGATTCTCAACAACGAATTTCTAAATCATGTACTCAAAAAAAAAAAGGAAAAATTTCCAGAAGTCTGAGATACTAAAAGAAATGAGCAAAATTAAAAATATGATAATGATATCAGTCAGTTCAGTCACTCAGTCGTGTCCGACTCTTTGTGACCCCATGAATTGCAGCACGCCAGGCCTCCCTGTCCCTCACCAACTCCTGGAGTTCACTCAGACTCACATCCACCGAGTCGGTGATGCCATCCAGCCATCTCATCCTCTGTCGTCCCCTTCTCCTCCTGCCCCCAACCCCTCCCAGCATCAGGGTCTTTTCCAATGAGTCAACTCTTTGCATGAGGTGGCCAAAGTACTGGAGTTTCAGCTTTAGCATCAGTCCTTCCAATGATCTCCTTTAGGATGGACTGGTTGGACCTCCTTGCAGTACAAGGGACTCTCAAGAGTCTTCTCCAACACCACAGTTCAAAAGCATCAATTCTTCAGTGCTCAGCTTTCTTCACAGTCCATATAGACAACTCTAAATTAACATTGATGAGTTAAAACAATTATCAAAATGGCACAATTTGTACACTGAAGTAAACATTTTCTGTGTATGATGTTTGCTTAATAAACCAACTTGGTATTTTTTGGTTAATATCTAATTACTTTTTTAAAAACCACCATATTCTATTCCATCATGCTACATTTAAAAATAATGAGCACTATAAACAAAATCATTTGCTTTTTTGCATTTTAAAATATGGCAATAAATGCATAATTTTGAAATTGGAAGCATTTATAGCAACAACAGCCAACTGTTACTGAATGTGTACTGTGTGGAAACCCTTATTATTAACTCATTTAATTATCAAAACAACTCATTAAAGTAAGTACAAAACTAAAAAAGAGAAAGTGTTAATCACTCAGTTGTGTCTGACTTTCTGTGACCCCATGGACTGTGGCCCACCAGTCTCTGCTGTCCATGGAAATCTCCAGGCAGGAATACTGCAGTGGGTGGCCATTCTGGCCATTCCCTTCTCCTGGGGATCTTCCCGACCCAGGGATCAAACCCTGGTCCCCTGCAGGGCAGGCAGATTTTTTACTGTCTGAGCCACCAGGTATCATCATCATTTTACAGACGAAGTATAAGGAGAAATTAAGTTATTTGCTTAAGGTCACAAATTTACTAAGAAAAAGAGGCAGAATTTGAAAAAAATACAATCTGTTTCCAAAACCTTATGTTCATCAGATGGTTCTACATAGTCTCCCAAGGATATTGCTTATCAGTTTATTCTGACTAAAGTTTCTCACTCAGAAAATAGAGTAAACAAATAGTTCGAGGCCCCATTTTAAATGTCCATAAAATTGAAAAATAGATTAAAAAATGTAATATTTTGAATGAATTCTCTAGTTGTGAATTTTGGCTGACTTGTCACTTATATGAAAACTGTATGACCTACAGTATTTGGTATCTACTTTCAAATAAATGACATATACATTTGGAAACAAAAAAAATAATCAAACAATAATTTGTAATTTGTGACAAATTTGTAATCTATGACAAACCTAGACAGCATATTAAAAAGAAAAAACATCATTTTGCTGACAAAGGTCTGTATAGTCAAAGCTATGGTTTCTCCAGTAGTCATATATGGATGTGAGAGTTGGACATAAAAAAGTCTGAGTGCCGAAGAATTGATGCTTTCGAATTGTGGTGCTGGAGAAGATTCTTGAGAGTCCCTTGGACAGCAAGGAGATCAAACCAGTCAATATCAACCATGAATATTCATTGGGATGACTGATGCTGAAGCTGAAGCTCCAATACTTTGGCCACCTGATGTGAAGAGCCAACTCATTGGAAAAGACCCTGATGCTGGGAAAGGTTGAAGGCAAAAGGAGGATGAAATTACTAGATAGCATCATCAACTCAATGGACATGAATTTGAGCAAACTTCAGGAGACAGTAAAGGACAGGGAAGCCTGGCCTGCCGCAGTCCATGAAGTCACATAGTTGGACACGACGTAGCAACTGAACAATAACAACTAGTCTTCTAACACTAAAGAAGTCAAATTCCTTTAACAGAGGCATCTTCCTAATAATCAAGAAGAAGAAAGAATAGAAGCACTCTTTTTGTAATCAGAAACAAGAAATTTATGTCTGCTATTTCACCACTTTTATTCAATATTATGCTTGACCTCTGCAATAAGACAAAAAATATATATATATAAAGTATAAGAACTGAAAAAAAGGGAGAAACAAAACTGTCATTATTTGTCAATGTTTTGATTTACATAGGAAAAACTACACTAATTTTTATAATTAATAGAAGAGTCTTGCAATAAAGTTACATAAAAAGTCAAAAAAATCATATATCTATATATTAAGGGAAAGCACCTAGTAAATATAAAATTTTTAAGTTATTGTTTGTTGTACTATTCTATATATTTTAAATTTTAAAAAATAAATTAAAAGGAAGTATAGGACAAATTATCAAAAGAAAACTAGTGGTCACACCAAAATATAAGATATCTAGGAATAAATACAACAAAAGCAGAAAATAACCTTAATGAAGGAAATTATAAAACTTTACCTTGAAAACTGATTAAGGAACACTAAGATAAAACAGAAATCCATGATCATGGTTATAAGACTCAATATCATAAAGATGCCAGTTATTCATCAATTGGTCTAATTCAATAGTGATCAGAATGACCTGTTCCAATAACCTAAGCCCAGATACAGCAACGTAATTGAGGTCAGTTCCTTACACAGAAGGCAAGGGACCACATCTGTGACCCTCCCTACTCTCCAGGGAAATTTTATCATATCTCTCTGTGTGCTATCATTACACATGCTTCTATTATGCTGGTGGTAACCATTCTTTCTAAACCTGAAAGCCCATATGTAACACTGAGTGCAGAGTTTCTCAGCCCTGGCACTATTGACATTTTGGACCAGAAAAGTCTTTGTTGTAGGCGGCTTTCCTGTGCATGGTAGGATGTTTAGCATCTACTTAACATCTCAGACCTCTACTCACTAGATTCTGGAAGCACCTGCATACACACACCAGTGGTAACCATCATAAATGTCTCCAAACATTGTCAAATATCCCCTACAGGGTATAATCATCCCCTATAGGCTGCTGCTAGGTGTACAATATGACAATGGAGTACATTTCCTGTGGACTTTTCTCCCTCAGTCATCTGTTTTTCCACTGGACTTTTCATCAGTCAATAATTATCTAAGACAACCTAGATGCAAAGAATTAGAAACCATAATTGCATCAGACTACTATTCTAAAGGAGATCAGTCCTGGGTGTTCTTTGGAAGGAATGATGCTAAAACTGAAACTCCAGTACTTTGGCCACCTCATGAGAAGAGTTGACTCATTGGAAAAGACTCTGATGCTGGGAGGGATCGGGGGCAGGAGGAGAAGGGGACGACCGAGGATGAGATGGCTGGATGGCATCACCGACTCGATGGACATGAGTCTGAGTGAACTCCGGGAGTTGGTGATGGACAGGGAGGCCTGGTGTGCTGCCATTCATGGGATCGCAAAGAGTCGGACACAACTGAGCGACTGAACTGAACTGATTCAATAGTAACACGGGAAGCCAAAGTAACAAAGCCAAGTAACAGAACAAGAATGCCTTTAAAATTATAAGGGGAAGTGTTTTCCCAGCTGCCTTTTCACTTAAGCAGTCCACGTAATTGAGTTTTAACCAATGCAGCATGCATGAAGATGAAACCAATTTCAAGGGCAGACCTCTAAAATCTTCCACAGGATCCTTTATGGACTCTTTCCTTGTCTCTGAAGGGATGCGGAAGACCTACTGAGGACTTCGAGACCCTGGTAAAGCCTCCAGGTGGGTGAAACCTGAGTCCTTAAAAAACACCACGTAGAAATCTACCCACCAAACACCTGCAGTTAAAATGAAGTGAGCGAAACTTTTTTGTGTGTTAAGACCCTGAGATATGAGAGCTGTTTGGTACAACACTTAGCCTATTCTGACTAAGGCAGCAGTGTCCAATTCTGTACCCACACAAACCACTCATTAAATGGCCAAATAGGAAAAAAAAAATCCAGATTTCAAAAATGTACCTCCTCTGTATCTTTTCTTGAAAAAGCAAGTAGAGAACGCACTCTATCAAAACAAGGGGGTAAAATAAAGAAAGAAGTTGTTAAACCCAGTCAGGATGAAGAGAATTCTCAGAACGATAGTGAAAAATCTCAGGAGAATGGCTAGGCAGCAGGCTTAAAAATCAACCAAAAAAGATCAGAGCAGAGGTCAGGAGCTTTAGCAAGGCATTCAAGAAAAAAAGTGGAATTAATAGATTAGGTGAAGTCTTTGGTTATACTGACCGGCTTTATACAGCTTTACCAGCTAATCTGGGTTATATTAGCGATAAAATACAAAAACTGAGGCAATCAACTGCAATGGGGGGCAAACAAGTTCAACAAGAAATCATTATACACTTTGAGATTTAGCTGTTACAGTATATATGCAGTTGTAACAATGTACATCCTGAATACTGACTTATCCCCAAATTATTATACCAATACATCTGTATCAGGAGAATAATAGAAGGAAATGCAGGAGGGAACTATGAGGAGATAAGAACTGGGAATACATGAAACAAGAAGTTCTTATCTTCCATAGGAGGAAGTCCACTAATAATATCTAAAGTTTACAAATCAAGTAATAGCAGCGTAAGCATATTATTTAGAAACATTGAGACAAGTTTCTCCTTCCCCCCAAAAGAAATGACAGCTGAAAGAAATGGCAATGGTTTATTGGGAGAGGACTCAGGGATAGAAAAGTTAGAGAAGGGCAGCTGTTCTTTGTTTTTGGCCATTTTATTATCTGAATTTTAAATAGTATACATCAAAATTAAATTTTAGGAAAGGAAAGAAGGAAGGTAAAAGGAAAGAAAGAAGAAGGGAGAAGGGAAAGGGGAAGGAAGAAATGCAAGAAAAAGAAAATGGGCAACTCACAAAGAAAACTCAGTAACAGTATGAAAAATCAAAAAACTAGAAAACAAAATAATTGATCTTAACCCATAAAACTAGAAAAGTCTTTAAAAAAAAAAGATTGATAATATTCAACACTGGGTGTGGGAAAAACGCCACTCCTGCCATATAAACTTGGATAACTTCTCAGGAGATCAATTTGGCTCATGCATTCTAATTCTCTGCCAAACCCAACATGCACTGTAGATATTGCTTATAAATCATAACTCTTTCCAGCTGAAATTAGAATAGAGCTTCAGAATCGTTCTCAATACAACCCTCAACATAGCCACAACCCATACACTGGTTTGAACTGGGTTTGATAAAAGTGTGATCTCATTTTTGCACAACTTGAAAAAGTCTATGTATAATATAAGGCATCAGAATTAATGTGTAAGATTATACAGACCTATTTGCATCCTGGGATAAAAATTCAAAAATAATATTGGCCTTACCAAAATTCTCTCATTGAACATGCGGCTAAAGCTTTCATGCTAATGCTTTATTGGGGCTGCAGTCTTAGAGATGCATTAGGGAAGGGAAAAGGGAAGTGGTCAGGGAAAGAGGGGGAGCAAATACGTTGTGGTATCTTATTAAGGAGTAGTGCTGATGGCTCAAACAAAACACTCCCGGAGAGGTGACATGGAACACTGTTCCTTAGAACAATCCATTGAGTGAAGAAAGGATGAACAATTTCTCTGCTGGCCCCTTCCTACCTTCCTGTCACTAGTCAAAGTCAAGGGCATTAACCCTTTCCTCCTTGGCCTCTCCAGAGAGCCAATGGGAGTGACAAAGCCTCTGCAGTTCCAATCCAGCCAAAGGATAGGCACAGTGTCCCTTCTTTTAGGTGTCAAGGACAACGGTAGCAGGTGAAACTTGCCAAGACAGTCTCGTTAGGGACGCAAGGCAAAGCAGGGCCAAAGAGCTTCAAGTTGTACATAATTTGTGTTTGATATAAGTATGATCCCGTTTTTGCTCAACTTTTTAATATATACATTTATATGTGTGTGCTGCTGCTGTAATATGTATTATATTTGCATATATGTATTTTCAGTCCCTTGGACTGCAAGTAGATAAAACAAATCAATCCTAAAGGAAATCCACCCTGAATATTCACTGGAAGGACAGATGCTGAAGCTGAAGCTCCAACACTTTGGCCACCTGATGAGAAGAACTGACTCACTGGAAAAGACCCTGATGCTGGATTGAAGGCAGGAAGAGAAGGGAACGACAGAGGATAGGATGTTTAGATGGCATCACCGACTCGATGGACATGAGTTTGAGCAAGCTCCAGGAGATGGTAAAGGACAGGGAAGCCTGGCGTGCTGCAGTCCATGGGGTCCCAAATAGTCAGACGTGACTAAGTGATTAAACAACAAATATGTATTTGGATAGGAATGTTTGGAGAAAATACACATAAATATTTTCTGAGGTTACATCTAGTGATTTTTTTTCTTTTTTGCTTCTCAAAATATATTTTTAGGTTTGCTTTAATAAACTTTTATTTCCTGCATGAAACAAAAAAGGGGAGAGAAATGCTGGTAATTAAAAATCATTTTTAAGGTACAATAGTATCTAACAAATAAATCACAACAAAATTAAAAAGATAATTCTCTTGAACAGAATTTAAAAGTAAAAGTGACCTTTAAAATATTTTTATGTTGCTATTGTTCAGTCACTAAGTTGTGTCCAACTCTTTGTGAGCCCATGGACTACAGCCCACCCCACCAGGCTCCTCTGTCCACAGGGTTTTTCAGGCAAGAATATTGCAGTGAGTTGCCATTTTCTTCCCTAGAGGATCTTCCCAGACGAGGGATCAAACCCACGTCTCCTACGTTGGCAAGCAGATTCTTTACCTTTGAGCCACCTAGGAAGTCCAACATTTTTTTACAACATATGACAAAAAGTATATCTGCCCATATACATACTGAATAATGAATGTGCTTATAGTTGCTTTAGTTGTGTCTGACTCTTTGTGACCCTATGAACTGAGGCCTGCCAGGCTCCTCTGTCCCTGGGATTTTCCAGGCAAGAATACTAGAGTGGATTGACATTCCCTTCTCCAGATGATCTTCTCAAGCCAGAGAATGAACTCACATCTCTTACACCTCCTGCATTGGCAGGCAGGGTTTTTTTTTTGTTTTTTTTTTTACCACTAGTGCCACCTAGGAAGCCCACTGAATAATGAATACCAAATTTAAAAATGGAATAAATCAGAAATCCATAAAACAAAAATATATGCACATGTGAAAATCTATTACAATTAGAACCACAAAAGACCATTTTTTAGCACATCAAACTGACAAATATTTTTAAATGATAATACAGAAGAACTGTACAAAAAAATGATCTTCACAACCAAGATAATCACAATGCTGTGATCACTCACCTAGAGCCAGACATCTTGGAATGTGAAGTCAAGTGGGCCTTAGAAAGCATCACTATGAACAAAGCTAGTGGAGGTGACGGAATCCCAGTTGAGCTGTTTCAAATCCTAAAAGATGATGCTGTGAAAGTGCTGTACTCAATATGCCAGCAAATTTGAAAAACTCAGCAGTAGCCACAGGACTAGAAAAGGTCAGTTTTCATTCCAATCCGAAAGAAAGGCAATGCCAAAGAATGCTCAAACTACCACACAATTGCACTCATCTCACACGCTAGTAAAGTGATGCTCAAAATTCTCCAAGCCAGGCTTCAGCAGTACGTGAACCATGAACTTCCAGATGTTCAAGATGGTTCTAGAAAAGGCAGAGGAACCAGAGATCAAATTGCCAACATCCGTTGGATCATGGAAAAAGCAAGAGAGTTCCAGAAAAACATCTATTTCTGCTTTATTGACTATGCCAAAGCCTTTGACTCTGTGGATCACAAGAAACTGTGGAAAATTCTGAAAGAGATGGGCATACCAGACTACCTGACCTGCCTCTTGAGAAACCTGTATGCAGGTCAGGAAGCAACAGTTAGAACTGGACATAGAACAACAGACTGGTTCCAAATAAGAAAAGGAGGCTGTCAAGGCTGTATATTGTCACCCTGTTTATTTAACTTCTATGCAGAGTACATCATGAGAAATGCTGGGCTGGAAGAAGCACAAGCTGGAATCAAGATTGTTGGGAGAAATATCAATAACCTCAGATATGCAGATGACACCACCCTTATGGCAGAAAGTGAAGAGGAACTAAAAAGCCTCTTGATGAAAGTGAAAGAGGAGAGTGAAAAAGTTGGCTTAAAGCTCAACATTCAGAAAACGAAGATCATGGCGTCTGGTCCCATCACCTCATGGCAAATAGATGGGGAAACAGTGTCAGACTTTATGTTTTGGGGCTCCAAAATCACTGCAGATGGTGACTGCAGCCATGAAATTAAAAGATGCCACTCCTTGGAAGGAAAGTTATGACCAACCTAGATAGCATAGTAAAAAGCAGCGACATTACTTTGCCAACAAAGGTCCATCTAGTCAAGGCTATGGTTTTTCCAGTGGTCGTGTATAGATGGGAGAGTTGGACTTGAAGAAAGCTGAGCACCGAAGAATTGATGCTTTTGAACTATGGTGTTGGAGAAGACTCTTGAGAGTCCCTTGGACTGCAAGGAGATCCAACCAGTCCATTCTGAAGGAGATCAGCCCTGGGACTTCTTCGGAAGGAATGATGGAAACTCCAGTACTTTGTCCACCTCATGTGAAGAATTGACTCATTGGAAAAGACTCTGATTCTGGGAGGGATTGGGGGCAGGAGGAGAAGGGCACGACAGAGGATGAGATGGCTGGATGGCATCACCGACACGATGGACATGAGTTTGAGTGAACTCCGGGAGTTGGTGATGGACGGGGAGGCCTGGCATACTGCAATTCATGTGGTCGCAAAGAGTCGGACACGACTGAATGACTGAACTGAACTGAGCTGACTGACCCAGTGTTGGATACAGGGTACACAAGAATACAGGGGGAAACTCTTCATGAATTGCTGGTAGGCACATAAACTTTACATGTCTCTGGATATAATTTTGAAATACAAAGTACTCTGGATTGAATTGTGCCCCTCTCATCCCCCTCAAAAATATCCATATGTTGAAGTCCTAACAGCCAATGTGACTATATTTGAAGATAGAACCTTTAAAGTCTCATTAAGGTTAAATGAGAACATAAGGGTGAGTCCCTAATCCAATAGGATTAGTGTCCTTATAAGAGGAAGGAAGTATCCCCTGGAGGAGGGCATGGAGACCTACTCCCGTATTCTTGCTTGGAGAATCCCATAGATAGAGGAGCCTAGTGGGCTATAGTCCATAGGGTCACAAAAAGTCAGACACAACTAAACTGACTTAGCATGTACACAGGCAAGCAGAGGAAGAAAGAGATCAGAACTCACTTTCTGTGTGCACAGAGAAAGGAAAATGTGAGGACACAGCAGGATGGTGGCTACCTGCCAGCTAGCAAGAGAAACCTCCCCAGAAATCCAACCTCTGCTTCATCTTTTGTCTTGGATTTCAAGCCTCCAGAACCACAAAAAAAAAAAAAAAAAAATTCTATTGTTGAAGCCACTCAGTCTGTAGCAATTTATGTATGGCTTTGGGCAACTTCATAATGAGTATTTGTGCCTCAACTTCTCCATCTGTAAAGAGGAAATGATACTATCTACCTCACAAGACTACTGTGTAGATTTAGATAATGAGGCCATAATCAAGGGCTACTATAAGTAGTGGCATCACAGTGAGTACTGAGGATTCAAAGAGTCAGAGGATTCCATGCATGGGTTCAGCCTACCTTAACTGTGTGACCTGGGGTGAGTCATTTCCCCTCTCCTAGCTTCAGGGTCTTCATCTTTAAAATGAGGACTCCGACTAGCTGATCTTGAGGATCCCTGTGGCTCAGTCCTCATAAGAGGAAAGCTTGCATCAATCAGCAATGGGAAATATTACAACTTTAGGCTGTATGAAAAAGAGTGTAAGAAACTGCCTTCTGATGCTGTGCTCCTCTGCAGGTAAATAGTCATTTCCGGCCTTTCTGTATAACAGCCATTCTCCACGTGATAGTGGCAGTAGTTTTCATAGCCATTGTTACAAACATATACTGTGACAAAACGGTACTAAGCATTTGGCATTGCTCTTAAATTAATTTTTCTTTTAATTAAGTCCAATAGCAAACTCATTTACTTGAAAAATAGTAACACTTCCACGGGAGACATTTCATTTATTTCATTCACAGGCCATGCTTGGTCCCCCTTAACTTCTTGCAGACCACTGCAAGACCCCTCAAAGGGCAATTTGAGAACCACAACCAAAGACATCTTCTCAAGGCTTCTGCAAGGAGGTGAAGAAGAAAGATCTTTTCTTTCCAAGCCTGTCTTCCAGTTTGAAAGTGAACCAAAAGGTGCAGGGTGCTTGTAGTCTCCAGGACGATTGCTCCTGGTCAGAATGTCAGACAGTGTTTAGACACCTATACAAACCATGGGCTTTCATGGGGACTGCCTGTGAAGTGAGTAATCTTTCCTGGAACCAAAAGTCATTCCCCTCAGTAGAGCCAGAAGCTCAAAAAGTAGTAAACCAGATGCTTTCCTCTTTGGGTAACCTTTATCATCAAAGAGAGACCTTACCATTGATTCATGAGAGGATCAGCCCTTAAACTGAAATCATTGTTTGTTATGATTGCTGAGTATGCAAGGCAAAGATTTTGTTACAGAATACACTGAAACCTGTGCTTGAAAAATAGTTTTCAGTCACTCTCTTAGTCTCAATTTCCTTATCTAAGAAATGAAAGTGAAAATAATACCAAATTCAGTGAAGTGTTGTTAATAAAATAATTAAAAGCTCTTAATAAATTTCAAAGCACTATAAAATAGAAGTTATTAATACTAGTAGCATCATGGAAATTTTCACGTTAAATGATACTTGTTTATCTCTCTCTCTGGAAATCTGGCAACACAGATAGAAAACCTTTTAACAACATATAACCAATTTAATCCCTCAGCAAAACCTGTGTGTGAGCATCAGCCTGTCAAAGCTGCCTTCTGTGCATAAGAATGATCCGTAGAAGCCCGAAGGTTGATTATAAAACCTCAAGTGTCTGCTTGCCTCGAGTCATTTTAGATGAGCTATTCAAAACACATCTAAGTAATCAGTTTCCTCTGATAGACAGGAGTAACAAGGAGAAAAGCTTGATTTCCCCTGCTGGAAAGGAGGCACGCCCATTGTTGTCTACCTTTCCATAGATCATATGTCTAGCTCTTTGTTCTTACTTAACAATATGGCTTCAAGCTTAAAATTTGTTATCAAATTTGTATGCTGGGGAAGACCATGTTAGTTACTTTACAAAAATGTCCAAAAACTCAGGCAGAAATGAAACCAATTAGGTCAGTTGGTATGTAATCTTTTCTAAATTTAAGGGTGTATTTATCATTTCAGAGGAGAATAACTATTTTATATTGTATATTTGGCATTAAGTTCTTAAAAGTAGAATCTTATTAAAAGTATCATCAAATATTTACCTCAGTCTTGCCCGTTCTGTCTTGATAAGAGAATACTCCCAATCCAAATTATTAATTAATACCTAATTAAAATTCCAAAGCATCTTCTTGGATGCTGATGGAGCACAGGATTCAGACCTAGACTGACACTGTTTTGTGTCAATTTAAGGAAGTCATGTCATTTCTCTGAGCCTTCTTTCCTCATCTACAAAAATCCTTCCTAATGAAATAAGAAATGAATAAAATGAGAAAATGAGAGTGAAAAGGTTGTAATCATTATATAAACATTAGTGACTGCTGTTGCTATTACCAGAAAGGTATTAGAATAAGAAATATTCAATTATTCTCTGTGACCCAAATGCAACAATTGATACCAACATTATTGTCACTTTTCCTCACCATCTCAGTGCAGTATGAACACCCATAGGAAAAAGATATATGTATTCTAAAATACAGATGAAATGATGATGCCTGGGATTTGCTTAACAAATTTGTAAAAAGCAAGTTGTAAAATAATACAAGCTATGTACTTCCTTGTAGAGAGATATAGATATGGAAACATGGATATAGACACCGAGCTAAACAGAGAGCAGAGGCAGAGACATGGAGAGTGATAAAGATATAAGGTCTAATAATATCAAAGTGGAGGCAGAGATCAAGATGGCAGAAAAGAAGGACATGGAACTTACCATCTCCCACAAATACATTAAAAATAACTATACATGTGAAACAATTCTCACAGAATACCTATTGAATACTAGGAAAACTTACACAAGCAAAATTGCAAGAAAGATCATCATGTAACTGGGTAGGATGAAAGAAAATAGGAATCGGGATGGAAGGAGGGAGCTGTCAAAGAGGAAATTTTGCCTCACTCTAGGAACTCCCCAGAGAAGGCAATGGCACCCCACTCCAGTCCTCTTGCCTGGGAAATCCCATGGACGGAGGAGCCTGGTGGGCTACAGTCCATGGGCTCGCGAAGAGTCGGACACAACTGAGCAACTTCACTTTCAATTTTCACTTTCCTGCCCTGGAGAAGGAAATGGCAACCCACTCCAGTGTTCTTGCCTGGAGAATCCCAGGGATGGAGGAGCCTGGTGGGCTGCCGTCTATGGGGTCACACAGAGTCAGACACGACTGACATGACTTAGCAGCAGGAACTCCCTTCATTGGCTGGGAGATCAGCTGGGACAGATGGGAAGCTTCAGGGTCTCAGAGGAGAATGCGGCAACTGGGCTCCAGCAGGCAGAACAGAGAGACCAGCACAGAGGGTCCTGCCCACGTCCCTGGACTCCCCAGTCCAGGACATGCATCCACTGGTATGCATGGGGGCTGAGTGCTGGAAATTTGGGCTCAGTGGACAGAGGACTCAGTGGGGAGAGGACTGGGTTGCTGCACAGAGACAGTCTGAAGGCGCCGGAGTGTACTTTGAGCTGCAATCAGAAGCAGAAATAGGAGAGACCGGGGTCTGCCATAGGAGCCACATTGCTAATGGGTGCAAAGAGAGGTGGGGCCCTGCATAGCAGCCTTGTTCTCAGCATGTCCTTAGCAGGCACAGCCCCACCTCTGTGGGTTCTGGGAGCCTGCAAGCACCAGCGGATTGTCCCCACACCGAGGTGGGGCTGAAATCTGAGCCCATCCCAGGCCGCACCCCTCCCACCCTCCCCCGCCCCCAAACAACTACGGAAGCATGGCTGAAGTCTGAGTCATCTGCCAGTGGCTATGCTACCCCATGGATTTATACACTGCCAATGGCTTTGTAAGCTCAGTGCCTGCAGGACATTTGAGCAAATCACTGGTGCTCTCAAGGTTAGGGCAGGTCCAACGTTAACAGCTACAAGCTTTGTGGGCACATGTGCATGCGGAGGTGGGGCGGAGGCCTGAGATAATTGCATAGCTCCCACAGCAGGTCCAGGTGCATGACTATAGCTATCCTGGGGCCTGACTTCAGCAAATCTGTGCCAATGAATCTGTGCTGGTGACTTTGGGAACACAGTGCCTAAGGAGCACCTAGACCTTCATTCCCACGTTTGAGGTGGGGCTGGGGGCACTGCTAACAGTATACTTTGTGAGCCCACACAACAAACAGGTGGCAGGTGACACCATGGAGTGCACCTCCCAGTAGACATCTCCTGTAGAGGGACACACAGTGGCTCCTCTCCCAGTAGAAGTACTCCAGTCTCATCTACCTCACACTGCAGCTCAGAAATGGATCTGGGGGTTTCTACTCCAACAACTGGGGAGCAGATCCTGTACCGGCCAGGGTTCTGACAACCACAAAGCAAACAGGAGGCCCTGCTCAATATCCAGGGCAGGCTCTGGTCACCACAATACCAATCACACCAACAATCAAGGGGATAATAGCCAGAACACACGGAGGAAAGACATGGCAGGCACCCATATTAAAAACAGCCCTCACACCAAAAATATTAGATTCATACAACCAACACAGGGATGTTTTTGTGGGATATCTCCACATTAAAAATTGACCATCAAGACCACAGTAGATAACAGTTTCTCCTAACCTCATAGAGTCAGAGAAATATAAGTAAAATGAAGAAGAAGAGGAACCACTCTCAGCTAAAAGATCAAGAAAATTCTTCTGAAAGAACAAACGATAAAAGAGAAGCCAAAGCTCCAGCACTTTGGCCACCTGATGCGAAAGTTGACTTACTGAAAAAGATCCTGGAGCTGAGTCAGATTGAAGGAGAAGAAGAAGGGGGTGGCAGAAGACGAGATAGATAGTATCACTGACTCAATGGACATGAATTTGAGTAAATTCCAGGAGACAATGGAGGACAGAAGAACCTGGTGTGCAGCAGTCTATGGGATTGCAAAGAGTTGGACGTGACTTAGCAACCGAACAACTACTCTAGTCTGCTGCTGCTGCAGCTAAGTACTTCAGTCATGTCCGACTCTGTGCGACCCCATAGACGGCAGCCCACTAGGCTCCCCCGTCCCTGGGATTCTCCAGGCAAGAACACTGGAGTGGGTTGCCATTTCCTTCTCCAAGTGAAAAGTGAAAGTGAAGTTGCTCAGTCATGTCCGACTCTTAGCGACCCCATGGACTGCAGCCTACCAGGCTCCTCCATCCATGGGATTTTCCAGGCAAGAGTACTGGAGTGGGGTACCAAATGACACAATAGAATGGTTAGATTTAACTGGTATTTTCAAAACATTGCATCCAAAGAAAAAGAAACCAAAGCAAAAACACATTCTTTTCAAGTGCACATACAACACTCTCTAGAACAGATCTCATACTAGGGCACAAAACAAGCCTCATCACGTTTAAAATCATAGAAATTATTTCAAGCATCTCTTCTGGTCACAACCGCATGAAACCATTTACAGTAATCAACAAGAGAAAGAGAAATGAGAAAAAAATTACATGGAGAATAAACCACATGCTACTAAAAACCCAACTGGTCAACAATAAAATAAAGAGGGAAATTAAAAATACCTTATGCCAAATGACAATGAAAACACAACCGTACAACATGTATATGGGGTAGCAAAAGCAGCGCTTAGATGGAAGTTCATAATGATATAAGCCTTCCTCAAAAAACAAGAAAAATCCCAAATAAATAATCTAACCTACCCCCTAAAAGAATTAGAAAAATAAGCACAACAAAACCTAAAGTTAGCAGATGGAAGTAACTAATAAAGATTAGAGAGGAAATAAACAAAATAGACATTTACAAAAATAGAAAAAAATCAGTGAACCCAAAAGCTGGTTCTTTGAAAAGGGAAAAAAAAAAAATCAACCAACCTATGGGCAGGCACACCAAGAAAAAAAGAGACAGGCCCCAAATGAAAAAATAAAAAATGGAAGAGGAGAAGTAACAACTGATATCACAGAAATACAAAAAAGACATAAGAGAATACTATGAATAATTACATGTGAACAAAGTGGACAACCTAGAAGCAATCAGCAAGTTTCTAAAAACATACAGCCCAACAAAACTGAATCAAGAAGAAATAGATAATTTGAACAGACTAACCACTGGAAGTAAAACAGAATCTGTAATTTTAAAAACTCCCTGCAAACAAAAATCCAGGACCATTTAGCTTGACTGGAGAATTCTACCAAACATACAGAGAAGAATTTATATTGATTCTTCTCATACACTTCCAAAAGATTGAAGAGGAGGGAACACTCTCAAAGTTATTCCACAAAGCCATCATTCAGTTCAGTTCAGTTACTCAGTCGTGTCCACCTCTTTGTGACCCTATGGACTGCAGTACACCAGGCTTCCCTGTCCATCACCAACTCCCAGAGTTTACTCAAACTCATCTCCATCGAGTTGGTGATGCCATCCAACTATCTCATCCTCTGTCATCTCCTTCTCCTCCTACCTTTCCCAGCATCAGGGTCTTTTCCAATGAGTCAGTTCTTCAAATCAGGTGGCCAAAGTATTGGAGTTTCAGCATCAGTCCTTCCAATGAATATTCAGGACTGATTTCCTTTAGGATTGACTGGTTGGATCTCCTTGCTGTCCAGGGGACTCTCAAGAGTCTTCTCTAACACCACAGTTCAAACACATCAGTTCTTCAGCACTCAGCTTTCTTTATAGTCCAACTCTCACATCCATGACTACTGGAAAAACCAAAGCTTTAACTAGATGGACCTTTGCTGGCAAAGTAATATCTCTGCTTTTTAATATACTATCTAGGTTGGTCACAGCTTTTCTTCCAAGAAGCAAGTGTCTTTTAATTTCACTACCGCAGTCACCATCTGCAGTGATTTTGGAACCCCCAAAATAAAGTCTCTCATTGTTCCCATTGTTTCCCCTATTTCCCATGAAGTGATGGGACTGGATGCCATGATCTTAGTTTTCTGAATGTTGAGTTTTAGGCCAACGTTTTCACTCTCCTCTTCCAGTTACATTAAGAGGCTCTTCACCTAGAACCAGACATTCTGGAATGTGAAGTCAAGTGGGCCTTAGAAAGCATCACTATGAACAAAGTTAGTGGAGGTGATGGAATCCCAGTTGAGCTGTTTCAAATCCTAAAAGATGATGCTGTGAAAGTGCTGCACTCAATATGCCAGCAAATTTGAAAAACTCAGCAGTAGCCACAGGACTGGAAAAGGTCAGTTTTCATTCCAATCCCAAAGAAAGGCAATGCCAAAGAATGCTCAAACTACCACACAATTGCACTCATCTCACACGCTAGTAAAGTGACGCTCAAAATTCTCCAAGCCAGGCTTCAGCAGTACGTGAACCATGAACTTCCAGATGTTCAAGATGGTTCTAGAAAAGGCAGAGGAACCAGAGATCAAATTGCCAACATCTGCTGGATCATGGAAAAAGCAAGCGAGTTCCAGAAAAACATCTATTTCTGCTTTATTGACTATGCCAAAGCCTTTGACTCTGTGGATCACAAGAAACTGTGGAAAATTCTGAAAGAGATGGGAATACCAGACTACCTGACCTGCCTCTTGAGAAACCTGTATGCAGGTCAGGAAGCAACAGTTAGAACTGGACATGGAACAATAGACTGGTTCCAAATAGGAAAAGGAGTATGTCAAGGCTGTATATTGTCACCCTGCTTATTTAACTTCTATGCAGAGTACATCATGAGAAACGCTGGGCTGGAAGAAGCACAAGCTGGAATCAAGATTCATATCTGAGGTTACTGATATTTCTTCCAGAAGTCTTGATTCCAGCTGGTTCTTTATCTAGCCCAGCATTTCACATGATGTGCTCTGCATATAAGTTAAAAAAATAGGGTGACAATATATAGCCTTGACGTACTCCTTTCCTGATTTGGAACCAGTCTGTTGTTCCATGTCCAGTTCTAATTGTTGCTTCTTGATCTGTGTACAGATTTCTCAGGAGGCAGGTAAGGTGGTCTGGTATACCCATCTCTTTAAAAATTTTCCACATTTTATTGTGATCCACACAAAGACTGTGAGGTAGTCAATAAAGCAGAAATAGATGTTTTTCTGGAACTCTCTTGCTTTTTCTATGATCCAATGGATGTCAGCAATGAAAACCAGTCACAGAAAACTAATCAAACTGATCACATTGACCACAGCTTTGTCTAATTGAATGAAACCATGAGCCATGCTCATCCACATAGTGCCACCCAAAACAGATGGGTCATGGTGGAGAATTCTGACAAAACGTGGTCCACTGGAGAAGAGAATAGCAAACAACTTCAGTATTCTTGCTTTGAGAACCCGATGAACAGTATGAAGCCATCATTACCCTGATACCAAAATCAGGGAAAGATAGTACCGCTGCTACTGCTGCTAAGTCACTTCAGTCGTGTCCAACTCTGTGCAACCCCATAGACAGCAGCCCACCAGGCTCCCCTATCCCTGGGATTCTCCAGGCAAGAACACTGGAGTGGGTTGCCATTTCCTTCTCCAATGCATGAAAGTGAAAAGTGAAAGTGAAGTCACTCAGTCGTGTCCAACTCTCGCAACCCCATGGACTGCAGCCCACCAGGCTCCTCCATCCGTGGGACTTTCCAGGCAAGAGTACTGGAGTGAGTTGCCATTCCCTTCTCCAAAGATAGTACTACCCTCCCCAAATTATAGGCCAATATCTTTGATGAATATAAATGCAAAAATTCTCAAGAAAATATTGGGAAACTAAATCCAACAACACATTAAAAAACATCATACACCACAACCAAGTTGGATTCATCCCAGGGTCACAAGGATGGTTCAACATATGCAAATAAAATAATGTGATACTCCACATCAACAAAAGAAAAGGCAAAACCACAAGATCATCTCAGCGGATGCAGAAAAATTGTTCGATAAAATTCAGCATCTATTCATGATTTTTTAAAAAAATAAAAGCTCTTACCAAATGATTAGAGGGAACCTATCTCAACATAACATACAGCCAACATAATACTCAATGGTGGAAAACGTCCCACTAAAAGGATGCCCACTCTCACCATCTCTATTCAACATAGTATTCGAAGTCCTAGCCAAAGCAATCAGACAAGACAAATAAATTAAAGGTATCAAGTTGGAAGCGAAAAGGTAAAATTGTCATTATATGACTATGACATGATATTCTATATAGAAAACACTGAAGATTCCACACTAAAGCACTAGAACTGATAAATTCAGCAAGGAATCAGGATGCAAAATTAATATATAGAAGTCAGTTTCATTTATTTACACTAACAATGAAATATGAGGAAGGGAAAGTTTAAAAAAAAATCCCTTTAAAAATTGTACCAAAAAATAAAATACTTAGGAATGAACCTGATCGAAGAGATGAAAGATTCATACAGCTGAGAACTCTAAAATATTGATAAAGGAACTGAAGATGATACAAAGATGGAAAGATAGCCCATGCTCTTAGAGTGGAAGAATTAATGACCATACTGTTGAAAGCAATCTACATATTTAATGCAGCTCTATCAAATTGCCCATAACATTTTTCACAGAACCAGAACAAATAATTATAAAATTTATATGGAACCATAAAAGACCCCAAATTGCCAAAACAATCCTGAGGAAAAGAACGAAGTTGGAAGCATAAGTCTCCCAGAGTCCAAACAATACCATTATAAAGCTACAGTAATCAAAACAGAGTGGTATTGAAAAAAAAAGAAAAGACATGGATGAATGAAACAGAATAGAGAGCCCAGAAATAAACCCACACATGTACAGTCAGTTAATCTTTGACAAAGGAGGCAAAAATATGCAAAGGCAAAAAGATAGTCTCTTTAGCAAGTGGTGATCAGAAAGCTGGACAGCTGCATGTAAATCTATGAAGCTAAATGTCTCTCTCACACTATACACAAAAAAAAACTAAAAATGGCTTAAAGTTTTAAATATAAGGCTCACCACCATAAAGCTCCTAGAAGAGAACATAGACAAAACATTTTTCTTAGCTCAGTCTCCCAAGGCAATAGAAATAAACAAATGGGACCTAATCAAACTTACAAGCTTTTGCACAACAAAGGAAACACTATAAACAAAACCAAAAGACAACTTACAGAATGGGAGGAAATATTTGCTAATGAAGCTACCGACGAGGGATTAATTTCCAAAATATGCAAACAGCTCAAACAAGTCAATAAAATAAAACATCAAGCAACCCAATCAAAAAATATGCAGAAGACCTAAATAGACATTTTTCCAAAGAAGACAATCAGATGGCCAATGGAACATGAAAAGATGCTCAATATCAAAAATTATTAGAGATATGCAAGTCAAAATTATAATGAGGTTTCACCTCACATTGGTCAGAATGGCCATCTTTAAAATGTCTGCAAATAATAAATGGTGGAGAAGGTGTGGGAAAAAAAGAATCCTCCTACACTATTAGAGGAAGTATAAATTGGTGCAGCCACTAGGGAAAATGACATGGTGGTTCTTTAAAAAACTAAAAATAAGAGTTTATATATGATCCACCAATCCCATTTCTGGGCATATGATCAGAGAAAGTCCTAATTCAAAAAGATACATGCACCCCAATGTTCATTGCCTCACTATTTACAACAGCCAAGAGGTAAAAGCAATCTAAATATCTATCAACAATGAGTGGATAAAGAGGATGTGGTGTACTTATACAATGGAATATCACTCAGCCATAAAAAGAATGAAATAATGCCATTTGCAGCAACATGAGATTGTCATGCTAAGTGAAGTAAGCCAGTCAGGGAAAGGCAAATATCACATGATATTGCTTGCATGTGAAATCTAACAACAACAAAAAAAAATGAAATGATACAAAAGGACTTAAATACAAAATAGAAACAGATCCACAGACATAAAACAAGCTTATGGTTACCAAAGGGGACAGGACATAGGAGGCACAAATCAGGAGTTTGGGATTAAAATATACATACTACTATATATAAAATAGATAACCAACCAGGACCTTCTGTATAGCAGAAGTAACTATACTCAATACCTTGTAATAAACTATAAGGGAAAAGAATCTGAAAAAGATATAGTTCCATACATATATATATATAACGGAATCACATTACTTAAACCTAAAACTAAAACAGCATTGTAAATCAAGTATACTTCAATTTTTTAAATACTGCAATAAATGTGTAAAAAAAAATGATACAAATGAATTTCTTTACAAAACAGAAATAGACTCACTGACATAGAAAACAAATTTATGATTATCAAAGGGGAAAGGGTCAAGGGTTTGGGGAAGGGATGCATCAGGATTTAGGATTAGCAGATACAAACTACTACATATAAAACAGATAAATGACAAGGTCCTACTGTATAGCAGAGGGAACTATATTCAATATCTTATAATAAACTATAATGGAAAAGAATATTAAAAAGAAAATATATAATTTAAAATATATATTAAACTAAATCACTTATTAAAAGAAAATATATAATTTAAAATTATTAAACTAAATCACTTATTAAAAAGAAAATATATAATTTAAAATATATATTAAACTAAATCACTTCTCTATGCACAAGGAACTAATATAACATTGTAAATCAACTATACTTTAATAAGAAGAAATTTTTTAAATATCAAAGTAATCATATATGGATATAATAAGAGGGGGTTTATTTCCCTGTGACATCTGTATTTTCCAGCTCTTTTATAATCAATACACTTATTTCTACATTTTTTAAATGTTTTTCTTATTTGGGTTTTTTTTTTTCAAAAAGATATTAGAAAAAAGTTTTAAGTTGCTATATTCATGATAAGAACATGAAACACCAACTCTAACAAGAACTCTTGGTAATTGCAGCTCTGTACAGGGGTAGACCCTTCACTTGCATCATTCTCCCAGCTCCATCAACTCTTCAAATAGCTGGTTCTTTCTTACCTTTACATGAGTGATTAAATGCATCTCCTCAGAAACCTCTTAGCTAGCCTATCATAATTGTTGCTTTTTAGTCGTTAAGTCATGTCCGACTCTTGCGACCCCACAGCTCCTCTGTCTATGGGATTTCCCAGGCAAGGATACTGGAGTGGGTTGCCGTTTCCTTCTCCATGGGATCTTCCCGACCCAGGGATCAAACCCTGCATTACGGGGTGTCTGTAATGTAGTGTTTCCTGCATTACATGCAGATTCTTTACTTCTGAGCCACCAGGGAAGCCCCGCCTATCATAATATGCCTGACATAATTTTATAATTATATATTCTTATTAATATTTCTTTATTTCAGTGGTACCCAATCTTTTTGGCACCAGGGGCTGGTTTCGGGGAAGACAATTTTTCACAGACTGGGGAGGAGCGGATGGTTTCAGGATGATTCAAGCACATTACACTTTGTATACATTTTATTTCTATTACTATAATATCAGCTCCACCTCAGATTGTAAGGCATTAGATCCTGGAGGTTGGGGACTCCTGCTCTGTTTGTTCATTGGCTGTCTCACATACCCATGAGACTCACTGTGCCAGGAGGCAGAGACTGTGACTGCTTTGTTCATCACTGTATATCCAGAGCCTCGCCTTAGAGCATGGCACATAAATACAGTATAAATATGTATTGAACAAGTGAATGCACCAGAGTCCATTCAGGAAGGCAGACATCTTCACCCAGATAGGTCCAGGTGCATCAGACTCTAAAGGTGAGGGCAAGCTCTGAATAAACAGTCATCAGAGAGCTGGCATATGAACAAATATCTGCTTGCTGTGTTAAAAATGAAAACTGAAGTGGTCATGAATGATTTCCACTTAAATTCAAAGAACTTTTCAAGGCAATGCTTACTTGAAAATTCTAAAGCCAAAACAGTCCTTTAAAATCAAACCATCTTTTGCAGGTGGGAAAACTGAAAGCAGAGATATCACACAACCAGGAACCTTGGTCCCCAGCTACCAGGCCAACATCCACTCATTTGTCCCTCTCTGACCTCAGTGTGACAGCAACGTTACCAGACAGATAGCCCCAGAGGTTATTCTTGCTAGCACAAGGAGTCTGTACATAAACGAATAAACTCCCTTTTTCAGTGCTCTTCTTATAGCTTGCTTATTCTATAAAACACGGATTCATGCCGAGTTTGACACTGAAAAGAAAAAGTGAAAGTGTTAAACACTCATCGTGTCCTGCTCTTTGCGACCCCAAGGACTGTAGCCCACCAGGCTCCTCCGTCCATGGGATTCTCCAAGCAAGAATACTGGAGTGGTGGCCATTTCCTTCTCCAGGGGATCTTCCGGATCCAGGGATCAAACCCATATCTCCTACATGGGCAGGCTGATTCTTTACCGCTGAAACACTGACAACTTTAAATAACCTGCCTAATTAGCAAGCAGTGGAGCTGGACTTGGACACCGACAATCTGGCTCCAGCAAACACATTCATAACTACTCATGGGATATTTTTGTTGTTGGCGTCGGGGCGGGGGTTGGGATTTGTTTTGTTTGTTTGAATAAGATAGATGTTTGTTTCTGGGTTGTGCCTTATAGCCCAAAGACACAGGATCTGGGTCTGCAGGGAAGAATCTGGTTTCCTCAACATGTGGCTTTTATCTCTATATGAAAGTCTGTCCCTGGGCTAATTGCTATTTTCTAGTCAGTGGGAAGAGGAAGAGGAGGGGAAGCTGCTTCCTTCTCTCCCAGTAAATCTTCAAACCTACAGAAAAAAAACAGATGTTTAAAAAGTAGAGCCCAAGAACATCTCACCCAGAGGTATCAATCGTGAACATCTTATTATATTGCGTTTGTCTTGTCTTTTTTCATATACCTAGGAAAATACTGAAAGTTACACAGAGGAGTACTTCTCACAGGATGAAGGGAAGATCAACATGCCAGTTAGAAACATTATGAATAATAACAGTTGACTTGGTGAAATGAAATATTGTGGATAGCTTCCTTTTTTATTCTATTAGAAAGTTTGTCCCACAGAAAACTAATATATATATATATATATATATACACCAGAAAACTTTTAAAAAATAAAAACATCAAAGCTGCAACAACATAAACATTGCCAGTTTAGCCTCTCTATACAGAGGGAATAAAACGACAAACACCTGGTTGGGTGGAAACAGAATGGACCTCAGAGCTTGTGAAACAACTCCAGCTGAGGTTTGTGCTGAACTTTGTGATGACTAGGCAAGTTTTACCATCTGAGCCACCGGGGAAGCCTGACTAGTCCTCCATGTGTAGCCTAGGAAACAGGCCTTCCTGAGCCTCAGTTTCCTCATACGTAAAATATGTAAAGACTCACTACAAATCTACATTTCCAGCAATTCCTGGGTAAAACCCTGAAGCTGCCTCCTAAGTCCAATGTAGGTGGTTTACAGAACATATTCCAAGAAACACTACGTAGCAGGGGAGCTAACTAAGGAATTTGTGAGAGGGAGGAAGGGGTCCCAAACCTGTTACAGTTTCCTCAGCTCCCCTTCTTCCCTATTCCTGCTGCCTGTGCCCTTATCCTCTCATACATTACAAGATGCTCAAAAATTTGCCTCTCTGACTCCAGTTTGATCTTCTCCAAGTGAAGTCCTCCTATACCCTCTTCTCCACCCTGTACCCTAACCCCAGTACAGACATGTTTTCCCACCAATCTCCAACATAAAGCTTCTGCTTCAGATAGCTCAGTCTGCCTGGACAGCATTATGACCTACACCATTATGACCACCTCCCACTTGGCCTCACTCTCTGCCTCTTGTTCAGAGCCCACCTTAGGGGCCTGTTCTTCAGAGAAACCCTCTTCTCCAGCTACCCTGAGTTCTCCCCTCCTTAAATAATTAACATTTAATTCTACCTTACTTTATTCTCTACCCAACCCACACGTTTAATTCTGTGCATTTCTAAATGTGATCCGAGCTCCTTGAAAATATAAGCAGTGATTCTCCTTCCTCATGTTTTTTGTGACACTTAGCACAGTGCTAGACATAGAAGGTATACACCTCAGCCTACGCTGATTGGTTGAGTACTTAGCTGATTTATTGAGGGAAATGAGACGAGATTTAGGAATGAGACTATATGAAGGTAAGCACAAGCATGGAGCTTGTTGTAGGCTGATGAACACTAAGGGCCCTTGAGTATGGGTGAACCAATCTTCAAGGGTGTTTTAAATAACAAACTATAAGTAGCAGAATAAAAGCAGAGTTTAAGATAAAATCTCAAATAAATGAAGAGCAATGAGCATGCAGCTGCTGTCACTTGCTCTCTCGTGTTTTTGATGAGTTTCAATTAAAAATAGCCCTAATCCATCAAAAACAACCTGGTGAATTCCCTCTATTGTCCCTTCAATGTGTTACCAAGGAGTTATTGGTATCATTTCATGACTCCGGCACAAATGCCTCTAGGATTTACTGCTGGGTTCACATCTCTGCTCTTTTATGGATTTCTTCCGAGAGGGGCTTGAATACAGGGCTCCCATTATATGTCCCTTGTGGTACGTTGGCTAGAGCAAGTTGCATCAGCGATGGCAATAAAGCTCACCAAGGCAACAACTGTTACTCACCAGTGCAGTTTGATTTAGAGCAGAGTATTTCCAGATGGGTTCCAATGTAACCCTTTTTCTTCCATCTCCCAACAACATTGAAATTGAAAAATCAATTACAGGAGCCAGGTTTTATATGTTGCTGAGTTTTGCTGGGAGTGATAAAACACACACACACACACACACACACACACACACATATATATTTATATGTATACATACAAAAGCATATTTTGTAAATTAAAAAAAAAATGAGAGAGCATCCAGGAATGTGGTAGGTGTATTTAATCAAGACAACCTAGACAATGGTAAAATAAGTACTATTAGGAAAATATCTTATTTATTTAAGGGCTTAGAAAAGCTTAAATTACAAACTCTTAGTTTGTTATGTCAACAAGTTGTCAATAAAAATCTGTTTACTGGAGTCAATAGAGTCAGTAGTGCGCTCATCAGCCCTGCTTCTTCAACCAGAGGCAGTCATCAAGCCTCATTAGCTTGCTCTGTCTCCAGGAGAAGGGAGATCGTCTATCAGTGACCCTTACTCCGTGACAAACCATATGAAAAAGAGCTTTTAATCCACTGGTGCTCTAATCAAGGAAGGAGAGGATAAATGTCCTTGGATATTAGCTTTAACAGAAAGAGTCTGGAGAAGTAACAGGAGGATCGTATGTGGGTTGCGCTGATGGTTGTTTTATTTTAAATGAGCCAACGACTGCAGATGTCGTACAGCAGACCTGAGTTGCTCTTTTTGGATATTTCCTAATCTCACTCTCCATAAAGGACTGAAAAATGAATACTGTGAAATTAGCACAAGCTTATTTTGTGACACTGTAATTAAATAACTTTCTCTCATGAAAATCCAACTCCTGTATCACTAACTAGATGTGATGGGCTCTTCAACGTGCATCTGGCTATAAAAGCAGACAACAGATACAACACGTTTCTAATTAAGTAAATGACAGAACAGGAAGGAGCATGGTACACAATGATCAGACTGTCTTTCTTCATTTTAATATCCTCAGGTGACCTTCTTTTCATAAAAATCAACATGCCGTTTGAACAACGTTTTTTGTTTTTTGTTTTTCCACCTTATCCAGCTTGTACTTAACCTAAATGACCACCAGTCTAAAATGTGTCACGGACTACTCGACCTACCAGATGCTCAGCAAAAATCTTAGGTCATTCAGTTATCCAAATATAGAGAACAGCACTTCCCAAACTTGAGTGCATTTACAAACTACCCAGAGATCTGAGTCAAATGTAGATTTTGACTCAGGAGGTCTAGGTGTGGCCTGAGCATCTGCATTTCTAACAAGGCTCCAAGTGATGCTGATGTTGCTGGTCTGAGATTCTAACACTGGCCATAGATCACCTTAATAACATTCTGTAAAATTTCCAGCAGAAAATGAAAACACAGTTACATAATTTCATGTGGTTTGTTTCCCGGAAGAGAAGAATGATTATGTTTAAAGAGAAGTCAATTTTAGACGTGAATTTCAAAATACAATTGTAGTCTTTCTAAATGTTATCTCCATGGATAGACATCTTTTTAGAGCTCAAAGAGGTCCTTTAAGGTCGATGAGTATTGACTTCAGGAAGTGATCCAAAACAGAACACAAACAGATTCATTTAAAGCAGAGCTTAAATCCAATACTTTCCTCCAGCTGTACTACTGATGATGGCTTGACTTTTTCTTTCCAGTTAATGTACACAAACAAATCGAAAAACACTCCCCTTAAGTTCAAAACCCTATTCCTGAGAATAGGGTTCCAGTTCGTATGCCCTTCTGCTGTGCAAAGTTTATTTATGACATACTTAAATAAAGATTTCTGTTATTCAAATTAATTCTCTTTGAAATTGATTAGCCTAACACAGATTCAACTCTGGAGATAAATGTCAAAGGTCAGCATATTCTAGTTCATCGTTAATGATATAAGGCCCTGTATTTAATAACTGCTTTATTCTGGGGAGCTTGTAACACTCCTATCCATCTCCCCACTTCTGAGTTTGATGAGGAAATGGGTATAGATCCGGATTTGCAACACTAATAGGAAAAACAATTTAATTTTTCTGTACTTTAAGTAAGTAGATACTGAGTATAACATACTTGATGTGTATGTGACTCTTACTGAGTGTAACTTCACTTTTCAAAAGCATGGTTAATGGATTCACAGATACTAGCATAATTTCCTATGCACAAAAGAAACATTGTAATAAAACAGCTAAATATGTTCACTTCACAAATATTTATTTAGCTCTATAATAATACTACTAACACAATATATTATTATATATCATATAATAAAATAACTGATACAATAATAATAACTAACATTTATAACAAACCAAGGACTCATCTAAGCATTTTACAAAAAGTCACTATTCTTTACAATTTTATACTGTAAATATAATTATCGGCCCCATGGAGCAGATAAATAAAGTGAAATACTGACAGGCTAAATAATTTACCTAAGGTTATACAGCTTCTATGTGACTGCTATGGTCTGAACATCTGAATCCCCACCACCCTGCAAAGTCTTACGTTGAAATCCAACCCCCAAAGATGGTGGTATGGTGGAGCCTTTAGGAGGTGCTAGGGTCATATGGGTGGATCTCATGAATGGGATTATGGCCCCAGATAAGAGACCCCAGAGAACTCCCTATCACTTCCTACCATATGGTGACACATGAGAAGGCTCAAAAGCAATGGACCAGGAAGTGGGCTCTCACTAGAACTCAACCATGCTGGCACTTGATCTTGGACTTCCCAGCCTCCAGAACTGTGAGAAATAAATTTCTGTTGTTTATAAGCCACCCAGTGTGTGGTATTTTGTTATAGCAGCCCAAACAGCCTAGCTTCTGTATTCAAGACAGAGCCTAGCTCTGCCATATGCCAGACACCCCCCTGGGAAATGATGATCACGACAAAAGGTGCTTATGGGGATAGGCAAGCATGTTGCATTTACACCTCCATCCTGCTTCTAACCATCAGTAGTCATTATAGCCCTTCTTTCCAACTGAGCTCAGATTTAGGCTCAGACACATGCCCCCTGGGCTCAGAATCCTTCACCCCAGTGTTCCAGGTAGTTATAGGGTCGGTCAGTCGGAGCTGACACATGAATCAAAATGTATTTGCCATTCCTGACTGAGTGCATAAAGCACGGCATTCACTAGTCTTTATTTTTTTTTTAATTTTAATATACATTATCCAGTTATTAACAAACTGATTACTGAAAAGTGAGAAATTCATGAGAAACACTTTCTTAGGATCTACAGTGAGTTCTAAGATTTACTCAGAAGCTTATGCCCATGATTAGAAGATTCAGTTGAGATCATGTTTACAATTATGTATTTGCTTTTGCTTTTAGATTACCTTTCGTCTTCTCTACTACTCTGTGAGCTCCTTGATGATACACATGTATGTAATCTGATCAGCTTTTTTTTTTTTTAATTTATTTATTTATTTTTAATTTTTACTTTACAATTCTGTATTGGTTTTGGCATAGATTGACATGAATCCACCACAGGTGTACATGCGTTCCCAAACATGAGCCCCCCTCCCACCCCCCTCCCCACAACATCTCTCTGGGTCATCCCCGCGCGTCAGCCCCAAGCGTGTCATATCCTGCATCAGACATAGACTGGCATTGTATAGGTTGCAGATACTTATGCGAAAAGGAGTATATTTCTAATCAATATTGATCTCAACCTGTTTCCATCATCAACTCAGAGGACATGAGTTTGAGCAAACTTGGGGAGATAGAGAAGGACAGGGAAGCCTGGTATACTGCGGTCCATGGGTCACAAAGAGTTGGACATGACTGAGTGACGGAACAGCAACAACCTGTTTAATAAACTGATTCAGTCATGGATCCCATGCTTTGGTTCCTGCCTTCAAGGCATTTTCACATTGGAATCCTTTACACATTCCCTATATAGGCTTTAATATTTCTTTAGCCTAAGAATTTAGGAAGGATCCATAACACCCCTGAAATAATACATTATTTTATATTATGTAACTAGTTACTTTAATAACTATAGAAAAAATTAAAGTTAAGATTCCTATCTCCCACAACCAAGGTGCATTCAGATTTAAATTTTTTATTATTAAAAAATTATTCTGGGGACTTCCCTGGTGGTCCAGTGGCTAAGACTCCTTGCTCCCAATGCAGGGGCCTGGGTTCAATCCCTGGTCAGGGAACTAAATCCCACATGCTGTAACTAAGAGTTCACGTGCCACAACTAACACCCAGCACAGCCAAATAAATAAAAATAAAATAGTTTTTAAAATATATACTGGGAAAAATGTTAAATTACAGCTTTGCAATTGTGGAGAGAGGAAAACTTTCTCAAGCATAGCAGAAGTCCATACACAGTAAAGAAACATCTCATTGCATAAAATTGCAAAATCTCTGTACTGCAATGATACTATAAGCAAAGTTAAAAGATAATGATATCATTTCTGGATTGCTGAGGTAACAGTGGCCAACTAAATCTGAATTTACACAAATCTGAATCACTATACACATTCTCCAAAACACTACAGATCAATAAGAAGAAAAACTGCACATACATAAATCCGACAACTCGTCACAATTAAAAAACAACACTACTACCAACTTTAAATTATCTCTAATTGGAGGAAAGACGTTACAGCAGCACTAGAACTCCCATCGTAAGACTTTGCAGAGATCTAAGGAAGGGCTTCTGATTCCCCAGATGACTCGGTGGTAAAGAATCCACCTGCCAAGCAGGAGACCTGGGTTCAATCCCTGAGTAGGAAAGATCCCCTGGAGAAGGAAAAGGCAACCCACTCCAGTATTCTTGCCTGGGCAATCCCATGGATAGAGGAGACTGGCAGGCTACAGTCCATGGAGTTGCAAAGAGTCAGATACAACTGAGCAACTAAACAACATTAACAATAACAAACAAGGAAGAGTTTCCAGAAAATCTGCATAGAAGAGAAAAGGGATTAAGCTAAAATAGCTCCCAGAAAGAGAAAGGCCATCTTAAGTGTCAAAATATTGAAAACGTTCTAGTCATAAGAGTATGGAATATAGGGAAGACACAGAAAAGTGATGAGATTCAGTGAAGCAGTTCTGGAAGGACTGGAGAAGAAAAGGATTTTAAAAATGAGAAGCAATCTTTGGGTACTACATAAGGAAGACAAAAAGAAACATGGGAGAAAGATTCATGGTCCTGCCAGATAAGTGAAAACCAAAAACTCAAAGGACACACAAATATTACTTGGGCCAAATCATACTGGGCCCAATTATACCTATTCTGTACACTGTAGAATGTTTGACAATATCCTTGGCCTCTACCTAGCAGATGTTGTTAGCACACCACCCCCCAGTTATGACAACCAAAAATGTCTCCAGACATTGCAAAATGTCCCCTAGGATATGAAATCACAGGTGAGAACCACTGACCTAGAGCAAAGATTTGTTGAATTGGTGATTGGTTTGTTTGTTGCTGCTGCTACTAAGTTGTGTCAGTAGTGTCCAACTCTGTGCAACCCCAGAGACGGCAGCCCACTAGGCTCCCCCGTCCCTGGGATTCTCCAGGCAAGAATACTGGAGTGGGTTGCCATTTCCTTCTCCAATGCATGAAGGTGAAAAGTGAAAGTGAAGTCACTCAGTTGTGCCCGAATCCTAGCGACCCCATGGACTGCAGCCTACCAGGCTCCTCCGCCCATCGTATTTTCCAGGCAAGAGTCCTGGAGTGGGCTGGTTTGTTTGTTACTCATCTTTACACATTGCCTTTTTTGTAGTAAATCATTAAGAGGAAAAATAAAATTGAGGGAGGAAAAGAAACTACTCACTCACTCGTTTATTCATTCATCAAATTTCTATTGAATGCCTACAAAGAAATAGGTATTGTATAAAAGATTAATAGGTAAATCAACAAAAGAATGGATAAAGAAGCTGTGGTACATATATACAATGGATTATTACTCAGCCATAAAAAGGAATGCATTTGAATCAGTGATAATGAGATGGATGAATGTAGAGTCGATTACACAGAGTAAAGTAAGTCAGAAGGAGGAAAACAAATATCATATATTAACACGTATATAAGGAATTTAGAAAGATGGTACTGATGAACCTATTTGCAGGGCAGCAAGGGAGACACAGACATAGACAACAGACTTATGGACACAGAAGTGGGCAGGAGGGAGATGGTGGGATAAATGGAGAGATTAGCATGGCAACATATAGACTAGCATATGTAAAATAGACCAGTTCAGTTCAGTTACTCAGTCATGTACGAACTTTGCAACCCCATGAATCGCAGCACGCCAGGCCTCCCTGTCCATCACTAACTACCAGAGTCTACTCAAACTCATGTCCATCGAGTTGGTAATGCCATCCAGCCATCTCATCCTCTGTCGTCCCCTTCTCCTCCTGCCCCCAATCCCTCCCAGCATCAGGGTCTTTTCCAATGAGTCAACTCTTCACATGAGGTGGCCAAAGTATTGGATTTTCAGCTTTAGCATCAGTCCTTCCAATGAACACCCAGGACTGACGTCCTTTAGAATGGACTGGTTGGATCTCCTTGCAGTCCAAGGGACTCTCAAGAGCCTTCTCCAACACCACAGTTCAAAAGCATCAATTCTTCAGCGCTCAGCCTTCTTCACAGTCCAACTCTCACATCCATACATGACCACTAGAAAAACCATAGCCTTGACTAGACGGACCTTTGTTGCCAAAGTAATGTCTCAGCTTTTCAATATGCTATCTAGGTTGGTCATAACTTTCCTTCCAAAGAGTAAGAGTCTTTTAATTTCATGGCTGCAATCACCATCTGCAGTGATTTTGGAGCTCCCCAAAAATAAAGTCTGACACTGTTTCCACTGTTTCCCCATCTATTTGCCATGAAGTGATGGGACCAGATGCCATGATCTTCGTTTTCTGAATGTTGAGCTTTAAGCCAACTTTTTTACTCTCCTCTTTTACTTTCAACAAGAGGCTTTTTAGTACCTCTTCACTTTCTGCCATAAGGGTGGTGTCATCTGCATATCTGAGGTTATTGATATTTCTCCCAGCAATCTTGATTCCAGCTGTGCTTCTTCCAGCCCAGCATTTCTCATGATGTACTCTGCATAGAAGTTAAATAAGCAGGGTGACAATATACGGCCTTGACATCCTCCTTTTCCTATTTGGAACCAGTCTGTTGTTCCATGTCCAATTCTAACTGTTGCTTCCTGACCTGCATACAGGTTTCTCAAGAGGCAGGTCAGGTGGTCTGGTATTCCCATCTCTTTCAGAATTTTCCACAGTTTCTTGTGATCCACAGAGTCAAAGGCTTTGGCATAGTCAATAAAGCAGAAGTAGATGTTTTTCTGGAACTCTCTTGCTTTTTCCATGATCCAGCAGATGTTGGCAATTTGATCTCTGATGACTCTGCCTTTTATAAAACCACCTTGAACATCTGGAAGTTCACAGTTCACATATTGCTGAAGCCTGGCTTGGAGAATTTTGAGCATTACTTTACTAGCGTGTGAGATGAGTGCAATTGTGCAGTAGTTTGAGCATTCTTTGGCATTGTCTTTCTTTGGGATTGGAATGAAAACTGACCTTTTCCAGTCCTGTGGCCACTGCTGGGTTGTCCAAATTTGCTGGCATATTGAGTGCAGCACTTTCACAGCATCATCTTTCAGATTTGAAATAGCTCAACTGGAATTCCATCACCTCCACTAGCTTTGTTTGTAGTGATGCTTTCTAAGGCCCACTTGACTTCACATTCCAGGATGTCTGGCTCTAGGTGAGTGATCACACCATCGTGATTATCTGGGTCATGAAGATCTTTTTCGTACAGTTCTTCCGTGTATTCTTGCCACCTCTTCTTAATATCTTCTGCTTCTGTTAGGTCCATACCATTTCTGTCCTTTATCGAGCCCATCTTTGCATGAAATGATCCTTTGGTATCTCTAATTTTCTTGAAGAGATCTCTAGTCTTTCCCATTCTGTTGTTTTCCTCTATTTCTTTGCATTGATTGCTGAGGAAGGCTTTCTTATCTCTTCTTGCTATTCTTTGGAACTCTGCATTCCGATGCTTATATCTTTCCTTTTCTCCTTTGCTTTTTGCTTCTCTTCTTTTCACAGCTATTTGTAAGGCCTCCTCAGGCAGCCATTTTGCTTTTTTGCATTTCTTTTCCACGGCGATGGTCTTGATCCCTGTTTCCTGTATGATGGCACGAATCTCAGTCGATAGTTCATCAGGCACTCTATCTATGAGATCTAGTCCCTTAAATCTATTTCTCACTTTCACTGTATAATCATAAGGGATTTGATTTAGGTCATACCTGAATGGTCTAGTGGTTTTCCCTACTTTCTTCAATTTAGGTCTGAATTTGATAATAAGAAGTTCATGATCTGAGACACAGTCAGCTCCCAGTCTTGTTTCTGCTGACTGTATAGCACTTCTCTATCTTTGGCTGCAAAGAATATAATCAATCTTATTTTGATGTTGATCATCTGTTGATGTCCATGGGTAGAGTCTTCTCTATGTTGTTGGAAGAGGGTGTTTGCTATGACCAGGGCATTCTCTTGGCAAAAGTCTATTACCCTTTGCCCTGCTTCATTCCATATTCCAAGGCCAAATTTGCCTGTTACTCCAGGTGTTTCTTGACTTCCTACTTTTGCATTCCAGTCCCCTATAATGAAAAGGACATCTTTTTTGGGTATTAGTTCTAAAAGGTCTTGTAGGTTTTCATAGAACCATTCAACTTCAGCTTCTTCAGCATTACTGGTTGGGGCATAGGCTTGGATTACTATGATATTGAATGGTTTGCCTTGGAAACAAAGAGAGATCATTCTGTCATTTTTGACATTGCATCCAAGTACTGCATTTCAGACTGTTTTGTTGACCATGATGCCTACTCCATTTCTTCTAAGGGATTCCTGCCCACAGTAGTAGATATAATCGTCATCTGAGTTAAATTCACCTATTCCAGTCCAATTTTAGTTCGCTGATTCCTAGAATGTCGACGTTCACTCTTGCCATCTCCTGTTTGACCACTTCCAATTTGCCTTGATTCATGGACCTAACATTCCAGGTTCCTGTGCAATATTGCTCTTTACAGCATCGGACCTTGCTTCTATCACCAGTCACATCCACAACTGGGTATTGTTTTTGCTTTGGCTCCATCCCTCTCATTCTTTCTGGAGTTATTTCTCCACTGATCTTCAGTAGCATATTGGGCACCTACCGACCTGGGGAGTTCCTCTTTCAGTATCCTATCATTTTGCCTTTTCATACTGTTCATGGGGTTCTCAAGGCAAGAATACTGAAGCGGTTTGCCATTCCCTTCTCCAGTGGACCACATTCTGTCAGACCTCTCCACCATGACCCGCCCGTCTTGGGTTGCCCCGCAGGCATGGCTTAGTTTCATTGAGTTAGACAAGGTAAAATAGATAGCCAATGGGAATTTGCTCTATAACCCAGGAAACCAAACCAGAGCTCTGTGACAACCTAGAAGAGTGGGATGGGGTGGGACGTGGGAGGGAGGTTCAAGAGGGAGGGTATATATGTATACCTATGGCCAATTCCTGTTGATGTATGACAGAAACTAACACAATACTGTAAAGCAATTATCCTCAATTAAAATTAAATAATTTTTTTAAAAAGATCAATAGGTAAAACAAAGTCACAACCCAAGTTTTAAGCTTTCCATGTCACTGATTTAATTTAATATTATCATGGTTTGATTTAACATCTATCTGTCCAAGAAACTGATATCATGATTATTTCTAACCTTTCTTAACACACAAGCAAAGCATTACGTATCATTTTACTACAAATGTTCAGAAAACTCACTGAAGATAACTATTAATATACTTGAGTGAGTGAGTGAGTGAAGTCGCTCAGTCGTGTCTGACTCTTTGAGACCCCATGGACTGTAGCCTACCAGGCTCCTCCCTCCATGGGATTCTCCAGGCAAGAGTACTGGAGTGGGTTGCCATTTCCTTCTCCAGGGGATCTTCCCGATCCAGGGATTGAACCCAGGTCTCCCACATTCCAGGAAGACGCTTTAACCTCTGAGCCACCAGGGAAGCCTTTATATACTTATCCACTCTATTTATTTGGCATTGGCAATGAAATTTTCTTTATCTATGGATTTATCAGTTAGCTCTTGCTTCAATAACATATGTAATAAAAAATATAAAACCTCAGTGGCATATAGCAATAAGCATTCACTTAACTTGCATGTCTGTGATCAGCTGATCCAGCCTGGGTTCAGCTCATATGGCTCTACTCCGTGTGTCCCTCATCCTCATCCTGCTATCCCCAGACTAGCTAGACACGTTCTTCTCATGGCCATGGCAGAGGCACAAGAGAAGTGGAATCATGTAAGACCTAAGCTCAAAGCTGGCACACTATCACCTCTGCTCCATTCTCCTCAAAAACGATATTATAGTGAAGTCGCTCTGTCACATCCAACTCTTTGCGACCCTGTGGACTGTAGCCTATGAGGCTTCTCCATCCATGGGATTTTCCAGGCATGAGTACTGGAATGGGTTGCCATTTCCTTCTCCAGGGGATCTTCCCCACCCAGGGATCGAACCCAGGTCTCCTACATTGCAGGCAGACACTTTATCCTCCAGGCCAACAGGGAAGCCCGATATTATAGGCCTCATAAAATATACCCCACCTATGGGACTGAGTAAAACTACAAGTTCATGCAACAGAGAACATGAACACAGGGAGGGTTGAAGAATTATGGTCAATGCTGCAATTTAACATGGTGGATAAAAAAAAAAAACTTAGTCTTGTTTTATTATCTCAAACTTAAGATTTCTGAACACAGATTAAGTTTAATTAGTGATGACTACAATAGCAGAATAATAGAAGACTAAATAAACCATCAACCTCACAGGGGTTATTATTTAGTATAATTTTATTATAACAGCAAGCAATACCAAATTCATCTGCATTAAAGCAATTCATTTCTAAAGACCAACAATTCAGTGATAAATGCCAATAAATGACTTTTTAGTATCATATATGTTACACTGTTTGTAGCTATTTTTAGTAAGAAACTTTTCTGATGTCTTTATTTATATTCTATATCTGGTCTCAAAAGGAATTTTCCTGAAACATAACACTTCTTAAAATCAAGTACTGATCCAATAGATTTAAATTTCTACATCCTGTATACTACATGGGAGAAAATATTTGGTTTAAGCTTTCTCACTCATGACTATTTAAATATTCAGTTTCTGAGGTTACATTTTAGTGTGTTTTTATGTTTTATTCAGGACACAATGTTCCAGCAAATATCACACATTCAAATCAATGGCTTATACTGGCAGTAAATATGCCATTAACATGCTTGTTCTCGGAAAAGTCCAATGAAAAGCTGTCAACAAACCTGCAGAGACAGCCTTGTTGCATTCAAAATAAATGATTAAAAGAGGCACCAGAAATAACTTAAAACCTTTAGAATGATGAAGAGAAGAAAAAGAAATATGAAAATATCTAACTCTCCACTTGGCAAACAAAATTTATGCCAATCTTCCTACGCATAGAACTGACAATAAAACCAAGTTCATGCCATTTCCACAGCATTCATGAGGCTGTTCCTTTCATCTTTGTGACTTAGATGCCTATAATGTAATGTTACTAACACCTTAGAGCTCTGGTCTTTAATATCCCATCACCATGAGCAATAGTGAGATCTCAAAGAGCAGCACTTTAAAAAAAAAGAGAGAGAAGAGAAAACAGCATTGAAAGGTCAGCAATTCAAATATAGGGACAAAAAGGAAGATAGCATATTTCAGGTAATAGAATTATTTAACAGTTTTTAATTCACTCATTTACTAAACAGAGAATGCTTATTGGCCAAGCCTTTGAAAAGCAATAAGTGTCTTACCAGCTGGGACTGATCTTTAAAATGAAGGAGAGAAGGCTGGGCATAGCCCAGGGAAGCAGAGTGAGAACTTCTTAGTACTGGGAAGTAAAGAAGGAGAACAACGGCTATATGGCATGTGAGCTTTACTCTGTATAAACTTGGTAACACATTTGAGGCCAATAGTGCAAGAAATAAAGTTGCAGGTTAGAGGAGGACATGCTGTTGGCAGAAGGTCACAAAGCTAAGAGCAGAGAGATGGGCCAGAAGAACTTGAAGAGCAGAACAAATCCAAGGTATAGGTTGAATCATTTATAGTTGTCTGAGTTCATTTTGAGGTTGTCTAGTAATAATTCATATTAATGACGATGACCCTAGAGCCCCTTAGAAGGTATTAACCATGTTCATTTGGCTCTTTTAAGACTTTTTTTTTTTTAAAGGAAATTCTTTTTTGAAGGATTTTTATGAAAAAAATTGTTATGCATATTTAACAGCGTTGTGCTCAGATGCTAGTTGTGTCCGACTCTTTGCGACCCTATAGACTGTAGCCTGCCAGGCTCCTCTGCCCGTGGGATCCTCCAGGCAAGAATACTGGAGTGGGCAGCCATTGCCTTCTCCATAGGATCTTCCCTACCCAGGGATCTAATCCGCCTCTCTTATGTCTCCTGCACGGGCAGGCAGTTTCTTTACTATTGTGCTACCTGGGAAGCCCCATCACTATAAATTAGCTTGCATTTCTACAGTTTTATATAGATGGATCACACATTATGTGCTCTATTTTCTTTAGCTTCTTTAACTCAGCATAATTATTTTGAAGTTTATCTATATCATTATGTGTATCAATAGTTCATTCTTTCCAAGTTGCTGAATAGAATTTCATTACATTAATATATCACAACTTTATTGTCCACTCACCTGCTGATGGACATCTGAATTATATCCAGTTTGAGGCTATGAGAAATAAAGGTCTTAAGACCATTCATGCATAAGTCTTTGTATGGACATATGCTTTCAGTTCTTTTGGATTAATATCTAGTATTGGAATGATCATACTGTAGTAGGTAAAAGTTTAACATTTTGAGAAAATGTCAAGCTGTTTTCCAAAGTGGTTGTACCATTTTAAAGTTCAGCTAGCAGTGGATGAGAGTTACAGTTGCACCATATCCATACTCTCACATAGTAAAGTCAGTCATTTCAATTAAGGATGTGAAAGTGTCTCAACGTACTTTTGAGATTTTCCCAATTGTGGTGCTAGAGAAGACTCTTGAGAGTCCCTTGGACTGCAACTACATCCAACCAGTCAATCCTAAAGGAAATCAGTCCTGAATATTCTTTGGAAGGACTGATACTGAAACTGAAACTCCAATACTTTTGCCACCTGATGGGAAGAGCCAACTCATTGGAAAAGACCCTAATGCTCAGAAGGATTGAGGGCATGAGGAGAAGGGGGTGAGAGGGGATGAAATGGTTGGATGGCATCACTAACTCAATGGACATGAATCTGAGCAAACTCTTGGAGATAGTGAAAGACAGGGAAGCCTGGTGAGCTGCAGTCCGTGGGGTTGCAAAGAGTCAGACATGACTTACTGACTAAACAACAATAACATCATGATGATGTGTTTATTTGCCATCCACATTTTTTAGCAAAGCATTTGTGTAGCTCTTTTGCCTATATTTAATTGGTTTTTTAATTTTATTATTACATTTTTCTTATTTTTAAATTTGGAGAGTTCATTAGTATTTTCTTCTGTAATATCTAATCTGCCAATAGTACAGTTGAGTATGTTTTTCACCCCCCAGAATTTCAGTTTGGATCTTTTATTTATTTATGTATTTTGATGTTTTTACTTAACATATTCAATCCTTCCTTTAGTTTCTTGAATATATAGCATATTGTTATCACTGTTTTAATGTTCTTGTCTATTAATGTTATCATTTGTGTCATTTTTTGTCAGCTTCTATTATTAAACTTTTAAATCTTATTAAGAGTTTTTAATCTCCTTATTGTTTATATTATTTCCCTGTTTATTTGCTTGTAACTTTCTAGTGGATGCCAGATATTTATTATTGTTGAGTTTTGCTCTGGGACATGGTCAAATTACTTGCAAACTTCAGGTCTTGCTTTTAAACTTTGTTAGGCAGGACAGAAAAACATTTAGAAAAAAAATTAATTTCAGTCTTCTACTAAGAGAACATACTTCCAAGAGCTTTACCTGATACCCCATGAATATGACATTTTCCATTTCTGCTGGCAAGAACAGGCACTACACCCTGTGCTGTGTGAGCCAGAGAGATCACTCCTTCTGAGAGTTTTGAGTGGTTTTTCCCTCCAACACAGTTGAATTGTACACATGCATGAGCTGATCAGCACTCAGTTGAATAGTCAAAGGGATTCTGTGCAGGTCTCTGGAATTCTCTGTGTGTGTGTCTCGCTTTTCTATTCTGTTTTGTGAACTCTTGATTATTTGACCTACCTGAACTTCTAGCTTCAGCCTCTTAAACGGGGAGACTGTTGGACGTCTGTCCTAAGTTCCCCTCACTACACCACAGCCTATAGAAACTGCCTCAGAACAGTAAATTTGGGCAACTGTAAGACTCACATGCTTTGTTTTTCACTATTTTTTCTCATCTTGTATTGAACATGTTGAGAACCATTGTTTCATATATTTTCCCTGCTTTTACTTATTTCAGGCAAGAGGGTAAATCTAAGCATTATTACTCCACTACAGACAGAAGTGAAGCTCCAAAATAATTGTTAAGTGTTTTCATCTCAGCCAAATAGGGATTTTTTTTAGTATAAGGATATATAAAAATAAATTTACATTACACTAAAATCTACCTTTTCCTTTTGATGGCAGATAAATCAGGTTTTACTATAAGCAGTCATTCATCATGAGGCTGCCCAGCTGAAAACACCATAATGAACTCTGAACTAAGAGTTTTATAGATCTGGATGCACATTTTCAGGGAGCAACAAGAAGAGATCAATAAACAGTTAACTAATTTGAGGAGTCAACATTTTAGATGTTACCAGACTGCTGGATTTTGAACGTCTTCACTAGAGTAATACCTAACAAAGACTAAAGAAGCCTCTGCATGTAGACACACTTCCCTCTGGAAAGCCTTTCTCAATTTAATTCACCCATTCAGCAAATATTTATTAAGCTCCTATCTGCCAGTGACCATTCAAAACTTATAGAGATATAACAGGGAATGAAGCAAAGGCCTCAACCTTCATAGAACTGAGTGGGTAAAACAGAAAATAAGCCAACATAAAATAATTCTATTGAGAAAAACTGAATCAGAAAGGGGGTAGAGACCTTCAAGGAGTAATATTTTTAGATGAAGGCCTCTCTGAGGAGATTACATCGAATTTGAATGAAGTGAAGGAAGAAACCGTGCAAAACTCTAGAGAAGAAACTCCTAAGAAAAAGGAACAAGTGCAAATACCCTGAGGCATGAATGAGTAGAATTGATTTAAGGAATCTGGTAGGGACCTAACCTAAAGTTAGCAAAAACTAGAAACCACTTATTTGTGTTTACCTACATTCATTCATTCATTTATTCATACAATAAACTACACATCAAGCAATCATTGTATGTGTGAATGCAAGAACAAGCTGCCTAAAATATATCACAAGCATAATTTAATGGAAGAGGATCCAATATGTAAATAACAAGCAATGGTCATAATAATGAGGGTAACAGGGCTTCAAGTTTAAGGGTCAAAAGGTATGCTAATTCTAAAAGATCTGATCCACTTGGCTGTATGTCACTGGCCCACTGGCCTTTATTTGCACAAAAGTCAAAGGAGCATGCTGCTAAGAGATGGCAGATTGGAGGGACAACTTGATTTATGTAAAGATGTGAAGTAGCTGTTGAAAAAGAAGAGGATTTCAGAGCAGAGCATAGGGCATACTAGTTAAGGCCCTTTGGCTCTGCCTCTCTGGGTTCATGCCCAAGGTCTTCAGAAGAGAGATAAAGAGCTTTACTGTTGAAATCTCTACAAGAAACCAGAGCATCAGGCAATGCTGCTTGGGACATAGTTCATACTGGGCCCTCCTACACTGGCTGACTGCTGGAGCACACTGGAGCAAGGCACAGTAAGGAGGTCACGGGTGGAATAGTCAGAACCGCGTGGACAGAAACGCCACGCCCACCAAGGCCAGGAGTCAGGGCAGCCCCATGGGGCCACTACCCGAGAGAAGAAGAAATGCTACTGTAGTCAGGAAGACTGTGTTTACTGAACACAAGAGGACATCCCTGGGGACTCCTTAAGTTAGCCTCTGAATTTTTCCTGCTGGAAATATATGACTTTGGAATTATATATACTTCAGTTATAATCTTACATCAGGCACTTAATAGCTGTGTTATCTTGGGCAAAGTACTAAACCTCTCTGGACCTCGTTTTTTTTCATCTGCTAAACAAGGATGAAAATATCACTGTTAGGTATTAGGTTTGCTGTGAGGTTTAAAGAGCATGTGGTAAGCGCTTAAAAAATAGTGGCTCTATTTTTAATTATAATTACTATTATCCATATCATTATTATCATCATTGAATTTCAGGAGATCTGAAATTCTCTAAAGTTGGTGAGTAAATGTTAATGCTTATAAACTATTATGAGGATCCAGTTCTACCCACAATCTCTTATGCCCTGGGAAGCCTGGTACAACATTAAAACCAAGTATATGACTTTGATCAGGTTAAGGTCCTCGAGCCTCAGTTTCTTCATCTATGCAACAAAGTGTTAATGATATCACTGCTGTGCTCCTCACAGGGTTGTTACAAGGTTCCCGTCCAACAGTGGGCATGGAAGTACTTTCCAGAGAGCTATTCATGTATCATATCCCTGATGTCCAGCTGTCATGTCCCTCACCAGCCCTGCTTTGTGCAACTCTGAGGACTGAGAAAACTCATTTTCAAGCTATTTTCAGGTCTGTAAAATGCAGCTGCTCAGAGTCAACTGCTATATGGCTAGTAAGGCTCTACAAGCCACCTGTTAGGGCTGCCCCCTTCAGAAGCCTTGGTGCAATCTTTCCCTAGCTCCCTGCTGCTCAAAGGACCAAAGGTAAATATCTTATTCCTACTATTTTGCTGTATTTACTTCCTGTTGCCTGACTACCTGCCTCCAGCCTCAGAAATAGTCTCTGAGCCCTCGAGTATATTTATTTTTCATCTGTTCCTTCCCTGCCAGCAACAGCATTAATGCACCCCTAAAGATCCAGTTTCTGGAAATTACGGCCCAGGAAGCATTCAGTGTAGTAGAGGGATAATTTTCTCTCTTGGATTTTCACACATTAGAGTGTGACTCCAGACCTCATGACCCAGCAAAGCATAATTTAAACCAGTGGGCTCCCCTTACCTCACTCAGTACATATGCACGAAAGGGACAATACTGATTCCCCAAGAAGGAAAATTAAATCCAACTAAAAGGTACAAAGATTTAGACTTTAAATAAAATTAAAATTTAGGACTTTTGGAAGGACAAATTCAAGGGGAAAAAAAAAAGCAAGAAGGGCAAATGAAAGACAGTAAAAATTTGAACTAGAGAAGAGACAATAAACCAAAAGAAATTCATGTTTATATAGCTAGAAGGAAACGCTAAAGGTGATGTGTAATTATTGGCAGGGGGAGGTAAAAAATGAGAAGAAAAAATTGAATGATACAGTTCATGACGAGAGTGGCTGAAAATAGTAGAATTTGGAATAAGATCTAGACATAGATTTGAAGATGGAGAGGGCAAACTCAGAAGTCCTTTCTAATCATTCATGATATTGAAAGAAACAGCAGACAGCTCTTCTGTAAAAGAGGACGGGCTTAACTTTCATTATAACTTTTCAATAACTTTTCAGTTGATGCTTTTGAACTGTGGTGTTGGAGAAGACTCTTGAGAGTCCCTTGGACTGCAAGATCAAACCAGTCAATCCTAAAGGAAATCAACCCTGAATTTTCATTGGAAGGACTGATGCTGAAGCTGAAGTTCCAATACTTTGGCCACCTGATACTAAGAACTGACTCATTAGAAAAGACCCTGATGCTGGGAAGGATTAACGGCAGGAGGAGAAGGGGACAACAAAAGATCAGATGGTTTGATGGCGTCACCGACTAGATGGACATGAGTCTGAGCAAGCTCTAGGAGTGGGTGATGGACAGGGAAGCCTGGCATGCTGCAGTCTATGGGGGTGCAAAGAGTCAGACACAACTGAGCAACTGAACTGAACTAACTTTCAATAATAGGGATTTAGGGTAGACATTTGAGAGTCAGACATGATTGAGCGGCTTTCACTTTCACTTCGCTTTGAGCTTCCCAGGTGGTGCTAGTGGTAAAGAATCTGCCTGCCAATGCAGGAGACGCAAGTTCAATCCTTGGGTCAGGAAGATCCCCTGGAGTAGGAAATGGCATCCCACTCCAGTATTCTTGCCTGGAAAATTCCACTGGCAGAGAAGTCTGGCGGGCTACAGTCCCTGGGGCCACAAAGAGTCGGACACGACTGAGCGATTGAGAACACACACACAGGATAGACATTAGAAAATATCTTAGGTATGAGTATTGCAAGAAAAATATGGAAACCCCATCCCTAAAGATACTAAGAAATCATAAGGGTAGCCACTGTCTTTTACTAATGGCATAAGGGCAAACCTGGACCCCTAAAGTTTCAAGGATACATCCATCCACATGCGGCTAAGATACTGTGTTTTCTCACTCCATTCCCATCACAGTATATTATATGGAGGTTTTCTTAGAGGTCGTCGTTATTTTCTAAGTTTGTCTGTCCTGAATTGGCTTCTTAATCTAGTCCATCTCCCTGACAAGTGTGTGGAGTTCTTAAAAAGGTTCTCCACAGATCTTCAAGGGCAACAGCCTGTTATTTCTCTCTGTATCCCTGGTCAGCACTGTACCAGGTACACTGGTACTTGATAAACAGTCCCTGAACAACTTTCAACTCTGAGAAGTAAAGAAAACCACTTCAATTAAAAAAAAACAACAAGAACAAGAATCTTGGAAAACCCAGTAATATCAAAGAAAAAACATTACTTCCTGCCTCTTCCACAGAAAGTTGGTTGAAAAGAGCCCTTGACTTTCACCCAGAAAAAGACCATAAGGCAGACAGCCCACTCATTCTGAGTGTTTATGACTACCAATACTTAAGGGGGAGAACTGACACTTCCAGGGTCCTGGTTGTCTGACTCAGATTCAACTTTATTCCATTCTTGAACACCCCATCTGGAGTAACTAAAGTCACAAGAAGATTCCTAGGGCCCTGGAAGGTGAATGAATGCTGATTCAACAAAAACTGATATAAACTAGCTCTTACCTCTGGCCTGAGCTCCAGATCTCAGGCCAGGCAGAGACTTCTTTTCCCAAATGCCAGTCACTCACATATTATCTTCAAGATTTTATATCTTCATAATACCTGTTCATATTCATTAGTTAACATTTACATTCATTATTTAATATTTGTCTTTACTTTGTCTTTAAGTAAACCATCCCTGGTTTCTTGCTCACACTGGTCCTAAGTAATAAAATCTGAGAAATTATAGTGCTATATGCTGGCAACATTTTTTATATGCCCCTTAACCAGATAACTTTTTCATAAAAAATTATAGTTGCTTAACTATGTCATATTAGTTTCTGCTATACAGCAAATTGAATCAGTTTTATGTATACATATATACATATATATATATATATATACACTCTTTTTTAGATTTCTTTCCCATTTAGGTCATCACAGATCACTGAGTAGAGTTCTCTATGGTATACAGTTGGTGGGCTCTTCACCACTAGCGCCACCTGGGAAGCCCATTTTATACACAGTAGTGTATATATGTCAATCCTAGTCTCCCAATTTGTCCCACCTCCCTTGGTAACCATAAGTTTCTTCTCTACATCTGTGATTCTATTTCTGCTTTGCAAATAAATTCATCTGTGCCTCTTTTCTAGATTCTACATGTAAGTGATATTATGTTTTTTTCCTCTTTCTTATTTCATTCTGTATGATAATCTCTAGGTCCATCCCTGTCTCTGCAAATGGCACTATTTTCCCTTTTCATGGCTGAGAAGTATTCCATTCTTTATATGTTCCAGATCTTCTTTACCCATTCCTCTGTCAAAGGACCTTTAGGTTGCTTCCATGTCCTGGCTATTGTAAATAGTGCTGTAATGAACACTGGAGTGCATGAACACTTTCGAATTATGGTTTTCTGCAGATATATGCCCAGGAGTGGGATTGCAAGGTCATCTGATAGCTCTATTTTTAGCTTTTTAAGGAACCTCCATACTGTTCTCCACAGTGGCTGCACCAATTTACATTCCCATAAGCCATGTAGAAGGTTTCCCTTTTCTCCACACTCTATCCAGCATTTATTTAAACACATACTTTTAAAAGTAAAAATATGTATAAATATGCCACCCAATATTTCCCCTAGAGGTGAAAAATTCTACACAGGATTACATTTCAAGTTAAAGCCTAGCCATTCTCATTTTTCCCCACTAAGATATACATGGATGCCATTCATATTGTTAGCATACTCCCACATGAATATCTGAACTTCTGGGCAGCTTCCAACAGAAAACCTAGAACCCACTCAATTTTTTCTCATTGAAGGAAGTATATCAGAATGCAAGTGAGTGAACATAAATATAAGGGTGACTATGAACTCACAATTTGAGGATAATAATACCTTCCTCACAGAGCTGTTGAGAGGCTAAAATGAAGCAGTTAGCATGGTGCTTAGCACACCATGCCTGCTCAGTCATGTTCAACTCTTCACGACCCTCTGGACTGTAGCCTGCCAGGCTCCTCTGTCCATGGGATTCTCCAGGTGAGAGTACTGGAGTGGGTTGCCATTTCCTCCTGCATGAGATCTTCTCTATCCAGGAACTGAACCCTGTCTCCTGAATCTCCTGAATTGCAGGCAGATTCTTTACCACTTGAGTCATTGGGGAAGTCCACTTAGCACATAATATGTAGTTAATAATTTGTTCCTAGTGTGTTTACATTAGCCACTCATCTTGAAAGTTGATTTTTAAGAATCAACTTTGGTGATATTTCTTCAATCAGAAAAAGTTGGCATGACCTCTGTACTGAGGGTCACTGTGTCTGGGGAGCCTTGTCACCACTCACACCGAGAGCTGCTCCACAAAGATAGTGCCCAACTCCTACAAAAAGCACTTTGTCCTGGTCTCCAGGAAATTGTTTTCTATTAATTTATGGGCACTGAGTCCATACTTATTTTTTCCTTCCTGTTTTATACTTGACATACAACACTATATGCATTTAAGGTATACAGCATAATGATCTGCCTTACATATATCATGAAATGATTATCATAATTTTTAGGGAACATCCATCATCTCACTGGGGAAAACCTCTGTAAACGTAATTTTCATTTGTGGGTCACCTACCCAGGGGTGTGAGTCTTGACTATTCCATGACTCCTTCCTTTTTACCTGTCTGGTTGTGGTACCTTCTTTATATCTTAGTTAATGAAGGTCTTTTCTGGTAGGTTTTGATCTTTCTCATCAATAGTTTCTCCATAAGTCATTTTAAATTTGCCATGTTTACGAGGAGGTATGTTCAGGGTTTTCCTACTAGATATACTCTCTTGAGAACACTTCCGAGAGTACTCTTCTTTTAATAAACTCCTAATACTTTGGAAGGTAGGAAGTAACTCTGCAGGTGTTAATAAGGTATTGTGATTTCAGGACACAGCAGAATGGAGAGATCATATCCTCAGATGGCAGCTTCCAGCATATTCCAGAATATGTTAGTATTAGTTAGCTTCACTAATTCCATCACTCCTCTAAGAAAACTGTAGTGATACAGCCTTACCCAAAGAGATTAGTACTTAGACTGCACTACTTCAGAAGCTGGTCCTAAGATAAATTTGTTGTGAATGTATTCAGTCTGAACTGCCAAAAGACTTGTATTCTTTTATTGGGCCCTGGAGAGACATTAGATTTAGGTATTTGGATTTTATTAAATTCAAGAACACTGGGTGTTTTTTTTTTTTCTTTGAGTGTAACCAGGGCAAGACTTTATTATATCACCTAGAATGGAAAAAAAAAAAATTGATGTACTTAAAGAAAGACATTTGACAGGTCCTGGTTTCAGTTTAGCCATTTTAAAATGAAAATAATTTTCTTATTATGATTATCAGCTTCTAATTTTATTATGTTAACATATCTGTCTTGTTTCTTTGTGTATAACCAGCTTAAAGGGGCATCTCAGGACAAGTGAAGAAGAGATGTGGTTATAAAACCTTATTAGGATTCTCTTAGTATAGACTCCCTTCCTTAAATCCTTTCTCCTAATTTAGAATCAATCATCCTTTCCTCCTAGGTAAAGGTGTTTTTTTTTTTTCCTCTGACCTGTCTAGAATGTAAAGCCATCTGATGGCTGTCAGAATCTTCTCTCTTGTGGAAGAAAGAAACGATTCTTCCTTTATATATACCATAGCCTTAGGGACTCTATTACCTGTAAAGTGAGAGAAACAACTTCCTGGGGTCTAAATTCTAACATCATATCCTTTCCAGTGCTCCAGCTGTTCTTTGCTTAATGAACTTTCCCTTCCCCCCCTCTTCTCCCCACGGTAATCTCTACAGAGCATGAGGCTTTGGCCAGAGCACTGGGGACAGAGTTAGAAGATCAGGGTTCAAGTCTTGGTTCATCCACTTACTTGCTGGCAATAGGCAAATTTACAGCTGTGAGACAGGAAGAACTACTGGTTCCACCTACTTACTCAGACTCTAGTGAAGATGAAATGAGATGCAATGGTCAAACAAATACATGCAGCAGGGAGAGCACCATACACATTAGGATTACGGAAGAATCAGGATGTCTGAGGGCGAAGAGCACGGGACCTGCAGCCGGAAACTTGAGCTTGAATCCCAGCTCTGCTGCTAACCACCTGTACGACCTGAGGCAAGTTATGTAGCTGTTTTGTGTCTTAGTTTCCACACCCATGCAAAGATGCTGATAATGGTAGTACCTATATTGAGTTAATACCTGGGAAGTACTTAGCACAGTGTCTAGACACCTAGTCAATACTCAGTAAAAGTTAGCATTATATTAGACTCTTCCTTCTCCTTTGCCACAAATAGTAAATCAATCATCAGTTCGGTTCAGTTCAGTCACTCAGTTGTGTCAGACTCTTTGCAACCTCATGGACTGCAGCACACCAGGCCTCCCTGTCCTTTACCAACCCCTGGAGTTGACTCAAGCTCATGTCCATTGAATCAGAGATGCCATCCAACCATCTCATCCTCTGTTGTCCCCTTCTTCTTTCACCTTCAATCTTTCTCAGCATCAGGGTCTTTTCAAATGAGTCAGCTCTTCAAATCAGGTGGCCAAAGTATTGGAGTTTCAGCTTCAGCATCAGTCCTTCCAATGAATATTCAGGACTGATTTCCTTTAGGATGGACTGGTTGGATCTCCTTGCAGTACAGGGGAATCTCAAGAGTCCTCTCCAACACCACAGTTCAAAAGCACCAATTATTTAGCACTCAGCTTTCTTCACAGTCCAACTCTCACATCCATACATGACTAGCTTTGACTAGACAGACCTTTGTTGGCAAAGTAATGTCTCTGCTTTTGAATATGCTGTCTAGGTTTAATCATCAGATCTCACCAATTCTCTCAGACAGCTCATTGTTCCCCTTCAGTTCAGACCGCTATTGTCCCCCTCTTGGGCCACCAATGACATCGCTGGGTTCTCAGATCTTGTTTCTCCCTCTGTTTGTTTCTGTGCATGTGTGCTAAGTTACTTGAGTCATGTCCGACTCTTTGTGACCCTGTAGCCTACCAGGCTCCACTGTCCATGGGATTTTCCAAGCAAGAATACTGGAATGGGTTGCTATGCCCTCCTCCAGGGGATCTTCCCAACCCACAGATTGAGCCCATGTCTCAGTATGTCTCCTGCATTGGCAGGCGGGTTCTTTACCACTAGAGCACCTGGGAAACCCATTTGTTCCTGTACTTGGCACCAAGTCCATTCTCTCAAAAGTTTGAGCCAATCACATGAATACTTAAAATTCTCAGTGACTCACAAATACTTATAGAATAGTTTTAACTCTTAGACTACAATTTTAAAATGTGTTATAAACTAAACCCACCATTACATCTTTCTCAGACATAATCCCTCTACTCTAGGAAGAGTTTTCCCTCATTCTAGAACACAGCTTGTCATTTTATACCTCCATGTTGTTAATCATTCCTTTCCTCCTACTTGGAAAGTCCTCCCTTCTTGGCCAGCTAATGAGAGGCAGTATATCCAGTGGTTAAGAGTTCCAGCTTGGATGCCTAATAGGTTTCCATTATCCACTGGCTCAACAACTTCCTGGCCAGGTGACCTTGGGCAACTTTTATTCCTATTCTGTGTGCTTAGCAAGAGCACTCTTATTATAGTTATAGGAAAATCCATTTTACAGTGATAATCTATTGATTTGGGGGGTACTTACTTTTTAGTTAATTGATGTTTTACTATAATATGTGAATCAAAACTGAAAACAAAATTAAAAGTTTTCTTCTCTCTATCGTCCCAATACATTTTCTGTTTTCTGCTAAAGAACATCAAACCCATCAGGAACTGACAACCTTCTACTTACTTTCAAGGCTAATTCCTTTATTACATTCTTACTCTGCACAGAGCTAATCTAATTACTCTCTTCCAGGTCACCTAAGAATAATGACCTAGCTTTCAGATTAGCCAAAGCGGGACACAGGTGAGTCTGCAATGGGAGGGAGGGAGCTTTGTACTGGTGAGGTTACGAGTGTCAGCCTCAGGAACCCAGCAAAAGAAGATCAAATGAAGACAAAGAGAAATGACCTACACCACAGAACTACCAACAAAGCAGGAAAAAGGAACGTGAAGAGTGTGCTTGTTTTACTCCTCCTAAAACATGGAGATATAAAACAGTAAGACTCCACAACAAAGCGGGCTCCAGGCTGGCTCTACCTTCCTCTGTTATCCCTCCTCAGTTCTCCTAGATCTTCTTCTCGTCTAGCACTGAAAGAGTTTTTTGACAATATTAGCCTGATTTAAATGCACAGAAACAAACAAACAAACAAAAGAATTCCCTGGCAGTTCAGTGGTTAGGACTCTGCATTCTCTGCCAAGGCCCCAGATTCTATCCCTAGGCAGGAACTAAGATCCCACAAGCCTACCAGTGTGGCCATAAATGAATAACTGCACAGAAACAAATTTACATCAATCTGTGTCTCTTCAAGTCTCTGAACCTGGAGTCCTATAACCAGAGGACATGTGTCACCCTCAAGAGCCACTTTCCTCATCATCAGTCCCCTCATCTACTCATTCTATCACTCCACCTTTCTCCTCCTAACTCCCCTTCTCACCTCTCTGCCTCTTAACTCTTTCCCTTACTACTCCCATTTCAGTGTCTACAAAGAACTCTCCAACACCTTCAAATATTTTTCTCTGTTTTAGCTCAACTAGTGAGTCTCAAACTTGACTTCACATTAAAAGAAGCTAAAAGAAAAAATACCTGAGCCTACCTCCCTGCAGGATCTAACAGTCTGGGGTCTAGCCCTGGCATGGGCTTGTTTGTTTAATCTTCCTAGATGACTTCAAGATATATCCAATCTTGAGAACCACAGCCTAAACTAAGACTGGATTCTCCCCTAGCAAACAGGCTCCCTTTACCTCTTTCTGGAGACTACACTTTCTCCCACACCTGAATACCACCAGATAAGAAAGGGCAATCAAACTCAGGCTCTTTCAGACCATGGGTCTTCCATTTTCATACAAAAGCAAACAACAACAAAAAATGTCTTTCTTGGAGGTATTTTATTTATACAGCTGTTTCCTCTACCCCTACCACCAACCTTATCTGCCTGAATAACTTTTATATCCTTTAAGATTCAAGTAAAACATCACGTCTTCTGAGAAGCCTGGTCTGGCAGGCTGAGTGATCTAGGGCCAATCCTATGTTCTTGCCATATCCAGTGGATGCCACGACATAGCCTTTAGGTCCCTGTTCATAGTTATCTATCACTTTCCTGTCTGCCTACCTCAATAAACTGAGTTCCTTGAAAGTAAGAAGTATACCTTCTTCATCTCTGTGTCCCTCCATGTAACCTATGCAGTGCTTGGCACATGATTGGCATTCAATAAATACTGGTGAGAGAGCAAGTTGGAAAAAAGAGAAGAGAAGGAAATTTGAAAATGAGGAAGAGTAAAGAAAAATATCTCTTCTATGTCATCTTCTGGCCTTCGAAGGATAAAGCTGACTATACTTAGCATATTTTTGGAGCCATAATATAAAGGCACAGCACAGAAAGTAGGAACCCAAAACAACTCTTCATTTTTAGAAAAAATATACAAATTACAAGAAAGTTAGCCTATATATAGAAAGCACTTTTTGAACATATTTCTAGTTATCATCTAAGGACAGTACGGTTCATCTCCCACATCTATACTATTGATAACCCAGATTTTCCCTGACAATCTCATTCTGTTCACAGTAGCCATGGTGGGAAGAATAAAGCCCCTCAAAGATGCTCATATCCCAAACCCCCAGTTATGTGACTACCACCTCGCACGGCAAAATGTAATTTTCAGATGTGACTAAGATGTGAATTTTGAGATGTGGAGCTTATCTGGGTGGGTCCACTGTAATCACAAGGGTCCTCTTACATGAAAGAGGGAGGCAGGAAGCTCATTGTCAGAATGATGCAGTGTGAGAAAAACTATCTGTTCCTGGCTTTGGAGATAGAGGAGAAGCCAAGGAATGTAGGCAGCCTCTAGAAGCTAGAAAAGGTAAGGAAACAGGTTCTCTCCTAGAGCCTCCAGAAGGAACACAGCCTTGTTGACACCTTGATTTTAGCCCAGCGAAACCCATTTGGATTTCTGACCACCAGAATTCTAAAGTAGTAAATCTGTGTTGTTTTCAGAAGTCACTAAATTTGTGGTGTTTTTTTTGTTTGTTTGTTTTTTTACAGCAGCCACAGGAAACTTAAGTGTTCACTGGGCACACTCCTGTCAGAACATGTTTTCTTTGAATTGATATCACTTTTGCCACAGTTATTGTTGAATAATCACTGTGAGTCTTGATGATGACCTTTAAAAAAAAAAGAAGTGCCTGGAAAAATGTATGAAATAGTTCTTAACTTTGGACTCTGGCTATACTTGAATAGCTCAGAGACTCCAGAACCCTGGCACGCTAGATATCAGCCCTTTGACTCTGTTATGTCCCCTACTGAAGGTCATCAGGCTCCTTTCTAAGGCTAGGACCTTGAGAGTGGGGGCAGGGGAGAAAGGAGAAGGAGAGAGAGGACTTCACAGTGCCCATTCTCAGGTTATCATAGATGCAAAATGATTAGACTTGCTGCACTTCCCAGACTGATAACAGCAGGCATCTCCTAAAGGACATTATGCTAAGAAGTGTCTATCCCTGTTCCAGACTGTCTGGAGGAGGAGGAAGCGGGGAGGGAAAGGAAAACAGCATATCAGTGGTGAATTCATACGTGTTTTAGAATGACTCATTAAATTTAAAAGAAAATTCAGGTTAGCTCTAAAGTATTCAGAAATTTTACAGAATCAGTATTCCTCATTTTCTGAACTTTCTGATCAGTCAATATTTTAGCATATAGCTTATTGTTTTGGCTTTAAAGTCTTTTTTAACTTCTGTGATGCACTCTTCCTTCTTCCCACTCAGCACAGAACCAGCTGAGAGAGTCATAGGGATCAGAAATACAGGAATCAAATGTCAGCTTCATTACTGACAAACTAAAGAACAGCATTAGGTGTAGGGCAACTATAGGCTTCCTACTGCAGCACCTCCATGTTAAGAAGAATGACCTACTCAGTTACTGGCAGCTGGCAAAAGTGATCCAGCCCCATCAGGAGCAGAGCTGCCCAGAGTTAATCCCAGCAAGAGTCCAGAAGGGACCAAAATAGGTGTGCCCATTGTCTCCCAACCTCCCTTCCTAGGGAAGATTGTCCCAGGGAAGATTGTCCCAGGGAGGAGTAAGCAGGGGAGAGAGAGGGCCAGGAGTGTTACACTAGTAAAAGGTCTTCAACATGGGTGCATGAGGAATAGGGGATGAATGTTTTTCACCTGACAGCTGTGTCTAAACAACAGCAAGTAAAGCTATGCTGTAATTAAGCTAAGTAATTGTATCTTGAGTAATCTCAATGCAGTATTAGCAAGATCTGACTAAAGACCCATCACCCCAAAGCATACCTGGAAGCAACAGCCTCCATCCTCAGTGATGAAGAACAGTCTGAGGTGTGTTACTAGCAATAAGGCATAGACATTTACAAACGATTCCTCTCGGCTTCAAAAATTAGAGCTTGTTCAAAGGTGTCTCTAGAATAACATTACTCTTTCTTACCTTCTTTCAGATTTACTGTCTTGAGTGGGAGAAAAAGGAAAGGGCTTATAGATAGCATTCCAGAAACTACACATAACCCAGCCTCCCTTATCTGTGAAGTAGCTCACAGTGAAAGACATTTCTTGGCAGCATTAATAGTTATGGCAACCATGAGTTACTGAAATGCTTGTGAGTTGGGATTTTTATAGTTACTTCTATTTCTTTTTTATTTTATCCAGGGATGAATTTGATTAAGAAAACAAACGGGGATTTTTTTTTTTAAGCGTGAGTATCAACATAACACATGGTCAGGAATGACCCTACAAATACTTTTGGTTAACAATGACATAAGAACTACAATAACTTGTAAAAAGCAGACCATGTAATAAAATTTGTGAAATTTTCAAGGACTACATTAATACCATTATAAAAAATTAATGAACACAGTTCACATATCTGAATTTAAACAATAAAATAGGAGGGTTTTGTTTTATTCTCTAGTATTATTGAGTTACTCCTAAGGAGTTGTGGTCCAAAAAATAAATTAGAATTCATTTTTTAAATAAGTCACAATTTTTAAAAGCAGATTAGTTTACATATTTATTTTTATTATAACATCATTATGAGATTTTTAATAGTTTATTCATTTGCTTATAAAATGAATTTATATATACTTCTATAAACAGAGTCCACCTATTAAAAGGTTTATGGCATTTTTTTCTTTTACTTTCCTACAACCAACCTCTCAAGTTGATGAGGTGTGCCAACTCTGAAAATATTATATATTATGCTCACAAATTGCTAAAAAATCAAGTATGAAAAATGAGTACTCTTCTGCTATAAAGTCCTCCTTAATCCTTCTGCAACACTATCTTCTTAGGAGAGTTTCAAGTTGGCCAGAAACAAGATTTCCCCTTAACAACAAACCAGTGTTGTTGCTAGGGGATTATGACATAGGAAGAGTGACCTCCAATCAGAGAGGAGCTCCAGAAGTCTGACTGTGACATGCCAGTATAAATATGAGCACGCCCACCACCTGTAGGCCCTTCTCCTCTCCACTCGTAACTGATAAGAACAACATCTGCAATGGCCAGAAACATCACCAAGAAGAACAAGCACCGCAGAGGACACCAAAAAGCAATCTACAAAAAGAAACCATGTTCCAGCACTGAATCTGGCCATAGGAATTACTCACGCTACATAAACAGGGTCCTGAAAGAAGTGGTTCCCCAGAAGAGCATATCATCTCGCACCAAGGACATCTTAAACACCATGATCAATGACACGTTTGAGCGCATTTCCAGGGAAGCCTGCGACCTAATGTGTTACAGAAAACGCTGTACCCTCACCCCTGAAGACATCCAGAAGGCAGTGTATTTACTGCTGCCTGAGAAACTGGCTAAGTATGCAGTGGCTTTCGGAAATGAAGCTGTCCAACGATATGTCTGCTCCCAAACTCCATGTTTCAGCTTCATTAAATCTTAGGGAAAGTAACTCTTTCTTACTTCCCAAATGATCACTTCAATATTGAATTCATTCTTCTTTTTTATAACACAGTCATATTTCCTGGTATTTTCCCTATTTGTCTTATGTGTAGAGAAGAATTACTCTCTTGCTATTTTATGGTCTAATGATTTGCCTACTATTTAGGTTTTCCAAAACCTGCTGCTCATGTGACTCCCTCCCAGAACTCACGTTTTTCCTATGAATGTGTAAATCTTATTATATAAATTCAATGCTAATTGTATTGTTAAGGTATTGTTAACTATGTAAATGATTATTTAATCCAGTTATTTTGACCCCCAGGTCACACTGACTTTGAATTTATGAACACTAACATTTTAATCAGAAGCATAGTAACATTGATAAATTTTAATCAAAAAGGTATTTTCTAGAGCAAACTACATTCCACCACTTAGTTCTTTAATGGAGTCCCTTTAGAACATGTTAACTATTTCCTTCAATAAGCTCAGCTCTTAACCATGCAATTTTCATCTTTGCGTGTGCCTCTTTTTAATGAGGTAGTGTACGTCTGGTAACCTTTTATTCCAATCTATCCCTTTATTCCAATCATTCCCCTTTGGGAACCATGAGTCAATTTTATATGTCTATTTTGTATATAAGTTCATTTGTCTTATTTTTCAGATTCCACATATAGGTGATATCATATAATATTTATCTTTCTCTGCTGGACTTTCTTCACTTAGTGTGATAATCTCTAGGTCCATCTCTGTTGCTGCTTATGGCATTATTTCTCACTTTTTATGGCTGAGTAGTATCCCATTATATACATATACCATATCTTTTTTATCCAGTCATCTGTTGATGGACACTTGGGTTGCTTCCCATGCCTTAGCTTTTGTGAACAGTGTTGCTATGAACATTGGGGTACAAGTAAATTTTCAAATTAGAGCTTTTTTTTCCCAGATATATGTCCTGGATTGGGATTCCTGAATCATATGATAACTCTATTTTTAGTTTTTTAAGGCGCCTCCATACTGCTTTTCATAGTGGATGAAGCAATTTTTGATCTACCTTTATATTTAATTCACTGGAATTTATTATTCTATATTTATAGCATAATAAGGCTACCACACAGGAACCTACCACTCAATTTATAAACTTTGAACTTTATAGATGTCACTAGAGATATTTCCCAGTCCTATCTCCCTGTCTACTATACTGAATTTTGTTTCCCATTGCCTTGCTTTTCTTTGTACTTTTGCTACCTATGTATATATCTCTACAGAATATGTTTAATTTTCCTAATTTATAATTTAGGGGCCATACTACCTAGGTCATTTTGTGCCTGACTTTCTCTTTTAAAATTGTTTCTAAGATTTAAATAGTTCTAATTCATTCTTTTCACCCCTGTACTCTATAGTATTCCATAATGTGAATATACAAGTTTATGTATGCTTACTCTGTTTATGGAGATTTGGGTTATTTTCATTTTTTGCTATTATGACCAATGCTCCTATAATGAACTCTAACAACAGCTAAGACTTATGTAGCATTTGCTATGTGCCTTCATCTTACATAAATTATTTAATAGGGATGACAACCTTGTGAGGATTAAGTAATTTTTCCTTCCTACAGATGAGAAAAATGGGGCACAGAGAAATAAGTAGCTGACTGAGGTCACATACCTATTTAGTGGCAGAGCTGGGATCTGACCAGGTTAACAGTTGCTGTTCAGTCACTAAGTCATGTCCGACTCTTTGTTACTCCATGGACTGCAGCACACCAGGCTTCCCTGTCCACTATCTCCCATAGTTTACTCAAACTCATTACAAAACATGGTCCAGACTCTGACAAAACATGGTTCACTGGAGAATGGAATGGCAAACCACTTCAGTATTCTTGCCATGAGAACCCTGTGAACAGGTTAACAGAGTCCACTGTGAACACATGATGCCCGCTGTGAACATTCTTGTACATACATCTTCTCGTACAAATGTACAAGAATTTTTCTAGTTAAAAAACCTAACAGTGGAAATGCTGGGTAATTGATATGCCCGTATTCAACTTTCTAGATATTAACAGACTCTCTTCCAAAGTGTTTTACCAATTTACATTTGCAAGAGATGAGAGTAATTTAGATTCTTCTGGTTACAAGTAACATCACTTAAGTTTCCTCAAGAAAAGGGGTTTTCCTGTATATACTGAGATTGGAACTGAGGCTATTCTGTCTCTCATTTTCATATGCATGCATTTATATAATCAGACTCAAAACCATCCAATTTGAGTTAGGCCCAGATAGAAGTTGTTTGCCATCTGAAAGATCCACTTAATCATTATTCGATGCCCACACCTGCCATTCTGCTGGGGGTTGGCATCAGAAGGGCTTCCAAGTTCTATCTGGGGTCAATAAATTATAGCCCTTGGGCCAAATCTGCAAGCATCCCTCTTTTGTTTGACCCCCCTACAAGTTAAGAAAGATTATTACATTTTTATAGGGATATTTAAAAGGAATAAAAGAATATTCAACAGGCATAATGTGACCCACAAAGCCTAAAATATTTGCTATGGCTCTTTACAGAAAGAGTATCTGGTCTACACAATGCTGTTCTTTCTTTCTGCTGCAGGGTCTGCGATACAGCAGGTTTTCTAAGGCTTTGCTTGGGACACCTATATCTCTATAAAGTAAAGTTGAAAATGATGAAAAATTTATACTTGGCTTTCAAATCACTGTAGTAGAGAGAATACATAAATGGGGCAATGACCTAATTATTCAGAAAATGTTTTACTATATATTGAGGTGTTAAAGTGGGCCTTACTTTAAGGGAACTAGGGGGTTCCTTGTGTATTGTTCTCTCTTTGTATATGTTTTGAGACATTTTAATAGAATCTCAAAATAAGATTAAGATTTTTGGAAAAAACTCTGGAGTCAGTTTCAAGTCTGATTACATAAATGCATGTGGGTATAAAAAACACATTTAAAAAAATTTTTAGTGTGGTAAAAATATATATAACATAAAACATCATTTTACTCAGTTTTAGGTGTACAGTCACATTAAGTATATTCACATAGTTATGGGACCATCACCACCATCCATCTTTAGAACTTTTTCATCTTCTCAAACTAAAACTCCATAAACATTAAATAATAATTTCACATGTGCCCCTTCTCCAACCTCTGGCAATACCATTCTGCCTTCTGTTTCCATGAATTTTGCTCCTCTGGGTACTTCATATAAGAGGAATCCAGCAACATTTTTCTTTTTGTAACAGAAGTATTTCGCTTAGCATAATGTTTTCAAGGCAAAGGAGAAAAGGAAAGATATAAGCATCTGAATGCAGAGTTCCAGAGAATAGCAAGAAGAGATAAGAAAGCATTCTTCAGCAATCAATGCAAAGAAATAGAGGAAAACAACAGAATGGGAAAGACTAGAGATCTCTTCAAGAAAATTAGAGATACCAAGGGAACATTTCATGCAAAGATGGGCTCAATAAAGGACAGAAATGGTATGGACCTAACAGAAGCAGAAGATGTTAAGAAGAGGTGGCAAGAATACACAGAAGAACTGTACAAAAAAGATCTTCACGACCCAGATAATCATGATGATGTGATCACTAATCTAGAGCCAGACATCTTGGAATGTGAAGTCAAATGGGCCTTAGAAAGCATCACTACGAACAAAGCTAGTGGAGGTGATGGAATTCCAGTTGAGCTGTTTCAAATCCTGAAAGATGATGCTGTGAAAGTGCTGCACTCAATATGCCAGCAAATTTGGACAACTCAGCAGTGGCCACAGGACTGGAAAAGGTCAGTTTTCATTCCAGTTCCAAAGAAAGGCAATGCCAAAGATTGCTCCAACTACCACACAATTGCACTCATCTCACATGCTAGTAAAGTAATGCTCAAAATTCTCCAAGCCAGGCTTCAGCAATACGGGAACCGTGAACTCCCTGATGTTCAAGCTGGTTTTAGACAAGGCAGAGGAACCAGAGATCAAATTGCCAACATCTGCTAGATCATGGAAAAAGCAAGAGAGTTCCAGAAAAACATCTATTTCTGCTTTATTGACTATGCCAAAGCCTTTGACTCTGTGGATCACAAGAAACTGTGGAAAATTCTGAAAGAGATGGGAATACCAGACCACCTGACCTGCCTCTTGAGAAATCTGTATGCAGGTCAGGAAGCAACAGTTAGAATTGGACATGGAACAACAGACTGGTTCCAAATAGGAAAAGGAGGATGTCAAGGCTGTATATTGTCACTCTGCTTATTTAACTTCTATGCAGAGTACATCATGAGAAATGCTGGACTGGAAGAAACACAAGCTGGAATCAAGATTGCCGGGAGAAATATCAATAACCTCAGATATGCAGATGACACTACCCTTATGGCAGAAAGTGAAGAGGAGCTAAAAAGCCTATTGATGAAAGTGAAAGAGGAGAGCCAAAAAGTTGGCTTGAAGCTCAACATTCAGAAAACTAAGATCATGGCATCCGGTCCCATCACTTCATGGGAAATAGATGGGGAAACAGTGGAAACCATGTCAGATTTTATTTTTGGGGGCTCCAAAATCACTGCAGATGGTGATTGCAGCCATGAAATTAAAAGACGCTTACTCCTTGGAAGAAAAGTTATGACCAACCTAGATAGCATATTCAAAAGCAGAGACATTACTTTGCCGACTAAGGTCCATCTAGTCAAGGCTATGGTTTTTCCAGTGGTCATGTATGGACGTGAGAGTTGGACTGTGAAGAAGGCTGAGCACCGAAGAATTGATGCTTTTGAACTGTGGTGTTGAAGAAGACTCTTGAGAATCCCTTGGACTGCAAGGAGATCCAACCAGTCCATTCGGAAGGAGATCAGCCCTGGGATTTCTCTGGAAGGAATGATGCTAAAGCTGAAACTCCAATACTTTGGCCACTTCATGCGAAGAGTTGACTCATTGGAAAAGACTCTGATGCTGGGAGGGATTGGGGGCAGGAGAAGAAGGGGACAACCAAGGATGAGATGGCTGGATGGCATCACGGACTCAATGGACGTGAGTCTGAGTGAACTCCGGGAGATGGTGATGGACAGGGAAGCCTGGCGTGCTGTGATTCATGGGGTCGCAAAGAGTCAGACACGACTGAGCGACTGAACTGAACTGAACACATGTCAGAATTTCCGTTATTTTTAAGGCTGAATAATATTTGATGGTTCAGCAAAGAAAGAATCTGCCTGAAATGCACGAGATAAGGAGATGTGGGTTCAATCCCTGGGTCAGGAAGATCCCCTGGAGAAGGAAATTGTAGCAACCTACTCCAGTATTCTTGCCTAAAAAAAAAAAAAAAAAATCCCATGGACAGAGTAGCCTGGTGGGCTACAGTCCAAAGGGTCGCAAAGAGTCAGACACGACTGAGCAACTGAGCAGTGTTCCATTGAATGTGTATAATACATTTTATTTATCCATTCATCCACTAATGATCACTTGTGGTCCTTCCAACTTTTGACTCTTGAGAATAATGCCACTCTGAACATATACAAATATCCCACATTAGGTGTATACCCAGAAATGAATTGCTAGGTCATGATAATTCCATTTTTAATTGTTTGAGGAGCCACCATACCATTTTCCACACAGCTGTTTCATTTTACATTGCCACCAGCATTGCATAAGGGTTCCAGTTTCTCCACATACTCATCAACCTTTATTGTTTGATTTTTACATATAATAGCTCTCCTAATGGATATGAAGTGTTTTTATTTTCACTTCCTTAATGATTTGTGATAGTGAGGATCTTTTCATGTGCTTATTAGCCATTTGTATGTTTTATTTAGAGAAATGTCTATTCAGGTCCTTTGCCCATTTTTAAATTGTTGATGTTAAGTTGTAGAAATTCTTTATATATTCTGAATACTAATCCTCTCTCAGATAGTTCTCCTATTCCATGGATTGCCTCTTCACTTTGTTGATAGTGTCCTTTGATACACAAAATTTATTAATCTTGATAACATTCAATTTGCCTATTTTTCCTTTTGTTATCCAGGCCTTTGGTGTAATATACCACTTTATATTTTGTATTGCTCCTTTATGAGAAAGTTACATACAATACTACAAATATATTTTTTAACTTGGAATCAATTCATAAAGTCAAGATACTTCTAAAATTAGTTTCTATTTTTAATTTTTTAATGTGTCATACTAGCTAACATATTAACAGTCAAAATTATTTCAATGCATAATTTTGACATTAACAGGGCCAATTTATCAACTTTTTAAAGTCTTGAATCCCAATAACCTGAGACAGTTTAATGAAAGACAAAATGTAGCACTCAGCACTAGTCCTCTACTATGCATTTACCTCCATCTTCTCAGAAATAGAACCCTCAGTTTTAGCTAAATTCATTGTCACCCAGGATAAAGAGTACATTTCCAAATCTTCCTTTGCCTAGGTGTCTAAGTGACCAAATTGTGCTGAATTGTAAGGAACATGCAACTTCCAGGAAGTATCCTTAAAAAACAAGAGTGCTCTTTTCCCTTCTCCTCTTTCCTGCTGGCTGACTTGGGGAAGCAAAGACTAGAGCTGAAGCAGCCATCTTAAACGAGGAGTAGAAACCTATATATTAAAGATGGTAGAGCAGAAAAATAAAAAAGCTTTGGTCTCTGATGACTGAACTGCCATCCAGCCTGGGACTGCCTATATTTACACGAGAGAGGAATTTCTAGCTTGTTTAAGCCACTGTTATTTTGGGTTTCTATCATTCATAGTCAAATTTTGTTCTAATATAAACATCCAGAAGATTATTGACTGCTAAACAATGCAGTTAGTTTCAAAACAATTGTATACTTTTTAAACATAAACATATTAATCTAGAGATGGAGGATGGCAAATGTCTTGTTTATTTACCAGAGGACGTTGCTGCTAAAATGAAATTTCATGCTATTTAACAATTTGTTGTCAGAGATATGTAATGCAGATGGCAAAATTCTATTGTTATTAGTCTATTGGACACATGAAGTGATTTTAAAACATTACTTAAAATACAAAAATATGTGAGAGTCAAAGATGATGGGAAAGACAACTTCTGACTAACTCAACAACATGATCAATATGTGGATTCCACGGTAATTTGAAGATAGTGGCATACAACATAATAAAAGATGTCTCATACCAACAAGAAAGAATAGGGCTGATTTTGTAATACAAATCACCCAAGCAATAAAATTCCAGTAAACTTAGATTATCCTTCTCTGAGTTTAGAAGTCTTATTTTAGAAATGAAAAATGTAATATCATATAAGTGTATGCTGTCACTATGACTTTTTAAAGTCCTGATGTGTACACTGCTAGCTTGTTCCTGTGTGAATTAAACGTGTCAAAGTACTAGGAAATAGGAAAGTACCATAGAGTATAATACCTTACATATGGTACTTATAGTTTACTATGGATTCACAGAAATGTATTCTTTATGATAGATGCCGAGAAAACAAAGTCCATCCCTTTAAAAGCATAGAAATTTTTGAAACAACAAACTGGAAATAAATTATTGTGAACAGCTGACATACAGAGAGTCTAGGCTCTGAGCTAGACATTATTCTAAGTACTCCATATATATCAACTCAATATAAAGCCCAAGACAACCACTTGAGAAAAGTACTAATATCATTTACCATCAGGGGAACTGTGGCATAAAAAAAGGCTAAGAAACATGCCAGAGGTCGCACAACCAGTAATAAAAGAACTGTGGTTAAACCCACGTACTCCAGCTCCAGAGCCCATCACTTAAAGTACAATGCTTGCTTTACCTCTCATGAAGAGAGACATGTTAGAAGATACTGTGGAACATGGAAGATGCATCTAACCCAGAATAAAAAAGTGTCTAACAGGAAATGACACCTGATCTAGATCTTGAAAATGAGTAGGATATGCACATAGGTAGAAGGAATAGTATTTGCAAAAGTTTAGGACATTAATGGTATCAATTTAAGATAATTGCAAATTACATAGCTGAAAACAAGCACAGAAGAAAGGATGGGGAAATAAGGTTGGCTGCTGCTGCTAAGTCGCTTCAGTCGTGTCCGACTCTGTGCGACCCCATACACAGCAGCCCACCAGGCTCCTCCGTCCATGGGATTTTCCAGGCAAGAGTACTGGAGTGGGGTGCTGTTGCCTTCTCCCAGTAAGGCTGGAGAGGTAGGCAAAAATCTGTGGGCTGACCTACAACTTGAATTTGATCCAGTACCCTTGGGGAGATTCATGGAAGGACATTAGGTAGGAGAAATATGTGATTTCATTCATTGTTAGAAAGATTATTCCAGGAGCAGAAGTGAGGAGGGTGAATTAAAACAGAAAGAGTGATCCATGCAAGTCTTAATGAGGGCCTGAACCAAGCCATTGGCAGTAGAAATAAAGGAGGAAGTGATAGATGTGGAAGAGGCTTAGGAGCCAGAATCCCCAAGAGACATGTGCAATGTGTGCCGTAACAGAGAAATAGCCAACAAGGATTCCCAGGGCTCTGGCTCAGGAGGCTTGATGGATGGAGCCAAGCCATGTGGCTCAGCTTATTGAGCACTTCCACGTAAAATATCTAGACAGTATGCAAGAGACCATTGTAAATGATGCCATGTGTGGGGTATCATAAGAGTGCTTAACATGCCAAGGATCTGGCAAAAATCAACCAGCCTTAGGGCAGATGATTAGCACTTGTTTAATGCTTAAACAAAAGAGGACAGCTTGAATTTTTAATGCTCAAAATCAGTTTTTATCACAACCCTGTGCTAGGCCACACATCATGTGTTGACAGATTTTGTTAGCTCTGACAGCTGATTGTTTTGAAAGACATTTGGCAGGATGAGGAGAAACCAGCAGACTGTAAATATATGGGAGAAAGTAGCAGCCTGTAAATATAAGTTAAGGTGAAAGGTAAGTCAGTTACATTCAAGATGCTGCTAAGTCACTTCAGCCGTGTCCTACTCTGTGCGACCCCATAGACGGCAGCCCAACAGGCTCCCCCGTCCCTGGGATTCTCCAGGCAAGAACACTGGAGTGGGTTGCCATTTCCTTCTCCAATGCATGAAAGTCCCCCAAACCAAAAATGCTGGTCTTTTTTTCTGTTCTTGGTGGAGAGTTACCCAGAGACAAAAGGGGCCTCTTTTCCTGAAAAACTTCATGCTGGCCCAGGCACAGGCAGTGCAGCTTCACTCAGGGCCCTGGAAAGGCGCTGGGACCTGAAAGTTGAGGAAAGGGTTGTTTTCCCTCCTCTGCCCTGGGATTAGAATTCCAAAGTAGAGACGGAGATAGGGATTCCTGTCTAAAGATGTAGGGAAAAGGAAGCACAAAGCAATGTCCTGGGATGTTCCTGGTGGGTTGACCTGTGGGCACATGGATGCCAGGCCCCTCTGAGATAAGCACAAAAATTTCTGTGGGGAACTTTGCCAGGAGGGTGAGTTACAGGAACTTTGAGTTACTAAGATTTCAGCTGAAAAGAACACAAAGTTTTACCCTACCTTCAAGTGGTCCTCACTTCCTCTTGTGGATTCTCCAGCAAAGGAGATAGAAAAGTCACTTAAAATCAAATTAACCTCTACAGAGAGTTGCATGCAGATCCCCAGCCAAGTCAGACTTTTAGAACAGTATTACTAAACAAACTATCCCTTCTTTTGGCTTCCCTGGTGCCTCAGACGGTAAAGAGTCTGCCTGCGATGCGGGAAACCCAGGTTCAGTTCCTGGGTCAGGAAGATCCCCTGGAGAAGGAAATAGCAACCACTCCAGTATTCTTGTGTGGGAAGTCCCTAGGCAGAGGAGCCTAGCAGGCTACAGTCCATGGGGTCGCAAAGAGTCAGGACACGACTGAGCAACTTTCACTTTCATCCCTTATTTTAGTCTGCTACATTTGCATTTGGATTACTCCACAGTTAAAAAAAAAAAAAAAAAAGAACTTTGAAAAAGAAATAAAAGGAATCCAAATTGGAAAAGAAGAAGTAAAACTCTCACTGTTTGCAGATGACATGATCCTCTACATAGAAAACACTAAAGACTCTACCAGAAAATTACTAGAGCTAATTAATGAATATAGTAAAGTTGCAGGATATAAAATCAACACACAGAAATCCCTTGCATTCGTATACACTAATAATGAGAAAGTAGAAGAAGAAATTAAGGAAACAATTCCATTCACCATTGCAACAAAAAGAATAAAATACTTAGGAATATATCTACCTAAAGAAACTAAAGACCTATATACAGAAAACTTTAAAACACTGATGAAAGAAATCAAAGAGGACACTAATAGATGGAGAAATATACCATGCTCATGGATCGGAAGAATCAATATAGTGAAAATGAGTATATTACCCAAAGCAATCTACAAATTCAATGCAATCCCTATCAAGATACCGGCGATATTTTTCACAGAACTAGAACAAATAATTTCAAGATTTGTATGGAAATACAAAAAACCACGAATAGCCAAAGCAATCTTGAGAAAGAAGGATGGAACTGGAGGAATCAATTTGCCTGACTTCAGGCTCTACTACAAAGCCACAGTCATCAAGACAGTATGGTATTGGCACAAAGACAGACATATAGATCAATGGAACAAAATAGAAAGCCCAGAGATAAATCCACATACATATGGACACCTTATCTTTGACAAAGGAGGCAAGAATATACAATGGAGTAAAGACAATCTCTTTAACAAGTGGTGCTGGGAAAACTGGTCAACCACTTGTAAAAGAATGAAGCTAGATCACTTTCTAACACCGCACACAAAGATAAACTCAAAATGGATTAAAGATCTAAATGTAAGACCAGAAACTATAAAACTCCTAGAGGAGAACATAGGCAAAACACTCTCTGACATAAACCACAGCAGGATCCTCTATGATCCACCTCCCAGAATTCTGGAAATAAAAGCAAAAATAAACAAATGGGATCTAATTAAAATTAAAAGCTTCTGCACAACAAAGGAAAACATAAGCAAAGTGAAAAGACAGCCTTCCGAATGGGAGAAAATAATAGCAAATGAAGCAACTGACAAACAACTAATCTCAAAAATATACAAGCAACTCCTGCAGCTCAATTCCAGAAAAATAAACGACCCAATAAAAAAATGGGCCAAAGAACTAAATAGACATTTCTCCAAAGAAGACATACGGATGGCTAACAAACACATGAAAAGATGCTCAACTTCACTCATTATAAGAGAAATGCAAATCAAAACCACAATGAGGTACCACTTCACACCAGTCAGAATGTCTGCGATCCAAAAATCTGCAAGCAATAAATGCTGGAGAGGGTGTGGAGAGAAGGGAACCCTCCTACACTGTTGGTGGGAGTGCAAACTAGTACAGCCACTATGGAGAACAGTGTGGAGATTCCTTAAAAAATTGCAAATAGAAATGCCTTATGACCCAGCAATCCCACTGTTGGGCATACACACAGAGGAAACCAGAATTGAGAGAAACACATGTACCCCAATGTTCATTGCAGCACTGTTTATAATAGCTAGGACATGGAAACAACCTAGATGTCCATCAGTAGATGAATGGATAAGAAAGCTGTGGTACATATACACAATGGAGTATTACTCAGCCATTAAAAAGAATACATTTGAATCAGTTCTGATGAGATGGATGAAACTGGAGCCGATTATACAGAGTGAAGTGAGCCAGAAAGAAAAACACCAATACAGTATACTAACACATATATATGGAATTTAGGAAGATGGCAATGATGACCCTGTATGCAGGACAGCAAAAGAGACACAGATGTGTATAGCGGACTTTTGGACTCAGAGGGAGAGGGAGAGGGTGTGATGATTTGGGAGAATGGCATTGAAACATGTATAATAACATGTAAGAATCGAAAAAAAATAAAAAAATAAAAAAATAAAATTCTAAAAAAAAAAAAAAAAAAAAAAGAACTTTTAAGAACAATAAATAGGGACTTCCCCGGTGGTCCAGTAGCTAAGACTCTGGGCTCCCAACACAGGGCGGGGGGCTGGGTTAGATTCCTGGTCAGGGAACTAGATCCCACATGCTGCAATGAAGATCCCACAACTAAGACCTAGTGCAGCCAAAACACACACACACACACACACACCCCAGTACTGTTTAATTGGCAGTGTGTCTCTAAGATAACTCCCTTATGATTTTCTTATCCTATGATTCAAATCTTTGTGTGGCTCCTCCCACAACATATCAGTGTTGGTCTGTGTAACCAAGAGTATACACTGGAAGCGACAGTGTGTGACTTTCAAGGCTTTGTCAAAACGAAAACAAAACACACTGCCACTTCCTCCTGGTTTTCTCTTGGATTACCCACTCTGGGGAAATCAGCTACCCTGCCTTGGGGATATCAAAGCAGCCTCTGGAAATATTCAAGTGGTGAAGAACTCAGGTCTCCTGCCGACAGTCAGAATTAGCTTACTTGCTGGTCATCTGAGTGAAACACCCTGCAAGTGGCTCTTCCAGCCCAAGTCATGCGTTCTGAAGACAGAGCCCTGGCCAGTATCTTAACTGCAAGCTCATGAGCGACTCCAAGGCAGAGCCCCCAGCCCAGCTGCTCTGATATTCCTCGTCCTCAAAAATGGCAAGACAAATGCAACAAATTAGCATTATTGTTGCATGTTTGGAGAGAATTTGTTAAGCAGCAATTTTTAACCTATATACTTAATTTATATCCACATGAATAAGACAACTTACTGAAGTAATCTTCCCAAAACAAAGAGATTGCTGCCACAATAAGCTTTATATTCCATCTTAGGTCAAAAGAAATCTCTGGCACTAAAGCAAATTTCTGGCACATTTCAAATTCAGTCACAATTTTGACTCCCCTTAGAGATAGTAGTGTTCAGAAATATTAAAATCTAAGTCCAAAGCACTCATTTATGCTATAGTACCATACAGGTAGCTGCTGCTGCTAAGTCACTTCAGCCGCGTCTGACTCTGTGCGACCTCATAGATGGCAGCCCACCAGGCTACGCCATCCCTGGGATTCTCCAGGCTAGCTAGGCTGAAAAGTCTGATAACTTAATTTTTTAAAACAGGAAAAAATTAGTCTAGACAGCATCTACAGATAAATAACATCATTGCATTCAATGATCTGGCTCGAGAGAGAAAGCAAAAAAAAAAAATCTGACAGTAATTTGATTTTAGGAAAGAAAAGCATAATAAACTGCTACTATTATGAAAAAATGATGTATGTTCCAAAGCAAAATATCTGCAGCAACAAGAACACATTCAAAATATCTTATTGAAATGCCAAGGAAAATGCTGGCCTCTAAAATAAAGCGAGGAGCTTGAATACATCTCAGAGGACTATATGCAATGTTATAAGCAAATCAAGATGTTTCAATTATCACACACATTAAAATAATAACCAGAACTAGAGACAACTACCCACATTTTGGAAGACTTCAGAGATGAGACTGTGAGTTGTCCTCATGCATAACTTTGTATGAGTTATGCTTCACATACCTGTCTTTTGGCCTAAACTGTAAGTTCCTAGAAAGCAGGGACTTGAGTACCTAGCTCAATTCACTGCTGATAGTGAGTTAATCTGAATTTTCCAGGGGAAAAAATGAATCTGAATCCAGAGCTTATTGGCAGGTGCAATCCCAGGGCAGCAGAAAGGAAGGAAAAGATAAATGGAAGAAGATAGATAGTCAGAAGATGGAAGAAAATACAAGGTAATGCACTGACCACACTGGCTACTAGTCTATAAGAAATAGTCGCTGTACTGCTGTTCCCTTCTTAGCCATGCAGGACTTGTCTGGACAGATTATCAGGGAAAACCATGACTTGGAACAGTCTCTTGTAGGAAAAAATGGAGAGGGAATTTGTCTGCTAGCTCCATCCTGATTTCTGTTCCTCACTGGTCACAGTTTGTTCTGTGAGTATTTAATACCCCTAATCACCCAGACTGTGGCCTCTTCAGCAACCACTAGGGAAAATCCATCATACTTCATACAAATCTGGAACTGGTAAGAGGGGCCAGAGACTTGAGGCATCAGTCTCAAGTATCGTAAATTCATGACCCTCCTCCACATAGCCCTTTACAACAGTAGCTATGGCAAAGCCATAAAAACCCAAGGTTTAGGGATCAGGAGAGGCTGAAAGAATGCATCCAATATAGCCAGTGTTGGTAGATACCTTAGATACCTGTGCCCAGAACCTTCTTATAGTCTGGATGATAAACAGGAGACTAACAAGTATTCAGTACAGCTACAAAGTCCAGTTTTATCCATCTTTATACATAAATCTAACTTACCTAGTTAGCTCCAGTCCTTTTTCCCTGACACCAGTAAGATATTTTTGTCTTAGAGACGGGGATAAAAGATGAAAGGTTTTTATTTTCAGTGCTCTTATAAGCTGATCTTTTTAGGAACAATCATCAGGTTTTGGTCAAATTGCTCATCTCAAGTCTTCCCAATGACTCAAGCTGGCCTCAAAATCTCTGAAATGAAGCTTTCTCCTGGGTAGCAGACCAGATTAATTCACTTGCTTTCATTTTATGCAAACCTTAAGTACCTGAATTTGAAATATAAGTAAAGGTACATTTTGTGTGTAAAATTTGAAACAGTTCAAATTCACTGATTTTTAAGAAATTGTCAATAGTTATATAATTTTGAAGCTGGTGAACTATGCTTATAGTATTGCCACTTATTGGGACTAGTTTGGATGGTAACAAGCATACCCATGATCATTTTTCAGACTTAAGTCATGAATTATATGAGATCTTTAAGGTATCATATTATATCATATTATGTGGTATCTTTAAGAACAGATGCTCATAAAATGCATCTGCCTCCTATTCTTGCTGCTGCTGCTGCTGCTAAGTCACTTCAGTCGTGTCCGACTCTGTGCGACCCCATAGACGGCAGCCCACCAGGCTCCCCCGTCCCTGGGATTCTCCAGGCAAGAACACTGGAGTGGGTTGCCATTTCCTTCTCCAATGCATGAAAGTGAAAAGTGAAAGTGAAGTCGCTCAGTCATGTCTGACTCTGAGCGACCCCATGGACTGCAGCCTATCAGGCTCCTTCATCCATGGGATTTTCCAGGCAAGAGTACTGGAGTGGGGTGCCATTGCCTTCTCCCCCTATTCTTGCTAGTGTTATAATTTTGCAGGTGAGGAAACTGAGTCATTACATGACTGAATTTTGGGACTCAAGGCCAAGTCTTCAGTCATCAATACCTGTGTCCTTTTCATTATATCATGTTCATGGTTCCATCCATCTCAACTTTGTGTTATCATCAAACTTTACCTTCATGCATAGCATCAACAAAAATATTGACTGAGGCTGCAGTATTCTACCTAATATGTACCTTTAGGCAGACATAAAGCTATTAATAGGTACTCTATTTATAGTATGATTCAACAGCCCAGCTACTTACCTACTTTAAGAGTCAATAAGCCATAGTTCACCATTAATTGCCAAGAAAATAAAAAAGAGAGTTAACAACCACAAGAATACTATTATCTATCATTTGGGGGAGTGAGGCACCAGGTACTATCTTATAATCTTCACATACATTATTTCATTTAACACTCACAACAGCCCTGTAAGGCAATATTATTATTTTTCTCATTTTGCAGACAAGAAGGGGCTCAAAAACATTAGCTAATTTGGCCAAAATTACCCTGCTAGCAAGTATATGCTAAGTGCTGGACCTAGATATTTTCCACTGACCTAAACTGCCATATATTTGCAAAGTTGAGTAAGGTTAGCGAAAGCATGTTTATTCTCACATGTGCATTAGCTCTTTTTAATATTTATCACAATTTATTTTATATTCAAAGAAACTGAGGCTCATGAAGTTTAGGTGTTTTTTCCAAATTCTTATAGCTATTAAGTATCATAACTGGGATTCAAAGCTTGAAATTCTTTCTATTCACTGCTTCTCACTGAATGCTATCTGTTGAAATCAAGACTGCCTATGTTCAAGTCAGTGTCTGCTAATCTATCATCATAGAAATAGTATCTAAAAATTGATTCTACAAAAAAATCACTTATAACAATTGTTTCCACAGTTTGTACCTTCTGAATTAATGAGAAACTTCTAAGTCCACTGGTGTAACTGTAGTTTTATGCTGGAAACTCCCAGGGATTTTGGCGATGAGAGAGATGAGAACTTAGGAAATTATAACAGCCTTATACAGATATTGAAGATAGAGGAATAGCAATAAAGACTTCCCCGGTGGCTTAGATAGTAAAGAATCCACCTGCAATGTAAGAGATCCAGGTTCAATCCCTGGATCAGGATGATTTCCCTGGAGAAGAGAATGGCTACTCACTCCAGTATTCTTGCCTGGAGAATTCCGTGGACAGAGGAGCCTGGCAGGCAACAGTTCATGGGGTCACAAAGAGTCAGACATGACTGAGCGACAAACACTCATAATAAGAATCCTCAAAACAGCTGACATCTTAATGGTAAGCCTAAAAGATTATTGAAGGAAGGAAGATAGGACTAAGAAACTAGAGGTGAATAGAAACAAAACATCCTACAGTGGAAGTACTTTAATACACTGATATAGAAAACTTCTCTTAAAGTTTCTCTCATTTCCCCAGAATATGTATTAGGAATAGATTTGGCTGCACGTAACAGAGCAATCCAAAGCGATGGTGAAAATAAGAAAGTTTGTACCTTTTTTGTACGTGTGTGTGCTTGCTGAGTCGTGTCCAACTCTTTGCGTCCCTATTGACTGTAGCCTGCCAGGCTTCACTGTCCATGGGATTTTCCAGGCAAGAATACTGGAGCTGGTTGCCATTTCTCCAGAGATCTTTTCTAACCAGGGATCGAATCGAGGTCTCTGCAGATTCTTTACCATCTGAGCTACGTCTTCCATATAATGGCCAGAAATTGGCAGTTCTTGGCCAGTATGGAGTCTCCAGGTGTTAGAGAGTCAAGATCTTTCTTCACTGTTGCTTTGCCATTCTTGGCTGCCATTCGACAGGTCACCTCCTGGTTCAAGCTAGTTGCTGGAGCTCCAACCACTATATTCACGTTTCAGAGAATAAAGAGTCTACTCGTTCCCTTTTAAGGAGACTTTCCAGATATAAATCACAGTTTTTCCATTTATATATCACTAACAGAATTTCATAGCATAATCACATTCACACTTTGTTGCAAGGGAGGCTGTCCTGTAGCTGGATGTATTATCCCCACATAAATACACGATTATATCACTCTGGAGGAAAGAGTATGGATATTGTGATGTGCAATAAGCAGGCTCTGGCACAAATGGATAAAGGATAAAAATAACAATAAAAACAACAATAATAATAATATAATTCATTCAATCTACCTACCTCCTCAAAGATATCTGCATCAGGATATTTCAATGCCATAAATAAATTGGTACCATAGTACAATATTCCAGTTACAAAATTTTAAATCAATTTAGATACTTTTGTATTAAGAATAAGGGGAATGGATTGACTATGAAGCCAAAGAATGAGAAAACTTGAGTTTTGTATATACAAAAATCACAATATTCTTCTAATCTGACAGTTGGCTTTTGTCCTCAGGCTGTGATGGCTGGAAGCGTATGATAAGAAACTCTTTCACATTTAATGTCATCTATATTCTCACACTGAAGATTGTTTAAATTGAACTTGCAGCAGCTCTCTTTTCTACTCAACTATATTCACATTTTAAGAAAACACAGCTCAAATTTCAAGGGAAAAACTCTATCAAAAATTATATTTAACTCCTGTATATTCAAAATACTGCATATAAATTAAACGTTCACTACTTTCTAAAATTGGATAGAAATATGCAATTAAAGAAAAAGTTGAAAAAAATAAGGTATATGATGCACAACTGTTCTTTTAAATGTATTTTTATTTCCCAAAATTATAATAATCGCTAACATTTATTAAGTAATTATTATATGCCAAGAGCTTCAGTGTGTAATTTTTCTCCTTAGGGTCTGTCAACCATTCAATCTTTCCATAAATATCTGCCAAACATTTCGTATATACCTAGCACTAGATAGGGGTACACAGACAAAAAATAGATACAATTCTAAGAAAATGGATAGTATATTTTTAAGTGAACAAAGAAATTCAATAAGTACATTCTAATTCTTGAATACACGAGTTCTGAGACAGACCATTGAGGCTGAAATTCTACTCCATGAATTCCTAGCTGTGGGATGTGAGGCAAATCCACATAACTTTTCCAAATTTCAGTTTCCTCATCTAAAAATGGGGATAACAAAGTCCTGAATGAGAAAAGTTGTGTAAAGCACTTAACTCACTGTTTGGCACAATGTAAGCACTCAATAAGTGTTAGTTATTATTATTTGCATAAATAATAGCACCCAGGGTGCTAAAGGACCACTAAGAAGGATGATGCTAAACTCACACACCAGGCTAAGAAGACTTAGAGTATCTGAGTTGATTATTGAAGGCTGTACAACTCAAATATTCCTCTAGGTTCTCCACCTTTCAGGAGTCAGCCTTCTTTTTCATATCCAAATAACCCTGACCCACATCCCTGTAAAAGCAGAAAGTCTCATCTTTCATTGGGCTTCCCTCTCAAGGGCAGCAGTGAAAACTCTAAGAATGATGACAGGTTGCACAAACCCTGGGGCTCCCCAAGCTGGATGCCCTCTCTGGATTATGGCTCTGCTTTGTGCACAGCATGCTGCCCACACCTAACCAGCTGTCCCAGGCTGTTTCTGCTTTCCCAGTTACTGTTCAACATCACGATGGACACAGAGCCCTCTACAATGCCCCCAAGACAATCTAAGAAGGAGCCACTTCTTTAAATAAGGCTTCATTGAAAGATTAGGAGAACAGAAATACACCAGGAAGGTAACTATGACTAAAGATGGTTACTCTGAGAGTCACAGCCAAAACACAAGTTCACTATCTTCTCTTAGCTCTCACAGGTCCTTTCCTGATGGGGGTAGGAGCTAGCTGTGTATACTCCACCCACAGGAATCCTTAGATAGCTGCACATTTCAGACTCCAAGCTCAATTCCCTCTTTGCCCCCAAGGAAGAAGGAAAACCTCTCCCCAGCCCAAGGCCCTTCCCTTTCCCATCCCTGGATGTCGGGTACATGAGCACCCATTTCCTTCATGGTAATACTTTCCTTATATCAAAGATACCTAGGACAAGCATGTGAGTCTTCAAACACTGCCCCAAATCAAGGTTATACCACCTTAACTCTGGGGTAGAACACCAATCACCCAGGCCTTCTACTGCTGCTTCAAGCTTGTCTATATCCATATTACAGACCCCACTCCTTTGGTCTTGAGGTAAAAGGAAGTTCAGGCCTGCATGACCTTCCTGCTGTGGTTCCTGGATTTTTATGGACACTTCTTGGGGGAAAAAAAGACACCTAACTCCATTGACACATCATTTTCAGGCAAAGGACAGTCTAAATCCAGATACAGAGGCATTTTTTTTTCCATTAGCTTTTTGAAATACTACACTTACATTATCAAACAGAACATTTAATATGTTATTCTGAAGCTTTTGCATTTGGAGCTATTACCATACTTTATTTTGAGCAAACTCCAGGAGATGGTAGAGGACAGGGGCGCCTGGCGGGTTGCAGTCCATGGATGGGGTCACAAAGAGTCAGACACATCTTAGCGGCTGAAGGACAGCAACAAACCCTACCTTATGGGCTTCCTTGAGGAAAATGGTTAAATGTTTTCTTTACAAATACACTACTAAAACGATTCATCCAAGTGGTCCACCCTCAAACAAAGAGAAGTCTCACCTTAAAGACAAGTGTTTCACTATCGAGTACCTCATTTCCTCAGAGTTCTGCTCTCAGCCAGATTATGTGTTAGATATGCTTTGCTTTTCCCGAAGTGTATCCTCAGTTGTTTAGAAATAGCCAAGAGCATTTTAAAAACATTAAAGAACTGTTTTATTAGAAGGTATTTTAGCATTCTGTTACTACTGAATACATAATACCTCTTGGCAGAAACTCTATCAGGGATATTAGACATATAAGCAGGGCTTCCCTGAGCAGCAAGTAAAGAATCCACTTGCAATGCAGGACACGCAGGTTCGATTCCTGAGTTGGGAAGATCCCCTGGAGGAGGATATAGCAACCCACTCTAGTACTCTTGCCTGAAAAATCCCATGGACAGAAGAGCCTGATGGGTGACAGTCAATAGGGTCTCAAAGAGTTGGACACAACTGAGCCCGAGCACACAAGATACACACCCAAGACTTATAAGCTAAAAATCCTATCTAAACATCAAGGGTTTTGGACAGTCAAGAACCATTTGGCATTCAAATGTGTACCCCCAGAGGTTTTTATTTATATTACTCAAGCAATAATTTACAAGTTCAGTGACACTTACATTTTTAGTATAATAGTACTCAGGGTATAACTCAAACTATCTTCAATCATCTATTCACTGACATCTCTCCTCTGCTTCAGACAAGCAAGTTTAGATGAGTTTAGACTTTCCACCAATATATCAAGTTTTCCTTTACTCTCTGCAATAGAGAACTTTAAAAAATATTTTTATTACTATTGTTAGGTGCTTAGTCATGTCCTACTCTTTGTGACCCTGTGTACTGTAGCCCGTCTGGCTCCTCTGTCCATGGAATTCTCCAGGCAAGAATACTGGAGTGGGTTGCCATTCTCTTCTCCAGAGGATTTTCCTAACCCAGGGTTCGAACCTGGTGTCCTGCATTGCAGGCAGATTCCTTACCATCTGAGCCACCAGGGAAGCCCAATGACTATTACTGTTACTATTAAATGTTACTATTTAACTGAAAATTTCTAAGTGAATATTTTGCTAGCCACTTCAATGGATTGTTGGAAAATCAGCTGAGATAATAGGGTAAGGATAGAACAACTTTTAGGAAACTATGTATAAATTATTATCATTACTATCTTGTTAAGGTGGGAGAACCGTAGATAATGGTACAAATGGCATTTAATATATGGCCTGTGAGAATGGAAGGAAGAACTAATGTGTATTGAGACTAATTTGGCAATCAGTATATCTTAATCCTTACAACCAATGTATGGTATTTCTGTTTTAATACTTAGCTGAAGATAACAAAGGTTAAATTACTTGCCTTATAGACACAAAGTTAATAAAAACCTGAGTGGGGCTTAGACACAAAAGAGAGGACTTAGGAGACATAAGCAGAAAAGTAGCAAGAAAAGGACTGTCCAACCTACATCCCACAGTTGCCTGTCTAACTTTGCCTGGTTCTCTCTTAAGTAAAGAATTTGAGAGTTGTCCTTCTCTAGCCCTTGCCATTCAGCCTCAGCCCCAGAGACCACCCAAGCACTCTGGACCCTGGCAACTCGACTGTGAGAGTGAGAGCTGGCACCTGGAGTTGGTACCCTGTTGCAGGTTGAGTGTCTGATGAATCTGCTCTCAAGCCCTGAGGATCCACAGACCCACTAGCTACAGGTTCCTCCGGCCTCCACCATTCTGCCCAGGTGATAAAACTGAGGTTCTAACTGGGCTTTCCCATCTGACTTCGGGCAGGATGAGGCTTTGCCTCATATGAAGGTCTGATAAGGGTTTGCCGTAAATGAAAAGTGCCCAAGGTGAAAACAGGCTACCTGCTGCAAATGCCCAAGAGGGCCACAATTTATCAACAGAGGAGCCTGGTGGGTTGCAGTCCATGGGGTCGCTAAGAGTCGGACACGACTGAGTGACTTCACTTTCACTTTTCACTTTCATTCATTGGAGAAGGAAATGGCACCCCACTCCAGTGTTCTTGCCTGGAGAATCCCAGGGACGGGGGAGCCTGGTGGACTGCCGTCTATGGGGTCGCACAGAGTCGGACACGGCTGCCTACTTAGCAGCTGCAGCCGCTTGACTGGAGTTACAGAGCAAGAACAGAAGTCTGAGAAGAGGAAGGTCGATGAACTTGTTCCAATTGCTAACTCTGTGATCGTTAACCAATGTTTTTAGCTTCTTTGGGCTTTACTTTCCTCATCTCTAAAATAAAGGTAAGGATACCCATATGACTAGGTTTTTTGTAGTAATTAATTTAGATAATCTTTGTCAAGGATCAGGAACAGAACTTGCTCTATAAAAGGCATAAATAAATGCCATATATCATAGGTTCTAAAATGCACATTCATTTTCACATTTTAACATCTCTGAATTGGAATGAATTTTATGTTGTGTTACAGTTTAGTCAATAGGATTTTTCTGCCTTTTTAATGGTACATAATGGTACAGTCAATGGCATCTTAAGTTTGATTAAATATCAAAATATCAAAAAAATATCATTCTCTTACCACAGACTTCAAGAACATATTTTATTCCCTCCCAAACCTGACAAGTCATATAGCAAAAAATAAAGCAAAAGTAAAATAATGGACAGTGCGTTATAACCATTTAGAACAATTGAGAGTAATTTTCCCCCTATTTTTTTTTTTTTGCCATAATTCCGCTTTTAGGGTTGTAAAAAGAGCGACTGAGATTTTTGTGAAAGGGTAAGATCTTTAAAGAGGGCTCTCTTTTGCCTTTTTCACAGACAGCCTTGGTTTAAAAAATTTTTTTCTAACTCTAGATAATGCAGTTCTATAAGAGGAAATATGTTCACCTTGTCTAAAAAAATGTTCCAGTTAGATTATACTGGTTGATTCTGCCAAATCATCACACAGGATAAATTGTTTTGGTCCAAGTCCTGGTTTTAAAACTGATTCATGTGAGAAGAGCCAAAGGCAAAAGAGTCCTACAAACATACCTGTACTCTCACTGGTCACTTGTCCCTTTGTTTCTGGGATGCCCTTTCTGCAGTCCTCTCAAAACTGTCATCCCCAAACCACCCAATAAAACAAGAGAGACACATTTAAATAATAACTATATTATAATGCTAATAACTATCATTAAATTTGAGGTGAAATAATGGTGAAAGTGAAAATGTTAGTTACTCAGTCATGTCTGACTCTTTGAGACCCGATGGACTGTAGCCCACCAGGCTCCTCTGTCCATGGGATTCTCCAGGCAAGAATACTGGAGTGGGTTGCCATTCCCTTCTCCAGGGGATCTTCCCAACCCAGGGATCGAACCCAGGTCTCCTGCATTGCAGGCAGATTCTTTATCATCTGAGCCACCAGGGAAGCCAGAAATAATGGTACCTAATTCTTTTAAGGTACATATTGAAATTTTTGTAGATGAAATGACATGTCTGGGAATAATCTAGAATTGAGGCAAATGTGTGAAGGTACAGATAAAAAAAGTCAGTCATGAAATTATTGAAGCTAGATGTGGGTACATAAGAGGGGTTCATTATACTGTTCTCTCTAGTTTTGCATATATTTGAAATTTTACATAATGAAAAGTATTTTTAATATGCCACTGTGGAAAGTATTGCAACATATTTTGTACCTAGGATGAATGAATCTTGTAGAATCTTCAAGTACTAGAATGGCACACAAGCGTATAAATAAACTCCCATTCTTTCAAAGTGGTCAAATATTTCAAGATAAAGAAATACCATAGTCTGGAGGAAGTACATATTTAAGTCAACACAAAATTACTTCTCTCTAGTTTTCATCCAAAAATGCACCTTTGGATAGATTTGGCTCCAAACTCACCCATCTTCCTGCATCATTACTTCCGGAAGATTCGCAGTCACCTATAACATTAATTATATTGTTAGAATATCTAGAAAACAATTGTGCGCATTCTCACGGGTCCCCCATGTTAAGGGTTCCCATTGGCACCAGGAGCTCTGTGTCTGCCATCCCATGATTTCACACCTACTAGTGCTAGCAAGTGATTTTATAAAGCTATGCATCCCGGGCTCCTCTTCTGCAGTATTTTGGCTCCCCCTTTCAAGACCTTAGGTGCCAAAAAACATTATATTTTCCTAAACAAGTCTGCCAGGGCAGAACCTAGGCCCAAACTGGCAGCAATGATGGCAACTTTAGTGCAAAAGCTGCAGCCACGGCAGCAGTGATCACAGCCATGTGACAAAGGAAGGTTTCTGCACACAGGTTCCTCTGGGACCCATGGTGGGAGGCTCTCACCCCTTCTTATTTAGAGCCTGACTGGGGCATCTGCACAAATATTAACTCTGGCCTGAGGCTGGGACAGGAACTGCCAGCACATAGGCAGTAAGCTTTGTCAGTAAATTATTACAAAATAAAACTGTACACATGAACACTGCATGAAAGCATGTCAGGGAGTCATTATAATCTTTTCAAGTGTTTAGAATCCCAGGTTTTCCCTGGAGAAGGAAATGGCAACCCACTCCAGTATTCTTGCCTGGAAAATTCCATGGACAATGGAGCCCAGCAGACTGCAGCCCCTGGGTTCAGGAAGAGTGGAGGCTACTGAGCATACACACCCACACAAAGAGAACTGAAAGGGCCTTGTTAATGCAGAAGAGGCTGGCACTTACTTAAATATTTCTCGAATGTTAACTTAAGAAGTTGAAGTTATCTTGAAAGGATAAGAGCATTCTAAGTATCATTGGGGGAACACAGATAATAAGATTTTGGTGACTTCATCAGACTTTTTCCAAGACAAATATACTTTTATTTTGATAGTACAAGACTCTGGGACTCTAGGAATAAAATTGGCCGTATGCGCACAACTCCGTGGAGCTAGGTTCCTTTTATTTTGTGACAGCTGCTACTCTACAGAAAGATCTTGATTTAGTATCTTGTTTTTAATCCCCATTTTTATTTATTTGTATTTGGTAAGACCTAAGTGTGACAAAAGCTATTCTTCTGCAAATATGAGGTGGTACTGTGTTCTGTTAGAATCTGAATTCATTCATTGAAACATTTATTTTCAGGTTTACCAACTGTTTATTTTCACTAACATTTGAGCATGTTATTTTATAAATGACAGGATTCCAGGGTAGAAATGGAGTGCTTTTTCTCCTTTTAATTTCTATTTTAAAAAATTTTGTCAGTTAAACTCCACTTCAGTGTTGTGGTTTAGCAAACTTGTTTTGCTTTATGGAAGAAGGAGTGTTAAGTGTGATATTTTAAAACATGTTTCTTTATGGTTAAACATGATTTCTCAATGTTATTTTTACTTGTATTTTGCTTTTGATATGGCCAGATAGTCAACTTTTTTTTCATAGCTCCTGATTTTCAGAAAAATCAAAATAAATTAGTTCCCTAAAAAAAAAGAATCTCAGGTTTTGAAAACAGCTTCAGTACTGCAAAGCGCATACCCACAGACTTAGAAAACAAATTTAAAGATCAAGATATTTTATAGGAAGGTATAGTACTTACTATGAAGCTTCAGATGAACAAATTATTAATGAGGAGGCTAATTAAAAATTATTTTCTTATAGTTGAACATGCATGGATAGAATGCATAAGCAATCACTTTAAATTTTATACAAATTATGAAGTCATATTTGGTTTCTTTGTACAACCTCTACAAGTTATAAGAAATGTCAGAGGAAATATTAAAATGCCATTGTATAAATTTACATTTTTAATTAAATTTCAACTTACACAAAAATATTTTGTATGAAGAATGAAATATTTTTAGAAAAAGTATTCCATGGAGCTCATTAGCTCTATAGGTGCTAAAATGTTTATTTCAAAATAATTTATCAGAAACTTATCCCAAATATTATCTATAAAATAGACTATAAAATACTCTTAATAGCTTCAACAATTGCATCAGCAGAAGGATCCTTGTCAAAATTTAAAATTATTAAAAACTGTTTGCAACTTTTCATTTTTCAAGGGCAAGTAATGTTTCTTTGGATTGTATCAGTTGAAAATAAAATTGCTAACGGTATATATTTTAAGAACATTTAAAATGAATTTTCCTAAAAGAAAGCCACAAAATTATGATTAAGATACCACATTGACAAAGTATTATTATATTTATTGTCATATAAAATTTTGACATCAAAAACATTTTTTGTACTTTGTGAGTTATACTGTTACTCATATACCACTATCACCTCTTTTGTATTTGTAATACTTTTAATGGCACCTTTTTCCCGCCTTTTTCAACAAGAGTCTGCTTTTTCATTTTGCACTGGGCCCCTCAAATTATCTAGCTTGCCCTGTTCACAGAAAAGGATATTTTATATTTTACCTGATTAAGGGAATAGCTATATTTCTAGATGTAATCAAGGCCATTAAATCTATTCATAGTGCTGTTATATGGAAGAAGAGAAAAGCTGTCTCTTACAAATGTTTAACCAATTTCTGTTTTTTTCAATTAATTTATTATTATTTTTTTTTACTTTACAATACTATATTGGTTTTCCCATACTTTGTACACATGTTCCCAATCCTGAACCCCTCTCCCACCTCCCTCCCCATACCATCCCTCTGGGTCATCCCAGTGCACCAACCACAAGCATCCCGTATTCTGCACCGAACCTAGACTGGCGATTTGTTTCTTATATGATATTATACATGTTTCAATGCCATTCTCCCAAATCATCCCACCCTCTCCCTCTCCCACAGGGTCTGAAAGACTGTTCTATACATCTGTGTCTCTTTTGCTGTCTCGCATACAGGGTTATCGTTACCATCTTTCTAAATTCCATATATATGTGTTAGTATACTGTATTGGTGTTTTTCTTTCTGGCTTTCTTCACTCTGTATAATCGGCTCCAGTTTCATCCACCTCATTAGAACTGATTCAAATGTATTCTTTTTAATGGCTGAGTAATACTCCATTGTGTATATGTACCACAGCTTTCTTATCCATTCATCTGCTGATGGACATCTAGGTTGCTTCCATGTCTTGGCTATTATAAACAGTGCTGCGATGAACATTGGGGTACACATGTCTCTTTCAATTCTGGTTTCCTCGGTGTGTATGCCCAGCAGTGGGATTGCTGGGTCATAAGGCAGTTCTATTTCCAGTTTTTTAAGGAATCTCCACACTGTTCTTCATAGTGGCTGTACTAGTTTGCATTCCCACCAACAATGTAAGAGGGTTCCCTTCTCGGCCTTGTGGCTAAGATCAAGTGTAGTATCTGTTCTTATCAGTTTAACCAATTTCTGTAAGCCAAGCATTATAGAAGATTCTAGTTTGGGGGGGTAGTGGAGACAATAAGATGAGCTATTGTCTTACACAGATAGCAAAACTGCAACAACAAACTAATGTTTTTCAAGGTCACAAGTAATTTAGACTTGGCATTAAATTTCAAGTCTCTCAAATCTACCTGGTATAGTTTTTACCACCAATTCTTTCTGATTGTATCAATAAAAATTCAGAAAAGCAGAAAGTGCTCTAGGTATTTCAAACAGAATAATGTGAGTAATGACCACCAAGGAAAACCCATTCAAAGGCACTAGAGCAATGGAAGGAAACAGCTATTGCTGGAGGAGAGATAGCCCTGCATTCTCCCTTCCTCCCTTCCTCCCTTCCTCTCTTCCTGCCTTTCATCTTTCACTCCAGATTCCCCTTAGCAGAACTGAATTTTAAGTCAGCAGACAGAAGAGCCTGGAAAACTCGGTCTGTAGGAGTCAGTCCTCCATGATATTGAGCAGAACAGGGGAAGGGTGAGCAGGGGATTGAAAGCAAATGACTGGTGCACTGAATAAGCCAGGGCTGATAACTTCTTTAGGTCTGAGAGCTTCCTGAAAATCTAAAAAGTGCTGGTAGTCAGCTATTACTGGCAGTCCTCAGTTACTGAGATAATGCATGTAAAGCCCTTAGCGCAGAACAGGGGATAGAATAATTCGAGCTTACGTCATCCTCCTCATCCTCATCATTACTTATCACTATCACTACTATTAAAGGGGAAGAGGTTCCCTGGTGGCTCAGATGGTAAAGAACCACCTGAAATACAGGAGACCAGGATTTGATCCCTGGATTGGGAAGATCTCCTGGAAAAGGGAGTGGCTATCCACTCTAGTATTCTTGCCTGGAGTAATCTATGGACAGAGGGAGCTTGTGGGCTATACAGTCCATGGAGTGGCTAACAGTTGGAGAGGATTGAGCGACTAAAGCTTTTACTTTACAAAATTATCAAGGAAACAGGAGAGTTTGCCAAAGGATGTTGAGACCACCATTCAATATGTGAAATAAAAAGACAAAGCGGAATGTAATGCTGGTCAGTCATAGTCTCTCAAGCAGAGCAAATTGTTGACCTTATAAAGGGTCTTTGTTTGAAGCGAACATGAAGTGCCAGGAGATTTTCACGGGTCAAAGTTTTCACTTTTATGCATTGGAGAAGGAAATGGCAACCCACTCCAGTGTTCTTGCCTGGAGAATCCCAGGGACGGGAGAGCCTGGTGGGCTGCCATCTATGGGATCGCACAGAGTCAGACACGACTGAAGCGACTTAGCAGCAGCAGCAAGTTGGTTGACATCAACTGTAGTCCATTGCTGCTCAGGTGAGACTGTTGTTGATTAGTCGGCACTCAGAGGTATGTTTATTGGAATGATTCTATCAATGATAAGTTGATTTCATGTGGGGCTTACTGAGGCAAGTTATTTTTGACCGAGTAAATGGGTTTAAAACTGGTTTTGAGGCTACTTGTTATCTTTGCTAATAGCAAAAATCAGCCTTTTTCTAAGTTTATGGGAACTTCTTAATTTTTAGTACTTCCTTTTGATTGTCATTTAATCAAATCTTCAGGAGAAATCTTCATGGATGATGCAGATCTTTACCACTATTGTTGATTTTCCTTAAAGGTGAGGTTTCATCTGCGGAAATTTTATTTTCAGTTCACATGTCTATCAGCAGGATTTTATCCTGTTCATTTGTTTGGTCTTTAAACAATTTCTTGAATCATCTGTAAGGACAGTGGTTGTACTAAAGTATCCAAGACTCTGGAAAATACATATTTAACAACAGTGAGACAGGTAAGTATAATTGGAAGAGACTGGAAGACATTTCAAAACCATGATCCCAAATTTCCCAGACCTGTTCATGAAAAAAGTCTCAAAGATCCTCAAGTCTATTTCAAATAGTTAGGTTACCTTTCCTTTAGCTTAGATAAGGACTGTTACTAATCAATTATAGTACTTGGGTATAACATATAGTGTTAGCAATCTTCCTGGTTCACAATCTTCCCTGGTTGGCCAAAAGAAAATCCAAGGCCATTCTATTATCTATAACTACTGGGTTTAAAGAATTTAACCTGGTTTGTTGTGCCCCAAAGTTGGGGATGTACTATTTAATATCTTAGCCAAAGTAATGGAACATATTTTTGATAAATGCCTTTAGTAGTTTAACTGCTCTGGATAGGATCATTATTCCCAGGATTGACTCCCCATCAGAGATTTTATACTTTTGTCCTCTTTTAAAGAAGATCTAGTCCATTTAGGATGTTTGGATTATGTTAGTTATCTATTGTTCTGTAATAAATAATCTCAAACTTGGCAGCTTAAAACAAGAGTATTCAGTTGCTTGAGGGTCAATCTCAGATTGTTTGAGGGTCAAGAACCCAGGAGCAGCATATCAGGGTGATTCTGGTTTGCTGATCTACTTTTTTTAGTCACAAAACCCACTGACAAATAATATTGTCTGCACTTAGTTTTTGAGCCACAAAGAATATTATATCAGCAGTTGGTACTGAAGTATCCAAAAACTGTTTTGGCCATCAAATTTCAAAAACACAATCAGACAGTTCCCTATTGGGTAAGGATTGTAGAGTTGCTGGAATAAGAGTATTTCTCTGATGGATAATAATATGAAATGAAGAAAATATTAGTACTTATAACTTACTAATTGATGTATAAATATGAATGTTTTTCATTAGCAACAAGGAGTTACTGTATACAATAACATCAGGTTTGAATAAGATCTGAAGGTGTTTTAATATATTTAGTTGAGGTTCATGACTATTCTGAGGCAACTAACTTAGCATTGGCTACTGTAATAAGAGATTGGCCTTATAATAGGTATTAGGTCTTAAGTGTATGTCATGTTGAAGGGTTAAAACGCATATAGGTGAATTTTCTCATGTTTGTACAAAAAAAGAAAAGTTTATATAATCCAGGAAGACTTTTAAGGCCTCTGTTGAAATCTGTCTGTGTCCATGGAATTTTTCAGGGGGTGCTAGTGGTAAAGAACCCACCTGCCAATGCAGAAGTAAGAGACAGGCACTCTATCCCTGGGTTGGGGAGATCCCCGGCAGGAGGACATGGCAACCCACTCCAGTATTCTTGCCTGGAGAATCCCATGGACAGAGGAGCCTGGCAGGTTACAGTCCATAGGATTTGCAGAGTCGGACATGACTGAAGCAACTTAGCACACATCCATGGAATTTTTTTGCCTGTTGCAATTCTGAGACCATAGTTATTCCTTCAGTGAGTTTTTAAATCATACAAGGTATGGGTATATTATTAACAATATCAGCTATAATTTTATTGTAAGAAATTTTCTGAGATTTTTTAAAAGCAATCCTTTACAGTACATTTTATCTGGTAATTTCATTTGCAAAGTAAAAAAAATCCCTAGCTACTATATTCATAGGAATTGTGTCATAGAGAAGAAAGGAATGCCTTTCTGATAATGATTCCAAGGTATCAATAACAGGTTGGGACTTAGGGACGGACTTAGGATTCTTAGACCTTCCCATTCTTTTAGTGCTTCCAATAAATCTGTGCCTTCCGTACTTTACTATATACACTCAAATTTGTCTTTTCTTCTTTCACCACCTGGTACAGTTGGTCATTTTTAATTTAAGTGAAAATTTCCCTTTTTTTCTTATTAAAAATCTATTTTAGATTTCAGACAACTTTAAAATTTTATTCTCAGGGATCTGATGAGATTAATGGTAGATGTAGTGGCTCCTTAGCAACAACAAAAAGCAATCTTAGTCCCTTCAAGAGGTTAGAAAAGGGAAAGGGAAATACTTAGGCTTAATGTTCCCCTTGCAGTAACATCAGTGGACCAATCTGGGATCATTATCCCTCTATTCCTTGTATGCTAAGTCACTTCAGTTGTATCTGACTATTTACGATCCCATGGACCATAGCCCACCAGGCTCCTCTGTCCATGGGATTTCCCAGGCAAGAATACTGGAGTGGGTAGCTATTCCCTTCTCCAGAGGATCTTCCCTACCCAGGGATCCAACCCAGGTCTCCCACATTTCAGGCAGATTCTTTACCATTCCTTAGCCATTATGAAACTTTGATTCTTTCAGTTACCATTGTATTTGCAATATCTACAGGTATTCCTAACCACAGGCTCCCAATTTTTCAGGGAATGGAGGCTTTTTTAGTTATTTTTATAGTTTATTTTTATTCATTTATTTGACTGCTCTGAGTCTTAGTTACTACACAAGATTCTTAGTTGTATCGTGTGGGAGCTAGTTCTCAGACCAAGGATCAATCCCCCACCCACACACAGACACTGAGAGCATGGAGTCTTAGCCACCAAGGAGTCCCTTTAGTTATTTTTTAACTAGCAAGCCAAACACAATTTTCAGCTCCTTTAGTTCCTAAGACTCTGGCAGTGTCTAGCCACAACTTGACTATTTTCTAGGTTAGCAATTTTACATTTCACTTTGTTTTTTATCATTAAATTACATATTTAAAATTTGACCCCATTTACGACAGAAGACTTGTCTCTCTACTCTAGTTGTGGGTTTACTCCAGCTTCTAGAATATTTCCTGAAGTATATTTTTCATGTTTGTTTTGTTTACAATTTGAACCTTTTTACAATTTTCTCCCTTAAAATATTATTTCTGAAATTGTCTTATTGTAGGCAGTTTTTAAATTTGCATAGCTATCTTGAGACAATTTTTTAAAATTTATATAACTGGGTGATTTAAATTTTTTCTTTCCTACCTTTCAGCTTATTAAGCATTTTCCATGAGAGGCTAAGCACTAGCCTAACTAGCTGGTATAGATATATAACAGAGAAAGTTAACTGTGTAACAAAATACTAAATTCTGTAACAAATTTCTATCTGTATTCCAAAGTTTAGGAAAATCTTCAATTATATCCTTTAACTTGGCTCTAGATGATAATTTTAATTCAACCTTCTCATCTAGAAATTTTATAATAGAATTATTCTTTCCCTGAGAAAACCCCCAAAAAAGAATAGCTCATCTAGAAGGCCAAGTAAAACTGAGTAAAAAAACAAGAAAGAGATGCAAGATGAATAGGTTTCCAAAGGTTACAAAGTTTTTGAAAGAGACTACCTTGAGTTAGAAATTTTTTGAGGTCTTAGCATGACACTTTAAGAATCTGGATATAGGTATTTTTTCTCCTAATATTATTAAAGTTCTTCTTAATGATATTAATTTAATGCTTTGGACATGTCAAACATGACATTATTAAGTCAAAATAATTTTTTGCTGTTTACCAAGAAAAATACAGAAGTTAGATTATAGAGCTTCTTAAAGGAAATAGCTCTTCCAAAGAGAAGGATGAGATTTGGCAGAGACAAACCCATAACACACAAAGAAGACAGGCCACTACAGTCAGTTTACAGAGTGGGCTTTTGAAGGGTATTTGGGTTCCCCAACCAAGCAGAAACTAGGATTGTCAAGTTGACAAAAACCACACAATCCTTGACACTTGAGTATGGACAAAACAAAGTGAACAAATTGACAAGAAAGTACTCTGTGAAGGTTTTAGAGGGGACCCCAGATAAAGTTTTACAAACCTTTTTTCCCCCACAAATTGATTGTTGGTCTAACAGATCTCTAACAATTAGCCCTCAAGTCTGGCTTGCACTGAAAATTTATCAAACTTATGCTCCCAGCTGTTCCCTATGGAATTCTCCCTTGTACTTCAAAAGCAACAAGCTTTCAAAGCAGAGATCCAGTTGCAGCTGTAGAAAACAAGTTTATGGTTACCAAGGGGGAAGGGTACAGGGAAGGATAGATTGGAAGATTGGGATTGGCATATACACACTACTCTTTGCAACTCCATGGACTGTAGCCTGCCAGGTTTCATTGTCCATGGAATTTTCCAGGCAGGAATACTGGAGTGAATTGCCGTTTCCTCCTCCAGGGAATCTTCCTGATCCAGGGATCAAACCTGTGTCTTCTGAGTCTCCTGCATTGGCAGGTGGATTAATTACCAATACACCACCTGGGAATTGTATAGCATAAGGAACTCTATTTAATACTCTGTAATGACCTACATGGGAATAGACTCTTAAAAAGAGTGGATATATGTATAGCTGACTCACTTTGTCTATACCTGAAACTAACAGAACATTGTGTATCAACTATACTCCAATTAAAAAAAGAAAAGGAAAAAACAAAACAAAACAAACCAACCTAGGAGAAAGCAAAACATAAGAAATAAACAGCACCAAAAGCAAGGTAAGCAGCAGAATAAGTAGGTTAATAGCAAAAAAACATTTCTTAAATGCGTGCTAAGTCACTTCAGTCGTGTCTGACTCTGTGCGATCCCATAGACGGCAGCCTACCAGGCTCCTGGCACATCTCCAAAACAAAAGGTATAATGATCTTATACAAAGACCTAGGCTTAATTTAGTAAATGGTGCATCTCCAAACCGAAAGATCTAATTGCTCCATACAAAGATCTAGGCCTAAACAAAGATATATTTGGTTACAAATCCCTAGAATAACAAATTCAGTGATATAAACTCAGTGAAGCTACTCAGAGATGAGATTATTGTTGAAACTGGCTCATTTGACAACACATCTGAAGAGTAAATGGAATTTGGGCACAATGTGCCCAGTGAGTGTACCTGTTGGCCTCAGGCTTCCCTGGAATACTCCTAAATGAAGATCTTTAAAAGAATCTAGGTGGACCCTCCAAAAGTGTCCAGTGAAATAAAAAGACAAAGCTAACTTATTGCTTGTGATAGTAAGGGACGCTGGTCAGACACCGTGTTAGAATACATTGTCAATTTTATTATATAAGGATTTAGGGAAGCATCAAGTTCAGGAACTGGTGAACTCTCAGAGGTATAATTGGGTTAACATCATCTATAGAGGCATGGTTACTCAGGTTAAACTACTGTTGGTTGGGTACCACTCAGAGGCATGCTATTGGAGTGCACCTGTCACCAACAGGCTGACTTGCAGAAGTGAGAGATTGACAAGAGCATCTGGCTTGTAAAAGTGTGTTTACCAAGATGAGTCATATAACAAAACAGCCTTTAAATTCATTATGGTGGCTGCTTGTTTAATGGCTTTGTAATCAAATGCAACTTCACGTGCCCCGTGCACAGTGAAGCCAAACAATACCGAAACATCGGAGTCTGGAGCACAGAAAGGTTTATGGTAGGGCCAGGCAAGCAGATGGGTGGTTCATGCCTTAAGAACCTTGGAACTCTGCAAAAGCTTTCAGCAGAGCCCTATTAAAGAAAAGGTAAGGGAGGGGCATGGTTAGTGGTTGCAAACTTCTTGGTATCAGATCCTTTGTTCTTGAAGTCAAGTCACAATCAGGTCACGATGTTTCTGGAAACTTCCACCAAAACAAATGTTATTCTCTGTTCTGACAAGAAAGGGCAAGGTCCCAAGGCTGTCTGGGGTCCACGCCCTAGCTAAAAGGAGAGGTTTCCAGCATCAGCCAGTTACCCTGCCCTGGACCATTCAACCCACCCCTAGTCTGGGTCCTCCCACCAGTGCCCAGACCGTCCTGCAGAGACAGATCTCAGCCCTCAGTGCCAGGTGCCCAGACCCTGCCCAGCCATCATCACTGAGGGAGCCAGGCGCCTGAGACTCAGCCTGCCCTCAGGCTGCCCAGACGGGGGCCAGGTCCCAGGGACTGTGACCCGTGGACACTGCGGCCGCTATTAGGTCACTGAGGTAGGGATGGGGCAGAGGTTCACTGCTGCTTCAATGCCTGGGTCCAGCCAGTGGGCAACCATGGCAAGGGCTCTGGCCAGTTCACCTCCAGCGCCTACTCTCCACTGTATTTTGCTTTGTTTAAAAAAGAAAGAAAGAAAGTGGGGGAGGCCAAGGGGCAGGGAAGAGAACATGGGGGAGAAACAAAGGTGATCAGTCGGGGGTGGGGGGGTGACCCGGGCGGGGTTCAGCCCTCAGCCTGTCCGCAGGCCCTCCAACTCACCTGCTGGCCCTGACGATCTGGAAGGCCAGGGCAGAGGCCTTGGTTGCTTCTCACTACACTCACGGCCCCCAGAGCACTGCCCTGCTGACTGCTGAGGGAGGGACCTCCAATGGCTGCTCTAACGGCTGCTCTGTCGTCCTCTTCTCCTCCTGCCCCCAATCCCTTCCAGCATCAGGGTCTTTTCCAGTGAGTCAACTCTTCGCATGAGGTGGCCAAAGTATTGGGGTTTCAGCTTTAGCATCAGTCCTTCCAATGAACAGCCAGGACTGATCTCCTTTAGGATGGACTAGTTGGATCTCCTTGCAGTCCAAGGGACTCTCAAGAGTCTTCTCCAACACCACAGTTCAAAAGCATCAATTCTTCGGCGCTCAGCTTTCTCCACAGTCCAACTCACATCCATACATGACCACTGGAAAAACTATAGCCTTGACTGGACGGACCTTTGTTGGCAAAGTAATGTCTCAGCTTTTCAATATGCTATCTAGGTTGGTCATAACTTTCCTTCCAAGGAGTAAGCGTCTTTTAATTGCATGGCTGCAATCACCATCTGCAGTGATTTTGGAGCCCAAAAAAATAAAGTCTGACACTGTGAGTGATGGGACCAGATGCCATGATCTTAGTTTTCTGAATGTTGAGCTTTAAGCCAACTTTTTTACTCTCCTCTTTCATTTTCATCAAGAGGCTTTTTAGTTCCTCTTCACTTTCTGCCATAAGGGTGGTGTCATCTGCATATCTGAAGTTATTGATATTTCTCCCAGCAATCTTGATTCCAGCTTGTGCTTCTTCCAGCCCAGCGTTTCTCATGATGTACTCTGCGTAGAAGTTAAATAAGCAGGGTGACAATATATGAGATGGCTGGATGGCATCACCAACCCGATGGACATGAGTCTGAGTGAACTCCAGGAGTTGGTGATGGACAGAGAGGCCTGGTGTGCTGTGATTCATTGGGTCACAAAGAGTCAGACAGGACTGAGCGACTGAACTGGACTGAACTGAACGGCTGCTCTAACGGTTGCGGTCTCCACTAAAGATCTCACACTAAGAGCTGTACCCCCGTTCCACCCCATTACAGCTTCAGAATAATCAGTCTTTTCCTCCATTTGTAACAGACTTTTTTTTTTCCTCAAGTTCAAAAATAAGATAAAGTAGAGCTATTGGAAGCTGCCCCAAGTGGTAAAATTGCCCACTCTGAAGTGGGCAGGTGCCACTTTTTGAAGAAGACAGGTGCCAGTCCTTGAGTTAGATGACAGTCTTTGGTACAAGTGAGATTTCTGTGTGTACAGCTGAACTTTATATGGTTGAGCCAGCAGATGAAGGGAAAAAAAGGATTCTTCTGGAAGAAGGGTTGCAGCTGAAATTAGTACACATTTAATTTCAAATTTTCATTCCCTATTACCATTAACATTTATTGTACACAATATTCCTTTTTAGTAAACTTATGTGTAAAAAAATCTATGTAGATTTGTTGAGAGAGTATTCCACCTTTACATTCCTTGTTTTTTCTTCTTTATTTCGTCATACAGCAAGGTTCTGTGCAAAGAATTTCATAACTCACCTTTTTTCATATTCAGTATTGTAAACCACTTCTAGTTTTCACTTATGATACCCTCTTCATTTCCAAGGCAACTGGTTATAATGTTATTTGTAGCCACAGAGTTAGAACTTTATCATGGAATTAAACATTACAGAAAGTAAATCTAAATCTATATTTGGAAAAGAAGAGGAAGTAAAGATAGTATCAGTACGATTCATTGCTTGATTTCTAGATTCAGACAAACCTGAGTTTAAGTCCTGGCTCTTCCATTTATGAATTGTGTGACCTGGGGCAAGTTACTCAACTTCTTCAAGCTTTGCGGTTCTCATTTGTGACATGATAATACCAAATAAAATCCACTTTATGGTTATTGAGAGGATTAAAAACAATAAATTATGTAGAGTGGTTAGCATAGCTCCTGGCCTGTGGTAGGTTTCTAATAAATGGGATGTATTATTTTTGTAATTAATAGGAAAAATATGAAGCAATGTTAAAATACATAATTTTTCTTCTTTTCTTTCTCTTGTTTCTTCTTTTGCTTCTGTGTTAATAAAATTAAATATTTTGAAACTCTTTTACTAACATTTGCAACACAAAACCATGCTTAGATCTTCACAGCCCTTTAAGGCCAGAAATGTGTTGTTACTACATCAATATATTTATGGTTTAAAAAAAAAAAAGCTTTATTTGAGTGAGGTAACAGGGGTGGGAATATGAAGTCAAAGAAATGTATGAGTTCATTAAACGTGGCTAAAGTATCCAGGGGAGATGGCAATTTACACCCCTAGGGAATCTTACTCTCACCACATTCAGGTGAATCTAGAGACATGATAGATGCAGCCACGGGCAGCTACAGCAGAAAATAATAGTGTCCAGCTGGGGTAGAACCTCCTGAAATTTATGAATGGCTCAAAGAAATAGAGACACAGGGAAGGCTTGCCAAAAGGACAAGTATTTGTCCTTTTGCAAGATGTGACAAGTATTTGTCACATCAATTTGTGAAATTGATGTCCTGTACCAAGAAAAGTCCTGAACACCTCTGGTTGAATAATTATCTATTGAATGAATGTACTACATTTAACCATTCCCCTGGGTGAACATGTTTTCTTCCATTTTTTTTACATTATAACTGATAATGCTGCAAGGATCATTGTATACAAAACTTCTTTTCTTTCATGATGTAGTGATTATGAGTCCAGTCCCAGGAGCTTCAAATATCAGTGATCTTAAGCAATTTACTTAATCTTGATGTCCCTCAGTTTCCTCATCTGTAAAATGGCGATAATAAAAGTACCTACTTCATATGGCTGCAACGAAAATTAAATATGTCAAGCACTTAGAAAAGTGCCTGGCATGGAGTAAGCATTCTAGATGGCAATCACTATTAAAGGTGAAATTTTGCCTTAGGCTGAATCTTCAGTTGTAAAAGAGTGTTTATATTTTTATGCTCTCAGTGTTTAATGCTAAGAATCTTTTTAAGAATTAAATTGAGAGTTTAAGATTTAAGAATTAATTTATAGCAACAAGGACAATGTCTGGTTGCTTATTTTTCCATAGCCTCTTTTAAAGTTTTATGATTTTTCTTATGCATACTTTTAAATTCATTAACTGTGAGATATTAGCTTATTGTTGTTTTAATGCAAATTTATTTAATTGCTAGTGAAAGTATTTTTAAAAGTTCCCTCTTATTCGAATGCTGTTAGTATCCTTTTGTTCTTTAGGGATTTGGTGTTAGGCTTTAGCTTCCACTGAAAACTGATGTATTTAACATTCCATTAGCTCACATATATTTAGTACAAGTAATTCCCTAAGTCTGTTTTCTTTTTTAGCTTACTTCATTAATTTTCATTTTATAGATATTTAAAATGTTTATATAGTAATATATATCCATCTTTTTTCATTTCTCTTTTGATGCTCTTATTTTCCTTCTTATTTTCTTACACTTTGATTTATTAATACTTAACTTCAAGAAGTGTTCTCCTAAAGAACGGAGACTCTTAGCCATCATCAGATCTATATCTCCAGCCCAGAACGTAGGAGGCAACGAATAAATATTTATGGAATGGACGAATAAGTAAAGGAACAACTGAATTGGCCTCAGTAGTCCGCAGACCACACAAAACATAATAAGATCATGTTTTCTTTAATAGCCAAATTAAGAAAACTATGAAGCTGCATTCCATAACCTGTAAGAAACCCATTCTTTCTTGGAATTTCCCTCCCACAGACCTATTACACATCCCCCTATTACACATCAGCTCTCCTGATCAGGTAGCATCACTGTTGGAGTCTAGCAAGTCACTCATACTGTCTATAACCAGTTTCTCCAGAACACCGCTCTGTCCAACCAGTTTCTCTCCTAGCATGGACATAGATATCTTCCTTAATTCTCCAAGGCACTAAGAAAATAATTTTAAAATTAACTAAATACACTGAAGATTCAAGAATGGAACAATAATAACATAGAGTACTACTGCTAGAAGGAGTTACTATTAGAACACTCAATACAGCAATGGCCAACTCATTCCCACTAAGAGAAAATCTCAGGCATCTCCACACTCTGGAACAGTGGCCCTATGAACCCCTGTGGTGGAAGTATGAATGAGATTGTGAATATATATGTGCTTGTATATGTACTTACTTGTATATGTACTTACACGATGTACTTACACATCGTGTGTGTGTGTATACACATATAGAAGAAACAGAGATGGAGACTTTCCTCTTCAAATCCATGTCCTGTCTCATATGGCTGTTATGAAGATTGAGTTAAAACACTGACAGTAGGAACACCCACCCAGAGAGTATAATTTGGCTCCATGGCTCAAACAAGGCTATGATAAAGGTCAACAGTGCTTTACTCAGGTCTGAGTTATTTTGTCTTAAATAACACTATGTGAAAGGCAGTAAAAAATGGTCCAATCCTAATATCAGTGTGCCAAGCCCAGTTCTACTGATTTTCCCTTCACACTTTGAATCTCCAGCATAAAGAGATGAGGTCTACACAATCCTCTTGGCACACTTCAGTGACATTGCGTACGTGTGTGCTGTTGCTTCAGTCGTGTCTGACTCTGCGACTGTAGCCTGCCAGGCTCCTCTGTCCATGGAATTCTCCAGGCAAGAATACTGGAGCGGGTTGCCATCTCCTTCTGCAGGGGCTCTTCCCTACTCAGGGATCAAACCCATGTCTCCTGAGTCTCCTTCATTGGCAGGCAGATTCTTTGCCGCTGAACCACCTGGGAAGTCCTACTTTGCAAGGACAGTTCAGCCTAAATCCAGATTCCAGGGTGCTATAGTTTGAATATTTGAATCCCCCCATAATTTGTGTGTGGAAATCCTAATACCCAATGATATGAGGAGGTAGGGGGCTTAGAAAAGTGCTTAAATTATGAATAAGGAGCCCTCATAAATGGAATCAGTACCTTATAGAAGTTCTAGCAATAGCCTCAGCCCTATCTACCATATGAAGAGACAGTGAAATGTCTGCCACACAGAGGAAGGCCCTCCTCAGATCATGTTGGCCCACAGTCTCAGACTTCCAGCCTCTAGAACTGTGAGAAATAAGTTTCTATTGTTTACAAGCTACTCAGTCTGGCATTCTGCAACAGCAGCCCAAACAGATGAAGACACAGATATATTTTTCCCCTCTGATTCTGAAAGGACATATGCCCACCAATAAACCTATGGGAGACTTCCATTTCCTCCAAAAGTAACAAGTGAATACTTGTTCTACATTTGTGTAATTAAAAAGAGCCATTCTAGTGATTCCCAAATCAAAGGAAGTCTTTTTCAAAGATGAATTGATGACTCCACCCTATAAGAAGCAAACAGCTGGAAACTTTTAAGTGATTTAATGCCAGCTTTCAAAAACAGTAAAGTCATAACAGGCAGCTTTTTTTGCAGAAGGGATAGAAATGTGGTGCGAGGTGAAGGTCCAAGTTGACTTCTCTTCATATTAATTTGTAGTTTTCTTGAAGGTGAAAGTGTTAGCTGCTCAGTCGCATCCAACTCTTTGCAACCCCATGGACTGTAGCCTGCCAGGCTCCTCTGTCCATGGAATTCTCCAGACAAGAATACTGGAGTGGGTAATAGTTTTCTTACTAGTTCTTAAATCATGACTCCTCTCTCCATCACTTGGGTAGACTGAGTTCATATATTAAAATTACATTATATGCAAACGAGGGCTCCTATTCCTTTCCATTACCCTTTCCTCCATTTTTGAAGTAATGCCATGTCATTTCTATTCATTTCCTTAAAAATTCTAGTACCTAGCAAAGATAGTTCCTCTTCATTGTTCTTTTTCCCTCCACAGTGTAATATTTGCTAATTCTGCTGACTTGTTTTTCCAAAACAGTTTTGGAATCACTTTATTGAGTTCTATAAATTACGCTTTGCTTCTCTGGTGGCTCAGTGATAAACAATTTGCCTGCCAAGAAGGAGACATGAGTCCTATCCTTGGGTCAGGAAGATCCCCTGGAGAAGGAAATGGCAACCCAATGTAGTATTCTTGCCTGGGAAATCCCATGGGGTTTTTAGTCCATGTCTACAGTCCACGGGGCCTCGAAAGACTCAGGTAAGACTTAGTAACTGGACAACAGCAGAAAGTACCCTTTGGTTTTTAATGGCATGTGTTAAATCGGTACATTTATTCAGGAAATATCATTTCTGCTATCCACAGTCATGCTGTGTGTCTGCCTTCATTTGTTTCTCTGAATTGTTTCATTAAGGTTTTTTATAGCTTATTTTATGTTCCTTTAACAGTCCACATGAACTTCCACATATTTTATAATTCACTGACATTGTGAATAAGATCTCTTTTTAGTTACCTTTCCTCGTTGTTTTTAATAATATTTAGGAAAGATATACATATTTACACATTTATCTTGTGTTTTCTCATTTCACTGAATGCTTTTAAGGTCTTAAATAGTTTTGTGGAGGGTGGGAATGGCTTAATTAGGGTCTTCTATTTCTTGAAATAGCGTTTTTGTTTCCTCCCCTCCCCAATAGTTAGTTTTCATTCCTTCTGGAGATGCTACTGTGATAAAAACTATTTCTAGCATTATATCAGAAAATAATAGTGAAAAAAGCACCTTTGTTTTCTTCATTTTCTTTTTTTTAAGGAAAATGTTCCTATATTTATTCCACCATTTACAAAATCAACTTTTAATTTTAAGTTCTTAATTTTCCCTTTTTTTATATCAAGAAAGAGCAACTTCGATCTCACTTTTAAGACTGGATGTTGAAAACAGATGGCCAACAAATATGAGTAAAGATGCTCAACATTGCTCATTATTAGAGAAATACACATCAAAATTACGATGAGGTATCATTTCACACCAGTGAGAATGACCATCATCAACAAGTCTACAAACAATAAATGCTGGAGAGGTGGAGAGGGTGTGGAGGAAAAGGAACCCTCTTGCACTGTTGGTAGGAATGTAAGTTGATACAATCATTAAGGAGAACAATATGGAGATGCCTTAAAAAACTAGGAAAAACTTAAACTACCATATGACCCAGCAGTCCCACTGCGGGGCATATTCCCTGAGAAAATCATAATTGAAAAAGACACATGTACCCCAATGTTCATTGCAGCATTGTTTACAATAGCTAGGGCATGGAAACAAACTAGATGTCCATCAACAAATGAATAGAGAAAGCAGTTGTGGCACACATGTACAATATTACTCAGCCATAAAAAAGAAAGCATTTGAGTCAGTTTTAGTAAGGTCGATGAAACTACAGCCTTTTATACAGAGTGAAATAAGTCAGAGAAAAATATCATATATTAATGCATTTATATGGACTCTAGAAAGACGATACTGATGAACCCATTTGCAGGGCAGTAATAGAGGCTCTTCCAGATGTTCAAGCTGGATTTAGAAAAAGCAGAGAAATCAGAGATCAAATTGCCAATGTCTGTTGGATCATGGAAAAAGCAAGAGAGCTCCAGAATGTATCTACTTCTGCTTTATTGACTACATCAAAGCCTTTGACTGTGTGGGTCACAACAAACTGTGGAAAATTCTTAAAGAGATGAGAATACCAGACCACTTGACCTGCCTCCTGAGAAATCTGCATTCAGGTCAAGAAGTTAGAACTGGACATGGAACTACAGACTGGTTCCAAATCAGGAAAGGAGTATGTCAAGGCTGTATATTGTCACTCTGCTTATTTAACTCATATGCAAAGTACATCACGAGAAATGCTGGACTGGAAGAAACACAAGCTGGAATCAAGATTGCCGGGAGAAATATCAATAACCTCAGATATGCAGATAACACCACCCTTATGGCAGAAAGTGAAGAGGAACTAAAAAACCTCTTGATGAAAGTGAAAGAGGAGAGTGAAAAAGTTGGCTTAAAACTCAACATTCACAAAACTAAGATCATAATATCTGGTCCCATCACTTCCTGGCAAATAGGTGGGAAACAATGGAAACAGTGAGAGACTTTATTTTCTTGGGCCTTAAAATCACTGCAGATGGTGACTGCAGCCACGCAATTAAAAGATGCTTGCTCCTTGGAAGAAAAGTTATGACCAACCTAGACAGCATATTAAAAAGTAGAGACATTACTTTGCCAAGAAAGGTCCACCTAGTCAAAGCTATGGTATTTCCAGTGGTCGTGTATGGATGTGAGTGTTGGACTATAAAGAAAGCTGAGCACCAAAGAATTGATGCTTTCAAACTGTGGTTTGGAAAAGACTCTTGAGAGTCCCTTGAACTGCAAGGAGATCCAACCAGTCTATCCTAAAGGAAATCAGTTCTGAATATTCATTGGAAGGACTGATGCTGAAGCTGAAACTTCAGTACTTGGCCACCTGATTTGAAGAACAGATTCATTTGAAAAGACCCTGATGCTGGGAAAGATTAAAGGCAGGAGGAGACGGGGACAACAGAGGATGAGATGGTTGGATGGCATCACCGACTCAGTGGACATGAGTTTGGGTAAACTCCGTGAGTTGGTGATGGACAGGGAAGCCTGACGTGCTGCAGTCCATGGCATCGCAAAGAGTTGGACACGACTGAGCGACTGAACTGAATAGAGACTCAGGCATAGAGAACGGACTTGTAGACACAGTGAGGGAAGGAGAGTGTGGGACAAACTGAGAGGGTAGCATTGAAACACATGCATTACCATATGTAAAACAGCTAATGGGAAATTGTATAATACAAGTTCTGTGACAGCATACAGGGGTAGGATGCAGGAGCGGGTGGGAGGGAGGTGCCAGAACGGGGGGACATATGTATGCTTATGGCTGATTCATGTTGTTCTATGGCAGAAACCAACACAACATTGTAAAGCGATTATCCTCCAATTAAAAATAAATTAAAAAAAAACACTGGATATTGAATTTTATCAAATATCACTTGGAGCTCTTATTGATACGACTATGGTTTTATTTTGTTATTAAAGTTATTGATATATGTTTTTAGTTGATAATTTTCCTTTCATTGAATCACTCATTAATTCAGAATTTCCCTGATTCCCTAATCTTCAGTAGTCTCCCATCACTCTTGATCACATCCCCTATTTTATTCTCTTCATGACAGTTATGCTTATCAGGAATTCTCTTGCTTATTTGTTTACATGTTTACACCTGTCCTTATGCATGGGACCCTTACTAGTATTTCTGCTTTGAAATCCTTACTGATCAGATCATCATTGCCATATTAAATTGTGTTATACCCTGATCTAGCATTACAGAACTAACTTAGAGCTGATGGACTCCAAATCTGCTCCCTAAATCCTGGTTTTCCCTGCGGATCTATTTGCAAATCACCTTGGGGTAGAAGTTGTCTTTAGTTCAGGAGAAAGCACTGTGTGAAACTGATGTTTCTCAATTTCCAAGCTAAAGTTCTGAACTACTGTTAAGTCTTGCTGCCGCAGAACACAGTGAGACCAGGGACTTATATATACTTTTATTCAGAGATTTTTCAAATAAGAACCCATCATCTTTAAAATTTTTTAGCAAAATACAAGCTATTTCTAAGCTGCTGCTGCTGCTACTGCTGCTAAGTCGCTTCAGTCGTGTCCAACTCTGTGCAACCCCATAGACGGCAGCCCACCAGGCTCCCCCATCCCAGGGATTCTCCAGGCAAGAACACTGGAGTGGGTTGCCATTTCCTTCTCCAATGCATGAAAGTGAAAAGTGAAAGTGAAGTCACTCAGTCGTGTCTGACTCTTCGAGACCCCAGGGACTACAGCCTGCCACACTCCTCCATCCATGGGATTTTCCAGGCAAGAGTACTGGAGTGGGTTTATTTCTAAGCAAATAAGATCAATATATCAGCATTAGGTAAGAAGTAACACTTGGATTTCAGCCTAGATGTTTTTACTTATTTACCATGTGACTTTGGTCAAGTAATTAATTTTTTTATATTCCTCTTTATAAAATGAGAGGACTGCATTAGATTTATCAATGCCTTTCAGCTGCAATTCCAAGTGAAAAATTTACTAGAGAAAATTATAAAATAAATATGAATTAACTATTCTTTTTATATCTAAGTAGTTAAAATAAACCTTGGTAAACCTTTAAGTACTGCTATTTTACCAGAATATGTTGGTAACTTGGTGGGATTTTTGTTCCCAAGCATCAGATCATCTCTTCCAGCTAAATCTCATGAATCAAATGATTTGGAGATGTACTTTTCCAGTGGAGAACTCAGAAACAGTTTCCTTAGCCCATCTGCTTATCCTAGAAACTGCACTTCCTTCTCTCTTTTCTCCTCCTACTGTTAGGCAGCCAGTGCAGGGACACCATATTGCAAAATGACCCCGCATTCTAGCCACAGTTAATCATTCGTGGTCCAAGTTGGGCTCCTCACTCAGTCAAGCCCAATAAGTCTCATCCCCAGGAATTTAGGTTTTAAACAGAAAAAAAAAAATATGTAGAGTTGGTCCCAAACACTTGAAACGATAAAATGTAAACCTTGGTTATATCAGGCAGTCATGTTCCTCACAAAAGAGATGTCCATAAAACAAGAGGCAAGCAGAGTGTCTGACATTTCTGTTCCATAGACAAGCTGTATTCCAATCACTAGAATGGGTAGTTTAGTTTTTTGGGGTTTTATTTTTTTTTTGAGAACTATTCCAGTACACTTTCAGTAAGTTCTTTTTGCCAAGCCAATCAAAATCTAGTTTGCTTGCCTTCCTCCCTAACCCCCAGATCAAAAGTGGCACAACTTCTCTACAAATAAATTGAACTCTCTCATCTTCAGCTAATCTCCCTGCCAGGGATGATCACTTCTTTCATAGCCCTGTCCATCTCCATGACTTCTATAATACTGCCTTGAGTCTTCTACTCACAATCCTCCTTTCTTTTAAATTGAAAGATTTCCATTAGCTCAACTACTAAAAGAAGTACATTCTCCAGCTAAAATTGACCTGTATGACTTAGAGATATTTTCACTTTATTTCTTTAGTTATAGAGCCTTCCTCCTTCAGATTCTGTTACACAGAGTATTACAGTTTCCTGTAAAAGAAAATTCTATAGGCACAATTCAATGATATATATGTATATAACAATAGTAATATATATATTACAGTATATAATATATACTGTTGTACTTGTATATAGGTACTTCCATCTACTCAGATCTTGAGGAGAGTAGATCGGGGCAAAAAAATGTGTGATACTTTATAAGAAATAATCCTTTGAACCTAACAAGATACTAGAATCATGGTAAATTATCAAAATAGCAATGTGATGACATCCTCTTTTCTCAGCAACCCACATTCCATTTGTAAAAATGTAAATATGCCCTTCACATAGTATTGGAAAATCCTTCTGAGGAAGGAACACAAATTAGTTGAGCAAAAATATAGCTAACTGGGGTCTTCCCAGGTGATACTAGAAGAACCTGCCTGTCAATGGAGGAAAAGTGAGAGATATGGATTTGATTCCTGGGTCGGGAAGATCTCCTAGAGGAGGGCATGGAAACCCACTCCAGTATTCTTGCCTGGAGAATCTCATGGAGAGAGGAGCCTGGCAGGCTACAGCCATGGGGTCACAAAGAGTCAGACACGACTGAAGCGACTTAACACTCACGAACACACATTGCTAACTGGCATAGGAAAAAAAGCATTAATGAGAAAATGGGAAAGGTGGTAAGGGACACAAATTAATAGCATATCCACAGCTATTATTGAAATATCCCTTGTTTTGATTTTCTAGATGTCTTATCAGTTTATATGTACTTCATGATAAAATTCCCTAACGGTTTTTCTTTCTGATTTATGTGAATACATATCCTCACAGAAAAATCCAGTTCCAAGATTAGAAAGCTTTTCTTCTGTTCAGTCCTTAGGGAGCATGAGATATGTTTACTCCCATAGGCAATACAAGTCTTGTGAAATGCAGGCAGAGCTTTCATGCCTTACAATTCATTTCTCTGACTGTACAATCATTACCAGCATAAGCAAAGCAAATCCAAATTACCACTTCTACTTCAAGCCAGCTAGAGAAGAGACAGCCCTCATTTTTAGAATTCTTTAAATCTGCCCCAACAGAAGTGCTAGGAAAAGCATAACACACGGAATCACACATTGGTCTTTTGACAAACTGCCAATCTACTGACTCTTAAAAGAAGAACAACAGTGAACACTAAGGAAAGGACAAAAAAGTAATAGCTGAGAGATGAAGTTGAAAACTGAACTAAAAATGCAGAAGGTGGGGGAAAGGAGCCAGTCCAGCATACATGTAATTTCAGAGCTCCAAGAGAAAACTGCATAAGGATACATTTTATTGCTTTAAAATTTATGAATAACTTTGTAGCAGAAAGTCCCCATGGTTTGGTGGAATTCTTTGGATGCTGGGATATTATGACCCCAAAATTTCTGGTGCACAAATTAAAAGTTAGAAAAAGACTTTCCCGTTTTCTGTCTCAAGGGATGATTCATTTTCAAAGATATGCATATATATTTAATCTATAAATTTTGCTATACCAATCTGTGTTAAAGAATATAAATCTTTCTGAACAGAATGTCTGTGTTCTTTGAAAGCTGCTGATCCATTTGTAAATTAATCTTATGAAGAATTTTCATGACATACAAAACTTGGAAAATTATATGGCAGTTTATTGGCATCAATCTCATGTACTATCCCATGGTCTATAGCAAAATCATAACACTGACTCCTAAAATGTCACTGGAATTAAACCTGCATTTAATTTTTAAAATATTTAATTCCCAACTGCTAACCTACTGACTCAAAATTACGTACATTAAAATAGTCTCTCTCTTACTCAAAATTAAAAATGAAACTATGCCCAGTGTAACATCTAATAGTTACTTTTTAAAAGTAGAATAAAAAATTCTAGTTTAACTTTTAGACATATTTTTCTCTTTTCTGAAAGCTCCTGAAAACGGCAGCAAAGGAAAATTTTTCAAAGATCTAATTCGCAAGCACAAGGACAGCTAGAAAGATGCTACGACAGACAAGAAATGTTAAACTTTGTTAACAAATTTGTGGAGACAGAAAACAGATGAAGAAGTGGAAACTGGCTTAAAAGAGAAGAGAAATGTGAAATCAAAATGCCTGACACCAAACTGAAACAAGCTGAGTCTCTCCACGGAGCTCAGGAAGGGCTGAGGAACTGAAGGCATTGAAAGAGGCAGAGATGTACTGACAACAAGAGAACTGGCCAAAAAAATCCCTGGAACCCTATCCTACCCCATGAAGCAACATGACAACTCATCCTGGTCTCACGTTAAGCAAATGGCAGGTTTATTCTCTACGGCAATTGAACCAGACAGGCCCCAGGCGAGAGGAATCCAGGCACAGTAGAGGACAAGGATGAGGCACCAAAATGAAAATAAAGGACTAACCAGATTTAGGTGCAATACACAATGAGACCTCCTACTTCCACCCCGATAGCCTGTTCCAGGTCCTAGAACACCGGGAGCCATGCTTATCTCTCCCAATCAAGGCACCAGAGAAGTTGTGGTCACAAAAGTTGTCTCCATGCCTCATCACTGAGGAGAGGTCCATGCTTAGTCACTCAGTTGTGTCCGACTGTTTGTGACTCCACAGACCGTAGCCCGTCAGGCTCCTCTGTCCTAGTCTTCCTCTAGGCAAGAATACTGGAGTGGGTTGCCATTTCCTTCTCCAGGGCATCTTCCTGACCCAGGGATCAGACTCGTGTCTCCAGTGTCTCCTGCATTGCAGGCAGATCCTCTACCCTCTGAGCCATCCGGGAAGGCCCCTTGCCCACAAATTCCTCCATCACAACAGCGCTTACAATCTGCTTTTCAGTGCCTTATTCTTATTAATGAAAATGTCTGAGTGAAGAGCCGGTCTCACCAGACCCTTAAGGAAAGCTCCCAAATAAAAGGCAAAGACAAAAATGAACAGAAGAAAAAGAACCTGCTGTGGGGCGGGGGGTGGGATGCAGGCAGTAGAAGAAAACTTTGTTTTGTTTTTTTTTTTTAACTCTGATTAATATCCTCCAAGAGGTGAGAGGAGTAACCTGTCTTTCCTATCCATGCCTTCCATAAAAGAGCTGGCTATAAGATCACTTTGGGTAGCATTCTAGTTAAGTTTTGCCACTATTTGCCATTATTTCTGCCTTGTTGGGATTAGACAATCTGCCCAACTCCTCCACAAAAGAGCTGGATATGAGATCCCTTTAGGTAGCATTTTAGTTAAGTTTTGCCACTATTTGCCATTTGCCTTGTTGGGGTTAGACAGTCTGCCCAACTCCTTTTTAGTAGAGTATAACACAAACACTCCAAACATTTATCAAAAAATAAACATTTTTAAAGAAAAAAGTTTACATTCCTCTATTATACTGTTAATAATGTTAGTATGTGTGTGTTAGTATGTGTCGTGTACAACTCTTTGCAACCCCATGGACTGTGGCCCACCAGGCTCCTCTATCCATGGGATTCTCCAGGCAAGAATGCTAGAGTGGGATGCCATGCCTTTCTCCAGGGGATCTTCCTGATCCAGGGACTGGACCCAGGGATTGAATCCAGATCTCCCCACATTGCAGGCAGATTCTTTACGGTTTGAGCTACTTGGGAGGCTCGATGCTAGTATAATTAGAAGTATTTTCAACTCCCCTGAAAAAATTATTACTCATTCCAAATAGTGGGCATTTACTGAGTGCTTACTTTGTAAGTGCAGCTTGGTGCTGACAAAATCTTTACAAGGTTAATCCTCTCAACAACCCTAGTTGGATGGGCACAACTAATATTTTCATCACACAGATAAGGAAACCAAGGATCCCAAAGGTCAACTGACATCTCCAAGAAGACAAAGCCATCTGAATCTAGATATGCCTGGAACTAAAGCTTCACCTTTAACCTCTGTGATCACTATTCCTCAAAAAAATTTTAAAAGTACATCAAAGTTGTAATGTGAGCGTACAGGAGAGGAAGTAAATGGTAAATTGGTAATATGTGTCTCTTGACAGATGGTTCCTCAAAAGTTTTATAAGTCGATAAAAAAAATAAACCTAGAAATATTACAAAGGGAGCAGAGCTGTTCCTTAACAGGTCCTCACATAGCACCCTTAAGTAGATAGGGCTTTGATAGGGTTACCATGGTTCCTTCTGGAGAAGGAAATGGCAGCCCACTCCAATATTCTTGCCTGGAAAATCCCATGGACCACGGAGCCTGGTAGGTTACCGTCCATGGGGTCGCAAAGAGTCGGACACGACTGAGTGACTTCACTTTCACTTCACTTTCACCATGGCTCCAGGGTGGGGTCCTTAGTGCTATTCCAACAGAAGTGCAAAACAAGATAAAGGGTCACCTGTAAAGACTCTAAACACAACTGTTCATCTCCCTTTTAGGAGCAAACTCTCATTAACAAAATGTGGGGAGAAACGCACATTAGAACCAGAATATCAGCCAATGTCCAAATATGATCAGAACATTGTTTCTCCAATAATCAAATTTTTCTGGGAAGTTAAGTTATAATCAGAAGGTTGCTCAGTGGGCATGGAAACAAAGCCAAGGAGTTGGCTTAATGTTTCACCAAGTTAGTCATCCATTCATCCATTTATTTACCTACTCTCTACTTATTGAGTACCTACTTTATATTTGGCATTCTTCTTTACACTGAGAATATGATTGCTGTAAGAAAGACAAAGTTCCCACTCTAATGGAGTCCACGTTTTAGTGAAAGAGATCCTCAAATGAACAGAGAATATGATTTTAGATACTGATACATGCAATGAATAAAATTAAGCATGGTAAGAAGATAGAAGTTTAATAAGGTGGTCAAGGAGTAGTATCTAGCAGCATCTTTGAGACCTGAAGAAGTAAGAGGGATCATCGTGGTGTGTCTGAGGGGAACAGCAATCCAGCAGAGGAAATAGCAAGCGTAGGGATTCTAAGGTGGAGATGAGCTCACTGTGGTTGAGGAACAGTATAGCTGGAACCCAGTCAACAGGTAGAAAGTGTTAGTCGCTCAGTCTATCTGACTTTTTGCAACCCTGTGGACTGTAAAGCCGTCAGGCTCCTCTGTCCATGGAATTCTCCAGGCAAGAATACTGGAATGGATTGCCATTCCCTTCTCCAGGGCATCTTCCTAATTCAGGGATCAAGCCTGGGTCTCCTGCATGGCAGGCAAATTCTTTACCGTCTGAGCCTTCAGGGAAACCTAAAGAAGAGGAGGTCAGAAAGAGGAGGTCAGCAAGGGCCAGATCATGTAGGGCTTTACAGCTATGATAAGGATTTAATTCTAGGAGTTATTGGAAGCCATTGTGGAGGTTTTGAGAATGATAGAACCCAACTTCTGGGAGTCGGGCTTTGGACTGGAGTAAGAGGAAAACTTAGACTTTTCTCTAAGCTAGGTATGTGTCATATAACAAGAGACAAAGTTCTAGCTAATGACAAATAAAAGTGGTGTGTGAAACTTTTTGAAAGGGAGGTTCTTACATCTCTCCTTTTTTTCTCTCTCTCTTTCCCAATGACTGGATTGTGGTTGTAAATGGCTAAGCTGAAATCTGGTATTCCATACTAGACCATGAGAAAGGGGCTTCCTATAAAGGATGGAAAAGTAGCAAGATGGAGAAGCCTACATCTGATAATTACGAATCTTCCAGACAAGCTGTGAACTGCCTTTGTTGACATGAAAGATAAATTACTATCTTGTTAGAAGTTTTCTGTCACTTGTGGCTGAGTAATCCTAATATATTTCATTCTTAGCTTGTTTGAGATTGCATAATGACTAGAAATTTCAAGCCAGGACACTGACTCGAGTTGTCTCAGAAACCTGATGGAACATACTGGTCCCTATTTATAGTTTATAATAGGTTCTTCATAACTTGGCAGAACGATTGCTCACTGGGCATCCAAACTCCACTTAATAAGCAGCTCTAGTCTATTCACTGAAGTCTGCAACTTTTATCCTGGTTGATAACTTGATTGGATGGTGTGTTTCTTTGGCCCTTAAGATATACAGATGAATTCTCCCTTCAGCCACAAAAAGACTTTCAAACTTGATGGAATCTTGAATTCTTCCTTTACTTAGAATCCCACAACTTTTATAAACATTAAAGTCATATCCAGTTAAATTTTGGAAAGGTTTTTGATCCAATGGAGAGGCAGAGGTTGAAGATACAGGTTAGAGAAGGCAAGAGGAAAAGCAAACAGAGAGAAGGAACTTTGCTAGGAGAAACCATGGATTGGATTTTTTCCACTTTTCATTCTCTGGAGATTCATCTAAGTTGCTGTGTATATCAATAATCTCTTTCTCTTTATTGCTGAGTAGTATTCCACATATTGAGTAGTAGTATGAATATACCACAGTTTCATTAACCATTCATTCATTGAACATCTGAGGTATTTCAAGTTTGGGGCTATTACAAATAAAGCTGCTATAAATGTACATGGACAGGTTTTGTGTGAAAGTAAGTTTTTATTTCTCTGGGATAAATGTTCAAGAGTGCTCATATAGACAAATGCTCATACAGTAGTCGCATGTTTCGTTTTTTAAGAAAGTGCAACTGTTTTCCACAGGGACCATATCATTTTATGTTCCCGAAAGCAATGTATGAGTGATTCAGCTTCTCTGAATTCTCATCAGATTTTGGTATTGTCATATTTTTTTCAGTTTCAGCCATTTAGATGAGCATGTAGGGATATCTTATCACCTGTGGTTTAATTTGCATGTCTGTGATAACTAATGTTGATTGGTTTCTGAAAACTGATTTAGCCTTGATCCCGGAATACCCATTTGGTCATGGTACATAATTATTTTTATATTATATTATAATTATTTTTATATTTGTAGAATTTCATTTCTACTATTTTGTTAAGAATATTTGAGTCTATATTGAGTCTATGTTTGAGTCTATGAGAGATACTGGTTTGTAGTTTTCTTTTTTATACTATTTTTGTCTGGTTTTGGTATCAGGGTACCTATACAACATGAGTTGAGAAGTGTTTTCACCTCTTTTTCTAGGACAGACTGTGTATTCAGTTCAGCTCAGTCACTCAGTCGTGTCCGACTCTTTGCAACCCCATGAATTGCAGCATGCCAGGCCTCCCTGTCCATCACCAACTCCTGGAGTTCACTCAGACTCATGTCCATCGAGTCAGTGATGCCATCCAGCCATCTCATCCTCTGTCGTCCCCTTCTCCTCCTGCCCCCAGTTCCTTCCAGCATCAGAGTCTTTTCCAATGAGTCAACTCTTTGCATGACTGTGTATAGTTGGTATTAATTCTTTAAATGCTTGGTAGAACTCTCCAGCGAAACCATCGGGGCCTGGAGACTTCTTTTGGAGGAGTTTTAAAATTATGAATTCAATTTCCTTAATAGTTACAAGGTTATTTCAAATAATCTGTTTTATGTTGGTGAGTTATGGTAACTAGAATGTTTCAAGGGATTGGTATATTTAATCTACATTCTCAAATGTATGTGTGCAAAGTTGTTCATAATATTCCTTTATCATCCTTTTGATTTCTGCAGTGTCTGTAGTGATATCCCCTGTTTCGTTCCTGAGTTTTCAGTAATTTGTGTCTTCTTTCTTTTTCAGTCTTACTAGAGGTTTGTCAATTGTATTGATTTTTTCCCCCAAGATGCATTTTATTTCATTGATTTTCCTTATTGCTTTTCTATGTTCAGTTTCAGTGATTTCTGCTCTTTATTACTTCTTTTTATTTTAAACCTGCTTATATCATATTTGAAGTGAGTTTCTTGTAAACATACTTGGGTCATTATTTTAATCCACTCCTGCCAATCAAAATACATTTATGTTTAATGTAATTGATATATTAGGGCTGTCATTTTACTTCTTGTTTCTGTCTGTTCTTTTTTATTATTACTATTATTTACTTTTCCTGCTTTCCTGTGGGTTACTCACACATTTTTTGAATTCCATATAGATTTGCCTGTAATGTTTCTTCGTGTATCTCTTTATACAGCTTATTTACTGGTTGCTTTAGGTATTACATTATATATACATATATTTATTTAAATTACATACATATATGAAAGAAAGTGTATCAGCCACTCAATTCTGTCTGACTCTTTGCAACCCCAGGGACTGCAGCCCACTAGGCTCCTCTGTCCATTGGATTTCCCAGGCAAGAATACTGAAGTGAGTTGCCATTGCCTTCTCCAGGGGATCTTCCCTATACAGGAATCAAATACAGGTCTTCTGCACCACAGGCAGATTCTTTACCATCTGAGCAATCAGGGAAGCCCCATATATGCACATATATATGAGTATAATTAGAAATGTATATATATATAATATATATATATGTTTCTATATATAAGGTTTCTACACTTCACTTGAACGGTAAAATGACAGCACCAGTATACTCAGAAACATATGAAGTATAGAAACTGTATTTCCCTTTATGTTTCTTTACTTTTCCATTAGTGATACAATTGTCTTAAATATTTCCTCAAACTACATTCAGAATGACATCAGACAATGTTATAATAGTTGCTTCAGCCACCAAACAAAATTTAGAAAACTCAAGAAGAAAGGAAATCTATTACATTTACCTATATTTTTGTTTAACCTGTTCTTCTTTCTTACCAATGATCCTATATTCCTACTTCTATACTTTCCACCCTGTTTAGAGTCTTCCCTTAACCATTCTTTTATAAAAAGTCTATTAGTGACAAGATCTCTTAATTTCCCTTCATCTGATAATATTGTGATTTTTCCTTCATTCTTTAAAGAGGTATTGTTGCTGAATATAGGATTCTGGGTTGATAGTTCTTTCAACACTTGGAAAACAGTATTATTTCCTTTCAGCCTCTATAGTTTGTGGTGTAAAATTCACTGTCATTCATATTATCTTTTAGGTAAGATGTCATTTCTTGTTCCCTAAGCTTTCAGTTTTTTCCTTTACATTTTTAGAAGTTGAACTATGTGTCCTGACATGGATTTTCTTTTTGCTTGATTAATTCTATTTGGATTTCATTTTTATTTTTATAAATAACAGACTTACTGAGACATAATTTATATATTATGAAATTTCCCCTCTTAAAGTTTACCATAAAGTGTTATATAGTATATTCATGAGGTTGTGTAACCTCTACTATCTAATTTTAGACTGCTTTCATCCTCTCTAAAGAAACCTGATACCTATCAGTAGTCACTCTTGATTTCCCCTCCAGTTTTTGGAAACTCCTAATCTACTCAGTCTCTCTAAATTTGCCTATACTAGATATTTCATATAAATCTGATTGTACAATACACAGTCCCCAGTACTGCTTTCTTTCATTTAGCAAAATGTTTTCAAGGTTCACTCAAATTGTAGCATGTATTAATACTTTATTCATTTTAAAATACCAATTAATATTCCATTGTATGGATATACTAATTTTGTTTATTCATCAATCGAGGGACATTTGAATACAAATAATGCCGCTATGAATATTTGTGCCCACGTTTTGTGGAGACATATTTTCATTTCCATTAGGAATGGAATTTCTGGAAGATATGGTAACTCTGTTTGAAAAAATGCCAAACTGTTTCCTAAAGCAGTATTAGCATTTTACATCCCCCCCCCCACTTCCCCACATCCTTGCCAGTACTTATTATTATCTATGCTTCTTACTATGGCTATCTTCGTACATGTGGAGTGGTATCTCGTTTTGATTTGCATTTCCCTAATAGCTAAGACTAGAGATCTCTTCAAGAAAATTGGAAATATCAAGGGAACATTGCACCCAAAGATGGGCACAATAAAGGACAGAAATGGCAGAGACCTAGTAGACGCACAAGAAATCAAGAAGAGATGGAAAGAATACACAGAAGAACTGTACAAAAAAGGTCTTCATGAACTGGATAACTATGACGGTATGGTCAGTTACCCAGAACCAGACATTCTGGAGTGTGAAGTCAAGTGGACCCTAGGAAGCACTGCTGTCAATAAAGCTAGTGGATATGATGGAATTCCAATAGAGCTAGTCAAAACCCTAAAGGATGATGCTGTCAAAGTGTTGCACTCAATATGTCAACAAATCTGGAAGACCCAGCAGTGGCCACAGGACTGGAAAAGGTCAATCCTCATCCCAATTCCCAAGAAGTTTGGTACTAAAGAATGTTCTAACCATTGGACAATTACACACATCTCCATGCTAGTAAGGTCATGCTTAAAATCTTGCATGCTAGGCTTCAGTATTATGCAAACCAAGAACTTCCAGATGTCCAAACCGGTTTTAGAAAAGGCAGAGGAACCAGAGATCAAATTGCCATCATTTGCTGGATCATAGAGAAAGCAAGGGAATCCCAGAAAAATATCCACCTGTTTCATTGACTATGCTAAAGCCTTTGACTGTGTGGATCATAACAAACTGTGGAAAATTCTTAAAGAGAAAGGAATACCAGACCATCTTACCTGTCTCCTGAGAAACCTGCATGTGGGTCAAGAAGCAACAGTTAGAACTCTGTATGGAACAACTGACTGATTCAGGACTGAGAAAGGATTATGACAAGGCTGTCTGCTGTCACTCTGTTTATTTAACCTATACACTGAGCACATCATGAGAAATGCCAGGTGGATGAATTACAAGGTGGAAATAAGATAGGCGGGAGAAACATCAACAACTTCAGATATGCAGATCAGTTCAGTTCAGTTCAGTCACTCAGTCGCGTCCAACTCTTTGTGACCCCATGAACCGCAGCAAGCCAGGCCTCCCTGTCCATCACCAACTCCCAGAGTTCACCCAAACTCATGTCCATTGAGTCGGTGATGCCATCCAGCCATCTCATCCTCTGTCGTCCCCTTCTCCTCCTGTGCTCAATCTTTCCCAGCATCAGAGTCTTTTCCAGTGAGTCAGTTCTTCACATCAGGTGGCCAAAATATGAGTTTCAGCTTCAACATTAGTCCTTCCAATGAACACCCAGGACTGATCTCCTTTAGGATGGACTGGTTGGATCTCCTTGCAGTCCCAGGGACTCTCAAGAGTCTTCTCCAACACCACAGTTCAAAAGCATCAATTCTTCGGTGCTCAGCTTTTTTTATAGTCCAACTCTCACATCCATACATGACCATTGAAAAAACCATAGCCTTGACTAGATGGACCTTTGTTGGCAAAGTAATGTCTCTGCTTTTGAATATGCTATCTAGGTTGGTCATAACTTTCCTTCCAAGGAGTAAGCGTCTTTTAATTTCATGGCTGCAATCACCATCTGCAGTGATTTTGGCACCCCCAAAAATAAAGTCAGCCACTGTTTCCCCATCTATTTGCCATGAAGTGATGGGACCGGATGCCATGATCTTAGTTTTCTGAGTGTTGAGCTTTAAGCCAACTTTTTCACTCTCCTCTTTGACTTTCATCAAGAGGCTCTTTAGTTCTTCACTTTCTGCCATAAGGGATATGCAGATGATACCACTCTAATGGCAGAAAGTGAAAAGGAACTAAAGAGCCTCTTGATGAGGGTGAAGGAGGAGCCAGCTTAAAATTAAATATTAAAAAAAAACTAAGATCATGGCATCTGGCCCCATTACTCATGACAACTAGAAGGGGAAAAGGTGGAAGTAGTGTCAGATTTCCTCTTCTTGAGCTCTAAAATCACTGAGGATGGTGACTGTGGCCATGAAATCAGAAAACGATTGCTTCTTGGCAGGAAAGAGATGACAAACCTAGACAGTGCGTTGAAAAGCAGAGACATTACTCTGCCGACAAACGTCCATATAGTGAAGGCTATGGTCTCCCCAGTGGTCACATCTGGTTGTGAAAGCTGGACTGTAAAGAAGGCAGAGCACCAAAGAATTGATGCCTTCAAACTGTGGTGCTGGAGGACTCCTTAAGCAGCAAGGAGATCAAACCAGTCAATCTTAAGGGAAATCAACCCTGAATACTCATTGGAAGGACTGATGCTGATGCTGAAGCTCCAGTATTTCAGTCATTGGATGCAAACAGACGACTCATTGGAAAGTCCCGAAGCAGGGAAAAATTGAAGGCAGAAGAGGGCGTCAGAGGCCTCTGTTGCCCTCTTCTTCTGTCTTGAATCTTTCCCAGCATCAGGGTCTTTTCCAATGAGTTGGCTGTCAGAAGATGAGATTGCTGGATGGTATCACCAAAGCAATGGACAGGAACGTGGGCAAACTTTGGGAGACGGTGAGGGACAGGGAGGTCTGGCATGCTATAGTCCATGGGGTCGCAAAGAGTTTAGCTTGCCCAGTTGCCCACAACTGCGCAACTGAACAATGAGATTGAGTATCTTTTCAAATGCTTATTGGCAATCTATGTGTCTTATTTGAAGAGATGCCTATACAGATCTTTTGCCTATTTTAAACTAGATTATTTGTCTTTATTGAAATATGAGTTCTTTATTCTAGAAAAGGTCTATCAGATATGTGAGTTGCAAATATCTTTTTCCCATTCTATGGGTAGCCTTTTCACTTTCTTTATGGTATCCTTTGAAGCACAAACCTTTTAAATTTTATTGAAGTCCAATTTATCTAGTATTTTCTTTTGCTGCTTGTGCTTTTGGTGTCATATCTAAGAAGTCTTTTTCCTAATACAAGGTACAAATATCTACTTCCATGTTTTCTTCCAAGAATTTTATAGTTTTAGCTCTTAAATTTAGTTCTATGATCCATTCTGAGTTAAATTTTGTAAATGGTACAAGGTAGGGGTCCAATTTTACCCTTTTGCATATGGATACTCAGTTGTCCCAGCACTATTTGTTGAAAACACTCTCCCTCATTTAGCTGTCTGGGGACCTTCATTGAAAATACACTGTAGATGTATGTCTTTTGCCAAACTTCAGAAGTTTTCAGCCATTATTTCTTTGAGTATTTTTAGGCCCACCTTTCTTTTCTCTTTCCAGGACTCTGATGACATGAATGTTAGATCTTTAGTCAGTCACTTAACTCCATGAAACTCTGCTCATTTTTTAAAAAATCTATTTTCTTTCTACTGCTAGACTGGATAATTTCTATTTATCCATCTACAGGTTCACTGATTCTTTCCTTGTACTCCTCCATTGTGTTGTTAAACCTATCCACTTAGTTTTCTGTTGATGTTATTCAGTCACCAAGTCACATCTGACTCTTTGTGACCCCACAGACTGCAGTATGCCAGGCCTCCCTGTTCCTCACCACCTCCCAGAGTTTCCCCAAGTTCATGTCCATTAAATTGGTGATGCCATCCAAACATCTCATTCTCTGATACCCTCTTCTCCTTCTGCCTTCATTCAATCTTTCCCAGTATTGGAGTCTTTTCCGATGAGTCAGCTGTTCACATCAGGTGGCCAAAGTGTTGGAGCTTCAGCTTCAGCATCAGTCCTTCCAATGAGTATTCAGGGTTGATTTCCTTTAGCATTGACTGGTTTGATCTCCTTGAAGTCCAAGGGACTCTCAACACCACAGTTTAAAGCATTAATTCTTCAGCACTCTGCCTTCTTTATGGTCCAACTCTCACATCCATACATGACTACTGGAAAGACCATAGCCTTGACTATCAGACCTTTGTTGGCAAAGTGATGTCTTTGCTCTTTAATACACTGTCTAGATTTGTCATAGCTTTCCAAGAAGCAATCATCTTCTAATTTTATGACTGCAGTCACCATACACAGTGATTTTAGAGCACAAGAAGAAATCTGTCGGTTTCCACCCTTTCCCCTTCTATTTGCCATGAAATGATGGGACCAGGTGTCATGATCTCAGTTAATTATTAAATTTTTAGTTCTAAAGTGTTCATTGGTTCTTTTTAATATATCTTATTAAGTTGCTAAAGATTTTCTTTTTCTGTCTCAAGTGTTTTTGTAGCTGTTCAGAGAAGCATTTCTCAGATCTGTCTGTCTGCTTTAAAATCTTTGTCAGATAATCTAACAACCCTCTCATCTTGGTTTTATCATTTATTGTCTTTTTTATATACAGTTTGAAATCCTCCTAGTTTGTTAAATGATCATTGATTTTCAGGTGAAATCTAGATATTGAGAGTATTGTACTATGAGATTTTAGATCTTATTTAAATCTTTTATTTTAGCTGGCTTTTTCTGACACAGCATTCCAAGTGGAAGTGGGGGTGGAGAGCAGGCACCACCTCATTACTGCCAGGTTGGGGAAGAAGTCCAAGTTCCCTATTTGGCCTCCATTGACACCCAAGATAGGAGGCTTCCCATTACTGGTTAGTGGGATCAATGTCCTAACTCCCTACTTAACTTTCTCTGATACCAAAAGAGGCAAGGGGAAGTTGAGGTGAAAGTCTAGGCTCTCCACCAGACTTTTGCTAGCATGAATTAGGGGACAGGAGTCATTTTTTTTTCATAGTTTTTGTCTGGAGTAGAACATTTATTGTCTAAATGTTTTCTGTCTGCTATCCTGCCCCTTTACTGGTCCTTCAGCTACAGAGAGGAACATTTTCTTGGGTCTTTCTTGGTCTGCACCATAGACGCTTCCAAGTAGCCAGCTTCTTCAGTCTCAAGTCTGGGATCTATGAGGCAAAAAGAAAACTCAGGTAACTAATTTTTATATTCCTTGGGTTTCCAGGACATTAGCTAGTCTGTTTTCGCTCTTTCATGGATGTTTTATGTGTAACATATGTGTAATGTTTTATGTGTAAAATGTATGCTTGTTTTGTGTATAATGTTCAAGGATTTCAGCTGTACTTTGTGAGAAGAGCAAAAAGTAGGTCTGCTCCATCTTCTCAGAAGCAGAAGTCTAAGTAGACATTTTTATAAATAGAATCATATTTTAATCACTAGGAGATATTAATAGTTAAAGGAACTTTGAAGTTAATCTTTTCCCAGTTAATAATAATTCCCTTGTATATCTCTTCTGTACAAACTATAAATTGGGTTTGCTTTAAGTGAGAAGTGCTTATAGATTATTTACAAATATCTGAATATTGAACACAACTGTGCTTTTCCAACATTTGAATTAAATTCCTCTATATAATTACTTTTTAAATGTTTTTACCTTATTGCCAATCTGAACATATTGCAATGGAAGGCAATTCCTTAAACTGCCTAGTGTTAAAGGATCTAGTGAGAATCCACAACTTTCCAGAAGTATAAAACGGAAGCATTTCTCGGAAGTTTTCTATTTTAGAAGCTTCCCTGTATCTAATAAATAGTTTCAGTTATCTTACTGAGTTTCTATATACTCACTAATAATTGACTATTAAAAATATTTAATACTTTCTGGATTTCCAGACCTATTATCTTTTCAATAACCATTCCACCTTCTCAAACATCTGTTCTTTTATATATGTGTTAATACCTAATAATACTATCTTTTATTGCCCTCCAACTATCTGTCAGGCACTCTGCTAATAAGCTCCTAATATACTTTATCTTATTTAATCCTGTTTAAGACAAAGTGACGCTCAGAAGGACCACACTGAAAGTGTCTGTAAGTGTATACAGAGCCCCTGTTTCTGAGGTTCATGCTTGTTTCGACAGTGCTACAACCTACAGAGTAAGTGTCTTTTCTTTCCAAGGTGAAAGCTTATAGGTATGTTTTCTCCCTTAATACTATTTTGTAACTTCTATCATGCCTTGATTTTATCTTGGTCATGTTTTTACCTAAGAAATATATTTTAATACAGAAATTTAAAATATGATATATGTAATGATTCTGAAGTTAAACTCAAAGTTTATTTACTATTTTTTAATTTCAAATATGTCATTAAAAATACCAACAATTCTTAAAAGTTTATCACATGAGCACTGTTGTACTGTATTTGGGTGTGAAGAGAAAACACTCCTGGATTAGATGCTACTTCATTTGGCTAATTGTGCCAAGAGGAAAAACTAACAGGAAATTTAAAATAAAATAAGCTATGTTAATAAATCCTTGTTAATGATAAGATTTACTGTTTAAAACACATATTTTTAATTTAACCTAAAGGACAAATATTAAGAGCCTACATGTCTAAATATCTCTGTATCCAATAGAGAACTATTTTATATTAAAATTTTAATTCATTTTCATTTACATTTTATAAAAGAATGGATATTTAATTTGCCTAGTCTCAATTTCAAAACATTGATAATCAGTATTTTTTCCTTTCAAAATATCTTGGTCAATAAATCTTCTCACATACATTAAAAATACTTTACTTCTTTCCAATTCAACTATTTCCAAACTATTAGTCAGGCAAATTCCTTAGTAATTGCTTAATCAATATATCTTTACACCTGTCATTATTTGCTAATCCTACACATTTTAAAAGTATTCCTGTTATTTTTCTTTAGTAAAGTAGCATACAAGTACCACATACACCCTGATTTGTAGAGAACAAGGCTCCCTATTCCATGACAGGACTTCTCAAAAGCAGAAATATAATGTGTGTTATTTGGATAAATATACATATTTTGGATAAATATCCCTGCAAATATACTGAACTACCAGCTAGGAAGGTTGACATTAAGATTTTTTTTCTTGGTAATCTATTCCTCTTTCAGGGGTCTCTTTTTGCTTCACACTACTGCATGCAACTGCTATTGAATTACCGTTAGAAAATGTTAATCATAATTATAAATATTTTAGTTATTTAAAATATTTTTTCTGCTATGTTCAATTTCCTAATGATAGAAAAGCTCCTTTTATACTCAAAGTCTAAGTTAAATAAACATTTTTTCATAAAATGACTGTTGTTGCAAATGAAAATTAACAAGTTTATTAACAAGATGTCTCAGTATGAAAAACACACTTCTAGTATTGGTACTATAATTTTATCTAGACTATACCTGGAAGGCAACAACCACCACACGTTTTCAAAACATAATGTATATAGCATTTGCAAGCAAGATAGTCAAAACTGCTGGTATTTTTACACACATTGACCACGTGAGGAAGAATATTATCAGCAGCATCCTCACCTTAGGAAATAATATTTTAAATATTCACATATAGTAATTTTATATGTTAAGAATAATGTGGAGAAGGGAACTATTTATCTACTCACTACCATTATTATAAATGAGTATATAAAACGTCTACCTTTATATACTCATTTATATAAAGTATAAATATTTTTCTGTTCAGAAAATAGAACATTTTAATTTCTCATGATGGCCTGTTACGGAGACAACCTGTTATTTCTAACAGCAAGAAACGACACTTTTACATGAATACACGCCTGAAGACGTAAAACCTAATTTTAGAAAGCATTTAATTTCACCTACATAGCAGTCGATGTGTCAGACACAGCATACCTCAAAAGCTATCCTGTAACATTCGCGGACAAGCGTCCACCCTATCTATCCATTGAAGACATTTCTGCTTTTTACCAGCGGCGATGGAACTGTATTATTGTGGAATATGCGGCACATTCGGTATTAAATAGGCTCCCGGGGAAGGGCTGTCACTTTGGAGTTGGTCCCCGGGAAGGGCCGTTGTGTTCTGAGACAGCCACACTTGCAGGGCCATTTTGTCCGAGGCCTCACAGGGCAGAGCAGCGTCAACAGCGGCTCCTCCTTGAGCCACAGGCTCGGGCCCGCGAGCCGGCCGCAGGAGGCGCGAGCTGGAGCCCGGCAGCGGGCCGAGGCCCGAGGCCCGAGGCCCGAGCCTGCAGCGCTGGCTTAGAAACCGCTGCCACCCGCCGCCGGGCTCAGGTCCTTAGGCCCCCGCAGTCCCCCGGCCGCGGTTTTCCCCAGCCCCGGCGCCGTTGCCAAGGCGACCGCCGCCGAACGTTCCCGCGGCGGGCCCCGCCCCCTGTCCAATCGGACCGGCGCTCGCCGGAGCCCAGATTCTCTTTGTTCCGCAGCCATTTCAGGCCCCGGACGGGAGGCAGCGCCGCTTCGGCAGAGGGCCCGAGCGCCGGAGGCCTCTGGGATGGTGTGGGACCGGGTAGGTGGCGTGAGGGTGCGCGGCCCCTGACTGGATGGCGGGAACTGGGGCAAGCTGTTCGCAAGCTGCCTGACGGCCGCGGGGAGAGGCGCCGCCGCCTCATCGGTGCCAGCCTGGCCGTTTGGCGCCCGGCGGCGGCGGCGGCGCGGTTCTAAGCCCAACAGCTGCTGGCCCGGGCGTCCTTGGGGATCCGGACGGGGCGGGCGGCGGCTCTTCAGGTGTCCGAGGTTAGGGCCCGTAGCCCCTGAGGGGTGGCAGGAAGAAGGTCTGCGCCTCAGGGAGCTGACTATTTGAACCGCGGCGTTTGAGGGCCCCGGGACGGCTGCTCCCCGCGGGTTCTGGGCACCGTCGGGCGCTGCCCCGGATGCCCGCTCTTTGTCCCGGGCCCGCACCCACCACCGCCTCCACACTCCGACGGCTGATCGCTGTCTCCAGGCGGCTTTTTTACCCTTGGGGATTCGTGGTTTCACGACATGTTTACATAATTTTAATGTTTGTAACTGTACGGGTTTTGCGTGGGTCTGTGTTTTTTGCACTTCTGCCCTTCTGTACTTCTCCCACGCGAACACGCCCCAGGGAACTGCTGCTGAGAAGCCGACCCACGCCACAAGCAACCTGTTTGGGGAGTGGTTTTCTTCCTATTGAAAGCAATCGCTTGTTAACTTGTTTTCAGATTTTAAGAATCAACTGTATTTTACAAGGATTGCATAGTTTTAAGCACGTTACCTTAACCATCACTAATCAGTTCCGTTCTTCCACAGATAAAAATATAGAAAATTAAGTTGGAGATTGTCCACAAATTGATTTTGAGAGTTGTGTTAAGAAGCTCAGTAGCAATCCTGCCTTGAAGCTTGTAGCTTGAATGAGTGTATAAATGGTGCTTTTTTCTTTTTTTTTTTTTACCTAAAGGAAAGATTTAAAAAAAAAAAATACAAGTTGTATCGTGTAGTAGGTATTTGAAAATGCAAGACTGTAAAATGGCTGTCCTGACATACTCGTTTTTAGGATAACAAAAGTTACATTTGGTTTTAAGTTTCTCTCTTTTGTCAAAGCTTTCCTATTAGAATGGCAAATAAGTTATACTTAATCAGGGGAGGATTCCGTTTTTTGAAATCAATTCTGTTTTCCATTTTTACCCTCTCCTGCACCTGTTCTTTTTAGAGAATGACTCTGCCAAGTTGAAAACTTGCAACTGCAAAAGAGAAATACGAGCTTGAAGGTGCAGATTTCTTTTTTACTCTGCACTGTATGCAATGCATAAATGCGTAACAGTTTGGCAGTTCACCTAATTTAATAGGAGCCTAATGAACTATTAGTGATCCATTTTCTTTTACCTGAAAGAGGCCCCTACCAGATCAGCCTTGATGTTGTTACATTTTCATCCTAGATATTCAGGGAATTACTGAATTCCCCCCACAGAAGTATCTTAAAATATTTTAAAGATGTATAGCTTATTATCATTGTATACTGTGAGCAGGATAAAATTTTGGTAAAAATATATATGATTCTGGTTGTAAATCTTTCCATTATCAAAACTGTTTATATCCATTGTTTTTATGACTAGTTTTTTAATATAATGTTAAAGCCATCTCATGAATTCTGTTTTTCTAAATCCTATAAATGAACTGCATTGAAATATAAATGTATTATGTTTAGAAGAATTGCTTGCAGTTAACCATGTTGGATTACTGCAGACACTGTTTTTAAGAAAAGGAATTTGGTTATACAGGAAGCCAAAGCAAGTGACATATATAATGAAATAAATTTATCAAATATAAACTGCAGAGAAGAACACAGCAATAAGTGGGAGTTGTTTTGCCCAGGATATAAATTATGAATTTTTTCCTAAAATTGATATTTGAATACATATTGGTGCCAAAGAGATGTTGTTCCTAAAAAACAAAAGGGTGAAAAAGCTGAGAAAATCAAAGTGAGACGTTTTTAGAAACAGTGTAGAGTAATTCCACCTTCAGAAAGGTAGGATCAGAGACAGCTAAGAGACAGCTAAATTCCCCAGGTGCTGAAAATCTTTCCTAGTTGGTTCCATTCAGCCAATGCTATGATAGCTCTCTGGTGAGTGCTGGCCGGCAGGAGAGGTCTCCTGGATTGTAGAGGGTGAGGAGTTTACAATGGAAGACAGAGATTTGCAGAAGTGGTAACTGTAGACTTGTAGTTCTATAGATGGATGTTGGGCTTCCTCGGTGGCTCAGTGGTAAAGAATCTGCCTGCAATGCAGGAACCTCAGGAGACTCAGGTTCAGTCCCTGGGTCAGGAAGATCCCCTGGAGGAGGGCATGGCAAGCTATTCCACTATTATTGCCTGGAACATACCATGACAGGCTAAATCCAGAGGGTCCCAAAGAGTCAGGACATGACTGAAGCGACTTAGCACACAGATGGGAGTTAGGGTGAGAAAGAGTTTTCAGAAGCCACGTTTGCTTATTTCAAGACTTCCTTACTAGAATTATTTGAAGTACTATGTAATAATGTTAAGAGTTCCAGAATTGTAATGGTTAAATGAGACACTAGAATAGGAGATTAGGGTGCAGATTTGTCGTAGAATTTTCTGCAGTAGATAGAACCAATACAGGAACGGTGGCTACATCTTATTCCAAAATGGCACTTGATAGCTGAGCAAATAGTGGAATGCAGAATTGAAGGAAAGCTGAAGGAAATCTGATATCTGAAAGACTGTAAGATTTGAATCAACATATGTCTTTTTAATGGTAAAAATTTTAAAACAAAGCAAGTCTTTTCAGTGTAATACAATAAGTTCTTAGAACTGGGCCTGGCATGTAGTAAACACTTCATAAATAATAACTTATTATCATCATCTTTGACATGGTCATTGGTATTTTAGAAAACTATTGAAAGCAACCATAAAATAATAATCACAAATATCAGGACCATGAGGTAATTAAGCCCTTTGATACATTTCCTTCCAATATTTTTTCTCAGTTTTATTTGATTTTTATACAATTGAGACTTTTATATTAATAATTTTGCTTTTTCACCTAGCACCATAAGCATTCTGACATGCTGTGGAATTATTTTGTCAGCATCTTTTTAAATGACCACAAGATGTTTTTATGAATTTCTCATAATTAAACATTTTGCTGTTGGACAGTTAGCAAGTTTCTTTTTTTATTATATTTTTGCAGTTATAATAAACACTACAATGAACATCCTTATACATGAAACAATTTCTGTGTTTTAGATTATTTCCCAAAATGAACATATTGGGTCAGTGTATATGAACATCCAAAAACTCAGTTCATATTGCCAAACTGCTTTTACTTAAGGGAATTTAATAATGGAATTAAATTGAGGAGAACAGCATTTATTGCCCTTTTGCTTGAGTTGAAAGGGAAGAGAGAGTGAATTAACATTTTTTTCTATTGTATGATGATGTAATATGATACTCATCATTTGTAGGCATTTGGCATACATTATTACTTTTACATACATTATGCTCGTTATCCTAGCCCCTTGTTTCTTTACACATGTTAGTTACTTCCATTTTACTTATGGGAGAACTGAAATATCAGTAGGTAAGTAGTTTGCCCAGAGACTCAAGAGTGTTCTTGGCTGAATCTGAATCTAAATCTGCATGATTATGAAACACGTATTCTTTTATTTATAAAATTTTATGTGACACATATTCAGAATCTTATAATGAATATGTGTATACATTGAATGAATGAAGAATCTTAAAATGTGTTTTATAGTTCACTCTAACAGTGAATCTATTAACTATAGATCATAGACCACATTTTTTTTTAATTAGTTAATTTATTTATTTATTTATTTACTTTTGGCTGCTCTCAGTCTTCAGTGCTTCTCGGGCTTTTCTCTAGTTGCGCGGAGTGGAGGCTGCTCTGTACTTGGTGATGTGCGGGCTTCTCATTGCAGTGGCTTCTTTTGTCTCGGAACACAGGCCTAGGGCATGCAGACTTCAGTGGTTGTGGTTCCAGGGCTCTAGAGCACAGACTCAGTAGTTGTGGAGCTCAGGGCTTAGTTACTCTGGCATGTGGGATCTTCCTGCACCAGGGATAGAACCCATGTTTCCTGCGTTGGCAAGCGGATTCTTTACTGCTCAGCCACCACGGAAGCCCCGTAGACCACATTTTGAAGATAGTAAATTGAGCTGGAAGTAATGAATGAATGACTTGCAAAGTTTTAAAACAGAGAAGGTTTAACTATTCTGGTGTATTTTAAAAAGGAAAAAAAAAAAGAACTCCTTACCAGGATGAGGTGTAATTGGTAAGGAGTATATAAAGCTGGTTTCTAAAATGATTGCCCCAAGCATTTGTGGGTGAAATGCTCTTAGTAAAGACCTCTTAGAGGAGGAGAAAACAAATCCATCAAATATGGGGGTTAAGAGAAATGACAAAGGCCCATTAAATAAATTGAAAAACATGTTTAGTGAAATCCCTGGCAAAGTGTCAACTGCAGTCTTAATAGAAAAGAAAAAAATATATGTTGAGGAGAGTAAGAGTATCAACAAGGTGTGTGAGAATAATTTTATACTGAAAACTGAAGCAAAAAAAAATTTTTTTTTAATTGCATTTTGTAGTTGACTTTGAAGCACTCTGAAGCCATTAGTGAAATTATTGGTGAAGTCTCTGAAACCTCAGATACCAAAGTAACCACTACAGTGAAAAGATTGAGCCCAGAAAGGTCAAGATTCCATTGCTTTTGTCTTTACTAGGGAGAAATACTTTACCAGATTGTGAGTGTACAAAAAGGTGCAAATAAATAACTAGGGATAGGTGGTATCCATCAAAATTGTAAGTAAATGAATACAAACATGGATCATTATACTGCCATTAGAAATAATGTTTTTTAAAAATACTTAATGAAGTAAAAATATAGTTTATTTTAGCTGGCACATAGGAAAATGATGGAAAGATGCCAAATTATGGAGAACTTCATGGGCCCTTTATGCATTTAATGAGCATTTTTAGTGCTGAGATTGTCCCTTTTTCGCAAGAGATTTAGATCCTACTGTGGAGAGAGAGCTGTAAATCAAAAAGGTGCAATGAAGTGTAGGTAAAGCTTTTATGATATAAATCTGATGAGATCCTGTAAATAGTTTCTGCTTTGTAGACAAACCAAACTTAGCCACTGTAGTGCAAAAGCAACCATAGACAATATGGAAACCAAGGGGTGTTATTAGATTTGATTGGTAGGCTTTAAGGAGAAGAAGGGGACAACAGAGGATGAAATGGTTGGATGGCATCACCAACTTGATGGACATGAATTTGAGCAAGCTCCAGGAGTTGGTGATGGACAAGGAAGCCTGGCGTGCTACAGTCCATGGGGTTACAAAGAGCCAGACACGACTGAGTGACTGAACTGAAGTAGACTCTCTAGTATACAGTAGAAGGATTTTAGGAGGAGATACCTGCTGAACCTTGTATTGCCCTAGCATGAGCCGTTGAAAGGTTTGAAACAAGAAATTTGTAGTGTTGATTTGTGTGATTCATTAAGAACAGAAAAATAGGTTATTTTTAGGTGCTCTAAACTAATAAGAGGATTCATTTTTTAAATGGGCAAATTCATAGACAAGGAAATACAGCTAGCCAATAATCATGAAATTAATGCTCTACCCCACCAATAGGAGAGAGCAAAGTAAAACAGTGAAAATTTTTTTTACCCATCAGATTGGCAAAAGTAAGAATGTAGAATGTATTTTCCTAGAATGTATTGTTAAGATTGTAGGGAAACTCAAACATTGAATAAATCAGTACAGCCATTTTAAGTTTCAAGTAAAAACTTTTTCGACTTGAGCAGTTTCTAAGAGAAACACTTGGGTATATCAGGAATCATGTATATTCAAGGAAGTCTTTGTCAATAGCCACAGAACCTCCAGACTTTCAGGTCACCTTTTTATCTCCTCTACTCTCAATCATTAAAAGGTCTATATTTGGCTCCTTTTTTTTTTTTTTTAAACCCCCATCCCAGCTCTTCATATTCTTCTCTGTGCATTCATCTGCAAAATCCAAAGCTTGAAAAAGCTACCGTTCTCCCTCCCTTCTGGCTAAAAATCCTTAGTTTTGGATTATGTCCTCGGACTATGTGACTACTTCCCTTTATGATTGCTATCAACTGCTAACATTAAGGTCATTCTCCTCATTTCTCTCTTATTTTTGCTCCAGGCTCTTGCCCCTCTCTTCAATACCACTCAGTCTTTATATTGAAATTAGAATAAGCTTACCTGATTTTTCCTCCAGTGTTCCTTTCTACTCTGTCTTATCTCAGTCACTCATTCCCAAAGTGGTTCCCTCTTGCACTGTCGGTAACTGCAGTCCCTCTGTGGTTGCTATTTCATGTTGTCTACTCTTTGCCCATACTTCCTATCTAGTAGTTCACTCCAGCCCTGACTTTCTTTTTACCCCAGTGGAATCGCCAGTTTGTTGATCCTATTACTGTGTCCCTGCCACTCACCCTCTTGATGTTTCTACTTCCTTTCTTACTCAGTTTAAATTCCATGGTTAATCACTCCTTTGGATGACTCCCTTGCTCTTCGCTTGTTTAGTAGAACCACACACTGATTAAAACCAACTCTCTGCTTTCTTTGCACCTGCCCTAGAGGTATCTTAGTATGGCTAGAAGAAAACACAGCCACACATGACCACATGCCTCGTGGGGATTGTTATGCTGCCTGTTGATTATACTGTATTTTCCTAGTCTGTTCACTTTCCCACTTTTCTCAACTATTTTGTATCTTCTTTTCTTCAAACCTCCAACATGTCTTTTCCCACCCTCATTTTCAGTTCATTACCTTGCTTCCTATTTGTTAAGAAAACTGAAGCAGTCAGCAAACTTCCACACACTTCCACCGCCCCGTGAACTACGATCATCTGTGTCAATACATGCTGTCTTCTTGCTTGTTATCTTAGATGAGCTGTTCTGTGTTCTTGTGTCTGCTTTTGTATTAGATCCTATCCTTTCTCCTCTATCATCTGCTCAAGGAATTCCTTCAGCTTCTGTCCTTCCACATTAATTTTTTCCTTTACTGGATTATTTCAATCAGCAAAGAGACAAGCTATTATTTCTACTATGTAAAAAAAAAAAAATTGATCCACTCTTTACCACCTGTTTCCCCATATTTTTGGTTTCCCTTTGCGGCATTATTCCCTGAAAGAGTTGTCTATATTTGCTGTTGCTGTTTTCTCCTCCCATACTCTGTCAAACCCATTCCAATCAGGCCTTTGCACCATTCTGAGCTGAGACAATTCCTTCATTTCTCCAGTAACTTCCATGTGGCCAGATGCCATATGTTATTGAGTCTCTTCATCTTACTTGACCTGTCAGCAACCTTTGATAGAGCTATTTCTGTTAATCTTGAAACTCTTTCTTTGCTTTGCAGGATAACTCACACCCCTGATTATCTCCTACCTCAGTGCTGGCTCCTTGTAATTCTCCTTTGCCTTTCTTTACACAGACTTAGTGTTGGAGAGCCCCAGAGCTCAGGCCTTGTTTTTTGTGTTTCATGCATACTCACTCCATTGGTAATCTCATTCAGTCTCATGGCTTTAAATACCGTCTAACTGCAGTATATGCTCAGTCACTCAGTCGTGTCTGGCTCTTTTTAACCCCATGGGCTGTAGCCCACCAGGCTCCTCTGTCCTTGGAATTTTCCAGGCAGGAATACTGGAGTGGGTTGCTGTTTGCTTCTCCAGGGGACCTTCTCCACCCAGGGATCAAACCTAGATCTTCTGCATTGCGGGCAGATTCTTTACCAACTGAGCCACCAGGGAAGTTGCCATCTAAATGTGAGCAGTGCCCAAATTTAGATCTTTATCCTCTCTTTCTAATTCCTTACATATTCAACTCCTATTCGACATTTCTACCTAAATGTCTAATAACAGGCCTCAGGCTCAGCTTGTCCATAACTTAGCCCCTAAACTTCCTCCCAGTACTGGCTCTACTCACAGACTTCACCATTTTGGTTTGTCAATGGCAACTCCATCCTCCCAGTACCTCACACTAAAATACTGGAGTTGTTCTTGACTGTGCTGTTTCTTTGACACAACCATTCCATCAAGACAACTTTTTTTTTCCCTATATCATCAAAATATATCCAGAATTTTCCCATGCTTCACCCTCTTCACTGCCCTTATCCTGGTCCAAACCACAACCATCATATCTTTTTGGATCACTTACTAGGGCTCTATCTGGTCTCCCTGTTCCATCCTACCCTCCTGCCAGCTGTCTTCCTTCAGTATAGCAGCCAAAGCAGACCTTTTACGATTAATACAGTCTCTGCCACTTCTCCATTCAAAGCCCTGTAGTTCCCCCTTTGACTCAGAAAAATCTAGTCCTTACGATAACTTACAAGGCTCTACATAATCTGCCCAACCCACTTCCCTTTCTTCTTACCTCCCTGACCTCATTTCCCACTACCACTTTCCCTCCTTACCCACTGGGCTTTGCTCAGCTCTCACATGCTCTAAACACTGTTTAATACTGCATCCTAACCTCTTATCCCTCTTATCCTGGATTCTTTTTTACTTTGTGCATACTACATACCACCTTCTAACACACAATTAGGGGTCAACAGGCTAGATCTCCATCGCCCTGTGGCCTGTTTTTGTACAGTCTATGAGCTAAGAATGGTTTTTTAAAGTTTTTTAAGGATTGTAAAACATAAAGGCTATATAACAGACATATTCTTAGTATTTGGCCTGAACATGGTCTGCAAAGTGCAGAAAATTTACTTTCTAGGCCTTTACAGAAAGGTTAGCACTAAATATTCTGTTTATTGTCTTTCTCTTACATGAATGTAAGCTCCAAGAGGGCAAAGACCTTTGTTTTCTTTATTGCTCTATTTGCAATAAGAACAGTATCTAGAATATAGACAGTCAGTAAATATTTGTTAAAAGAATGAATTGCTTGTAATGGTATAAAATTAAAATGAAATGGCAACCCACTCCAGTATTCTTGCCTGGAAAATTCCCATGGACAGAGGAGCCTGGCAGGTTACAGTCCATGGGGTTGCAAGAGTCAGACATGACTTAGTGATTAAACCACCACCAAACCAGAGCTAAATATAATGAGTAGGAAAGCGAAGGCATATTTTAGATGAGTTTTTATAGAACTGAAGTAAAATTCATTTTATTTTGACATAAAAATATGTATTTAAGTGCCCCCAAAACAGCTCTGTAAGGATACAGCATCAAATGAATATTAGAGTACCTGGAAGAGACCAGGATTAGGAGAGGTACTTGAAGGGAACTTGAATTTCAGCTGTATTTTTTACTTTAATACAGTGAGAAGCAGCAAATACCAATTTTTCATTTAAAGATTGTTCTAATGAGAAAGAGGAAAAAAATAGGTATTGATTAAAGCAGTGAGAAGAAATAGAGAGTAAGCGGGCAGAGAGAGAGGGAAGAAAACATTGCTGGCCAAATATGACATTTTAAAAAGGCAGTCTGAGAAGTGAGCAGTATCAATATTTGAAGAGAGAGCAAGCAAAAGTAAGACTCTTAAGTAGGAAAAAGCATAACGTCAGGGAACTATAAGAAAAGTGGTGGGGAGCATAGTGGGAAAAGGGGACAGAGTCTGCTAGGAGATTAGTTCAGAGAGAGACAGAATCCCACATTAGGAACAATTTTGTAGGCTATGGTAAGAATAAGGTGAAAGTTGCTCAGTCTTGTACAACTCTTTGCGACCTCATGGACTGTACAGTCCATGGTATTCTCCAGGCCAGAATACTGGAGTGGGTAGCCTTTCCCTTCTCCAGGGGATCTTCCTAACCCAGAGGTCAAACCCAGGTCTCCCACATTGCAGGAGAATTCTTTAGCAGCTCAGTCACCAGGGAAGCCCATGCTAAGAATATGAGGCTTTATTTTTAATTGTGAAGAGAAACCACTGGACAGTTTTGATGGAGAGAAGATATAATTGCAACTTTAACTTGATCATTTTTGCTGCTTCATCTCAAAAAATGGGGCTGGAAGTGAACAAGAGGGAAGGCCGGGTACTACGTTTGTAGAAAATGGTATCTGGACTGTGGTAGACAGTATACGAAAAAAGTGGTCAGATTCAGAGAATATTTTAAAGGTATATTTTAAGAGTATACTTCGACAGAACTGACTGATGGTTTAAGTGTAGAATATAAGGGAAATCAAGGATGACACCTTGGTATTTTGGCGTGAACAACTGGATGAGCTCTAGAAGCATTTACTAATAATAGGCAACTGGAGGAGGAGCAAATCTGAGTGAGATGAAGAAGGAAATCAAGTTCTGTTTTAGCCAGCAAAGTTTGAGATATCCATTTAATAAACAGGTAAATATGTCTTACAAGATGTTAGATACCTGAGTCTGCAATTCAAAGGGCTAGTCACTGGCACAAACTGGATAGATTATGTAGATAGGAGAAAGATCCCTGGGATATTTAGGGGTGGGGGGGGTCAGCAAGGTAAAATGAAAACCAAAGGAGATATATTGCCACAGGCTAAGAGGTAAAAGAATTGTTGCCTGTTTTCAGCACTGTGGAGAAATTAAGATGAGGCCAAGAAGAAACCATTTGGTTTGGCAACAAGGAAATCTCAGTCTCATGGAATATAGTTGGGGGGGGCGGTGATGGGGGGAAGCAGGGTGATTGTACCCAACTTTCAAGATGTTTCTGTGAATGGAAGGGGATAATCGAGCATTAATTGGAAAGAGTGGGTAAATGGAGTCAAAGCTTGTTTTTAAAGATATTTTTAGATAATTTTAAACTTAGAGAAAAGTTATGGGAGTAATTGGGAGAACTCTCATATACACTTTACTTCCATCAACCCATTTGTAACATTTTGCCACATTCTTCCAGCCACTGCCACATGAAATTATTTTTTTGAGTAGATTGCATACATCTTGCTCCTCTACCCTTTAATACCTTAATATGTAATTCTTAAGAGCCACAGGATATTCTCTTCTGAAACCACATATAGTCATCAACTTCAGAAAATTTAGTGTTTTACAGTTTGTATTACAACTTTGTCACTTGTTCTGGTAACAACCTTTATAACATTTTTTTCCTGCAGTACAGGATCCAGTCTAGGGTTTTATATTACTGTTTGTTGTCATCTTTTTAGACAATGAGTTTTTTTAATTGAACGTAGCCATTTTTCCTCATAATAGCCCCATGAGGTAGAAGCACTATTAATTATCTCATTTTGTAGATCATAGGTTAATTTCTTTCCATGACTAATAAGTGGTGGAGCAAGAATGCAAAGTCAAGCTAAGGAACAACAGGGTTTGGACTCAAGCTGTATACAATAGTGCCTCCCATGTAGTGCATAGAAAAGTCTGGAATTCCTCATTTGACGTGGGCAAATAAGTCAAATATAGAAATCAGAGACAGAGATTCTTATATCAAAAAAGTGATTTTACATTTCTAGATCTAGGTTATAACTCTTGGCAGTGGTGGATCAGAGTGTAATGTCACCTTGATGAGCATCAGGACAGAAGGAAACAAGGAAAGAAAAGTGAAGATATTTAAACTTTATATGTAAATTTTACCAGCATGGGCATGCGTGCTCTGTCATGTACAACTCTTTGCAGCCCCATGGGCTGTAGCCGCCAGGCTCCTCTATTAATGGGATTTTCCAGGCAAGAATACTGGAGCAGTTTGCCATTTCTTCCTCCAGGGGATCTTCCTGACCCGGGGATCAAACCCACGTCTCCTGCATTGGCAGGCAGATTATTTACCACTGAGTCACCTGGGAAGCCCAAATTTTACCAGACACATTGTTGAGTTACTATTGCTGGTTGTTTAGAAAGGTAAAATAAAGTACTTGAGGTAATTCTTTCGTGGTAAAGTTTTAATTCACAATATATATGGGTATGAACTGGAGAGCCCTGACATAAGTTTTGGCTCATAAAATACTGCTTATCAAACCTTTTTTAGAAAATATTAGGAGAATTAATTTAGGAAAAGAGCTTTAAACTGTGAATCATTAAAACCACAGGTGATCCAATGAGCAGGAATTAGAACACTACATTGGATTTTTAGCTCAATAATGTTTTATACATTTTTTGTTACACAGTTTTGAGGATATAATAGGCAAAGACTTCCATTGGGTAGAAATCCAAGTTATGATGAAAATTTTTGTACATAATGTTTTCAACTAAAGAATGAATTCAATAAGAACTGACCTAAGCCTGGTGCAGTCAGTTCACAGGAGCCCAGGTATTTGCTGAAAGAGTCACATGGCATGAAATTCTTACTCAAGTAATTTAGCAGTCCCAGAACTACAACTGAGTTGAATACAAACTTCTGTGAAGACTTGGAGGATTTCAGTAGCAAGTATAAAGTAAGGCTGGCTTTGGTATGTAGAATATGACCAGATTCATTATTTACTAAATGTTTTAACTTCTAGAAGCTGAAAAGGAGCATGGTCTTTAATTGCTTTGTAAGTAAGGAAGTGAACCAAACAAGTGTAAATGACCTGTACAGGATTGCCCTGCCAGTTCTTTGTGCAGAGAAGAACTGAGACACGCCTTTTTCACTGATGTTATTTTGGCTTGTCATGGCACAGAGGACTTGAAGACCCAAGCAGGTGAAGACCCAAGCAGGTTGTCTTAATGCCTGGTGAAATTACACTGAGCTGAAGTGTCCATTTTGCTTCCCCAAATTTCATCCTTCCCTTAGTCTGACACCACCCCCACCATACATCAAGGATGAAACAGTGGAGAAACTGTAAAGGAAGGAGGCTTTTCTGGAGTCTTGTTTTAGCATAGATAGTAAGCTCAGAAACAAGAGAGTGATACAGTAGTTTCAGATTTAATGTAGGAATTTGTTGGGGAAGCTTAAGAGCCAGTAAAAAAAATTAAAAATTGAGTCATTAAAAAGGAAAAATCTCTAATAAAAAGCCTAGCTTTATTTTACCCTTACATTCCAGTGGGCTAGAGGCTTTTGTGTTGGTGTTGTTACTTGCTGATCAGGTACACAGCAGGCATTTTTATTTGTTAAACAGAATCTACACCTTCACACTCCAGTGAGATTCTAGTAGAATTTAAATTGCTCAGCAACTCAGACAAAACTGTAATTTCAGATCAAATTATTATTTGGGAATTATTATTTATTTGAGAAATAAAAACTCCTGTCCATCTCAAATGCTATGGGATCAAGTTCATCAACTGTGTAGCCACATATTGAGTTGTTGAATTGAGTAACAAAGAAATCTGAAGAATTTCCTAGTTCATCTCTCTTTCTAGGCTTTTACTGTATTTGTAGTTTCCAGATAAAAAATCCAGCATACGTAAGTGCTGAATACATGTTTGCTTATTGATTTGATTTCTGGAGTTTCTTCTTTCTAGAACATGCGTGTTACTCCTGTAAGAATGTATAATGAATAATTGAATGAAGACTATGTATTTCATTAACTGTAAATAATATGGATTAGTGACTTATGACAATTTTTTCTTAAAATTGAAATATTATATGACTTAAAGATTTTGCTTTCTGTGTCTCCAGTCCTACTCCAGGGAAATGATTCAGGAAAAATTTGTTTTATAATAAATGAATTTCTTTTTCTAAGGATCAGTTTAGTGTAATAGAAATAGTGTGTACTCTTAAGGCAATTCATTAGATTCCTATGTCTATCAATTTTAAGTGTCTGATCATAGATGTTATCTACCTCATAGACTAGACACAGAACTATACCATTAGTGTCAAGTTATAATTTGTAAGCATTTTTTCCACCCCCATCTTACTACATTAGCTTCCTTAAGGAGAAAAATATATTAAGAATCTGTTGATGAGTATTACATCTTTTTTATCTTAAATGAACAATTTTCATTTACTGTTTTTCAAAAGGTCTTAATTTTATTTAAAATATTTAAAATTTTTTCTGTTCTTTTAAATTGGAGTATAGTTGATTTACAATGTTGCCTTAGTAATACTTAGAATACTCCAGTATTTCATGCCTGGAAAATTCCATGGACATAGAAGCCTGGCAGACTCAGTCAGTGGGGTCGCACAAAGTCGAGCACGACTGAGTACACATATACTTCCTGTTTGTATTTCTGAGAAATCCGATTGACTTGCTTTATCTTTTTGTGCTGGGATTCATCATATTGACAGTTGAGTGCCCAATCCTGGTTTAATCAGTTGCATTTAGGAAATGCAATCACAAAGTGTCAGCCTTGCCATTAGAACTATTGGTTAGACATGGGCTGTAGGCTTCTCTATTTCTTTAGGAAAGACCTTTGAGTTTACTATAATTATCAGAAAATCAGTGCACTGTGCAAAACCAGAGAGAGAAAAGAGCCTCATAATATAGAACCAGATGTTGTTACTATGTTTTTTTTTTAATTTTTTAACTGAAGGATAATTGCTTCACAGAATTTTGTGGTTTTCTGTCACACATCAACAAGAATCAGCCACAGGTATACCCATGTCCCCTCCCTGTCATCCCCCTCCCCGTCCCACACTTCAGCCCATCACAGAGCCCCTGCTTGCCTTCCCTGAGTCACACAGCGAATGCCCACTGGCCGTCTATTTTGTATGTGGTGTGAATTCCATGTTACTCTCCATGCATCTCACCTCCCTGCCTCCCCTCCTCCCATGTCCGTGGTCTGTTTGTGTCTGTTTCTCCGTTTCTTCCCTGAACGTTACTGTTTTAAAAAATAGAAATCAAATTATGTTCCTTAAGTAATTTGTAATGTTGATTTCTGGGTCTTGATTTCTCCATTAAAAAAAAAAGTTAGATACTGTTTAGTGCTGTTTTCATTTTGATGATAAGATGTTGGAAGATCTATTTTCTAATGACAGTTAAAGTTTAAAGTGATAAATTTCCATTTCATGAGATAAGGGGTTGAATGGTGACATATTTATTTGGCTGATGTTTATAAGACACCAATAAGCTTTTTAACCCAGGGTTCGGTTTTAAGGGTATATTCTTAAAACTAAACACTTTCTTAGTATGTATAAGAGATGAACGTTATCTTTTATATGTCTAATATAATCTCAGATTTCCTTGCCATCACACATTTTATTCTAGGTTTTGTACTCATTAATTTTTTAATGTCTCAATCTTGATTGAGGCTTGTTGTTTCTTTCTCAGGGTAATAAAACAGACAAACACAGAGTATGTGCTGTTGTTTGTCATACTAAACAATTACTTGTACATACCATGGATTATACAGCATTATTGCCTGGATTATACAGCATTTTTCCATTGTGGATTATCTGTAGAATTTACTTTGTGATACTCTTTTCCTATCTCCTTACATACCACAAAGACTACCTGTGATCACCTACTTAGTTTTCACTCTTGTGAAATTTTTACAAACTGATTATAATACATTTATATCTGATTTAATACTCACCACTTGATTTCTGTTTCTTTTCTTTGTTCCTGTATTCCTCCAATATTTTTCTTTTGATTTTTCTATTTCTTTAGAATAGCACCTCATTTAAATGATGAGTCAAACAGCCCATTTTCTTATATATTCTCTGCTCATACAAATATAGTTTAAGTAATTGTCATCTTAATTCTACCTGATGATATAAACTATCCTCATTAAATCTGTTTTTTAAATGATAATTTTAATGGGGAATTAAGTGTGACGGGAATGAACATTAAGTGCCTACTATTGCATCATTTTACATTCTCAGTTAATCTTCTCTTCAACCCCATTTCACAGATGACTAAACTGTGACTCAAAGTTAAGCTACTTTCCTAAAAAAGACAGTTGGTAGAACTAAGATTGTATGTATGATTCTGGATCCCATGCTTTGCCTCTATCCTCTTGCTTAGCAACAAAAATAGTGTAGAACAATATTCAGCTCAGGCACTAAAATTATAAAAATTGACTTCCTTTCATAAGTTTTTTCTGCTGTGTCTTCCCACAGCTGAAATCTGAATAACATATGTCCCTATTATGAGTGAGATGATAATGAACCTACAGGCTACTTAACATTTGTTACCTTTCTGTTGTACTGTCTAAACTGCTCTGACCCTTTCACCAGTTCAGCCTTGGCCAGGGAACACTGTGCTATGTTCCTTTTTCTGTTTATTATGTGAAATACTGAATCAACCCATTACATTTAACAATCAAAGATAGTTTGGGGCATGAATGAGAAACTCACCGGGCCCTCTCACTTGAGAACTTTAGGAAGAATCTTAACTGTAACAAAACAATATACCTGTAATCACTGAAATGATCTGTAGTGGATGTCCCGTGTGCTGTCTTGTTTTTCAGAGAACTATCAGCTTAGCTCCCAATCAACTATATAGATGTGTCTCCCTTTATAAACTAGATTCTGAAATATTGAATCATATATATTTTTTTACTTTATAATTTCAGATGTGTTATGTAGGAAAATATGTGCAAAAGCTTATTTGCATCATACCCTTTTTTACCATGTTTTTAAATACAGTAAGTATAGCTGTAATCAATAGCTTGCCTGGTGCTGATATATTTTAATCATTCAATGCCAGAATTTTACCAAGAGCTACCATAGTCTTGCTACGGCACATACAGATTTATCTCCATCTTGCATATATGTCCACACATAAACCATCAAGCAAATAATCTAGCAGTGTAGAGTAATGTTACTTTAATCCACTTTGAGTTTATTTTTGTGATCCAGTTTTGTTCTTTCACGTGTGAATATCCAGTTCTCTCCCTAGGTCTTCCCTGGCGGCTTATATGGCAAAGAATCTGCCTGCAGTGCAGGAGACCCATGTTCGAACTCTGGGTTGGGAAGATCCTCTGGAGAAGGGAATGGCTACGTGCTCCAGTATTCTTGCCTGGAGAACTCCGTGGATAGAGGAGCCTGGTGGGCTGCAGTTCATGGGGTCACAAAGAGTTGGACACAACTGAGAGACTAACATCTAGTTTTCCCAGCACCATTTATTGAAGAGACTATCTTTTCCCCACTGAGTAGTCTTGGCTCCTTTGTCAAGTATTATTCACTGTATATGCGTGGGTTTATTTCAGGGCTCTCAATTCTGTTCCATTGGTCTGTATGTCTGTTTTTATGCCAGTACTGTTTTGATGTCTTTTGCTCTGTAGTACAGTTTGAAACCAAGAAGTGTGATGCCTCTAGCTTCATTATTTTTTTGCAGGATTGCCTTGGCTAATTAGGGTCTTCTGTGGTTCCATATGAATTTTAGGGTTTTTTTTTTCTATTTCTGTAAAGAAAAAAGACATTAGAATCTTGAAAGAAATTGCATTGGGTATTATGGACACTTTAATAATAGTCTTCCAGTCCATGAACATGGTATATCTTTCTGTTTGTTTCTTCTTCAGTTTCTTTCCTCAGTATGTTATAGTTTTCAGTGTACAGACTTTGGTCTCCTTCATTAAATTTATTCCTAAGTATTTTATTATTCTCTTTGATGGTATTGTAAATGGAACTGGATTTTTTTTTTCAGACACTTTGTTGTTAGTGTATAGAAGTGCATTGGTTTTGCATGTTGAATTTTTTATACTGTAACTTTAAGAATTCATTTATTAGTTTTTTGATAGAATCTTTATAATTTTCTATGTGTAATATCATGTCATCAGCAAACAGACAAATATACTTCTTCTCTTCTAATTTGGATACCTTTTACTACTTTTTTTCTTGCATGATTCCTCTAGTATTCCGTTGAATTGGAGTTTTGAGAATGGGCATTCTTATCTTATTCCTGATCTTACAGAAAAAGTTTTCAGTCTTTCATTATTGAGTATAATGCTACCTGTGAGTTTGTTATATATGGCCTTTTTTTATGTTGAGATATGTTTCTTCTATATGAAGTTTGTTGAAAGTTTTTATCATTAATAGATACTGGATACTGAATTCTGTATGTTTTTTCTGCCTCCGTTGACATCATTATTCATATCTTTCATTTTGTTAATGTGATATATCAAATCAATTGATTTGTTAGTGTTGAATCATCCTTTCATCCCAGGGATTAATCTCACTTAATTATGACATATGATCCTTTGAAAGTGCTGTTGAATTTGGTTTGCTAGTAATTTGTTGAAATTTTTTTTCCTGTATCCATCAGAGATGTTGGCTTGTAATTTTCTTCTAGTGTTCTTATCTGGTTTTCCTATCAAGGAAATGCTGACCTCATAAATTGTATTTGGAAGTGTTCTTTCCTCTTCATTTTTGGTAAGAGAGAATTAATATTAATTCTTCTTTTAGTGTTTGGTAGAATTCCCCAGTGAAACCATCTGATCTTGATCTGGTTTTTGTTAGGATTCTGTCTGATTCAGTCAGCTTACTCATTATTGGTCTGTTCAGATTTTCTATTTCTTCATGATTCAGTTTGGTACATCATATATGTTTTTGATAATTTATGTATTTTTTCTAGTTTGTCCAATTTATTTTGTATAATGGTAGTCTCTGGTCATTGCAAGCACCCTCTTCCAACAACACAAGAGAAGACTCTACACATGGACATCACCAGATGGTCAGTACTGAAGTCAGGTTGATTATATTCTTTGCAAACAAAGATGGAGAAGCTCTATACAGGCACCAAAACAAAACTGGGAGCTGACTGTGGCTCAGATCGTGAACTCCTTATTGCCAAATTCAGACTTAAATTGAAGTAAGTAGGCAAACCACTAGCCATTCAGGTATGACCTAAATCAAATCCCTTACGATTATACGTGGAAGTGACAAATAAACTCAAGGGATTAGATCTGATAGAGTGCCTGAAGAACTATGGATGGAGGTTCGTAACATTGTACAGGAGGTGGTGATCAAAACCATCTTCAAGAAAAATAAATGCAAGAAGGCAAAGTAGTTGTGTGAGGAGGCCTTACAAATGCATAGCTGAGAAAGGAAGAGAAGTGAAAGGCAAAGAAGAAAAGGAAAGATAAACCTATCTGAATGCAGAGTTCCAGAAAATAGCAGAGAGAGATAAGAAGGCCTTCCTAAGTGAGTAATGCAAAGAAAGAGAGGAAAACAATAGAATGGGAAAGACTAGAGATCTCTTCAAGAAAATTAGAGATACCAAGGGAACATTTCATGCAAAGATGGACTCGATACAGGACAGAAACATGAACCTAACAGAAGCAGAAGATATTAAGAAGAGGTGACAAGATTACACAGAAGAACTGTACAAAAAAGATCTTCATGACCCAGATAACCGCAACGGTGTGATCACTCACCTAGAGCCAGACGTCCTGGAGTGCAAAGTCAAGTGAGCCTTAGGAAGCATCACTGCGAACAAAGCTAGTGGAAGTGATGGAATTCCAGTTGAGCTATTTCAAATCCTGAAAGAAGATGCTGTGAAAATGCTGTACTCAATATGCCAGCAAATTTGGAGAACTCAGCAGTGGCCACAGGACAGGAAAAAGTCAGTTTTCATTCTAATCCCAAAGAAAGGCAATGCCAAAAATGTTCAAACTACTGCACAATTGCACTCAAACTACTGCACAATTGCACTCATCTCACACGCTAGTAAAGTAATGCTCAAAATTCTCCAAGTCAGGCTTCAACATTATGTGAACTGAGAACTTCCAGATGTTCAAGTTGGAGTTAGAAAAGGCAGGGGAACCAGAGACTGCCTCATACCCCTTTTACCATCTTTTTAAATACAAGAAACAGAATGCCAACATCCGTTGGATCATAGAAAAATCAAGAGAATTCCAGAAAAACATCTATTTCTGCTTCATTGACTATGCTAAAGTCTTTGACTATGTGCATCGCAACAAACTGGAAAATTCTTAAAGAGATTGGTATACCAGACCACCTTATCTGCCTCCTGTGAAACTTGTATGCAGGTCAAGAAGCAACAGTCAGAAACAGTCATGGAACAACAGACTGGTTCCAAACTGGGAAAGGAGTATGTCAAGGCTGTCTATTGTCAGCTTATATTGCCTGCTTATGTAACTTATATGCAGAGTATATTGTGTGAAATGCTGGGCTGGATGAAGCGCAAGCTGGAATCAAGATTGCCAGGAGAAATAGCAATAACCTCAGATATGCAGATGACACCACCCTTATGGCAGAAAGCAAAGATGAACTAAAGAAACTCTTGATGAAGGTGAAAGAGAAGAGTAAAAAAGCTAGCTTAAAATTCAACATGCGAAAAGTGAAGATCATGGCATCCGGTCCCATCCCTTCATGGCAAATAGATGGGGAAATAATGAAAACAGCGAGAGACTTTATTGTCTTGGGCTCCAAAATCACTGCAGTTGGTGACTGCAGCCTTGAAATTAAGACACTTGTCCCTTGGAAGAAAAGCTATGACAAACCTCTGCTTATTAAAAAACAGAGACATTACTTTGCCAACATAGCTCTGTCTTGTCAAAGCTATGTTTTTTCGAGTGGTCATGTATGGATGTGAGAGCTGGACAGTAAAGAAGGCTGAGAGAGCTGAAGAATTGATGCTTTTGAACTCTAGTGTCAGAGAAGACTCTTGAGAATCCCTCGGACTGCAAGGAGATCCAACCAGTCCATCCTAAAGAAATCAGTTCTGAATATTCATTGGAAGGACTGGTGCTGAAGCTGCAATAATTTGGGTATCAGATGGGAAAAAGTGATTCATTAAAAACGACCCTTATGTTGGGAAAGATTGAAGGCAGGAGGAGAAGGGGACGATAGAGGGCAAGATGGTTGGGTGGTGTCACCGACTCAATGGACCTGAGTTTGAGCAAGCTCTGGGAAATGGTGAAGGACAGGGAGGCCTGGCATGCTGCAGTCCATGGGGTTGCAAAGAGTCCGACACAACTAAGCAACTCAGCAACAGAGGATAGTCTCTTGGGACCCTTGTATTTCTGCGGTATCAGTTATAATGTCTCCTTTTTCATTTATAATTTTAAGTTCTCCTTTGTTTAGGCTAAAGTTTTTTGTCAATTTTGTTTATCTTTTCAAAGAGCCAACTCTTGATTTTGGTAAATTTTTTATTATTTTGTTTTTCACTGCTTCCTTTATTTGTGCTTTAATTTTTTAAATTCCCTTCTGCTAAACTGGGAGTTAGTTTGTTCTTTTTCTAGTATCTAGAGGTATAGGGTAAGGTTTTTTATTTGATATCTTCATTTTTTTCTTGATGTATGTGGCTTTGGCTGTAAACTTACCTCTTAGAGCTGCTTTTGCTGCATCTCATAAGATCTGGTGTGTTGTGTTTTTACTTCATTTTGTCTGAAGATATATTTTTATTCATTTTTAAATTTCTTTTTTGATCCATTAGTTGCTCAGGAATGTGTTCATTTCTATGTATTTATGAATTTCCCAGCTTTCTCCCTATTGTTGATTTGTAGTTTCATACCATTGTTACCAGAAAAGATGCTCGATATAACTTCTGTCTTGAGTTTATTGTGACTGGCTTAGTTGCCTGCAGGTGATCTAACCTGGGGAGTGTTTCGTGTGCACTTGAGAAGAATGTGTGTTCCATTCCATTTTGGGTGGAATGTTCTGTATGTGTTTATTATGGCCATTTGGGCCTCTGGTGGCTCAGCTGGTAAAGAATCTGCCTACAGTGCTGGAGACCTGGGTTTGATCCCTGGTTTGGGAAGATCTCCTGGAGGAGGGCTTGGCAACCCACTCCAGTATTCCTGCCTGGAGAAGCCCCGTGGACAAAGGATCCTGGTGAGCTATAGTCCATGAGGTCTCAAAGAGCCGGACATAACTGAGTGACTAAGCACATGGCCATTTACTCTACAGTGTTTTTCAGCTCCACTGTCTCCTGATTTATCTGTGTGGATGATCTAGCCTTTGTTAAGAGTGGAGGATTAAGGTCTCCAACTATTACTGTATTGCTGTTTATTTCTTCTTTTAGTTCTGTGATTATATGCTGTATATGTTTAGGTGCCCTGATGCTGGGTACTATATATTTACAGTTGTTATATCTTTTTGATGGATTGATTCCTTTATGATAATATGATGAACTTTTTTTTGTCTCTTTAGACCATTTTTAATTTCAGGTCTTATTTGTCTACTATAAGTATAGCTACTTCTACTTTCTTTTGGTTACCATTTGCTTGAGGGATCTTTTTCCATCCTCATTCTCAATCTACTTGTGTCCTTAAAGATAAACTAAGTCTCTTTTAGACAGCATATTGTCGATCTTGTGCATTTAAAATTTTTTTTAGAAATTTTTCTCCACCATTCTGACTTTTGATTGGATAATTAACCTATTTATGTTTAAGGTAATTATTGATATGTAAGGACTTACTGTTGCCATTTTGAGAATTGTTTTCTAGCTGTTTTGTAAATTGTTCCTTTCTTGCTGTCTTTGTGGTTTGATGACTTTTTGTAGTGTTATACTTTGAATCCTTTATCATAATCTTTTGTGTATTTACTATAGATTTTTTCCTTTGTGGTAACCACAAAGCTTACATAAATATAACATCCTATTTTAAACTGATAACTTCAGAAGCATACAGAAACTTTACACTTCCACATATCTCCCTATCACATTTTACATTACTGATGTTACAGTTTCCATATTTTTATGTTCAATTCAGTCCCTTAGTCGTGTCAGATTCTTTGCAACCCCATGAATTGCAGCACGCCAGGCCTCCCTATCCCATCACCAACTCCTGGAGTTTACTCAGACTCATGTCCATCAAGTTGGTGATACCATCCAGCCATCTCATCCTCTGTTGTCCCCTTTTCCTCCTGCCCTCAGTCCCTCCCAGCATCAGGGTCTTTTCCAATGAGTCAGTTCTTTGCATGAGGTGGCCAAAGTACTGGAGTTTCAGCTTTAGCATCATTCCTTCCAGTGAACAGCCAGGACTGATCTCCTTTAGGATGGACTGGTTGGATCTCCTTGCAGTCCAAGGGACTCACAAGAGTCTTCTCCAGCACCACAGTTCAAAAGCAATTCTTCGGCGCTCAGCTTTCTTGACATCCAACTCTCACATCCATACGTGACCACTGGAAAAAGCATAGCCTTGACTAGACGGACCTTTGTTGGCAAAGTAATGTCTCTGCTTTTTAATATGCTATCTAGGTTGGTCATAACTTTCCTTCCAAAGAGTAAGCTTCTTTTAATTTCATGGATGCAATATCAAACTATTGTAGCTATGATTATTTTTAATACTTTGAAAAACACATTTAAACTAGAGTTGTAAATAAATATCACCATTAAAATGTCAGTGAATCTGTGTTTCATAATATATTATGAAGCTAGTGGAGGTGATGGAATTCCAGTAGAGCTATTTCAAATCCTGAAAGATGATGCTGTGAAAGTGCTGCACTCAGTATGCCAGCAAATTTGGAAAACTCAGCAGTGGCCACAGGACTGGAAAAGGTCAGTTTTCATTCCAATCCCAAAGAAAGGCAATACCAAAGAATGCTCAAACTACCACACAGTTGCACTCATCTCACAATGCTAGTAAAGTAATGCTCAAAATTCTCCAAGCCAGGCTTCAGCAACACGTGAACCGTGAACTTCCAGATGTTCAAGCTGGTTTTAGAAAAGGCAGAGGAACCAGAGATCAAATTGCCAACATCCGCTGGATCATGGAAAAAGCAAGAGAGTTCCAGAAAAACATCTATTTCTGCTTTATTGACTATGCCAAAGCCTTTGACTGTGTGAATCACAATAAACTGTGGAAAATTTTGAAAGAGATGAGAATAGCAGACCACCTGACCTGCCTCTTGAGAAACCTATATGCAGGTGAGGAAGCAACAGTTAGAACTGGACGTGGACCAACAGACTAGTTCCAAATAGGAAAAGGAGTACATCAAGGCTGTATATTGTTACCCTGCTTATTTAACTTCTATGCAGAGTACATCATGAGAAACGCTGGGCTGGAAGAAGCACAAGCTGGAATCAAGATTGCCAGGAGAAATATCAATAACCTCAGATAGGCAAATGACACCACCCTTATGGCAGAAAATGAAGAGGAACTAAAAAGCCTCTTGATGAAAGTGAAAGAGGAGAGTGAAAAAGTTGGCTTAAAGCTCAACATTCAGAAAACAAAGATCATGGCATCTGGTCCCATCACCTCATGGCAAATAGATGGGGAAACAGTGGAAACGTGTCAGACTTTATGTTTTTGGGCTCCAAAATCAGATGGTGATTGCAGCCATGAAATTAAAAGACACTTACTCCTTGGAAGGAAAGTTATGACCAACTTAGATAGCATATTCAAAAGCAGAAACATTACTTTGCCAACAAAGGTCCATCTAGTCAAGGCTATGGTTTTTCCAGTAGTCATGTATGGATGTGAGAGTTGGACTGTGAAGAAAGCTGAGTGCTGAAGAATTGATGCTTTTGAACTGTGGCGTTGGAGACGACTCTTGAGAGTCCCATGGACTGCAAGGAGATCAGTCCTGGGTGTTCATTGGAAGGAATGATGCTAAAGCTGAAACTCCAGTACTTTGGCCACCTCATGCGAAGAGTTGACTCATTGGAAAAGACTCTGATGCTGGGAGGGACTGGAGGCAGGAGGAGAAGGGGACAACAGAGGATGAGATGGCTGGATGGCATCACCGACTCAATGGACATGAGTTTGAGTGAACTCCGGGAGTTGGTGATGGACAGGGAGGTCTGGCGTGCTGTGATTCATGGGGTCTCAAAGAGTTGGACACAACTGAGCGACTGAAGTGAACTGAACTGAATGGGTTTTATACATTTATGTTTTTAGGATATTAATTAATATACTTTTCTTTAATAAGCATTCTTTACAACTTGAAGAATGTTGTTTTATCGTTTCTTGTTCTGGTGGCAATAAAATCCCTCAGCTTTTTTGTTTGCGTATGTCTTTATCGTTTGTTTCTGAAGGAGAGCTTTCTGGGTATAATGTTTTGGTTGACAAGTGTTTTTCTCCCTCAATATTGTGAATATGTCATTCCACTCTTTCTGAGCCTGCAAAGTTTCCATTGAGAAATCTGTTTTCTGTCTTGTGGGGGCTCCCTTGTATGTTAAGAGTTGCTTTTCTCTTGCTGTTTTCAAAATTCTCTCTTTCTTTTTGACTTCTGACAGTTTAATTATAAATTCTTGATGTAGTCCTTTTTGCATTTAACCTATATGAGATTTGAATGTTCATTTCTCTCCCCAAACTTGGGAAGTTTTCAGCCATCTAACCCAAGTCTTAGCCTTTACTAACCAGCTGACTTGTGGCAAGTTGCTTAACATAACTGAAACTTTCCTCAACTCACTAAACCCAGTTTAGTTTTGAAAAACAGAGATAAAACATGACAGTACTTTGAAAATTATTAAGCAGTCTGTTTACCTGAAACCAGTTGGCAATGATCAGTCAGCATTCTGAAGTAGAATTTACAATTATGTTGTTAAAAGAATGTTTTTCTTAAATCGATGTCATGGAAATAAAAACCATGCTGCTGCTGCTGCTAAGTCACTTCGGTCGTGTCTGACTCTGTGCGACCCCATAAACAGCAGCCCACCAGGCTCCCCCGTCCCTGGGATTCTCCAGGCAAGAGCACTGAAGTGGGTTGCCATTTCCCTCTCCAATGCGTGAAAGTGAAAAGTGAAGGTGAAGTCGTTCAGTTGCGTCCGACTCGTAGCGACCCCATGGACTGCAGCCCACCAGGCTCCTCCATCCATGGGATTTTCCATGCAAGAGTGCTGGAGTGGGTTCCCATTGCCTTCTCCAAAAAAACATGCTAGAGTACAGTTAACATGTTCATTGAGCATAGTCAGTTGAATGTAGCAATGGGAATATCCCTAGTAAAGCTCATTAATGAATATACAATGCGAAAAGAATCAAGGACCTAATTTACTTATTTTGTATATTTGTATTTTCATGTGTGGGCTTATTATTTAGAAAGATTTTCTTTCACTTTTATAAATGTCTTAATATTGCCATCTGAAGAATGATGTGATTATTATTTGCCAGATAAGTTGATTTGATATATGATATATGAATTTAAATCATATTTGGCCAGTCAAGAACCATAATTGTCTAGTATGTTTTACTTAATAGTTTACTTAATGTATTTAATTTATATAATGACACCTTATTTGTCCCCCTGTATCTTGACTGAAAAGTTTCTGTTTCTAAAAACGTAAATGCAACTCCTTACTAAACTCCTTGAATAAATTATAAAGTAAATGACCATTGTACTTCATAGCTTCCAACACATACAGTCCTTACTAAGTATTGGAAACTGTCATGTGACTTTAAACAGTATATTCTTGTTTTGGTTTTCACCAAAGACATTTTTCTAGTGGTTGGAATATTTTCATATTAATCAGTACAGTCTGCAGGCTTCCTCTTTCTTCTGTTTCCTGTCATTTATGGTACAGCTAGGACACTGCCGCTCGTTAGGATAAGAAATTCATAAAAATTGCCAAGAGCAGATTTATTAAGTTAATATAATGATTCTCAACTGGCTGTATATTGGAACCACCTGGGAGTTATTTAAACATACCCATGCCTGGGTCTTAGGTCCCACTCCCGTGTAGAATCATAGGGAACAGGCATCATATTTTATTAAGCTCCCAATAAGTATAATGTGCACTTAGGACTGAGAACCACTGGTTTAAATAACTTAACATACATGGAGAGAGAGACCAATTGTGATATAGTTAAATCTTGTTTTAAAAATCAACAGAGAATTGGTGTTTTAATGATGAAAATTATGTAACTGAAAGTTAAATATATGGGAAGTATTACTCCTATCAGCCTTTTATCTTGTTGTATAATAAAAAGTTTGTATTGAAAAGCAAGGTGTAGTTATCATACCTGAACTTAAAGAAAGGAGACCCTTAAGTAACAGAGTTTTTGAATTCTTGAGAATTCATGAAATAGAAAGAAGATAAGCCTACCTATGAACTCTAGACCTGAGAGTTCTGTTAAGGGTTAGTCACATGTTCCTGAGGTGGTAGAATTAGAATAATATGGCAGCACGGTTCAGTGTACAGGCTCTGGAGTTCAGTGGATCTGAGCTTGAGTCTTGCCTTTGTTCTTTGCTATCTTTATGACCTTGGACATATAACTCAACTTGTCTGAAGTCTGTCACTCTTCTACAAAGTGGGGGTAAAATAGTAATCCCTACTCATGGAATTAAATGAGATCATGCATATATATCATTTAGTATATTTAGTGGCACATAGAAGTGCCATAAATGATGGCATGAAGTTCCATAAAAGATAACAGGGTTGCTTATTACTAGACACAGTCCACACTTTGGTTTGTCACATACTGGCTGGGCAAGCTACTTAACCTCTTTGTACCTCAGTTAACATAAAGTGGAGTTGATGTCTACCTCATAGTGCTGCTGTGAATATTAAGTAAACTGAACTGTATATAAGAAGTAACTGATTGTAGATTAGAGTGAGTTTTGAGATCAAATTTTCCTTCTTGTCATCTGCTCATTTTGATACTAGTCTTTTTTTAAAAATGTTTGTTTGTAAACTTTAGCCCTTGAGTTCATGTCTAGTCATCTTCAGAGGTCTTCCTGAAAGGGCACTCTAAGAATACATTTATTTAAATCTTCCATAATACTTATTTTCCATTTCCTTTTTCTTTTCTGTTAATCTTTCAGCTCTTAGATGACAATAAATTGTGAAGTCAGAGGATTGTAATTTTAACCTCTTAGCATAATTCTTTCAAGTGGTGAACAAGATCCTAGTCAATAAGTCAAGAACTGTTTAAACCTACTATGTATCTAGCACCATGTAACATCAGAGGGTCCATATGCTGTGATCCCTGCCCTTTAATCTAGTTGAGCTCATTTCCTCAAGTAACTTGGCCTCAGTGGTTGCTTTTACTTTTTCCTCTCTTCTTTTTTGATCCTTAATCTCTGATTACTTTATAGAATCTCTTAAAGAACCTTCTAGTTCTACTGATATCTTTTATTTGCCAAGCCTGTGGATATTTCATTCTCTGACATTTAAAAAAAAACTCATTTTTAAAAAGTTTTAATAATCGGCTATCTTTAGACTTTTCCTTTGTCCCCTTCATACCTGAAATTTGGTTCAATTTCTTCTAAAAGTTTTATTAAATAACTTCTTAAAAAATAACATGATCTTTATAGCTCTGTAGGCATCTCTGATTTTTTTTCTTCCTTGTTCATCATAGTATTTTTTTTGTAAAGAACCAGTATGAGAGACATTTTATTTTGAAAGATCTGATTCACATTCAGCAAATGATTCAGCAAATTACTTAAGCTGTATTTTGATTTATCTGCTTGTCAAATGAAGATAATACTTGCCACCTACTTACAAGAAAGGGATGTTGTGAAGATTAGACTTAGAATGTTCTGAACTCATTTACTCAAGTGCTATTAAAATATCTCATTTTTATTTTCACACTACATACATACTGCTTTTTTAGATCTATTTTTATAATAGTGAAATATGATTTTTACTTTTCTCTTTCACCTCATTACTAAGATATCAAATGGTTCTTTAGTCTCCATGGATTGTAGCCTGCCAGGCTCCTCTGTCCATGGGATTCTCCAAGCCAGAATACTGGAGTGGGTAGCTGTTCCTTCTCCAGGAGATCTTCACAACTCAGGGACTGAACCCAAGTCTCCTACATTGCAGGCGAATTCTTAACCCACTGAGCCACCAGGGAAGCCCAAAGATATCAAATGGTTCTTTAGTACACAAATGGTTTTCTTTATTATTAGCTTCCAGGTTACAGAAATTGATGTTTCTGTTTAAAAGGCAGTCTTATCAGGTGCCTAGAGACTGAACTCTGGAACCAGGTTTAGTTGGGCTTGTCATTTGCTGAGTAACCTTGAGCAAGTTACTTCTCTGTGCCTCAGTTTACTGATCTATAAAATATAGTTAATATCTTACAGACTTCTGAGGAATAACTAAGTTACACAGTTCTTAGGGCATTGCCTGGCAGTCAAAGAAAATAGTAGACAAAATAATAAGATATGATTAATTTTGGCTCCTTCTGAAACATGACAGCCCTTCTTCTAGCAAACAACTCCACTTTAAATGCAAATTGGACAGTTAGGTATTCCTGTGACTCCTCCTGCCCCTCAAGTGATTTTCCTACACTGCAGCCTGATGGGTTTTTTAAAAACTAATTTTTATTATAAAAATATTATGCTTATTGTAGAAATTAGCATAATACTGCATAGCAGAAGACCCTGTCCTTCCCCATTTCTACTTCCTAGGAGGAGTAGTCCTTTTCCATATTTTTATTTGATCATATCTTTTATAACTAGTGGTTATGAGTTTATAACCATCTTCACAAGTCTTCTATTAGCCTTAGGATAAAGTCCAAACTTGCTTACATAGTAGTCTGTGAAGCCTTCCTAGCCCTGCCTTCATCTTGCTTTCTCACAGTCTTTTGTTAATTCCTATTGCTGCTGCTGCTAAGTCGCTTCAGTCGTGTCCGACTCTGTGCGACCCCATAGATGGCAGCCCACCAGGCTCCCCCGTCCCTGGGATTCTCCAGGCAAGAACACTGGAGTAGGTTGCCGTTTCCTTCTCCAATGCATGAAACTGAAAAGTGAAAGTGAAGTCGTTCAGTCGTGTCTGACTCCTCCTGACCCCATGGACTGAAGGCTACCAGGCTCCTCTGCCCATGGGATTTTCCAGGCAAGAGTACTAGAATGGGTAGCCATTGCCCTAGATCTCAGGTAAAAAGTCACTTCCTCAAGGAATTCCTTTCCTGACCTCTAACTGACCTCTTGGCATAATGTCCCCACAGCTCTTTGTACTATCCCTTACTGTGTTCATTCTCCACTGAGGCAGTAGTGCTCTCTGGGGGAACCGGCTAGTAACTAAGGGGCTCCATCACTTAGCAGGTGGAGCTGAGGAGTGCTTATGTTCATCTTTAAGAATTCTCTAGAGCCTTGAATGACTTCTGAATGTTCCATTAGGGAATCACAGAGGTGAAAAAAATCTGTTATAGCTGTCAGAGCCTAAAACCTAACTTAGTTTCACATTTGCATATGGAATTTTTTTGCAGGATTTTAATTAAATGTTGAGTTTTCCAGGAATAAAACTAGTATTATTTGAAGGAAGATTACACCAAGAATTGAAACTCTACCAAAGAATTGGTCACCATTTTGGGAAATCATGTCACTGATGGCAACATTTATCACATTCATAGTGATTCTCCATATTAGGTAGAAACATCTGACTGCTCAGTAAATATTTGTTTGAATTTAATTGAAATTAGGAGAGAAAAATACGGGAGAAAAGTACTTATTTCTTCCTAGCAAAATGTATTTTCTTTCCTCTCTTTTCCTGTTGTTCATAATTCATATACTTCATTCATAAACAGTACACCTGACTCTGCCACTGAATGAGAACTTAGGGCAAGGTCAGTATTTTACTTACTTTGAGTCTCTAGTGCTCGCCGAGTACATGGTCGTTGCTCAGATTAATTGAGTTAATGGACACGAGTCCTATTTTAGTAATTAACAGCAAGAGTATTTATTCAGCAAATACTTAATAAATTACTATAGTGATTCAAAAAGGGCAAAAAGATAGTCACTGCTGTCAAGGAACACATGATGTGTTGCTAAGACAGACCTGGAAATAATTATAATATGGCTGTTGGTGAAATGGAAATAGCCATAAACTATAGATCTGTGATGAAAAAAAAAATCAGTACTTAAGTCTTGTGGAGAGGTCCTACAATAATGTTACAGAAAAGAAATAGTATCCAGTATCAATCATAGTGCCAAGGAAGACGCTCAGTAAATACTTGGAAACTAAGTAAATGAGCATATCTCTGATGAGTGAGATGGAGTTTGCCAAATGGTCAGATGTAAAGCGGGCATTCCAGGGCTTCCCTGGTAGCTCAGTGGAAAAAACAAAAATCTGCTGGCCAATGCAGGAAACACAGGATTGATCCCGGGTCCAGGAAGATCTCACATGCTGTGGAGCAACAAAGCCCGTGCACCATGACTCAAGCCTGCGCTCTAGAGCCCAGAAACCGCAGCTGCTGAGCCCATGCACTCCCCCACAGCGAGAGAAGCCACCACAATGAGAAGCCCACGGGCTGCGACCAGAGAGTAGCCCCTGCTCCCCACAGCTAGAGAAAAGCCCATGGAGCCACGAAGACCCAGCATGGCCAAAAGTAAATAAATAAAATTGTTATAAATAAATAGGGCGTTCCAGAGAGGTAGTCCCTGTGCAGAGACTTAGAGGTATCAGAGGTGCAGTTGGTATTCCTGAGCATAAAAAAAAGTTGGACACTGAATTGTAAGAAATAAAGCTGTCCTTGGAGGTGATGGGCCAGATCATGAAGGGCCTCGTCCATGAAAAAGAAGTTAGATTTTATGTTGCAGGCAGCAGAAAATCTTTAATGTAACAAACAAAACTACTAAATTTCAAACCATACTGTATGCCAGGCAAGTACCTATAATCCTATTACAGAGTCAGTATATGCTCATTTTATAGTTGGGACACTGAGGCTCAGAGAGGTTAATTTATCTTGCGCAGGTTTTCACAGCTACTAAGTTAAAGAACTAGGGCTTAAATTTAGGTTGGTTGAGTCCAGACCTCCTGTCTGCTTTTTAAACTATATTTTATAACCCCTGTAGCAGGGGGGAAAAATACCTATATTTTTACTTTTAAACTAGTGTGACTTCTTTACCTCCCATCAACTCTAGTAAATTCAAGTTTTTAATGTAAATTCAAGTTATTAACAGTTTAGGACTCAAATAAGTTTTAGTTTTCTGAAGACTACAGTTATTTTACAGTTACTTACCTCTTGCAAACTTTTTATTCTGGTGCCATCTTCCATATAAATAATTCAAATAACTGTCTTGGTTTTTATTGAAATGCCATTTGTGGGGGAGGGGGCACTCACCATTGAATGTCATGGACCAGTCAGCATGATGGCATCTGGTCCCATCATTTCATGGGGAATAGATGGGGAAACAGTGGAAACGGTGTCAGACTTTATTTTGGGGGCCTCCAAAATCACTGCAGATGGTGATTGCAGCCATGAAATTAAAAGACACTCACTCCTTGGAAGGAAAGTTATGACCAACCTAGATAGCATATTCAAAAGCAGAGACATTACTTTGCCAACAAAGGTCCATCTAGTCAAGGCTATAGTTTTTCCAGTGGTCATGTATGGATGTGAGAGTTGGACAGTGAAGAAAGCTGAGCGCTGAAGAATTGATGCTTTTGAACTGTGGTGCTGGAGAAGACTCTTGTGAGTCCCTTGGCCTGCAAGGAGATCCAACCAATCCATTCTAAAGGAGATCAGTCCTGGGTGTTCATTGGAAGGACTGATGCTGAAGATGAAACTCCAATACTTTGGCCACCTCATGTGAAGAGTTGGCTCATTGGAAAAGACCCTGATGCTGGGAGGGATTGGGGGCAGGAGGAGAAGGGGACAGCGGAGGGTGAGAGAGCTGGATAGCATTACGGACTCAATGGACATGAGTTTGAGTGAACTCTGGGAGTTGGTGATGGACAGGGAGGCCTGGTGTGCTGTGATTCATGGGGTCGCAAAGAGTCGGACACGACTGAACTGAAAAGAGAAAAATTTGAAGTACTAATTCCATTTCGGAAATATTTCTGAATAGGCAATATGTACAAAGAATAGTAATTATTTTAAGAAAATTTAATATTAGTCTTGATATTCTATTTAATTTATATAGATGTAGTTCACTGCTTAAGTAAATGATTTCTACCTCATAATCCTGGTGTACACATTTAGCTTGAAATACTTCAGATGTTATCCAAATAACCCTGAGATATCTCTGGCTACCTTAAGGTATTATTCTCCTAATTTTAATGACTGTTACTGTAGTAAGTCCTGGAGATAGAGATGGCAGTGGTTGCACAACAGTGAAAATGTACACAATGCCACTAAACTGTACACTATAAATGGTTAAAATGCTAAATTTTGTATTATGTATATTTTGTTATTGTTGCTGTTGTGTCACTCAGTCATGTCTGACTCTTTGCCACCCAATGGACTGCAACATGCCAAGATTCCCTCTCCTTCACTGTCTCCCAGGGTTTGCTCAAACTCATGTCCATTGAATTGATGATGCCATCCAACCAACTTATTCTGTCACCCTCTTCTCCTCCTGCCTTCAGTCTTTCCCAGCATCAGGGTCTTCTCCAGTGAGTTGGCTCTTAGCATCAGGTAGCCAAAATATTCAGTCCTTCCACTGAATATTCAGGGTTGATCTCCATTAGGATTGACTGGTTTGATCTCCTTGTAGTCCAAGGGACTCTCAGGAATCTTCTCCAGTACCACAATTCAAAAGCATCAATTCTTCAGTGCTCAGCCTTCTTTATGGTTCACCTCTCACATCTGTATATGACTACTGGGAAGAGTCATGTCTGACTCTTTGCAACCTTGTGGACCGTCGCCAGCCAGGCTCCTCTGTCCTTGGGATTTGCCAGACAGAAATACTGAAGTGGGTTGCTATTTCCTTCTACAGGGGATCTTCCCGACCCAGGGATCAAACCCACGTCTCTTAATGTCTCCTGCATTGACAAGTGGATTCTTTACCACTAGTACCACATAGGAAGATAGCTTTCACTCTATGGACCTTTGTCAGCAGAGTGATGTCTCTACTTTTTAATATGCTGTCTAGGTTGGTCATAGCTTTTCCTCCAAAGAGCAAGAGTCTTAATTTCATGGCTGCAGTCACCATCTGCAGTGATTTTGGAGCCCCCCAAAATAAAGTCTGTCACTGCTTCCATTTTTTCCCCCATCTGTTTGCCATGAGTGATGGGACAGGATGCCATGATCTTTGTTTTTTGAATGTTGAGTTTTAAGCCAGATTTTTCACTCTCCTCTTTCACCTTTTTTCTCTTTAGTTTCTCTTCACTTCCTGCCATAATGGTGATGTTGCCTACATATCTGAGGTTATTGATATTTTTCCTGGCAATCTTGATTCCAGCTTGTGCTTCATCCAGCCTGGCATTTCTCATGATGTACTCTGCGTAGAAGTTAAATAAGCAGAGTGACAGCATATAGCCTTGATGTACTCCTTTCCCAATTTTGAGTCAGGCCATTGTTCCATGTCCAGTTCTAATTATTGCTTCTTGACTTGCATACAGATTTCACAGGAGGCAGGTAAGGTGGGCTGGTATTCCTGTCTCTTTAAGAATTTCCCACAGTTTGTTGTGATCCATACAGTCAAAGGCTTTAGTTAATGAAGAAGTCAGTGTTTTTCTGAAATTCCTTTGCTTTTTCCATGATCCAACAGACGTTGGCAATTTGATCTCTGGTTCCTCTGTCTTTTCTAAATCCAGGTTGTACATCTGGAAGTTTTCAGTTCACATAATGTTGAAACCTAGCTTGAATGATTTTAAACTTTACCTTGTTAGCATCTGACTTGAACGCAATTGTGCAGGAGTTTGGACATTCTTAGGAGAAGGCAATGGCACCCACTCCAGTACTCTTGCCTGGAAAATCCCATGGATGGAGGAGCTTGGTAGGCTGCAGTCCATGGGGTCGCTCAGAGTCAGGCATGACTGAGCGACTTCACTTTCCCTTTTCACTTTCATGCATTGGAGAAGGAAATGGCAACCCACTCCAGTGTTCTTGCCTGGAGAATCCCAGGGACGGGGGAGCCTGGTGGGCTGCCGTCTATGGGGTCACACAGAGTCGGACACGACTGAAGTGACTTAGCAGTAGCAGCAGTTGGACATTCTTTGGCATGGCCCTTCTTTGAAAACTGACCTTTTCCAGTCCTGTGGCCACTACTGAGTTTTCAAATTTGCTGACACATTGAGTGCAGCACTTTAACAGCATCATATTTTAGGATTTGAAATAGCCCAGTAGACATTCTACTACCTCCATTAGCTTTGTTCTTAGTAATGCTTTCTAAGGCACACTTGACTTCAACACTCCAGGATGTCTGGCTCTTGGTGAGTGACCATACCACATGGTTATCGATATAACCATGGATATAGTTCTTTTGTGTATTTTTATATAGTTCTTTTGTGTATTCTTACCCACCTTTTCTTAATCTCTTTTGCTTCTGTTAGGCTCTTCTGTTTCTGTCCTTTATTGTGTCCATCTTTGCATGAAATATTCCCTTGGTATCTCCCAAGTTTCTTGAAAAGATCTCTGTCTTCCCCATTCTGTTGTTTTCCTCTATTTCTCTGCATTGTTTACTTAAGAAGCCTTTCTTAACTCTCCTTGCCATTCTCTGGAACTCTACATTCAGTTGGGTGTACCTTTCCCTTTCTCCTTTGCTTTTCTCTTGTCTTCTTTTTTCAACTAGTTGTAAGGCTTCCTCAGACAACCACTTCGCTCTTGCATTTCTCTTTCTTTGGGATGGTTTTGACCACCACCTCCTGCACAGTGTTAGGAACCTGCATCCACAGTTCTTCAGACACTCTGTCTACCAGATCTCATCCCTTGAATCTATTCATCACCTCCGTTGTATTCTCATAAGGGATATGTTTAGGTCATACCTGAATGGCCTCATGGTTTCCCTACTTTATTCAGTTTAAGCCTGAATTTTGCAATAAGGCGCTCATAATCCAAGCCACAGTCAGCTCCTAGTCTTGTCTTTGCTGACTGTGTGGAGTTTCTCCATCTTCAGCTGCAAAGAATATAATCATCTGATTTCAGTACTGACCATCTGGTGACGTCCATGTGTAGTGTTGTCTCATGTTGTTGGAAGAGGGTGTTTACAATGACCAAGTGTGTCCTCTTGGTAAAACTCTGTTAGCCTTTGCCTTGCTTCATATTGTACTCCAAGGCCAAACTTGCCTGTTTCTTCAGGTATCTCTTGACTTCCTACTTTTGCACTCCAATCCCCTATAATGAAAAGGACCTCTTTGTTTGGTGTTAGTTCTAGAAGGTCTTGTAGGTCTTCACAGAACCATTCAACTTCATCTTCTTCAGCATTAGTGGTTGGGGCATGGACTTGGATTTCTGTGATATTGAATGGTTTGCCTTGGAAACAAACAGAGATTATTCTGTCGCTTTTGAGATTGCACCCAAGTACTGCATTTCAGACTCCTTTGTTGACTGTGAGGGCTATACCATTTCTTCTAAGGGATTCTTGCCCACAGTATTAGATATAATGGTCATCTGAACTAAATTCACCCATTCTGGTCCATTTTAGTTCACTGATTTGTAAAATATTGATGTTCATTCTTGCCATCTCCTGCTTGACCACATCCAGTTTACCTTGATTCATGGACCCAACATTCTAGATTCCTACGCAATATTATTCTTTACAGCATCAGACTTTAATTTCACCACCAGACACACCTACAACTGAGCATCATTTCCACTTTGGCCCAGCCTCTTCATTCTTTCTGAAGCTATTTCTTCACTCTTCCCCAGTAGCATATTGGACCACCTACTGGCCTGGGGGACTTATCTGGTGTCATATCTTTTTTGCCTTTTCATACTGTTCATGGAGTTCTTAAGGCAAGAATACTGGAGTGGTTTGCCAGTCCCTTCTCCAGTGGACCATGTTTTGTCAGAACTCTCCCCCAGTGTGTATCTATTAAAAAATGAAAAGTTAAATCTATATGTAGTGGCCTGGAATGATGGCCATTCAATGTTGTGTGTTTAAAAGTTGTAGAGTTATTTAATAATGGAGTATAGTATGTGGCATGATCCTAAAATACAAACCAGAACTATATAGATGTTTGAGAATAGAGAAAGGTGTAGATGGATTCGTATCAGACCAGTAAAACTGATTCTGTTAGGGCTATAAGTTTAGTGATGGACTTAAATTAACTTTTTGTACAACCATGTTGTTTGATATGTTGTAATATTGTTTTTGAAATTTCTGAAGTAAAAAGGCCGGGAGAGAAGGGGGAGTTGTTTTTAACGATTGAAATTATAATAGGGATCACAGTATGAGTTGCTGACCAAAAATGGTACAAGAGAAACCTTGGTACTAGTAGTGATCTTTATCTTGATGCAGATGTTGGTTACACCAGGTGTATTCACTTTATAAATATCCATCTAGTTTGTATGCTTATGATTTGTACAGGTTATTGTACATATCAATTAAACGTTTCTTAAAATTATGGCACAGAAATACAATGGAATACTGTTTTTAAAAATACTTTAAATATTTAATGATATATGGAATTGGCCCAGAAACAACAGTCTTATCATTATAAAATATATAAACACACAGAATGAAGACTCCAATAAAAACATGACAATATTATTAATAGATATTATGTCCAGATACTAATTTTCTGTTTGGGGTTAGGGGTTTGGGTCATTGAGGAAGTTGGTAAAATTTGGTAAAGAAAACCATATTACAGGATATTAAGCAGAAAATAAAAGTGAAGGAGAGAGGGAACGGTTTTTTTACGAATATAAGAAAGAAAAACAATACTAACTATTGTTAGTATTTTTTTTCAAACTAACTGTAAGGTCAGGTAACTTTTTTTTAACCCCAGCTAGGAAGAGACTCCTACTAGGAAGGGACTAATTTCAGATTCCAAACTATCAAGTATAATAGTAGATCGTTATGAAAAGCCTCTCCTTCAGCAAATTCATACTGAATTACAAATAATTCATGCTGGATACTTAAGTTTTGTTTCTGTTTAAGCATTTAAAGAAACTGTCATTGATAGGCTAGTTTCCATTGATTATAGTAGATGCAGCTCATAGTACTCCTCCCAGTTTTAACTAACTATTGTAATTTCCTGTGATCTTTTTGCTCTACAGTTACCACTCAGGGGGCAAATAATATCCCCTCCAGCCAGAGAGATAATAAAATAAGAAAATGTATGTGAAAACACATTAATAGAATTAAACATTATCCAGTTGTAAAGTTACATTCTTTTTCTTTTTTCTTCAGCCCAAAGTCATTAGTTGTGAATGTGGTTATTTCAGGTGGAGTTTAACTTAAGTTCAAAAGTTGAAGTTTATGAAAGAATGCATTTTTTTCAGTCGTTTTGCAAATGTAAATGCAACATGTAGTGTTTATTCAAGTGTGAGTTGTGATGCAATCCATTTTTAATATTTTAGACTAAATATTAGTATTTAGTACTTTATATATGATATTTAACTATAAACATTTGTTTTTTCTTCTCAGTATTGTTGAGCCGTCAGGGGAATTAGCAGGCTTTTTTCCCTATTAACAGTCATTCTTAATTATTAACCATGTTAATTTAAAATGATTAAAATCCCAAATCAGATCTCCAGGTGTCTCGCAGGGGGGTTGCTTTTTTTAGATTAGCCCTTAAATCAGTAATAATCTGGGTGGAACTAGAGTTGGGTTCGGTTGGAGAAAACTGCGTGGCACTAGGACCCAGGGGGCTCCCGTGAGCGGATCTAGGGGCCAGATTGCAAATTCGCGGTGACTCAGTCTGGTCGGCTCCTTGCGCTCAGCGGCCGCGGCGGCAGCAGCAGACGTTGGCGGCCGAGCTGCTAGGATCAGTTCCCCCGGGTTTCACCGTCCGAGACTTCTTTCGGGGCGCCCCAGGCAGGTCCGAGGCGTCTGGGGAGCGCAAGGGTCGTTGTGGCGGGGAGGAACGGGGGGTGCTCGGCGCGGGAAGCCCTCGGGCCTGTGCACGGGGAGTAACATTTGCTCCGTCTCTTCCTGTGTCTGGCTTTATTTGCAGCAAACCAAGATGGAGTATGAGTGGAAACCTGACGAGCAAGGGCTTCAGCAAATCCTGCAGCTGCTGAAGGAGTCCCAGTCCCCCGACACCACCATCCAGAGAACCGTGCAACAAGTATCCTTTGCGAGGCCTCGCCGCCGCCCGCGCCGCTCTGCCGCGCCGGGCCCGCTCTAGGCGGCCGGGAGGCTCCCGCCGCCCCTCCCCCTCCCCGCTCCCGGATCCCTCCGCCCTCCGCGCGCCCGCCCGCGAGCAAGGCCCGCCCGCCCGCCGCCGCCCCTGCCCGGCGCCTCGCGCACGCGGCCCTCGTGCCCCGAGTCCAGGCCGCCGCCTTGCCCGGCGGCTTCCGGCCACGAGAGGCCGGGGGCGTCCGGCCGCCGCCCGCGATCGCGACATGTGCGCCGGCCGGGCGCCACGTCCTCGCTCTCGGCGGGCCGCTCGAGAAGGCGGAGCGGCTGGGTGCCGGCGCGGACCCCCGGCGAGCCGGCCCACACAATGCGCCGGGCGCGGACGGGGCGGCGGGCGAAGCGAGGGGCCGGGCGGGCGCGCTGCGTGCGCGGCGGCGCTCGCCGGCCTGAGTGGGGTGGAGCCGGCGCGGGGTTTGAACTCCCTGGGTGTGGGGCCCGGGGTTTCTTCCAGGCCTTGGTCCTGAAGAGCCGGAGACCTAGGAATGAGAGCTCCCAGGACTCACCTCGGGGCTGTTCAGGCTAACACCTGTTGCGAGCTCCCTGCCTCCCAAGTGAGAAATCTTTGGCTCGAGACGGTCTGCTCAGTTACACAAGTCTTGACCGAGTTTGCTGGTGTAGCGGTCCTGTTGCTAAGGCTTTACTGGCAGAAAGGCTTAACAGAAGAACCAGAACCTCTGCTGTGTGTGCTCTCTGCAGTGCCCTAAACTGCGGTCAAATGGAGAGCTCATCCTGCATCTAATAAAGGAAACAAATTCACCCGATCATAAAATAACTTTTATTTTAAGATGAAGTTAATTCTTTAAAAACTAAAGCAGGTGTGCAAAAAATGTCTCTTAATTTTTATTGTTAATAAAGAGGGAAAATGGATTAGCATGGAATTTGGTAAGCTCTTTTGGTGTAGTTTGGTCTTAAATTTAAAATATATAAACTTGGGGTTAAATCGAATTACTTAAGAAGCTCTGGTAAATAAAGTTTCTCAAAGTACTGCATTGCTGTAACTTAAAACCGCGAATAGGCGAGTAAGTATCTAGCCTTTCGGTTAATTAATACTGCTTATTTTAAAATGGAGGTGTTAATGTTTAGGTCTGCTTGGTTTGGTTTTTTTTTTTTTCTTAAGCCATTTTGCTAAATACTGCTGGTACTGAGGGAATAGTAGTTGGTTTCGGGTGTATTGGATCTTGTATTTGAAACATTGCTTTTGCTCAGTCTTAATTTGTATTATCATAGCTTTAGAAATGCTAGAAGTTGATTTTTGTTGAATTATAGGTGTTAGTATGACAGTTAAGTTAGCCAAGTCCCAAACCGCATTGTAATTTATTTTGTAGCATTGTATATCATAATTTCTTGTTTTAGTGCGTTATTAAATACTCTGTATGGTCAGTACTGTGCATGGGCTAAGAATCAAATTTACAGTTCATTCTGTATGCCTGGAGCATAGTATACTGTCTGCATAAGGAACAATTTAAATTTCAGTAGATAAAGGTTAATAGTATTTTAAAAATACACACTGCTCTATATTTTCAAAGTGCGTAATGATGACCTTGTTCTTTGTTTCCTTAGGAAAGAATGTAATTACTGTTTTTGTATAGACTTGAGCACTTTTACAAAGACCGTTATAATAATATGGATAGATAGCTTAAGTTCTAAGGAAGTAAACCTTATTAGGAAGCATTTATGAAAAATTATTAATATATCAGCATACTGTTAATCTTGGCTGTTCACTAAAGAAATCACTAGGGTTTTTTGGTGAAAGAAAGTACACCTTCTAGAGAAATGTATGTTGATAGTTAATTCATGTCTGGCCACTGAACCCTAGAGTATTCTAGTGTATGATAAATAACTGATAGGTGTGCCTGGAGTTTGTATAGTGGATTTAATTTAAAGATTTAGATCTACTGAGAAAATCGTAATAAAACCCAGTTAGAGGTGTTATTAAAAAGCATATTAGGGTTTAGAAGGGCATGAAGAAAGACATAGTAGAGCATTATGTCATTGTTGGGTGGAAACCTGCACATGTGTGTCACTGGTGAGGGCAGATCTTGGCTGGGGGGAGTAGGGGAGAGGGGATGATTGTAGAACTATGGCAGTAATTTCATAATAGTGACTTTATATAATAAGATTTGATATGTAGACTTGTACATAAATAGCATTTTATCTAAATTTCTTGAATTCTGAAGAAAAGATTAATGGAAGTGTCTAAGTTAAAAGGCAGTTTTTATAAGGTCAGTTTCTGTAAGTGATCTCTGAAAGACTTGTTTTTGTTCATTTGGAATGCTTTTCATTTTTGTCATTATTTTATACTTTAATACCTTTCTGATTAAGGTTTGTTTTTTTTTTTTAAGTTCAAATAAGTCAAAGAAATTGTTCTGAAATTTTTTTTCATACAGTGTGCACATGTACTGAAGGTGGAAAGTTGACTTATTTGTATTGAAAATAATTGATGTAAAATAGTTTACTATTTTAGGCATAAAGCTCATAAGAGGTTTAACACAGCCATTGCTGTGTTCTTGGAATAGTGTATTGATGGTTTTAATAAGATAACTATATTCTTACTGAAAAAAAAAAATGCAGGCCTAAAAATCACAAAAGAGATTCTTGATTTTAGATTAAAACTCCTGAATTCCTTCCTTAGAAGTTTCCTTAACTACTGTTTGTTCTAGAAACTGGAACAACTCAATCAATATCCAGACTTTAACAACTACCTGATTTTTGTTCTTACAAAATTAAAATCTGAAGGTAAGTAGGGTTTGTGTTGAAAGCTTTTTACATTTTTTTTAAATAAGTTTTTGAGATGTACTAAAATATATGAAGAGTTATTCATTTTAAACAATTTCATTTTGTAGGAGTCACTTGCTTTAAAGATGTGGAATGAAAGTGTTACTAAAGCATTTGGATGCTTTGATGAGCAGTCAGTTGTTAGTTGGGTGTTTTTGTAATAAATTCACTCATTCTTTGCAAACGAAAAAGCATTTTGCTACAGTCCTTGTACATGAATGTCAGAAAGAGATTGATTTCGTTTATACACAAATTGAATGTAGGATTTACTAAAAACTTAACTATATGTGTTATCATATTTGTATGTTTGAAAGTTGATTCAACCAAAATGAAGTCATGTATAATCCCATCACCAGATCATTGTTAATCCCTTAATTCTGTACTTCGGTTATATGGCCATGTACTATTTTAATTGTTAACAAAAAGTAGAATCATTCTATTCATAGACTCTTGTAACTTTTTTAAACCTTCTAACAGTATACATGAAACCTTTTCATTAACTATTCTGCAACCATTTTAAATTACTTCTATAACAAAGCTTGAAAACTAATTTGATTTTTAAATGACATGGTCATTTGATTGTTTCCTATACATGTAATATGTCTCTCTCGACTTTATTTATTACACGAGTATTTATGGAGCACCACTCGTTGCCAGGGAGTTTGCTGGCTCAAGAGCAATAAAAGTGAACAAAATAATAAGAATCTCTGTCCTCATGGAGCTTACATTGTAGTGAGAGGTGTTCTCAGAGTTGAGTATTCCCTTCCTGGGATGTTGTCAGACACTCAGAATGCACTCGGGTAATTTCTGAGCGACTGTTGGCCTCTAAATGAAAGCACTATACTTAGCCTTTCAGAAGTCATGGTGCTTCATTAGTGCTTCTGTAGTTAGTAAAAACACTACACTTGGAGTTGGGAAATAAGTCTTAAACTCTGATACTCATTTCGTCTCTTTTTTCATCTCCAGAATGCCTGTGTTAGACTACCAGACCATATGTAAGGTTTCAACTCTTAAGCACTAGTGAGCGGGTTAAAATCTCACTAATCTTGTATTTATTCAGATTTTAATATTTCATGCCAGTGTATAGTGACTTATTTTAAATTATTTTAAAATTTTCTAGTAATTTTAGGAATTTTAATTTGTGATTGAAGCATGTAAGAGAAACTTCAGAAATTTCAAAATTTAAATTGCAAAAAACTAAAAAGTCCTTTGGCATATCTTTAAATTCAGCAGTTAATATTCCTAGTTTGATAAATACATATTAATGTGATGTGTTATTTCTTAATACGGAAGTTTTATTTTTCCCACATAGAAGTTGTAACCAGATTATGCTCTAAGAACTTTACATTTAGTAAAAGAATTTTTCTAAACATACTGTCTTACTTGAAAATTTTATTTTCACCAAGCCATCTATTCTCTGTCCTGTCCTCTTAAATTCCGAATGTTAAGATTTTTATAATGTTATACTCGTTCTTAAAACTTTCTTGGGATATGAGGATACATCAGAAGTATTTTTAAAAGCAGACAAATGACAAACTTACAATTCAGATAGCAGCAAGAGAGGTTGATGTGTAACTGTCTCCCAGAAGACCTATGAATTATAAAACCATGAAATGTTGGAAAAGGTTTTACGTAACATTTGCTATTTCTTCCTGTGTTTATTCATTTATTTGGGATACAAGATTGCTATATCTAGTTTTCTGTTTTAAAAAATTAGCATTGTGACCATCCATATTAGAGAAGGAGAATAAGTAAAGTCTTTAAATCAGTATGCTTATTTATTTAGGAACCTTTTTGCCTTTCCCGCAGTAAAATTGTAGATATGGAAAGACCTCAGAGGTCAGCTCATCTACTTCCCTCACTCTGCAGATGAGAACTGAGACCTAGTAAAGGGGTCTTTAAGAAAGAGGACATAGTTAATTTTAACTCCTTTCACCTTGTGATTTTTTTAAAACTCTCCATCTTGTAATCATAGTTGTAAAAATGGTTTAGTGTGTTCGTTGTAAGTAAATACACATGCCATTTAAAATAAAATTACAAAACTGATTATTGATGGCTAACAAGAAAAAAACATGAATTGCTTGAGGAAGTTAAATATCTGGCTATTCTTTTATTTTATGGAAGTTTTAAGCTTTGAAGAGAATTTAGAATTGCTTTTGTTTCTAAGTTACTGATTGAACGGTAGTAATTGAAACCAGGAAAAAATTTTTAGAGGGTGACATAAAAGGCTCATAGGCTACGTTGTGGTGGTGGCTCTAATAGTTTATTTGCAAAGAAACGCAGTCTTTTTGTCCCCCCATGCTGTACCCTTGAAGAGTTCAATACCAGTCAGACTTTGGGAGCATACTGAACTAACTAGAACAAGTTGGGTTATTTTATTTTTTAATAAAGTACGTAAAACAATAGTGCTGAAATAGCATACTATGTTCAGTATACCAGCTCTACAGGTCTTCCAGCCCTTTAAGAAGGGTGATACTATACCATCATCGAGTAGAGGCTCTGGAGACGAACTCCTCAGGTTGATACTTAGGCTTCCGCAACTCATAGTCTGTTCTGTGTGAGTTAGGTAAAGGCCTCAGTTTCCTTGTTTGTGCAGTGGAGTTAAATTAATCCTTGTCTCATGAGGTTGTGAGGATTAAATGCAAACTACTTGGAAAGCACTTAGCAGTGTTTGGTATGTAATGAGCATTGAGAAAATGTTGACTATTGCTAATATTGTTGGGTATAATACAGAGTCTTAAAGCATCAGTTATATTCTACTAATATTAAATTGGTTCTTCAGAATTTGTTAATATCATCTACGGATTAAACTTCTTTTACGTAGATTCTTTTTTATTTAACCTGGAAATTTAAAAATTGTTTTACCCTCTCCCCCCTTTCTTTTTAGCTCAGAGGCAAGTGAAAAACATGATATAAATGAACGGCAGTTATTTGTATGTGAAGGTGATCCCATATGTTCTTTGTCCACTTAATTTTTAATAGGATATCTTTGGTGACTAATACTTTCATATCTGTAATTTGATGTTTGTATCAGGTTCCAATAAAGCTTGAGTACATTGGCCATATATAAACTTAAATTAAATCAGTGGTTCTCAACCAGGTGCAGCTTTATTGTGTCCCTCCCACCCATCCCCTTCTCACTGCCCACGGAGACATTTGACATTATCTGGAAACATTTTTGGTTGTCACAATTTGGAGAGGTAATACTGGCACCTGTGGTCAGTGATACAGTGCACAGGATGGCACTCCTAAAGAAAGAATTACCTAGCCCAGAATGTCGATAATGCCAAGGTTGAGAAACCCTGACCTGTAAATCATGGAGCTAATCCTTTGTAATCATTTACAGTATTTTCTCCCCTGGTTATAGCAGATTAATGAAATATTACAATCAATTTTTTAATATATTTTAAAAGTTACATTCTTGATATATTTTGAAATGAAAACTACTTTAAAACTCAGTAGTAGTGTTATTTTATTACAGATGAACCCACAAGATCATTGAGTGGTCTCATTTTGAAGAATAATGTGAAAGCGCACTTTCAGAACTTCCCAAATGGTGTAACAGACTTTATTAAGAGTGAATGTTTAAACAATATTGGTGACTCCTCTCCTCTGATTAGAGCTACTGTAGGTAAGTAATCTGTTACAATTTTGCTTATCTTGTTTGTGACTGGGTTGGTTTCTGACATGACTGATCATTTCCATAGGAATTTTTGCCACCCAGTTCATGTTGAATTGTGATGGGGAAAATTTCTCATTGCTTCTTTTGATATAATGTTAATGATTACAGTAAAAGTCCTCTTAATCCTACGAGACCAGGTTCACTAGTAGTTGGCTTTATCAAAGTTGGTCAAAATGGGATGTTAAAAAGTGATACTAGTGTAGGACTACTGTTTTTTCTTTGAGTTAACTGTCTTTCTTGTGTCATACATGGGGTATAATTTCCAGTTTCACTTGCTTTTACATATAAAGAGAAACTTCTTTGTAAGACAATTTATGTGTAGGACTTTAGGTTTTTACTATATCCCCCCCTTTTTTTTTTAATATTTGCCTTGTATACACCTAATTAACATCAATTTTTGAGTCTTTTTAGAGTATTTCAACTTGTTTTTAGTGGAAGAACAAATTTCTATCATTTTATGAAATACTATATTAAAATGCTTAATTACAGAAACTGAAATAAGTAGTTTTGGGAACCAACACAACTGCCTGTTGGTAAGCACACACATCCTCTGGTAGAAGCAGAAACAGGCATGTACTATGAATAGCCCACCAGTGGCTAGATTTCATATGCCATAGGGTTTCCGCAGCCATATTTCATAGGGACTTGGAAAGCTGCTGTTAATCAGGTTGGTTAAATGGGATTCAGTTAAGAACTTCCATAATGAATCAATCACTTTCATTAAAAGTTCTCTGTTTTTGTATATTTTGTCTCCTGGTGGGTTTGAAAACCCACTCCAGTACTCTTGCCTGGAAAATCCCATGGACAGAGGAGCCTGGTGGGCTGCAGTCCATGGGGTCACGACTGAGCAACTTCACTTTCATGCATTGGAGAAGGAAATGGCAACCCACTCCAGTGTTCTTGCCTGGAGCATTCCAGGGACGGGGGAGCCTGATGGGCTGCTGTCTGTGGGGTCACACAGAGTCGGACACAACTGAAGTGACTTGGCGGCAGCAGCAGGGTTTGAAAAGTACCTGATTTATCTCTTACTTACAAAACAGAAGCTCTTTGTAACTTCCCTCCAAATATTAAACATTGCCATTATTAACACTCATTTTAAATAGGATATGTAGAGGGCATTTATAATTTGAGAATTGAGAAAAGGATCTCCCTCCCTAGGTTATTCTTATGGACCCTCATGTATACCTGATTTTCTACCAGACTCTTGACACTGGTTAAAAAAAAAAAGATGGTGAATGTGTAACAGTCTTAAATTTTTTTTTAATCTTAACTGTGTTTTGGAACTCTTGCCAAGGAAGTGTATTTGGAAGGACCACATTTCAGTGACTATATGGTAATCCATTAGATAGACGTAGAATTGTTTCTGTTGTTAAAGAATGTATGGTTGGTTTGTAATGGGTATTGCTGAGTACTCAGTTTTCACACCCATCTTTGGTAAAACCACTGAGAATTACAGTTTTTCACTTTTTGTAACTATGGAGGCATTAGAATTTTTTTTGTGAGTGGATGCAATTATATGAGGCCAGATTAATTTGAATTTGTCAGTCTGCAAATATTCTTTAATACTGTCTTAGCAGTCATACTATACCAAATTTTATCTTGTGTTTAATTTTTATTATTGCTTGTTTTAAAACATGGCTTGGTTTCCTTTAGGCAGATCCAGAACTTTCTCGTTCCCCCAATTCTTTATATTTTGACTTTGGGAAAGAATACATGGCAAGAAAGAACAGATTTACTATTAGTCTTGCTACTTTTTGATCTTACCAGAATGTAACTTGATCTTTAAAATACTATCAATACAATGATCTTCACCGTACAGTTTAATTTTTTCAGTGGGGAGTAAATCCTGGCCAACAACTTTACTCTTAACATTTTTTAGTTCTTTACCATTGGGAGCAACTTTCTCAAAACTAACAATGGAAGACTCAAAGAGAATTTATGCACACAAACAGTAAATTTGTTGTTCAGTTATAATTATTATTATATGCTCTGCGTTTTGTGTACATATCACTGAATTCTCAAAATAACTATGAAGAGAGAACTTTTTCTTTTCTAAAAATTTTCTTTTACAGGTTAATAATTTGAAGTACATACAATTTGCCTACTGTCAGTTTATACTCTTTAATTATAGTGCTGAAAGATCTGTAATCACTAAGCATATTACATTATGTTAACTAATATTAAATTTTCTAAGGCAGAGAAAAACACACAAAACTTTTTTGTTACATATTTCTGTATTTGCATAATCCTTAACAGAGCTAAGTTACACAACACAGTTGAAATAATCCAGTCAGTCAGAGTGACATGATCACTAAGCCTATGTCACTCAAGCCTCCACAATCCACCATCACCTTGCCAGTGATTCATCCTTGATCCCCATAAGTGGGAACTGTTGTAGGGGTGTATGGCCTGTCTCCAGGAGAGGGATTCTTGCCAAAAGAATGGGCGTGTAGAAATGTTCTTGACTGATGGCTCTTCTACTTTCTCTACCATGGGTCATGGCTTTGATACTAGGTTAAGTCAGAGAACTGTTCTTAGTTCTTTGATGTGTTTTTATTTGAATCTAATAGTCATATTCATCACCCAGTACTAAGTGTTGCTAATAACGTTTTGGTGTATTTTCTTTCTGCGCTTTTCTATGTATTTTTTATAAAATAGGAGTAATTTTAATTAGTAGAAGTATTCTTGGCATTGGAGAAGAGCAAGTTGTCTTTTGTACAGATACTTGTTAAAAAGAGGGTGAAGTGTTGCCAAGATTAGAAACGGCTCTGATTTCTGCTGGGATTTTTCCACAGATATACTGTGGTGATACAGGGATCCTTGATAAATATTACTATTGACATGATTTGCAAGTCTTACCATGATTTGGAACATTTAAATGCGTGTGTGTGCATGTGAACCCACTTGTAAGCACATGATGGAAGCGCTTGGCATTGGCTTGTGGTTGCCCACGAGGCTATAGATAACATAATGCAGTCACATTGCCTAAACAGACATGTTTTCTTTCAAGGTATTTTGATCACAACTATAGCCTCCAAGGGAGAATTGCAGAATTGGCCTGACCTCTTACCAAAACTCTGCAGCCTGTTGGATTCTGAAGATTACAACACTTGTGAAGTAAGGATTTTTGCTTCATATATAGTTTTTCTTGTCATGTTGTGTATTAGTAATCTTGAGAAAAAAGAATTCCTCTGAAACAAAAAACATCAAAACTTAGAGACCTAAAGTTACCTTTTTGTTTTAAGTGAGTGATCATTTACCTTACTGTTTTCCATAAAGACCATTAAGTTATGAAACCTCTTTAGTATACTTCCTACAGAGAAAAATCTTCTGTTTTTGTATTTTAGAGCTATTCTTGGGTGTGTATATGTATCATCAGCAAAGCTGTTGTCAAGCTTAATCAGTTGTGGTATTTTTCGAAGATGGACTTAATTAAATTTACTGAATTCCCAGACCATGGGTACATTTTCAGTGTCTCTAAGTTTTTTGGTGCCTCTTGTATGATACATCTGAGGTACATCTAGTATTGTTTTAATTATAAATTATAGTGTCTTATTGTTTCTCACTGATCAGGTCAGTAGCAACCTTTCCATTTGGGGAGATAAGAGGGAGTCTGTATGGATTTGTTTTCCTGTAATTTCTCACCTAATGAGGATCTTAACCATCTCTTTCATTAGCAGGTGAAAATGATGTCTTAAATGGAAATCATTTTAGATTTTTGCCTCTTAAGGCAGTGACTCAATCTCCTCAAAAAAGAGCAAGGCTTGGAGGCAGGGCAGGTATAAAAATAACCTAATGTAAAGGAACCAAGTGGTCTTTTTGACTTACCATTTATTGCCAGGTTGACTTGGGGAAGAGAGGACCAGGGAGAGGAGAAGCTAGCAAAAAGGAGTCTTTAAAAGTCACTCTGCTCCCTTCTTAAAAAAAAAGGAAAAAAGCTTGCATTCTCATATATATGTTTTCTAGTAATGCCTTGGAAAAACACTAAGATTATAGGAAAATAAAAATAATACTTAGCTGTAGGGTAACAGTTGATGAAAATTTAAATAGCACTTTGGTATAAAGACCGCAACATAAAAGACCAAAATCTTAAGCAAGCACTTTGCAAGAATAAAAAGTTTAAACTGATAATCGTGAAATCGTGGAGCCACTGTCATACAGTATTGAGTTAACTGTACTGTAGCAAATAAGCACCAACGTACTGCTGATATAATTATAAAAAGAGTAAATGAGGTGGTTGAGGTAACTAACAGGCTAAATGTTGTATACAGGAGTTCTCCAGATAAGCCGCTTGGTTGTAAAATGGTTGTAGGGAAATTGCCAGTTGAATACAATTTCTATCAGTGAATGATTTATATGTAAATAATTATGATAATTAAGATTTCTTTTGGTATTTCAGAAAGAAGTGATACAGTGGTTAAATAGACTTATACATAAATGTAGAGTTTTACATTGTTTTAACAAACCAATATTTAATAAGAGAAAAATTAGTGTTGATTTAAAATTGACAAGAATACTTCAAAAGTTGTTTTTTAATTAGATAACATTACTTACAATCCCTGCCAACCAGAATTCTAATTCTGAGTCATTTAATGCTAAAATTAAAATGTGCCATTATGTTTAAATTACGGTTTTAAATCAGTGGTATACTTTTTCTTAAAATTGATGATTAAGTATATGGATTTCATGATGCAGATTTTATGTGGGCTGAGAACATTAATCCATACAAATTAGTTAATATTCCTCAATTTGCTTTTAAAATAGCTTCATTTTTAATTCTAATAATTGAAATGTCTTTTACAGGGAGCATTTGGCGCCCTTCAGAAAATTTGTGAAGATTCTGCTGAGATTTTAGATAGTGATGTTTTAGATCGTCCGCTCAATATCATGATTCCCAAATTTTTACAGTTCTTCAAGCACAGTAGTCCAAAAATAAGGTAACTATATAGCCAGTATTAAATTCATTTATAAACTCTGGTACAAACCTAACCACTCCCTTATTTTGCATTACCTCGTACTTTTGTGATTGCCTGTGTGCTCCGTTGCTAAGTCGTGTCCCACTCTTTGCGACCCCAAGGACTGTAGCCCACCAGGCTCCTCTGTCCATGGGATTCTCCAGGCAAGAATACTGGAGTGGGTTGCCATGCCCTCCTCCAGGGGATCTTCCCAACTCAGGGATTGAACCTGTGTCTCCTGCGTTGCAGGTGGATTCTTTACCAGTGAGCCACCTAGGAAGCGCTTTTGAAAGGAATGCATACCCATTGGTTTTAAATCTAAAATAATTCTCATTACACTCCCACCCAACCCCCCACTCTTGAGGGTGAACATGTCCTTTCAGATACTTTTACACTTTTCTTACCAGTTATTATTCCACAACCTGCATTTTTCACTTGACACAGAAAGAATGTGAAGAATATGTTAATACATAGAGAATTTTGACTCTGTCTTCTTAATGATGTGTGTGTGCATATGGCTGTATGTACACCATAATATTTTTATGGAGGAACACTTAAATTCTTGCCAGTCCTCTGTAAATGGAAAATAGCTTCAATGAACATACTTTAAATTCTGTGTCTAGGTCTCATGCTGTTGCCTGTGTCAATCAGTTTATCATCAGCAGAACTCAGGCTCTGATGTTGCACATTGACTCCTTTATTGAGGTAAGAGTTCCCCCCCCACCCCCACCTTACTTTTGAGAAGGTTGGAAAGTGTTAACTGCATATGGTTTTATTTTATAAATGTAATAAGTTGTAATTATGAACTGGCAATATTTAAATTGCTTGTGATAGTATTAAAATTGGATACAGTTAAACTTTATAATTCTCATTAACTGGGAAAAAAAACTACTTTTCTCTCATACTGAGTTTTTTACTTGTATAAACATTGTGATATATGTTTGATACCTTGATGATAAAAATTTCTGCTTCAGTGTACTGTTCGAATTGCATATGGAAATTAAGCCTCCAAGCTCATTTGTGATAGGAACATGAAGAGGTTGAATAAACTTACTTTGATAAAGAATCTAAAGGTTTAGACTGGAAGGATAGTACTTCTATTTTTTTCCATTGGTTTTCAGTGTAAAATGAGAGGTTTGGGAGAAAAATTGATGCATCTTAGTGAGTATTTCTGAAGTTACTTTTTAATAAAAGCAGAAAGTCGACAGATGTAGTTTTTTGGCCATTCGGCTCTGAGCAGTGGAGTTTCTTTTCAGAACTTCTGCTCGGTAACAGCGATTTTGAAAGGGTTATTAAAGTTCCTTAAGTATTTCACTTTTATTTTCATCATATGAAACTTAATTAAATAGTCTATTCCTTTTCAGCTGTTCTTTTAAAAAAAAAAAAGATCCTCCAGAGACCATACTGCTGGTATTCCTGTTGGGAAATTACCAGAAAGAGCTGAGGAGAAATTGTCATTTTTCCTTATCACTTAAATTGACAAACTTCTTTCTTAAACGACTGAGCGACTGAACTGAACTGAACCAATGAACTACACGTAGTAGCCATTAGAGTCCTCGAGCCATTTGAAAACAAACAAAATTATGGGTCTTCAGTGCATTTTGCTGAGTACCTACTGTGCTTAGTACTGACAGAACATAAAGAAATTTTATGCTTCAAGGTGTTTCAGTCCAGTACAGGATCGAGGGTAGTGGACTACTTCTAATGCAGGTAATAGTAGAAGTCTGGAGAGTCAGACTGCCTGTGTTCAGATCCCAGCTCCACAGCTTGGGCACCTCATTTAACTGGTATTTTCAGTTTTTAATAAACCTAATAATAGACCTACTTTGTTGGATTGTTATAAAGGTATTTGCTAAAAATGGAACAATGTCTGATGGAAAGTAAGCACTCCACATGCTAGCTACTTGCTATCATTTTTAGAAGCAATAGTAGTTTTTGTTGTAATTACAATAGTATTTCCACTCAGTAGTGTTCTTTCATAGCTCTTTAAAGAGACCAGTGATGGATACACCAGCATCTTACACAGAGATGTAATATAGAATAAAATTTTTGAAAATAAAAACTCCACAGTACCATACTTAGCAAGTGGAACAAAAACATTTCCTGACATTTAAACTTATTTTCCGTTAGTGTTAAATACCATTATTAACACTTCTTTGCTGCTTGATAATGCAGTGAAGCTCACCCGGTTCCTCATCCTTTTCTTCAGTTGCCAGTGGTTTTGTCAGGGGCTGAAGTCATGCCTCTGAGTCTGGTGGCACTGATGAAGAGCGGTGTTCAGCCGCCAAACTGTGTCCAGCTCTGTGACTCCATGGACGGTAGCACACCAGGGTTTCCTGTCCTTCACTGTCTCCTGGAGTTTGCTCAAACTCAGGTTCATTGAGTCAGTGATGCCATCCAACCGTCTCAATTCTCTGTCACCTCTGCTTCTCATGCCCTCAGTCTTTCCTAGCATTAGGGTTTTTCCAGTGAGTTTTTTCACATCAGGTAGCCAGAGTATTGGAGCTTCAGCATTAGTCCTTCCAATGAATACTCAGGGTTGATTGATGAAAAGTGTATTGGTCACTAATAATGGCTATAACATACCTTGATAAAGCTGGGTATTCATGGGTAAGACAGCATCAAATTTAATGAAAGATTGTATATAAGCAGCACCTGCTGGAAAAACAGTACTATTTCTGACTATGTAAAATTAAAAGTGCAACTGCAGAGTTTTAAAAGCCTCAGAAATAGAGGCAGGATTTGGAGAAATTAAAGTTCTCAAAATACAACATACTGTCACATTTGATATTTAAATTATTCTATTGTCTTACCCTTTCTTTGTAATAAGATTTCAGATTCATCTGTTTAGAGACGTTCCTGTGGTCCTGGGAAGAGATAGTGGGGCACACTGGATTTTACTTAATTATTTCAGCTCTTTTTTTGCTGCTTTTAATTTGTGTTTGTGTGTAACGTAAAACCTCAGGAGTGAGATAGGGAAGGCTTACTGTTTTTTCTTCTCGAATCTCCACTTGAACCTTTTCAAGAGACAACTAGTGAAGGATTGTTGGTATAGTGAACTGAGTGTGGACTTACCCATAATTTTCCAAATTCAGGTCCCCCACTTGTATGCAAGTTACATGATGTCTAACCTGCATTTCTCTCTCAGTCTATAAAATTGAGTAACAACATCTTGGAGTTCAGAACCATTCAGATTTTTTTTCACTTTTAGAGAAACTTGTTGAGAACAGCATCAGATTGATTGCTACCTTTATTATTTTTTAATAGTTTGACTTAGTGAACAACAGTTGAGGGTTAGGTTGTTAGAAACTCTCAGTATATATGTGCCAGTTGTTGATTCTTTTATAGAACATGTGCCTGTTAAGAATCAGTGTTGGTAGGAATACTCTATTGACAGTAATTTTGAAGGGTAAATCAGATTGTATTTTAATAATTATCTTTACTTCTGGGTGAACTGGATGAATGCTCCTCTGTCCTAATGACATGGTTTTATTCTCGCAAACTAAAAATTACTTCAGAACACAGCCACTCATACTCTTGTTTAAAAGAATGGCTATAGATCATTTACTGAAATCATAATTTTGGGCAGTTAGCTTCCTGTGTTTGTCTTTGTAATCTGATATTGTGGGCCAATTAATTCATAAGCCTCTATTTGTGCTATATCTTCTTAGTTTCTTTAAATATTACCACCTGGAAGATAATATGTATAAACCTTTCTAGTATATTGGAATATTTAACTAGAAGAAACTTTTTCTTGTGCAATAGAATCTGTTCGCCTTGGCCGGTGATGAAGAACCAGAGGTACGGAAAAATGTGTGCCGGGCGCTTGTGATGCTACTTGAAGTTCGGATGGATCGCCTGCTCCCTCACATGCATAATATAGTTGAGGTAATACAAGCAACTTAAAACTCTCTCCTCCTCGTCCCCTCAAGGAAATTCTTGGGCACAAAACATATAGTGTGAAATCACTGTTTTTGTATTTGTCACATTTGGCCGGGGGCAGGGGAGGGAGGACGGCTATAAAAATTAATTATGATTGCCTTAAAATTATAAATTACCATTATGGTGATTTTTCTTTCATGAGATTTAAGATGTTATAGAGAGGAAAGTAATTTACAGGAGTAGATAGCTTTTAACTGTAATGTAACTAGGAAATATTTAGATTATTTGTATTTACTAGATACAACTTAGGCCAATAAAATTGTAGTAGATAAAAATTTGTTTTCTACACGTTACTGGTAAATTGATCTGATCAACTTTTGATTTATGATAACAGTGAGATTTCTAAGTCGAAAATTTATGACCTTTATAGTGAGTTCTAGTAGACCATTTAGATTTTAAAAGGTTCTCTTCCCTTTTTTATGTGATTAAAATAATTTTATGTAAGTACATTGATCACTGATCAGCCATAATTAAAGTAAGGAATACATAATAACAACTTATTATTAGGACAGTGTAATTTATTGGGTAGTAGTCATTATTGCTAGAAGAGTCATGCCTAATTTTCATATTACTGGACATAGTTGTACTTGAAGGATGGCATTTCTAAGACCTGTTAGAGAAAGGATAGCATTCATGATGTTAAGCAATTCCTTTTCTAAAACATTAGGAAAAATAGATGTAGTGATAAGGATATGTAGCAGCAAAATGGGAATAAATGACATTTTTGCTGATAAATCTGTTCTCTCTGAAGTGTTTGGAAGAATCAGGTGGCATTGGTTGAAAATTTCGTTAGAGTTTGGAGTTAACCAGAAAATAAAGAAAAATGTTTTATCATTTGTCATGTCACACGTGGGGAACCTAATTTGTGAGGCTGCAATTCTTTCTTCAGCAATGTTCAGCATTATAGTAGGGAGGGGGTGACCTATCACAGCGGTTGTGCTGCTGTATTTTGTAATATGAAATGTTTCATTCAGGAATTCATCACTTGACCCCAGTTTCAGCCCCAGGTACACTGGGAATTCGTGCCTTTGATTCTTTTGTTTTTGAGTATAAGGTTTTTATGAAGGGGTGGGGTTTGCCAAGCTGCACGGCTTGCAGGATCTTAGTTCAAACCCAGGGCCCCAGCAGAGAGAGCACTGCATCATAGCCTCTGGGTCTCCAGGGGATTTCCTGGTTTGGGATGTTTTTTTAAAGGAGGGTAGGTTTGGATAGATTTGGAGATCAGATAGATGTCCTTCCAACTAAGTGAATTTGGCTTGGTATGTTCAAAGGACATGATAAACCTATTTTGTTGGCAACTGAAAATAGCAGTGGACAAATGTCTCTACTTTCTTTAAAAAAAATCTTGTATAATATGTTTATATCTTCTTAAATATTGGAAGTATTAAGATATATATATAGGTGACCCTTGAACAACACAGGTTACAACTGCATGGGTCCACTCATAGACAGATTTTTTTTTATATACTAAATGTGTACTACAGTGCTACATAACCCAAGATTGGCTGAAATGCAGATGAGGAGCTGTATATATGGAAGATCGGCTATACATGTGGATTATTTGACTGCTTGAAGGGTTGGCACCCCTACCCTTGGTTGGTTCAAGGGATAGTTGTAATTATAAGAGACAGCTAGGGTAGTTATAAAAAGATTGTCCATTTTATGAAAGGTTTAGTGGAGTTTATTTTGAGAAGCAGACAGACATGAATTGGATACTTTATATTAGGCAACATTCTGAAACAGTAGCTCTTAAGTTTGGCTGCTTTTTAGAATTGATTAGGAGGCTTTAAAAAAAAAATCCAAACCCTAAATTGAGAACTGCTGTAAAGGGTAAGGCCTAGCAAAGGACTCTTAACTTGCTGAAATTGGATTAGGTTTAATTGTATGCTTTAAACTGATTAATACTAAGGATCTTTTATTTATAGTACATGCTACAGAGGACCCAAGATCAAGATGAAAATGTGGCTTTAGAAGCCTGCGAATTTTGGCTCACTTTGGCTGAGCAGCCAATATGCAAAGATGTCCTCATACGGCATCTTCCCAAGTAAGTATTTCTTCTTAGCGGTGCTGTCTTGTTAACAGTGACTCCTTACTTTCATGTTTTTAGGTTGCATACTTATGCCATCGGGTACTGAAGTCCTGAAGAAGTTGAACTTAATTTTACTGATGGTATAAGTAAAGACATTTATTTAAGAAGCAATTCCTTTTGTTTCCTAAACTACATGAGGGTGGTTTATGCTGTGAATTATAACTTACTTTGGATAATCCATGGCAGTTTTTTATAATCTTGTAATTTTGACTATGGACTCTTTTCCCCCCTCCAAAGATCTTCTTACTAGTTGTGGTAAGAGTTTTTGGTTAACATATTGTTAAGTCTATTTTTAACCCAGTGAACGCTGTTAAGTCAGTTTTTTTAATACATTTTTCCAGTATTGAGATAATTGATGTAAAACTATTATTTTTAGGTATATAGCAGTGATTTATGAAATATATATGAAATCAATTAAAGTCAGTTACTTTTAAAAGTAGTGCTCACATTCTTTTGAAATTAAAATACAGACTCATAAACTTAATTTTCTACATGAAAACTTAAACTCCATTGGATTCCTACCCCCTTAAGTAATCAGTTGTTATTTTTGGTGTGCTGTCTTTTAATGTGTTTTTTCCTGTGTTAATACTGTGTGCATGTTCAGTTGACTCAATGGACTGTAGCCCACCAGTCTCCCCTGTCCTTGGGATTTCCCAGGCAAGAATTCTGGAGTGGGTTGCCATTTCCTCCTCCAGGGGATCTTCCCAACCCAGGGATTGAATCCACATCTCCTGCACTGGCAGGCGGATCCTTTATCCCTGAGCACCTGGGATGCCCAGTACTGTATACCAGATGTCATATATCAGTGTTTCAGAAAGAAATGAGTTTGATAGTATGAATAAGGCATCTATCTATAGTTAGTGTTAAAGTTATGATTTACTGGTTTGTGGTTGGCCCCTGTCAGTTACTGTAAGTTGTGCCCTTTCCTCCATGTCATTAGTCTAAACTTTGAAGTGCAGTTCCATCATGGTGTTCTCTAGTGGAGTTATACCGGTTGATAATGCACCAGCAGTGTCTCATCTTGTCACAACTTTTGCCGTCCATTAGTTACAGGTTTTCTAATCTTAGCCATCTAACACGCACAAAAAATAACCATTTGCTTTAATATGTTGTATTAGTGGAGTCGCACTTTTTTCAGAAGTTAGTATACTTGGCTGTTCTCCTTTTGATGTAGTCAGTTCTTATCAAGAAAACAGTTCCACCTATATTTTATTCTAGTCAATCTAGAATTTATTGGGGAGTGAAGTGTAAGGTGTGCTAAATGGATTGCCTCCACTCACCTCCCACCCCACCGGGAAATTTATGCTTCTCTCTAATTTGTGATGCCACTTTTATGATATGCTTGTTTCTTACTATTGGATCATATAATTCTAAGTCTTATAAAAAACAGACATTAATTCTTATAAAGCTGAAGAGATTTTATTAATGCAAATGTAAGCTCCAACATTGGGAGATGATAAGAGCAGTTATAGATTGGTGGTCTCTTTCATTACCCTAATAAAATCCAAAATTTTTTAAGCAACCAGTAATGTGGTAGCAGGCTAAAAGATCAGCAATTTTAGCTGATATTTTGATGAGATGAGATCAAAATGAGATCTCTTATTTCACATAGAAAGCATTAATGTAACAAAGAGTAGAATTAAATTCTTTTTTCACTTTCTGGGCTGTGTTGTGTGGTTTTTGTTGTTGTTTTTAGCCAGTAGTATGTTCTTTGGTTATTGAGCATTTGTCATCTGGTAGAACAGGTCTTTTTTCATCAGAATTATTTTGTGTTTTTTTCCCACCTTTATTCTTACACATAATACATTAATATCTCCTGGGGCTTATTAACGAATTGATCCATAGAAAACAACCCAATGCCTGGTATATACTTGGTGAAGTGAGGTCGCTCAGTCGTGTCCAGCTCTGCGACCCCATGGACTGTAGCCCACCAGGCTCCTCCATCCATGATATTCTCCAGGCAAGAGTATGAACAGTGAGAAAACAAAGTGTAAGAAACCTGTCAAGGATGAAAACCATCATAGCTGCAAGCAGAACTAAAGTTAGTATTCTGACCTTTACCTAACATGTTTTGATACATATTTTTTTTAGCTAGTCATAAATATTTCAGTATACCTGAAATTCCATGTTTACAGACATCATAGTTCTCTTAAGAAATTAAAAATAAAATTTCTAAACTTTTATCAGACTATGATAACCTTGTCCATAGAACTCTTTCTTCCTTCTTGCCTTATTTCTTTTGAATAAAATCCTTCAAATTTTCTGTTTTTATATTTTAAACACTATCATCTCTTTTATTAAAAGGAATAGAATACTGAATGTAGGCTCACTGTAGAAATATCAGCCATTTAGAAATAAAGTAGAAGATGGATATTGTCCCTTTTTAGCCTGCTCACTCAGCCTCTGAAAATACCAGTTTATTGTGTAGCTTTCCTAGTTAGTCTGTGTATATAAGTAATTATATAGGTAATCTTGTTTTTTAAATAATTTTTTATTAGAGGTTGGTTGACAGTGTTCTGTTAGCTTCAGATGTGCAGCAAAGTGAATCAGTTACACATGTACATATATCCACTCATTTTTAGGTTCTTTTCCCACACAGGCCATTACAGAATTTTAACTAGAGTTCCCTGTGCTCTGCTTAGTCACCTGTTTTATATATTGTCGTCATACTCAGTCACATCCAATTCTTCTGTGACCCCATGGACTGTAGCCCACCAGGCTCCTCTGTCCATAGGATTTCCCAGGCAAGAATACTAGAGTAGGTTGCCATTTCCTTCTCCAGGGGATCTTTCTGACCTAGCGATCAAACCTACATCTCGTGTATCTCCTGAATTAGCAGGTGGATTCTTTACCACTGTGCCACATAGGAAACCCACTTTATATAAACTGTATTTATTTAATCAATCTCAATCTCCCAATTTATCCTGCCCAACACCCCCCGCCGCCCCCTGTCCTTGACCATAAGTTTGTTTTCTGCATCTGTGACTTTATTTCTGTTTTGTAAGTTCATTTGTACCTTTTTTTTTCTTTCCACATACAAGCGATATATTTGTCTTTCTCTCTCTCTGACTTAACTTCACTCAGTATGACAATCTCTAGGACTGTCCATGTTGCTGCAAATGGCATTATTTTTGTTGTTTTTTATCGTGAGCTGCTTTTCATTTGCTCCTTTTTGCCACGTGTGTATCTTTGGAGAAATGTCTATTTAGATCTTCCGCTTTTTGATTGGGTTGTTTTTGTCTTTTTTTTTTTTGAGCTGCATGAGCTATTTGTGTGTTTTAGAGATTAAGTCCTTGTTGTGTGCTTTGTTTGCAAATATTTTCTCCCGTTCTGAGGGTTGTCTTTTCATTTTATTTATGGTTTCCTTTGCTGTACAGAAGCATTTTAAAGTTTAATTAGGTCCCATTTGTTTGTTTTTGTTCTTTTCATTATTCTAGGAGGTGGATCAGAAAAGATCATGCTGCAGTTTATGTCAGAGTGTTCTACCTATGCTTTCCTCTATGAGTTTTATAGTGTCTGGTCTTAAATTTAGGTCTTTAATCCATTTTAAGTTTATTTTTCTGTATGGTGTTAGGGAGTGTTTAATTTCATTCTTTTACATGTACAGCTGTCCACTTTTCCTGGCACCACTTACTGAAGACACTTTGCTGCATTGTATATTCTTGTCTTCTTTGTCATGGATTAGGTGACCATAGATACATGGGTTTATCTCTGGACTTACTATCCTGTCTGACTGAAATATATTTCTGTTTATGTGACAGTACCATACTATTTTGATTACTGTAGTATTGTAGTATAGTCTGAAGTCAGGGAACCTGATTCCTCCAACTTTGTTTTCTTTCTCAAGATTGCTCTGGCTATTCAGGGTCTTTTGCATTTTCATACAAATTATGAGATTATTTGTTCTAGTTCTGTGGAAAATATTATTGGTAATTTGATAGGGATTGCAATGAATCTGTAGATAGCTTTAGGTGGTATAGTCATTTTGACAGTAGTGATTCTTCTAATCAAAGAACATGGGATAACTCTCCATCTGTGTCATTTTTTTATTAATTTCATCAGTATCTTATAGTTTTCTGAATACTGGTCTTTTGCATCCTTGAGTAGGTTTATTCTTAGGTATTATTCTTTTTGATGTAATGGTAAATGGGATTATTTCCTTAATTTCTCTTTCTGATCTTTTGTTGTTAGTACATAGGAATGCATCCTTTTTTACCTGATTGTTGTGGCTAGGAATCTCATTGTTTTTAATACAAATGGATATAAGCTTTTTATGTATTCTGCACCAGTGGTTTTTTTGTTTTTCCAATTTCACTGTCATGTGTTTATGACTGTATGCATCCAAAAATAAATCCTTACAGGATCTTAGTTCCCCAACCAGGAATTAAAACCCGGCCTCTACAGTGAAAGTACAGAGTTCTAACCACTAGACTGCTGGGAAATTCCCAGTTGTAACTTATTTTTAACCAGGCCCTTAGATTGTTTCCATTGTTCTTGGTCTTACATCACAGAACATCAGTCTTTAAGAATTGGGAATGTTTGTTCATGTATTTGGGATAAATTCTTAAGGGAGAAATTGCAAAAAAAAAAAAGAGAGAGAGAGAAATTGTTTTTATTTTTAAGCACTCTTGACAAGCTATCTTGTCCACTCTAAAATTCCATCCAGTAGATTCTATGCATGAGTATGTAAAAGGCCTAAGGTGCATATTGGGAGTACTCATCATTGGAAAAGGGCAGACATAGAATATTCTATAAGGCAGTATTAACAGTAGTGGTGGTATTATTAGTATTCATGAGGTTGTTGAGACCTTGAGATCGTTAGATCTTTGTTTCATGAATTTCTGTCTTTATAGGTTGATCCCTGTGTTAGTGAATGGCATGAAGTATTCAGATATAGACATTATCCTACTTAAGGTAAGGAAACTATTCCCTGATGAATAAGGATGTTTATTTTCACTGACTTACACATCTTTGAATTTGACTAATAGGACATTTATTTAGAGTAGGCTCTATTTAAATAGGCTTTCTGTTATGTAATATGCTATGGAATTCAAAGATAGAAGCAAACATAATGAATTTGACTGGTAGTAGATTCTAGCTTAATTGAAACTAACTAGATGGTGACAGTAGTAGAGTTAGTGTGAATTTCCTTGTTAATTCTGACTGGGGTTCATTTTAAAATAATCTTAAATATGTTTTGAATTTGATTCAGATACTCTAGATTATACCAGATGTTGGGAAACCATCTTATGTGGTTCAGAATCCCTGAGAATCTATCATGGGTTATGTGATAGCCTATTCTTCCTCTTCACAAAGAGCTATTTTCTACTCAGGGGCAAGCAGAAGATGTATACAGCTGACCCTTGAACAATGGGATATTAGGGGCACTGACCTCCAGTGCAATCAAAAATCCCTGTATAACTTCACAGTTGGCCCTTCCCGTCCATGGTTCCATATCTGCAAATTCAACCACAGATTATGTAGTCATCTACATTTACTGGAGAGAAATCTGCATCCTGTTTGAATTGGACATGCAGTTCACGCCCATACTGTTCAAACATCAACTGTATTTCAGAATCATATGTCATGCTATCTGAATATTTCTCATTCTTTTACCCATATACATATTAGTAGCTTATATGAATGTAACCAGAATTTTCCTTTTAAAAAATACACAGGGTGATGTTGAAGAAGATGAAACAATTCCTGATAGTGAGCAAGATATAAGGCCACGGTTTCATCGATCCAGGACAGTGGCTCAGCAGCATGATGAAGATGGAATTGAAGAGGAGGAGGACGACGACGATGAAATTGACGATGACGACACGATTTCTGACTGGAATCTAAGTAAGTCAGAGAGCGAGAAGCCCAGTCGCCTGCTGGGCTAACAGTTTAATTGAGAAATAACTCACATCCTACAGTGCCCTCATACACAGTTCACTTAACCATACAAAAGAATACAATTTAGTGGTTTTCCGTGTATTCACAGAGTTGTGCAACCATCATCTCAGTAAATTTTGAAACATTTTTGTCACCCTAAGAGAAACTACATACTTAGTAGTCACTCCCATATTCTGAGCTCCTCCGACGTTTTCTGTAAGTGGAATCGTACAAAGGTGGTCTTTGTGACTGATCGATCTGTTCATTAGCAGATGGACGTTTTGTTTCCCCTCTCTGGCTGCTGTCAGTAGCCGTGCTGTGGACAGCTACCCTAAGGTGTATGTGGCCCTCAGTTTCCAGTTCTCTTGGGTATATACCCAGGAAAAGGACTGCTGGATCACGTGGAGACTTTTATGTTCAGTATTTTGAGGTTCTGCCAGACTGCTTTTCACACGTACTTTGCCGTTTGCTTTCCCCCAGCAGTGTCTTAAGGACTACAGGTTCTCCACATGTTTGCCAATAATTTTTGAGTGGCATCTTCTGGGTGTGAAGTAATGATCTTACTGTGGCTTTGTTTTGTTTCTTCCTGATGGGTCTGGTCTTCATTTGCTTGTCATCATATTCCTTCTCAAAGTGTTTTGTTGGATACAAAATGTATGTTTGATGCAAAATACATACAAAATAGGAACATTGGCTGTGGCTTTTCCTGTTTCCATAACTTATTTTTTTGTATGTCATAATTTGCATGAGGATTGGTTGATTATCATGCATATTTCTAAGATAATGTAAATCCCTTTCTCATCCAGACTTCCAAATATGCTTTTTAAAATTTCTGTTTTCAATATTAGCTACAAATCCATATCATCTGTTCAGCCTGTGTTGTGGGCCACACACTAATTAGATAACTCTGTGGAGAACCGCGACACCTGTGTTTCGGTTTTGCTTGGTTGCTGGTTTTTAAATCTTTACTTCTGTAGTTCACAGCACATTGGATGTTTTGGGCCACTAATTCTTTGTTGTGGGCTTGTCCTGCCCATTACAGGATTTTGAGCAGCAGCCCTGGTCTCTCTCCAGTAGATGGCAGTAGCGCAGGAGATTAGAGGGAGAATACACATACGATTGCGACAAGCAGCAGTGTCTTGAGATACAGCCAGATGGTCCCTGGGACACAAAGTCACCACCAGTTAAGAACCACTCTGTGATTCAGAAGACTGAGATTTCTAATAACTGATGGCGTGGTTAAGGACGTAAATGATCGACATGAACTGTGTCATTCATTTGGAATAATGCTGGTTACTCCCATTTAGTTCCCTGTAACTAACAGTTCCTTAGAGTGACCAATGTGCCCAGCCCTAGGCCAAGGGCTTTGTATGCATATCACGTTTAATCTTTTCAACAGCCTTAGGCAGGCAAAGATACTGCAAAAAGAGAAACTTGCCCAAGGTTAGCATAGCTAGTTCTGGTGGCACAAGTAGTTCTGGAACCCCTATGTTACAGAACAAGAAAACCCAAGGTCTTCATTACTATCACAAATTACTTCCCGTTGTATACCAACTGTAAGGTTAGGGGGAGGATGAATTAAGATTTAATGTAGATAACTGCAAAAGTAATAATGTATGTTGCATTGGGGAAGGAGGGGGGACACTTCTTTTCACTCATCTGTATGTTTTTCCATAAACACCTACAGGCTTACCTTAGTCTGTCACACTTTGCTTTCTTACTCTTCATCAGTTCAGTCACTCAGTCGTGTCCGACTCTTTGAGACCCCATGGACTGCAGCACGCCAGGCCTCCCTGTCCATCCCCAACTCCCAGAGTTTACTCAAACTCATGTCCATCGAGTTGGTGATGCCATCCAACTATCTCATCCCCTGTTGTCCCCTTCTCCCACCTTCAATCTTTCCCAGCATCAGGGTCTTTTCAAATGAGTCAGTTCTTGGCATCAGGTGGCCAAAGGATTAGAGTGTCAGCTTCAGCGTCAGTCCTTCCAATGAATATTCAGGACTGATCTCCTTTAGGATGGACTGGTTGGATCTTCTTGCAGTCCAAGGCACTCTCAAGAGTCTTCTCCAACACCACAGTTCAAAAGCATCAATTCTTCAGCACTCAGCCTTCTTTATAGTCCAACTCTCACATCCATACATGACCACTGGAAAAACCATAGCTTTGACTAGATTGGACTTCATTGGCAAAGTAATGTCTCTACTTTTTAATATGCTATCTTGATTGGTCATAACTTTTCTTCCTAGGAGCAAGCGTCTTTGAATTTCATGGCTGCAGTCACCATCTGCAATGATTTTGGAGCCCCCAAAAATAAAGTGTGTCACTGTTTCCACTGTTTCCCCATCTATTTGCCATGAATTGATGGGACCAGATGCCATGATCTTTGTTTTCTGATTGTTGAGTTTTAAGCCAACTTCTTCAATCTCCTCTTTCACTTTCTTCAGGAGGCTCTTTAGTTCTTTGCTTTCTGCCATTAAGGTGGTGTAGTCTGCACATCTGAGATTATTGATATTTTGAACCCAGCAATCTTGATTCCAGCTTGTGCTTTGTTCAGTCCAGCATTTTGCATGATGTGCTCTGCATATAAGTTAAATGAGCAGGGTGACAATATACAGCCTTAACGTTCTCCTTTCCCGATTTGGAACCAGTCTGCTACAGTTTTTTCTTACATTTCATAGATAATGCATTTTTTTTAATAAAGTGAAGTTTGTAGCAGCCCTGCATTAATCAAGTCTGTTGGTGTCATTTTTCCAATAGCATTTACTCGCCTTTGTATCTCTGTCACATTTTGGTAATTCTTGGAATAAGAATTCAAACTGTTTTGTTATTATATTTGTTATGACAGTGTGTCATCTGTGATCTTTGATGTTAACTGTTATAATTGTTGTGGGACTCCGTGAACTGTGCTCATAAGACAGAGGACTGTATGTATGTTTTATGTGTTCTGACTGCTCTGTCCACAGGCGATTCCCCATCTCTCCCCCTCTACTTGGGCCTCCCTGTTCTCTGAGCCACAACACTGTTGAAATTAGACCAGTTAATAACCTTTCAGTGTCCTCTTGAATGTTCAAGTGAAGGGAAGAGTTGCATATCTCTTACTTTAAGTAAAAAGTTAGGAATGATTACGCTTAGCAAGGAAGCAATGTTAAAACTGCAGATAATGGTTAGCATTTTTTTAAGTATAAAGTGTGTATTGGTGAAGGTGTATACCTGGTATTTTTAGACATAAGACTATTGCACACTTAATATAAATAACACTATAACTTGAGCATAACTTTTATATGTACTTGGAAATGAAAAGTTTGATTTGATTCACTTCATTGCAGTGGTCTAGAATTGAACCTGCAGTATTTGAGGTATGCCTGCATCTTCTTTTCTGGAGGAAAAGCTGATTTTCCAGAAGTGAAATCAGATTGTGTATACTTTGCTAATTCTTTTCTGCACATCATACAACTCATTCTGTATTAGTACTTAAAGATTTCATTTTGTTTCATGGCAGTGTAATATTTATATGAGTGAAACTACCATACAGTTTAACTAAGATCCTTATTGATGAGTAAAGTGTTATTTCTGCCCAGTGTAACAGCTTTATTTAAAAAAAAAAAAAATGGTAGTCATATACAAAATATTTTCATGATTAGTGTACTGATTCTTGGTCATAAAGTGTTTTGGTCAATAGAATTTTTTTTTTCTTGTGATTACCTCCTATTTAATTGAATTCTTTAAAACTTTGTAGAGGTAAAAATGTACAAATTTTATCTACATATAGATAGATTTATAGTTACATAACTGAATGATAGTAGAAGTTAATATAACGTTTTTGAATTAAATATTTCCTTAGGAAAATGTTCTGCAGCCGCCCTAGATGTTCTTGCAAATGTATATCGTGATGAACTTTTGCCACATATTTTGCCCCTTTTGAAAGAATTACTTTTTCATCATGAATGGGTTGTTAAAGAATCAGGCATCTTGGTTTTAGGAGCAATTGCTGAAGGTAAGTCTGAGTCAGACTTAAACTGTCAAGTTCTCAGTAGGTGCTAATGTGACACGGCTACTTTAATTAAGCAGAAACGATTCACATAACTTCGTTTACTGATTTGTGTTCCTAGTAAGATAAGACTGTTGAGGGAGATAAGACTATGATCCATATTAACCTTAAAAAGGGTATTTGAGGTCTAAAAGCCATCTTAGAATGAGTTTGTACTTTTGAGCTAGTTAATTGTTATTAAACAACCATAGAGTGACTTACAACCCCAGCCAGATATTTTGCAAATGCTTTTGTTGTCATGAAGAGAACAGAATGAGAGGGTCCTGATCTCGGAAACATCCCTGTTGCTAGAAAAATAACTTCCATATGTAGGTGTAAGGAATGTAAGTCAAGTGTCACTGACCCTAGAAAGAATTATTATTCTTTCCTAGCTGTAAATATCTATCTATAATAAATTGAATCATTTTGCATAATTTCTGTAGCAGAAGTAAAATGAGCTTTCCTATCCCTCCTAGAAGATAGGGAAGCCTGGTGTGCTGCAGTCCATGGGATCACAGAGTCAGATACGAGGGAGTGACTGAACAACGAACCCTACTAGAAGATACTTAAGAGCAGTTAGCTCTCATTTCAGTTATTTAAAAGTTTTGAAACAGATTATTAAATATACTTATTAGAATAGAAATGATGAAGTATTTTTCATTGCTGCATCTATCAGTTTAATATTTAACTTAAATAATTTTAACCAAGTTTGAGCACTTCCTGAAGTATTTGGGGTTTTTTTCCTAGGTTGCATGCAAGGCATGATTCCATACCTACCTGAGCTCATTCCTCACCTTATTCAGTGCCTCTCCGATAAAAAGGCTCTTGTGCGTTCCATAACGTGCTGGACTCTTAGCCGCTATGCACACTGGGTAGTCAGCCAGCCCCCAGACACGTACCTGAAGCCATTAATGACAGAACTGCTGAAACGTATCCTGGATAGCAACAAGAGAGTACAAGAAGCTGCCTGCAGGTAGGACAAATTCATAACAAACTGTTCATGGTGGGAAAAGGGAGTGTGTGGATTTCAGGGAGAAACTAATTTTCAAGCCTGTGATGAAATGTTGATATTAAACTATTAATGGGATTTTTTTGTTATCCATATCTTCCAGCTGATGGTTTTGCAAATCCAAGTGAGACTCTTAACTAGAGATTTGTATTTGCTATTTTCTTCAATTTTTTTTTTTTTCCTCACTGCCTATAACATTAGCATTATCTTTCACCCTCATTCCCACAGATATTTGGAGTGGTTGTGGCAAGAGTGCTATTCTTGGAGAAATAGAAAAGTTTGAGCAGGATTGACTTTTTTAGTCTACAGTCAGCTCCATAACTCCTCAGGAAGTCCCGCGGTGACCACCCATCTGCCACAGGGGTTCAACTCCAGTAACCACTTTTGTCAGTTGAATTTTGGGTTGTCTGTTCATCAGATAAGCGGTTTCATTACTGTGAATATTTCAGTTTTCTGGAAGAAATCTTCATGTTCTAAAAATGCTTGCCATTTATGTTTATAGTTCTTAATTTTTCAAGTAGAATTGCTCCTACTGTTCACTTTGTTAATAAGGAAGAAATAGCTGCTGAAAGAGAGTAAAGTAAGTTTAAGTGTAGTTAGACTCCACCAGATTTGAAAGAGTTCAAATTCATAATGATATGAAAGAAAGTTAAACAAGGGAGCTTTGGTAATTAATAGCACCAATTTTTTTTTCAAGGGAAGGGAGGGTACACATTAATTATATTTGGTTTCTGGTAGATGTTTCATTCAGCAAGGTTTTTTACTAATTGTTAGACATATATAAAATACTGTGTGCACAGTCTCTGCCATCTTAAAATTTATAGGCTAGTAAGTATATAATTGTGGAAAATGCCATGAAAGAAATATAGTTCAATGTTAATGAACAAGACTTTAATTAACAAATGGCTTAAGCCTATCATTTTAGGAAATTCCTGTCTGGCTAGGAGAGAATACTATAACCTTAATTTCACAAATGAAGGGCCAGATACACCTTAAAGTCACAAAAAATTTAGGTATAAGTTGAAGTAATTGCCCTGAGACCCTAGAGTTTGTTCCTTTCTTGTTTATTTATCCTAACAAATAAGCTACAAGTAAACAAATTTCTAATAACAAATGCTTTGTGCATTCTCATGTATAGTGTAGGGCTTAGAGAAAAAATTTTAAACTTTACTGAGGAAAAATTGACAAACATAATTGCAGTACTTAAAGTATACAACATATTGATGATACACATAAATATGGTAGAACACTCACCACGATTAACATAGGTAACTCAGCAGCTTCTGAGTACTCAGTGCTGTATTAACTGTCATCACCATGCCATGTATTAGATACTTTGGAATTTATTCTTGCAGTTGAAAATTTGTGGCTGCCAGCACCTCATTCCTTCTCCCACTAAGAGAAGTATTTGAGAGACCATGATACTGCTATGTTCTCAGACATCTCAAACACGCTTTTAAAGCTGCTGCTATCTTTTTGTGGCGCTTGGTATGCAAATGAAGGTTGAAGAGTTTTTTTGTGTTGTTGTTTTTTTTAAATTGAAGGATAATTGCTTTACAAAATTTTGTTGTTTTCTGTCAAACCTCAACGTGAATCAGCCATAGGTATATACATCCCCTCCCTTTTGAACCTCCCTCCCATCTCCTGCCCCATCCCATCTGTCTAGGTTGATGCAGAGCCCCTATTTGAGTTTCCTGAAACATACAGCAAATTCCTGTTCGCTATCTATGTTACATATGGTAATGTAAGTTTTAATAGTTTTAATTCTGGTGTCATTAGTCTGGAACATCAGTAAAATGTAAACTCCTTGAGAAAGGGGACATTGTTTTGTTCATTGCTATGTCCCCAGCCCTCAGTCACTAAATAAGTAGTAAACACCAAATAAATTGTTGATTGAACCAGCAGTTTTCAACTTTACCATTGTAGTTAAGCAGACACCCATAAGTGTCAATCTCTTTGAAATAAGTGGTAAGGAATGGGAAGGAAATGATAAAAATAAGTATCTGGTGTGGTGAGGTAGGGAGATGTGTGTTTAAATAAGTATTCTTTAAACTCTATACTTAATTTCTTGTCTCTGTTGTGAACTGTTTCTTTTCTACAAGAGTAATCTCTCTCCCTTTTTAAATTATAGTGCCTTTGCTACCCTTGAAGAGGAGGCTTGTACAGAACTTGTTCCTTACCTTGCTTATATACTTGATACCTTGGTCTTCGCATTTAGTAAATACCAGCATAAGAACTTGCTCATTCTTTATGATGCCATAGGAACTTTAGCAGACTCAGTAGGACATCACTTAAACAAACCTGTAAGTATCTATGATGAACCATTATGAGAAAAATCAAATATAAAGCATAGTTATACTCAATATATATTCAAAAAATGTTTAGGGAGGTGTGAACGCTTAGTGTTTGCTGCTTTAAGAATATAGGGCTGAAAAAGATAGCAAGTGTACTTACTTTTAAATAATATTTAAAAAAAGAAATACGTGCAGGTTGTGAAAATTAGAGCAGCTTATCACATGAATATACCAACACATTTTAGAGTGACAAAAGGAAAGGGGATAAACGTTTTATACTCTGGATTTCAGAGTTAAGAGTAGAAGAGATGGGTGAATCTGATTTGTTTAAATGGGATTTAATATTTGAATTTTAATATAGCTTGAAATCCCCTGCTGAAGAATAGACTTCCTGTTTATGATTACACTATAAAACATCTTAAGAAATAGTCTGTGTTTATAGGTTATGCTTAACACTTGGTGCAGGACGCTTGTTTGTGGGTTTGCTTTGATGGTTGTTTTGGTTTTGTTTGGTAGGGGGTTTCCTAATGTCTTAGATTAGACTACTTGGAATCTATACTCCAGTTCACATGATGACTGTTCATTGATTTGATTGCAGGGATTCTTCTTTCTTAGTAAGAACATTTAAATGATTATGAATCTTTTTCTACAATGTCTTTAATAAATTTATCTGTCATTTATAACCTACTGAACAGCACATCATATTACATATCACAGGTCATGGGACTAGAATAAGTCTTAAAATTCTTTCTGTAAAAATTTTATACAATTATTCTAAATGGATTTTAGTTTTCATAGACTCGGTATGGACTTGTTTACATATGATAGTGGAGCTTTCTGTGTTTTTCATCATTGTAATTTAGGAATATATCCAGATGCTAATGCCTCCACTGATCCAGAAATGGAACATGTTAAAGGATGAAGATAAAGATCTCTTCCCTTTGCTTGAGGTATGCTGCTGACCATGTGTATGTGTGTTAGTCACTCAGCTGCACCAGACTCTGCAGCCCCATGGACTGCAGCCTTCCAGGCTCCTCTGTCCATGAAATTCCCCAGGCAAGGATACTGGAGTGGGTATCCATTCCCTTCTCCAGAGGTATGCTAAGCTGGCAACATTTAGATAACCTGTTTTTCATCCAAAAAACACATATTCAGACCTATAATGACTATATGTAATAAGTGTTCATTGACATTCCGAACCATTTCTGTTAAAATGCTAAATAAACGTGCAGCTCCATATAACTTGACCTGTGTGCTCCATCTCTTCCATCGTGTCCAACTCTGCAGCCACATGTAGGGTAGCCCACCAGGTACCTCTTACCTCTGCGTGGGATTTTCCTGGCAAGAATGCTGGAGTCGGTGGCCATGTCCTCCTCCCGGGGATCTTCCCGATCCAGGCATTTAACCTTGTCTCTGCGTTGCAGGTGGATTCTTTACCACTGAGCCACCAGGGACAAACTACTGAATTTATGTTTTCTAACCTGTTGTACTTGATAGTAAATTGTCCTTGGAGATCTTTCCATATGAGTGTGTGTGTATATATATATGTATATATATAATTAAGTAGAAATTAATATATTAAGTATATTAATATATTAAGTGTATAATTAATATGTATATATTAATATATAATATATATATTATTAAGTAGAAATATATATTTCTACTTAACTGTATTTCTTTATGTAGATATACAGCCATGTCATAATTGATATAGCTTAGATTCTTTTATCGTTTATGCATATATATACTCATATACATGTGAAGTAGCATTGACACCTTTTTTATATAGTTTGAAGTTTTTTCATGTATTTAAATACTTTTTTTTAAACACCTCCCCCTGCCAAGTTTATATGCTATTCAAATAACTGAACACACACTCAAATGTGGCAACTTAAATCTGGATGAATTGATTTTGATAGAGCCATATCAGTCATTCTAGTCTCCCCTTTTATTTCAGGGGTCACCACTTCTGCCTTGAATGGTCCCTACCCAACAAAGTAAAAACTTCTATGACAAAGAACAATGGCTAATTCTGGGCCCAACAGAATAAAAAGAATAATTATAGCTAAATATATTTATTTCCAGGCAAGGCTCAGAATGTGCCCACATTCTGAGATCTACCCACATTATTGACCAAGATGGGAAGATAAATAAATCTCTCATATTTGAGGAAAAAAACTAGGAATATTTAATACTGAAATTTGTTCCTGAAAGATAATGTTCATTATAGAAACCTTAACTTTTTTTCTGAGGAAACCTCCCTTGACCAGCTAGTAAACTTAGCAACAACAACCGCATCCAAAAGAGAGGTTTGAAAAGATAAAATTGCTATACTACAGAAGAGTAGAAATGACCAGGATTTTATTGAGTATGCTTTCAAGCATTTATCGTAATCTTAATTACACCTGGAAATGTTACATGCATCTACTTTATCCTTTCCAGTGCCTGTCTTCAGTTGCCACAGCTCTGCAGTCTGGCTTCCTTCCGTACTGTGAACCTGTGTATCAGCGTTGCGTAAACCTAGTACAGAAGACTCTTGCACAAGCCATGGTATTTAAAAAAGTTTTCTATATCTCTCCCTTCTTGGCATCAGAAACATTTTTCTAAGGATAAGCATAATGCCTAAAAACTTTTTCAGTAATTGCTTTAAAGTAAGTTTTCAAAAAATTGTGTGTAATTTCAGCTGAACAATGCTCAACCGGATCAATATGAGGCGCCAGATAAAGATTTTATGATAGTGGCCCTTGATTTACTCAGTGGCCTGGCTGAAGGACTTGGAGGCAACATTGAACAGCTGGTAGCACGAAGTAACATTCTAACACTAATGTATCAGTGCATGCAGGTGAGATTTACTGAATTAAAACGAAGAGAAACTTTTGGTTCTCTGTGTCACATTGGGATTAATTTCTGCCTCTTTCTTGCAGGATAAAATGCCAGAGGTTCGACAGAGTTCCTTCGCCCTACTAGGTGACCTGACAAAAGCTTGCTTTCAGCATGTTAAACCTTGTATAGGTATGAATATTTTCTATTGCTGTGATGTGGTTTTTAACATTATTTTTCATCAGCTGTGATTTTTATTATTAAACTGAAGTCTAATGAAATCCTGACATGTATTAATGTACATTTTACTGGTTAAATCTACTCTGATTGAAGCAGGTGGTTTGGAAACCCCTATTCTCTTATTTCCTTTAATTCCACCATCATTTCAGTGGCTCATCAGGTGTTCATGTTGCTGAAGAAAACTTGGAAAAGTACTGCTTTAGAGATAGTTCATAGATGCTTCTTAAATGGCCTCTTTCTTTTTGGTAGAGGTACCCAGAAATAATAATATAATCAGGTTTTCTCATGATAAATCAGCATAAACTACAGGAAATTTCAGTTTTCTTAAAAGTAAATGAATTTTTTTTTTCCTGTTTTAGTGGCGTGGTGTTTGTCTTAGCCTTTTGTGAAGATAATAAGCAATTGCTTGAATAATGTAACCTGAATTACTGTCAGACCCATAGATTAAGTCAAATTTTGGTTAATTTTCTTCATTTCCATACCCCATCATTTAATCTTGGTTTAAAATATTCATTAAAAAAATTTTTTTTTCATTTGATACAGTGTGCTTTGGGAGGCCCCCCTCCAGTTTGGGTGTTTTTTTTTTTTTTTTTTTTTTTTTTTGGATGTAATTGACATATATCAAGACTTGTGTATGGATTGAGAACTTTTAAGATCTACTATCTTAGCAACTTTCAAATAAACAGTACAGTATTGTTAACTGTGAACTTCCCAGGTAGCTCAGTGGTAAAGAATTTACTTGCCAGTGCAGAGGATGTAGGTAGGAAACACAGGTTCTATCCCTGGGTTGGGAAGATTCCCTGGAGAAGGAAATAGCAACCCACTCCAGTATTCTTTCCAGGGAAATCTCATAGTCAGAGAAGCCTGGTGGCCATACAGTCCATGGGGTTGTGAAGAGCTGAACATGACTGAGTGACTGCATACACACACACACGCTATGAACTGTAGTCTTGCTGTGGTAGACTACATCCCCCAGAACCGAACTTACTGTAGAACCAAAAGGTTGTATCTTTTGACCTTCACTCAATTGCCAGTTGTATTTTTCAGTAATGTGTTTCTGAACTTGAATAATAACATTAATTATGTATTAAAGTAAGGCATCAAGTTTAAGCCTACCTACTCTAAATGAAATTGTGGTGAACTATTGCTTTAGGGAAAACCTTGTTCTGCAGATACTTTCCCCCTGATGGAAGTTTTTGAGTTTAAATTTGTACAAAAAGATTTCTTTTTTTTTTTTTTTTTTTTTTTTTTTTTTTAGACTTTATAGGTCAAGTACCTTCTTCAAGAGATACACAATGTCTGATTGTTTTGTTTTTAATGTTACAAACCGTGGATTATTTTCTAGGTTAGTTTTCTCAAGAGTAATTTGGCAATATCTGGAGACACTGTTACACGGGGGAGGTGTTACTGGTGTCTGGTAGGTAGGGGCGAAGGATGTTTCTAAATACCCTGTAATACATGAGACAGCCCACTACAACAGAATAATCTGACCCAAATTATCAGTATTGCCGAGAGTGAGAAATTGTGAAATCAACTGGTTTATTAGGGATTAAAAAATGATATGCTAATTCTTCATTCAGTAGAGAGAATACATATGTAGAGATATTCCCATATCAATAAATTACTGCCCATAGGTGGCTCAAATGGTAAAGAATCTACCAGTAATGCAGGAGACCCAGGTTCAGTCCTTGTGTGGGGAAGATCCTCTGGAGAAGGGAATGGCAACCTACTCCAGCATTCTTGCCTAAAAAATCCTGTGGACAGAGGAGTCTGGCAGGCTATAGTCCATAGGCTCGCAAAGATTTAAACGTGACTGAGTGACTGACTTTGACAAACCATATAGAAGAGGCAGGATTATTGCTTGTTTCTTTATCTTTATTTACCAGTTTTGAAAGGAACGAATTGATTTCCAGCATCTTGCACAAGTCCTGTATTATATTTCAAGAGTTTAGTTTTTGTTTGTGTTAGTTATTTGAGTGTCAGTATGAACTCCTAACATTCCATTTTTCCTTTTAAACGGAAGATGATATTCAGAGACCACAATCTGACATTAGAGTAAACGTTACAATAAAAACCAAAATCATCGATCTAAAAAATTCTTTGTGTGTGAAAAACCAGCTTTGAAGAAGGTTTTGTATCATATTTTCACTTTTAAAGTGAAATATTTAAAGTAAAATTTTCTGTCTGATGCCAAGAGAAATTACTCTGACCAACTCTTTTTTTTTTTTTTTTTTTTTTTTTTGACCAACTCTTTTTAATGATACTTAAAATGAAACCAAACTGGGGCTACTTCACATGAAAGTTCAGTGGCCAGATATTTCCTCCTTCGTTTTCTTAAGATAATTATTGCCAACACTTCATTTTTTTAAAGGTTATATTTTGCCTAGGTTTCAGTTTCCATCTGGTGGATTTCCTTTAAAGCACAAAACTAAAGCTTTTTTTTTTTTCCTAGCTGATTTCATGCCAATATTGGGAACCAACCTTAATCCAGAATTCATTTCAGTCTGCAATAATGCCACATGGGCAATTGGAGAGATCTCCATTCAAATGGGTAAGATTTCCGCCCCCCCCCCCCCCACCATAACAGTTTTTAGATAACTTAATATTTTTGTAGTTGCCTTTTTCTAATGAGCTTTACCTATGTAAATATATAACATATCACAGTAAAGGGGGCAGCATATTTTCCATTGATATTTTAACAATGAAATGTTTCTTTTTTTGTTTTCTCTCTCGGGGATGATCTAGGTATAGAGATGCAGCCTTACATTCCTATGGTGTTGCACCAGCTTGTAGAAATCATTAACAGACCCAACACACCAAAGACGTTGTTAGAGAATACAGGTACCATACGACTGAACTGTTAACGGTGAAGAGAAAACGATCTGCCTTGTCATTTTAAGTTAAGATGCGTAGAGAAACCAAAGCAAAGCTAGCTTTAGAAACCCAGTTTATTAATTAATGGGTGTTTGGGATTCTCAGTCATGAAATGAACCGTTTGAGCTTCATTCCATAGCCAGTTTTCAGAAACTTTCCAAAAAACACTTTTTCCTCTGTTACAGTGTTTTAATACTCCCTAAAATGGACCCCAGCTCAGATAACTATATGAATTTTTCATTAATTCAGAGTAACTGCTAGCTGGGGAGAATTTTTTAATATGTAAAAATGTAACCCCAAATAGATTGTATTGTGGTAGTTAGTCTGTTAATAATGGCATACGTATTTTGTATTTTGTTGTATACTTTTCTTCAAATTGGGAACTTGAGCAGTATCTTGTGGGATTTTTATTCAGAAGGCTTGTTTCTCTTTTGCATTTATAGAGAGCATGTTTATATTAAAGAGTACCTTCCATACTATAGAACACATTGCAGGGTGATTTTTTCTTGCTCTGCCTTTTTGCTAATAATTTTTTAAAGTATGAATTTTGCTTTCAATCAGGCATGTCTTTTTCTTCATATACTAAGTTGCAGCAGTATAGTCATAGTCAATGAATGCCTTACCAAAATACTGGACAAAGATTTAAATAAGTTTTTCTAAATAAATTTATCTTCAAAGGTATTTTAATTTTATGTTTTTTAATTGTAGAAAGTTTATTATATCCTAATGTGATTATTGGTATGGAAGGAAGTCTTTTAATTATAAAACAGTTATATGGCTGTTTGGCTGTATGGGTACTGTTTGTATCTTAAAGTGAATTAGATTTTCCTGCTAAAAAGCTCAAAAACCTATGTGTAGGATGGTTATGAAATCTTGTCAGGTGTTTATCTCTTTAGAATGCAGTACCTATACATGACATTCAGATTTGAAACACTTGCCATTATAAAATTACTGTTGAACATTAAAAAACTTCTCATTTATTTTTAAATGTGAATGCATAACTGCAAATAAATGTTGAGTGTAATGTATATTAAAGTTTCTTGTGGGATATCAGCTGGTGAATTTGCTATATAGTTCCTTGAACAAATTGGCTTTATTTATAAGATTATATTCTAAGTTTGAATCTACCCTAAGTAAATCAAGAGGTAGTTGATAATGCCTTTCAAGTTGATGGATTGAATTTGTGCCCTTAAATACATTTGGGATTCACTGGATTATTCATATCACAAGTGACTGCAGAAAATGTTTCTCTTATTCCTTACCCAAAGGAGGAGAGATTAATTATTAAAATTGTCTGTGGGTAATATCTGTAGATTTTAGCAACTTAATTATTAATACCATTGTCTTAATATTTCATAAAGTCAATTCCTTATTGTTTGCAGTCACTTGTTTTTTTCTAATTAGTATATCCTACACTGAACTTTTTCAATGGACCATCATCTGCTTTATCGCATGTTTCATTGGATTGTTCATACTTGCCTGTTTAATGAGAATGTTGCATAGTTTGTGTCTTTTGAACATAGGTTTTCTTTCTCTTGCTTCATATGAATCTGCTGGATTTTAGTATTATCTGTGTAGTTTGCTTCAAGTAATCCTTAAACATTTTTCTTTACCCCCTCCCCCACCCTTTTTTTATGAAAGGTTAACCTGTAAATTTTTGAGAGAACACCATTAAAGCACCTCATGGTTTGTTTTCTGTTTGTATTTTTTTTCCCATTGTGTATAAATGTATTTATATGTATGTACCTATGAACTGCAGAATGCAGTTCTGAGTTGGACTTGTTTTAGCTCTTTGTAAGTTCAAGAACTTAACTGAATTTTGATGGTAAATTTATATTTGATTGATTCCCACTTCAGATTTTTAAAAATAAAATATTAGCATGTAATCATGTGTTTTATTATCTATCATTTTGTGCTGTGCATTTCATAGCAAGGACAAAATATTTGTTCCTTTGGTCCACGTATCACATGCCATTACAGTGGACTTAATTTTCTTTTTATCAAATAGGACTTGAAATTAGAATTGTTACCATCAGAGAAAGGGTTTTTTGGAATGGGATTTTGACATAGCACAGCAATTTTCCAATCCATTTATTCAGTATGTACCGTAACACCTAAAATTTGATAGTTGATTTTGATGTCAGGCAAGAAATGGTCCACTGGCTTATTTTGGAAATGTTGGTAAACAAACCAAAAATATACCAAAATTTTGATTAAATTCCTAGATAATTGGAAAGAATAAAAATCACTTTTAAAAAGCAGTATGAAGACGTGAGAAAGATTTTAACTTCTGAGAAGTATGTTTGAATAGACAATTCAGAAATGTAATCATTTACAGTTACTATTATTTCTTGGAGGGGGGACTAGATTTCATTATTAAACTCTGGAATTTTAACTGACTGTGAAGGAAGAATCTATATCTATTTAATCCGCTCATTGCTTTGATTAACAGAATATCTTTTAACACTTGATTGAGCGAGAAAAGCAGTTCATCATGGTTTTTGGTGTTCTCTCAATCTTTAAAGTTTTTTTAATTCCTTTTGTTTTTCTTTTTCCAAGAGTATGCCATATATGTTGCTGCCCCTTATTATAGGGGGTGGTAATAAACAGCACTGGTGAAATCTTATGTTTATTATCATACACAAATTCTGTTGGTTTCTGTTTCTGAGTTATTTGTTGTTTTTTCTTTATTTTTTCTCCTTCCCCCTCATTTGCTCATGTCTTGGTTGGCGTTTGGTGGTGTATAACCGTGATTGCGTTACCTTAGCAATAACAATTGGTCGTCTTGGTTACGTTTGTCCTCAAGAGGTGGCCCCCATGCTACAGCAGTTTATAAGACCCTGGTGTGTATTATTCAATCTTTTTTTTTTAATTCATTTTTCTTCACTCTTTCTTTCTCTTTCTATCTCACTTTTAGATATATTTTCAGTTGGTTACAAAAATCACAATCCTTAATCATTGCCAACCATGTGACTAATCTTGTCCTATCGGGTTTGTGAGGTTTTCAGTAGCATCGTCATGTATATTTATTTTATGTTGTGGCTAACGACTAATTGATGCATGGGATAAGATTGTCACATGCTTGCTGTGTTAAAAAGCTTGATTATACATAAAAAGCATTTAAATATCCACCAGTAAAATAAAGATGCATGCAAATTCTATAAATTTTAGGTTTCTGCATTATGTTTCCTTTTTAAAATTAATTTGAAAATTTGGATTGCATTAAGAAATACATGTTTAAATTTGTTATGTATAAAAATCTTATTTGCTTGTTAATGTAAAAATTAAACATCTACACCATAAGTTGTATAGTAATAGTTTCTATTGTGGCAGTATATCCTATGTTCTGCTTCTTTCAATTGACAGTCTTTCAATTCAAGTCATTTTTAGTAGTGTTTAATGGAATACAAGTCATAATACAGTTTTAAAAATTGATAATTTACCTTAGCTCAAGCTAATTAATAGTGTAAATGGGAGATTAAAATCAGTCGTTACTACTTAGATGCAATCTATTGGTAAGAATTGTGAATTTCAAGGTTTTCACTGTATTGAGACTAGATGGGCCTAACATAATATAGTATGAGAAGCTTAAGCTTTATGAAAATTCTTTGAATATAAACATTATCTCTACTCTGGTGCTTATTCCATTAAATACTGTCCATTAGAATTGTAGTTGAACCTACTTTTTACTTAAATGCTAAACTCAATTCTATAATTTAATAGGTGCACCTCTCTGAGAAACATAAGGGACAATGAGGAAAAGGATTCAGCATTTCGTGGGATTTGTACCATGATCAGTGTGAATCCCAGTGGAGTAATCCAAGTAAGATGTTCATAAGGTTTTAATTTTTAACGTTCTGAATTATTAAACTTTAAAGGAGGGGAGGTATTTTTAAAACTATAATTATGAAAATATTACCTATTTTCACTGAAGATACTGAAACGTGTTTTCAATGTATATTTCCTAATACCTTGAATTGATAATATCTATTTTTATTTTTTAAATCTTTTTTTCTGTTGTGGCTTATAATAATAACAGATTGAAAGAATAAAAGTTATATTCTTGAATTAAGCCAAAGTTTCTTTCATCCTTTTAGATCTCATTTATTTACTTTGTAAATGCTTCCTAAAGCATTTACAGGATTTGTAAATTTCCTGAGTTTGAGGCTCTCTATACTTAAGAGAATGATTAAATAGGAGGATACTCTTTCTCTTCAGTTCAGTTTAGTCACTCGTGTCTGACTCTTTGCGACCCCATGAATTGCAGCACGCCAGGCCTCCCTGTCCATCACCAACTCCCGAGTTCACTCAGACTCACGTCCATCGAGTCCCTGATGCCATCCAGACATCTCATCCTCTGTCGTCCCTTCTCCTCCTGCCCCCAATCCCTCCCAGCATCAGAGTCTTTTCCAATGAGTCAACTCTTCACATGAGGTGGCCAAAGTACTGGAGTTTCAGCTTTAGCATCATTCCTTCCAAAGAAATCCCAGGGCTGATCTCCTTCAAAATGGACTGGTTGGATCTCCTTGGGGTCCAAGGGACTCTCAAGAGTCTTCTCCAACACCCCAGTTCAAAAGCATCAGTTCTTCGGTGCTCAGCCTTCTTCACAGTCCAACTCTCACATCCATACAGTAAATAAAATAGAGTACTGAGTCAACCATTATAACTGCTTTAACTTTGATTCATTATCCTTATTTTGTTTCCTATACTAGTTTAGATTATATTTAGACATCTTTAGCATGTAAAGAATTATATGGCAACAATACCAACCATGAATCTGATCAAACCTCTGGATCCAACTTACATGTAAAATGTAAAGGAACATGTTGATTGACACCATATGGATGAAATCAACAAAATACAGGCTGTGGGCTTTAGGTTAAATGCCCCACATTCCTCAGCAGATACAAATTGTAAGGAAAAGAAAGTGTAAGAAGGATTTTCAAGAAAACCTTTCACTTTTAAGAGATGGGTGCTTTGACCATTTTTTAATTGATGTGTAGAAAATAGGCACTGAACCACATACACAATAGATTTTAGGCGCATGCGTTTTATTTGCATAAATACGTGTTTTATGTACATATTGGTATTAGTGAATTTTGGAGTTAATGAGGTTCTCTGAATTTAATAGTAAAATTTAAAATAGTTGACATCTCACACCATCAGCAATATTTTGTATGTTGAACTGTTTCAGTAAGATAGTTGAGACTGAAAAATACTTAAGTGAAGTATTTCAAGTGTATACCTATTATCTTGTTCTTTTAGTCAGAATAACCTGATTGTCTTAAATAACAGTCTGAGAATTGGGAGTTTTTTTGTTTGTCTTGAGTTGAGTTGGATTAGGTGCTGTTGGTAACTGCATAATTTTTGTTCTAACTTAATGGTCATTTCATTTACATTTCTACCTGAAGATGGATCTTGAAACTTAGGACTATAAATTTTCATATACTTTAAATAAAATTGATTTTAGCTTAAAATTATTTCTCAGCCGATCAAAACTGTAAAATTACTGAATTTATAGAATTCTTTAATTCTATAAATGAAGGTTTTTTTGAACTGGTGCTTATTTGATGCCTTCATTCTGCTGATGTATACATTAGACTGGGGTTTTGTTCTCTAATGTAAAATGAAATACAAGAAGGCACTAAATTCTAATATAAACTGTATGAGTTAGAGATTCCTTGATAAGGTGGAGTCTTAAGGAAAACCATTAAGAAATCACTTAAAATTCCTTATCATAGCTGTTAATTTTTTTTTTTTAACCTAGGATTCTCTTGGTATATATTCTGAGGTTTACATATGTCTTTTGTTGTGTTTGACAAGTATAATATCAATATAAGGTGTATTTTTTGCTCGTTACAGGATTTTATATTTTTTTGTGATGCTGTCGCATCATGGATTAATCCAAAAGATGATCTGAGAGACATGTTCTGTAAGGTAACTAAAAAGTCTTTATGATGCATATCTTGTAACTGTTGCAGTCCTAGTTGGGAAATAAATTATGTTTTTATTTCATATGAGACTTAGACTCTTTGAGTCAGTGTTGGTAGACTATGTAACCTTTGTTTTGGTAAAGAAGTTGACTTTCTTTTCTTGATATACAGTCGTGACCTTGTATCAATAGAGCACATACTTTTAAAATGTTTTCTCAAGCAGTACCACTGATTCATGTAGGCCCATTATCCCAGCTATACTAAATAAGTAGTTTGTTAGTTGCCCAATTGTGTCCGACCCTTTGCAACCTGTCCCCTTGCCAGGCTCCTCTGTCCATGAAATTCTTCAGGAATACTGGAGTGGGTTGCCATTCTCTTCTCCAGGGGATCTTCCCTACCCAGGGATCAAACCTTGGTCTCTTGCATTGCAGGCAGATTCTTTAGCATCCTAGCCACCAGGGAGGCCCATGCAAAGTAGGATATATTTTCAAAAATGACTGACTAAGATTGGAGTATAATATGATCTGTTGAACAAAGTCAGTCTTAGTAGTCACAACAGGGATTAAACCTGTCTGTTTCAGTAATGCCCCCTTGGATTAATTCTAGTCACCCCTCAATAGTGAACTATATAGTTGCAACAATGAACCCAAAGCTTTGTATATTTTCCATTTGAAAAGATGGCATAAAAATTTTAATCCCTTGGGTGGATTCTGTACCTTTATGCTTGCTTCTCATTACTATTTTGGCAGAGTTGCTTAGAGTACTTCTTTTACTAGGACACTTAACTGAATTCTAACCTTCTCAAAGCAAAGTGTGCAGCATATCTATCCTATGAGGTGCTTTTGGGCAAGACATGGAATGATACAGATTTCAACAAAAGTTTGAGAATACTTTAAAATGGGTAAAATTTTAGAATAATCAATAGTGTTTGATTTCAGAAACTACGCAGATACGAGTTCCTCTTTTGTTACTGATTATTTAATGATTTTACTTTTTGCAGATCCTTCATGGATTTAAAAATCAAGTTGGAGATGAAAATTGGAGGCGTTTCTCTGACCAGTTTCCGCTTCCCTTAAAAGAGCGTCTTGCAGCTTTTTATGGTGTTTAATCTCATATACTTAAGCTGCAGTCCCAAAATTAGGGGTAAGTTGTAAGAAATTTGGAATTTTTCAGGATGGAAAAACTTACGTTAGGACTTCAATCTGGAACTACTGTGAATAGAATAAAAGCTGTTTGTTTTCCACAGAGGTTGAGTAGGAGAGTCTTATATTACATTTGACTTAAAATTGACTTATATGAAGTCTACAGATTGATTTATTTATTTATGAACCAGCAAAGCAAGATAAAATGCATGGTTCCACTTTGAATCCTCTTAGAAGGAAATCCAAGTTGATACGCTAGTTAAATTTCAGTCTGTCCTTTTCTTAATTTTTTAAGTATAGCCTTTTATATATCAAGAGCTTTCTGTGTTGTGAGCTTTAGGGAAAACCCAAGTAGAACTGGAGCTCAATTTGGTCTCAGTAAAAATAATTATTCAATATTTATTCTTTATATTTTATTGAGTCCCTACCTTGTGCCCAGCACTGTTTTTTTTGTTTGTTTGTTTTTTGAAAGGTTCATTTTTGATTTGGGATGGTAAAGAGGTAAGTCCACCTGGACTCTTGTTCTTTGAGTTTTTCTGACCTAAGTCAAACTAACAATTCTCGTATTTTAGCCTTAGTTCCCTCATTAGGTTATTTTAAGGATTAAATACTGTGCCAGGACTAGGTATATTGCCTGACACACTTAAGTTGGCTCTTTTATAAATATTAGAAATATGGGTGATAATGTTTTAATTCAAGAAATAACAGCTGCCATTGAGATCCATTGTACAAATAGGGATAAAGAATTAGACTCATATCATCCTACAAGCCATATTTCGTCTGTTTGCAGTGCTGCACACCTCTCTCTGCCTGACATCACTTTCTGTGTCTGATGCAAGAGGCAGCTGAGAGCCATAGGAGAAAGAAGCAACATGGCTTCACTGACTAGCGTGATCCTGGGCAGTTGGTCCAGTTTTTTATGTTCTTTAGAGATTGTATTGTTACTTGATTAATTTTATGTTCCACTGGTCTTAAAAAAGAAACAATTTTGTTTAAGTATAAAATTGTTTTGTTTTCTTACAGGTCCTTCAGTCTTGGAGACTATGAGGGAGCCTCTGCACCCAGGGAAAATGTTACCCTTTACAGGGGGGAAGGGTAAACCAGTAGGGAATACAGTACAATCCCAACCCTACTGGGAGGGGCGGGAGGGAGGTGTTGCCGTCACTGTATTAAGTCGATGTTGGGAAACGTTTTAACATCTGGAGCCTTTGTGGGTGGAAATCTGTCTCCAATTACAACTCTGCACTGGATGTGAAGAAGCAAAAAAAAAACCTATCTACTCACAAAACAGTACATTCTGGAATATTATGGGGAATTGTACCAAAACAAGAACCATATAAACGCGTAGGGATAAGAAAGAAGAGAAATTCTATAGCGCACAATAAAGGAAACCTAAGAGTGGGGATTAGAGACAGACAGTAAAGGGTTTTTTTTGTTGTTTTTTTTTTCGTTTTTTTTTTTTTTTTTTAATTTAAAAGGTTTTATAAAATTTCCCACATTATGGGGCCTTGTTTTTTGCATGCTGATGAAGAACTACACAAATGAAAGCTAATAGAGTTAAAATCAGCTTGCCTACCCATAGTAGAAGCAGGTTCTTGGAAGTTACAATTTAAGGTACCCCAAAAAGTTGGAAATAAAACAAAACAAATTTAAACAATGAAGCACCCTGTGAAATGCCAAATGAGTCACTCCTTTTACCTTTGTGGGGTGGGCAGGGAGGGAGGAATAAATGGGGCTGGACATATCGAACTAAAGATTGACATCTTGATTTTTCATTAAGACATTAACGTAGTGGATATAATTTGATGGTTGTACATCATTAGATTTAATTTCTAGGCCAAGATATTGTTCTTTTTAAAGTGCAGTTTAAGGTTCAGGCATGCGTTCTGGCTCATAGTGATTGAAAGTACTTTACATTAGTGGGAAAGTAGCATGCTTGCATCACATAGAGTGAGATTGGTATTCAGTTACCTCTGTGGCGCCAGTTTGTGTTGCAGTTTACCGATTCAATATAGCCCTGCATTTAAAATTCCTTTTTAAGATTTGTGGATTTTATTTTTATTAAGAATATAGATATAAAGTACTGTAGTTTACAGCTAGGCCTTGAAATAATCTTTTTAGGATCTGTTAGGAGTAAGATTGGTATTGTACCGTGTGTAACCTGCACAATGTGGAAAGCTGATATACCTGTGCAGAATCTTTGCCTCTGTGCTGTCAGTGTGATGTGCTTTCTGCATGGTTATATGCTACTAGTGATTTTATCAAAACTTCTCTAAAACTTAAATTACATGGTAAAAGATCTGTAAGAGGCTGCATAAATGTTAGTTGGCACATAAAGACAATTGTAGAAGTTGAAGACATGATTGCTATATTTCAATGTTTATTCCCACTCAACATATTGCCTTCTAAGCTTTCTTTTTTTGTTCAAAGCATGATCTTAAAGATATGTTTAAGTTAATGGATGTAATGCAGGGTTCCTACACTGTATTGGCGCATGTTGGTGGCCCTCTGTGCCCTAGATACATGCACACGGGGTGCAAGTAAAAAGCTACAGAGTGAAAGTTGGTTTGGATCCTCTTCATTTCATTTGTTTAGCTTTTCTGTTATTTTTCTCTACTTACATGTATTCCTGTGAATAAATCCTTGTTAAGTTAACCCTTTACTTTTCCTTCCATGTGTATTTTCTTATATACTGTGAATGTGAAAACCTAACTGGTACACTTGATCTTGTGTCCATATGGAAGTGCAAGTCTTTATTAATTTGGATTGCCTGAACAGTGTATCCCATGATGATGAAGGAAAATGGAGAGATTTTTCTTTTTAACTCTGCTGGTCAGAGATGAAGCCACACCTTTCCATTTTTCAATGCTGCATATTTAATCTGCAACAGAAATGTTAAGCCATAACAACCTTTTTATATTTTAGTTTGTCACCTTTGCATTGCAGAATAAATACTGAATAACCATTTTTGTAAGCAGTTGCTCCTCTTTGCATGGTTCTATTCCTCTAAAGGTGTTGAATGATACAGCCATTGCACTGAAGTTTGAGCTGTATGCGTGTGAATTTATAAATACCGTTTCAAAAAAATTCAAATGCATGGTAGCATGCAGAAAGGTTTTTGTTGTGTGTGTGTGTATGTATTTTTTTTAACATGTTCTTTCACCTTCTTTTCTCTACTTTGGCTTTGCAAATTTCAGTCTGTAGAGCCTGAAATTAAATCATATTTTTAGTGTCCACTTGTTTTTAATCGTAAGTTGGATCCAAAGGGTATGTAGCATTTTGCTTTCTAGTACCATTGCCTCATTGGGAGCTCAAAATGTGCTTCCTGGTTAGTGTTTAAAACCTGATTAGGGTAGCTGTTTTATTCTCAACTTCTAGTGATCTGTAGTTCTCCAAAACTTTTTAATATGGGAGATATTTTAATATTCTGGAATAAGTAGTAAAGATTTTAAATTGAGAGAAAAGACAAAATTCTCAAGAACTCTTTTAAAACATACAGAAACGGTCTTCAATAAACCTGTGATTGACAATTCTGTATTGACTGAAAAGCATTATTGTTACCTATTGAGTGGAAAAATTAATTTCTAATTAGATATGTAACCAGTCGTGCCCCTTTTTGTAGTCAGTGTGTTTTTAAATTAAAAGGAAATTTAATTTAAAAATACAACATATAAACAAATAGACTGCAACCTGAGATGAGGTTGGGTTTTGGGGTTCCCCCCACCTTGAGGTTATAGTTTCTTCCTAATTGTATTTCAGATGCATAGTATAACATAGGAATTTGCAGAAGCCATTTAAGTTTAAGTTATCTTTTGAGGTAAGCTCTGATTTAGCATTTATTCTGATAAAAATACATCATGGGATATATATATATATATATAAAGCAACTTAATTCTTGTGGTGTAGTCTTAATAGTTTTGAATGTTGACTGAATGTCTATGAAATTGTGAGTTTGTCTTTGTTACATTCCAGTGTTTCTGCCTCTTGGCATGCTTAAAGCACGGCTTACTTCATCTGCTCCTTACACACTAAAGTGCTGTTAGTGTGCTCAACTACAGAAATAGCCGCTGCTAAGTGATGTAGATTTTCTACTTGAATATTTTTATGTTGTAGGAACCTCAGGAGGTCAGTGTTTACTGTTTTATATATGCCTTCTTTTTCCTGTTTGAGCTTCTCTCTTTGAAGGATTCTAACAGAACAAAAGCTGCTGATCAACCTAAGTTGGAAACAGAAAGTGTATTTAATATAGTTTAAATGCATGTTGGGCAGTTCCATGTTACAGTCCATTAGTAAGTGAACTTAGTGCCACAGATATTCATTTATTCAGGAAAGAATTTTGCTTTTTGTATTGTCTAATCTCTTTAATAACTTCATACTGTGTAAAAAAAAAAAATCACACTTTTTTATATTTTTTGGTTGGTTATTTTCCAAATAATCAACATGTAAATAATCTTTAAGAGCCAGTTCTGATGCTTTACATTATTGCTACTTGATTTTGTGACGCAAGTTAGATTTCAGAAGAATAGATTTTAAAACACTTAACCAAGCCATTACATCTTAAAAACAAAATAAGTAGCATACATTTTGTAATTAACATATTGATAAACACTGTGATTTTTTTTGTTAAGACTTTTTCATTGATCTGAATTGCTTAAATTGCATATATTGTAAAATAGGATCAGATGTATATTTTAAAATAATCTCAACTGACTTTCCTCTATTGAAATGCTTTGTCTACTCAGTTATAAAATATTCAGATACAAGTTTTATCTCAGGTGAATACTCTTGTATCCTTCTTTGTTTGGTGACATATGCTTATAAAGGGTCGTCATACTTACATTCTTTGGTTTTGTTTTTTTAGTGTATTTCATGAAGAATCTTTCCATTTAGTCTGATCTTGTAATTCTTAGTCTGGCAGACCATGGTGGTATAAGTCCTTCCTGGCGAGCCCTTTGGCATGCAGGTCTACCTTGAAAGTGAATTCAGTTTGGTTCTCCTTTTCTCCAAACTTTTTAAGATAGTAGAGTGGAACATTTTCTGTCGTGTATTAAATTACCCTGCATATAGCTGAAATGCCAGAACTAAACTAATTATGTCTTAAATCTTTTAGTCTAAATTTAACTTAAATCCTTTGCCATAAAGAAAAAAGTAGGTTTTTTTGCTCCATATAGTTTATCTATATTATTCATATTGAATGTATTAACAGATAACGGTGCAAAAACATTCTTCCCAAGAGAAGAGTGTATCATGCATAACTGCAATTTAAATCCTTTCTTTAGTAGCCCTTTAAACTACACACAGCTTCGCTTATTGAATTATTTTTTCAAATAATACAAGGGGGAAAACACTTAACTGTCACTACTAGTACTGTTACTGCAATGTAGGCATTGAAATCTTGACTCAAACTATGGTCTTCAGGTTAAGGGCCTAAAATAATCTAGAATAAAAGTCAGATCAATAAAGAGCTGTTTAACAATATTATCTAGTAATACCATGCAAATGCATTATATTAGTACTTAGTCATACTGTATTAAATATAGAGATGTTTCTAATGTCTCTTAAAAATTCAGTTTTATTTAAAATTTTCTTTCACTTGTACACTTTGCAGGTGACTTGTGACTAATCTTTTCTGTCTTACATAGATCTTCCCCCATTGGTATTATATGTGAGGGATTCTTTATGCCTAATTATTATGCTTATTAATTTTAAGATACACATGTTTATTGTGATTTGTATCCCAGAATGTATTGTGTTTTTTTTAATATGTGCATGATTTTGAGGGAAGTTAAAGTGGTGATTGTTTTTTTCACCTCTTGTACATTTTAAAATCAAACCAAATCTATTTGCCAAGCATTATATCACTAACTAGGAAAATAGGATTTTTCCCTTTTATTACTATTTTTGTTCATCTACCATAGAATCCCCTTGAAGATGGCTTGGTATTTTTCACAATTAGCTATTTTGCAAGTCCAATTATCTTCCTAAAAGCTTATACTATAATATGGTTAGCCTATAAGGCAGTGTTGATTTCCTTCCCAATACCAGCCTCATAAAGGGGTTCTGCTGTACTTTCCCCATATTGCCTCATTGTTCCTCTGTGGATATATAACCAAATTAAGATGGGATGAGTTTTATGGAGATAATAATAAGACAATACTGTATAAGTAATTTTACTTAATAGATTATCATCTGTGAGAAGATGTTTAAACGTGGTTAATGACTTCATATTATAAAACAGTTTTACACTTAATATTCATGTTAATATTGGGTGCAATAATTTAGTAGTTATAGCTTTAGTTATAAATAACTGGATCTTTCTGCTAACAACTTAGGTTGTATGAGTTATGCTTAAAAGCTTTAAATCTGATGTTTCTTGTACCTGCCACACTATGTTAGAATGTGTCCTTCAAACATATCCTCCTGCAACTTCTCAAACTGTACTAAATTGATATTTCTTGAAGTCAAACTCTGTGCTAACAGATCTTCATTTTAAATAGAATACGGTTTTAATTTTTGATAAGCTGCTGAATTTTAAAGAGAGTTTTTTGGGGCCACCAAATATTTTGGATCATGCAGAGAATATATATTGTACTGTAGTAATTTTGTATTTACATTTGTATGATGTGACATAATAGATGTGAATGTTAATCACTGCTTGACTATGTTAATAAAGTTGTTTAACTATAGATGTTTCACTCTGATTTTTAATGACAGGAAACGAGCTTTCTTCCCCCACTCCTCCCCCCATTTTGAGTCCAGATAGGTCTTCTGTTCCTTGTTTTTTTTTTTGAGGGTCCTTTTTTTTAGCTTACACTTTAGTACACTCTTGTTTGACACCATCTATTTATAGTGTAGTAAAAAACCTATATTCCCCACATTTAACTTCTATTATTGATGTATTTCTACCGAGTTGATTCTAGGTTCAGCTTCCAGTGGGGGAAGAAGAAAAGATGATACTCTGCAAAAAAAAAAAAAAAAAAAACCTAAGTGAAGTCATGAATAAAACATTGAAAAGGATAGATTGCATGAATGTGTATGAATGTGTGGCCTATTTAGGCTTTCTGGTCATCCTCCAGAAAAAATAAAAGACATAATTTTGGAAATTAATATTTAGAAAAGCAGTAGTTTCCTCTTAAGGTTGTGACTCTTTATTATAGTTGCATGTTATTAATTAATATATTTCAGAGGAAATGTGTACATAACTGTCAAGTGCTTTTTTTTTTAATTTAGAGCAGGCAAAGTGCCTGAGGTTAGATTAGTGCAACCCAGAAATTTTAAGAGAAATGGGACTTGGGATTTTATTTTTTCCTTTTGTTACCTGTGCATGGAAACATTGAGATACCTTACTTGAGTTGGAGAAGAGGGGGAGGGAATGACATCCGGCTATCATGCTGTTCTAAAACATCAAGAAAGATTCCAGGATTTAGGTTGGGGAAGAAGATAAAACCAGCCTTATCCTTAAGTTTTTCATCATTCTGATTTGCTGCTACGGTCTTAAAATGTGCCTGAATCTAAAAATCTTTTGTTAAATCTTTAACATTGTAATGAAACTAAAGTACAACTTTTAAGATGTTTTCACCTTATACTTACTGTTGCAGATGGGTGTTTGTTATCTTTCAATGAGTTCGTCATCACCCTGACTGCGGTCATTTGCGTAACGTGGTTCTTTAGGAATGATTGGAAAAGTAGCAGGTGGCCCTCACAGCTCTGAGGTTGGACTCCCTTACTGCTCTGGTGAACGCGGAAGCTGCCGTCTCGTCCTTAACCTCAGAGTCTTGGGCTGACCTGATGTAAAAGAACCTGCTGAATCATCCTCATAGATCTCCAGGGTTGAACACAGTTTACAAATTACAGTTTAGAAATTCAACCCAATTTCTAAATCATTGGGAAAAGTAATACCAGGAAATTCTTAACACTAAGAACCTTTAAGATTTTGTGTCAGTTATTAGTGTAATTCATTTCTATGCATATTACAGCCATTTTGTTCTGACAATTGAAATTTTATACTAAGTATTCCTTTTCAAGTTTATGTGACCTTTTGAGGAACTTCATTAAACAGTTTTAAGAAAACAACTGAACAGTTTTAAATGAATTTCATACAACTACCCAATGATAAAATGACGATCTTTCTGTGCACATATGAATAATAAAACTTGCCTGTTAATATGAATGATAGCTATGCCATCTTCTATAAATAATTTATACAACCTTCTTATTGTTGGACATTTCAGAAGTTATTTCTCATTTTTCACTCCTAGAGATGAATGCCTCTATACTTCATGCCTACATCTGCAGCAATTTTTCTGGAATTACCATGTTACAGGAAGTCTCTTTCATAGAAACTTATGCTGGTTTTCACACTCAGCAACTTCAGTGAGTGTTACCATCTGTGCTGTAAATTCTGATTTAAATAGCATGATTTTATAATTTTGTTTTTAGGAAATCTTAAATAGATCATTTTCACATTACATACGTAAATATCTGAGCCTTATGTCACAGGCAGTCTTACAGATCTTACATTCTATTACAGCAAAGTGGATAAGGAACTGTTCAGTCACTTAGTCGTGTCCGACTGCGACCTGCAGCACGCCAGGCTTCCCTGCCCATCGCCAACTCCCAGAGCTTACTCAAACTCCTGTCCATTGAGTCGGTGATGCCGTTCAACCATCTCATCAGTCGTCCCCTTCTCCCGCCTTCAATCTTTCCCAGCATCAGGGTCTTTTCAAATGAGCCAGTGTTACCTGGTGGCAGGTGCCAATGAAATGGAAAGTGATGGTGGAGGAGACATTTTCAGTGGGGTGAGTGGACAAAGGAAGATCTGAAGGGGGTGTCGTTTGAGCAAAGACTTGGAGTAAAGGTATGGATGTCTGGGGGCAACTCTCAGGTTTAGTTTGAAGGACATGGGACCCCTTCCAGGGCCCAAAAGGGGGCTTTTAGACGTCCAACAGAAATGAATGGTCCTTGGAGACACATGATGACAAAGAGACTATTGGGAAGGGATACTTGGGCAGAGAGCAGAAGGGTAAGGGAACCCAGAAGGACTGCTCTGCCATGTGGCTCAGTCTCGAGTTTTATGGTGGTGAGATTAGTTTCCAGATTTGCCTGGCCAATCACTGACCCAGGGTCCTAACTAGTGACATGTGCATTGGCCAGCCAAGAAGGGTTCTGGGATGTTGGTAAGAACGTGGCATCTCCTTTTGACCTTTCCTGAATTCTTCCAGTTCAGTTCAGTCGCTCAGTCCTGTCCAACTCTGCGACCCCATGAATTGCAGCACGCCAGGCCTCCCTGTCCATCACCAACTCCCGGAGTTCACTCAGACACGTCCATCGAGTCAGTGATGCCATCCAGCCATCTCATCCTCTGTCGTCCCCTTCTCCTGCTCCCAATCCCTCCCAGCATCAAAGTCTTTTCCAATAAGTCAGCTCTGCGTGAGGTGGCCAAAGTACTGGAGTTTCAGCTTTAGCATCATTCCTTCCAAAGAAATCCCAGGGCTGATCAGAACGGACTGGTTGGATCTCCTTGCAGTTCAAGGGACTCTCAAGAGTCTTCTCCAACACCACGGTTCAAAAGCATCAATTCTTCGGCGCTCAGCCTTCTTCACAGTCCAACTCACATCCATACATGACCACAGGAAAAACCGTAGCCTTGACTAGACGGACCTTAGTCGGCAAAGTGTTCCTTACCAGGACGTCCTGTTGTAAAATAACTCACGCAAATGGTTACTATGGTGCCTGGTCAGGGTGGGCGGTTTCAGTCAAGTGTTTCCCCTAACAAAAGTAACAATAAGGACAAATGTCATGAGACAGTAAAATGTTTGGTGTGTTGGTTTGGCCTTTGAGTAAAATTAAAGGAGCACTGCAGGGTAAGGATGAGCTTTGCTGGTGGCTCAGATGGCAGAGAATCTGCCTGCAATGCAGGGACCCAGGTTTGATGCCTGGGTGGGGAAGATCCCCTGGAGAAGGAAATGGCAACCCACACTAGTATTCTTGCTGTGAGAATTCCATGGACAGAGGAGCCTAGGTCACAAAGAGTCAAACATGGCTGAGTGACTTAACATTTCAGGCTAAGGATTCATGATTTGCAAACATCCTAGAAATGGGTTTGAGGAAAGAAACCAAGGATGGCTTTTACGGTTTGGGGTTTGACCTGAGCAGCTAGAGGGATGAAATGTTAACTGAAATATGGAATATCTTAACATTTGGTTTGAGCCATCTATAAAGAGAAGTGGAGTAGGTAGTTGGAGTTCAGGGGAGATAACGTGGTATAGACAGAAAATTCAAAGTGTGTAAATGTGCTTTAAACCATGAGGTTGAATTAACATCATCTGAGAACAGGAAAAAAGAAAGATGCAAGGACTAAACATGAAACTCCCAACAATGAAGTCTAGAGGCTTCAGTAAAGAAAACAATGGAAGCCTGATGTTCTGGTGTATAGAACGAGACAGAATTTACACTTAGCAACATGGAGGTCATTTGTTTTGGCAGATTTTTTTTTTATGGCTGTAGAAGAGTCAGAATGAGGGCTATCTTCCCTTCTTCCAAAAGGCTGGAGAGACCATAGGCTTCCTTTTTCCTGAAGGCCATGTGAAGTAGTTTTGTTATTTTCTAAAAACTGGATCGTTTAAGAAACGTGGAAGCTTTTGAAACGTGAACAGGCAAGAGTTGAGAGATAACTCCCCTAAATGATTACCAGCATGTAGTGTTTAAATTTGAACATCCCAAAGACTAACAACAGTTTTTGTTACTAGACAAGGTTATTTTAGAATGTATATGAAAGAATCAGAGAAGCCAGAAAAATTGTGAAAAACAGGTAATGAGGGTGGGACAGTCTCAAACAGGTGTGTGTTCGTTTTAATTATGGCTACAGGAATTAAAACAAACTGATTCATGTACTCTGGTAAGTCACTTCAGTCGTGTCCGACTCTGTGCAACCCCGTAGACGGCAGCCCACCAGGCTCCCCCGTCCCTGGGATTCTCCAGGCAAGAACACTGGAGTGGGTTGCCATTTCCTTCTCCAATGCGTGAAAGTGAAGTTGCTCAGTCGTGCCTGACTCTTAGCGACCGCATGGACTGTAGCCTACCAAGCTCCTCCGTCCATGGGATTTTCTAGGCAAGAGTACTAGAGGGGTTGACATTGTCTTCTCCAATTCATGTATAGGCAGCTTAAAAGAACTAAGACCAGAAATACCTAAATGCTTCACGTGAAATTAGGATATGGCATGTAAGTAGGGGAAAAAAAATGGGTTATTTGACAAGTGCTGGAAAACCAGGTTGGCATTCGTTAAAAAAAAAAAAAAAAGATTCCTACTTCAACCTCATACTAAAAATTCTTGTTCTTTAGTCACTAAGTTGTGTCTGACTCTTTGCGACCCCATGGACTGTAGCCCTCCAGCCTCTCTGTCCATGGGATTTCCCAGGCAAGGATACTGGAGTGGCTTGCCATTTCCTTCTCCAGGGGATCTTCCCGACCCGGGGATCAAACCCATGTCTCCTGCACTGGCATATGGATTCTTTTCCTCTGAGCCATCCCAGGGAAGCCACCAAATGCAGCTCCTTTTACAGAAAATGATTAATCTCCTTAAATTATAAAGAGTTCCTATAAGTCAGTCAGAAAACATAATAGAAAATATGCAAAGAATATTGAGTTCACAGAAAATTTAACCTTAGATTGCTTTCACATTGACTAGAGTCAGAAAGGCTTCACAACACACCTATGGAGCATGGTAACAGGAACATTGCTCAGTTCAGTTCAGTCACTCAGTCGTGTCCAACTCTTTGCGACCCCATGGACTGCAGCACACCAGGCCTCCCTGTCCATCACCAACTCCCAGAGCTTGCTCAAACTCATGTCCATTGAGTCGATGATGCCATCCAACCATCTCATCCTCTGTCGACCTCTTCAATCTTTCCCAGCATCAGAGTCTTTCCTAATGAGTCAGCTCTTTGCATCAGGTGGCCAAATTATTGGAGCTTCAGCTTCAGCATCAGTCCTTCCCAATGAATATTCAGGACTGATTTCCTTTAGAATGGACTGGTTGGATCTCCTTGCAGTCCAAGGGACTCTCAAGAGTCTTTTCCAACACCACAGTTCAAAAGCATCAATTCTTCAGCGCTCAGCTTTCTTTAGAGTCCAACTTTCACATCCATACATGACTACTGGAAAAACCATAGCCTTAACTAGATGGACCTTTGTTGGCAAAGTCTCTGCCTTTCAATATGCTGTCGAGGTTGGTCATAGCTTTTCTCCCAAGGAGCAAGTGTCTTTTAATTTCATGGCTGCAGTCACCATCTGCAGTGATTTTGGAGCCCAAAAAAGTAAAGTCTGTCACTGTTTCCATTCTTTCCCCATCTATTTGCTGTGAAGTGATGGGACCGGATGCCACGATCTTAGTTTTCTGAATGTTGAGTTTTAAGCCGACTTTTTCACTCTCCTCTTTCACTTTCATCAAGAGGCTCTTTAGTTCTTCTTCACTTTCTGCCATGAGGCTGCTGTTATCTGCATATCTGAGGTTACTGATATTTCTCCCGGCAATCTTGATTCCAGCTTGTGCTCCCTCCAGCCCAGCGTTTCTCAGGATGGACTCTGCTAGCATGAATGTAAATCAGTATAATATGAAGGACAATTTAAAAACATCAAAATTACAAATATATACATTCTTTGACCTACAAATGATCCCCTAAATACTTAACTGATATGATAGCTCATAAACTAATGAAGATACTACATATCCTTTAATAGCCACTAAATTCACAAAAATTGAAAATACAAATTGTTAATAAAGATGCATGATAGAGGAACAGGAACTTTTACAATACTGGTTTAGTATAACTACTTTGGAAACTAGTTGACCATTAACTCAGTAAAGTTGAGCACTTGTATATTTTGACTAAGCAATTATACTACCAGCTATATACCTTGAAACAACTTCATATGTGTGCCAGAAAACACACAAGACTCTTTGTACTGGCATTGTAATAACAGAATAAACAGGAACAATCCAAATGTCCCACAGGATGGATGAATTCTTAAAAGAATTCTGAGCAAAAAAAGCCAGTGTCAGTAAAATACCTATAGAAAACCATTTATATTAATATAAAATTCAGAAACAGGCAAATCTAAAACCTGCATAGAGATGCAATTAAGTGTGTAAATAAAGATGACTACATCTTTAAAAAAGAGCTGAGGGTGCAATCATGAGGAGTTTGGGCGGTGGGTACATTTTATCCTTTAAATGGTACATGAATGTATACTCATGTATATTTAATACATAACTTTATATAGTACCAGAGAAGACTTACCTAGTACCAACTTACTCCTGCAAATTCATATTTTATAATAAAACCAGACAAGTTTGTGGTAAGGGTATAGATGTGTTAGCTCAAGTTCATTTCAGTCCAACATACCTGGGGACTAAATCTCCCTGAGAGCTTTTGTTGTTAAACGTCTAAGATACCCAATGCTTCCTACAAGGCCAAGTCTATACATATCTAGATTTACCTTCTGGAATCTTTATTGATAAGCTTCTCTACATACTTTGTTTTTATATTTTCACTTTGACATTACATTTTCTCAAACAGAAAAGTTTATATAAGATGTCTGATTAACACATATTTCCTTATCACAACTTAGACTTTGAAATATTTAACTTGTTTTCAAAGACGCACTCTTTTTTCCCTTGGCCATGCTGTGTGGCTTGCAGAATATTAGTTCCCTGATCAAGGACTGAAACTGGGCCCTTAGCAGTGAAAGTGCAGAGTCCTAACCCCTTGGACAGCCAGGGAATTCCCCAAAGGTCCTCTCTTTATAGGCAGAGAGGAAGGAATTGATACTTAGGTTGAGCTAGTGGTAAAGAACCCGCCTGCCAGTGCAGGAGAATAAGAGACTCAAGTTTGATCTCTTCGTGGGAAGATCCCCTGGAGGAGGGCATGGCTACCCCTCCAGTATTCTTGCCTGGAGAATCCCATGGACAGAGTGGACAGAGGAGCCTGGCAGGTTACAGTCCGGGGGGCTGCAAAGAGTTGAACACAACTGAAGCGACTTAGCACACACACAGGTTTTTCTTCCATGTCTGCTAGGATTTTACAATCATTGCTGTTGTGTTAAGCCTCATCCTTTTTTTCAGCTGTAGGCATGCACATTTTCTTTAAGCTTCTTAATTTTATTCCCTGAAATCCTTTTGCTGCTAAGTCGCTTCAGTTGTGTCCGACTCTCTGCGACCCTAGAGACAGCAGCCCACCAGGCTCCCCCGTCCCTTGGATTCTCCAGGCAAGAACAATGGAGTGGGTTGCCATTTCCTTCTCCAATGCATGAAAGTGAAAAGTGAACGTGAAGACACTCAGTCATATCCGACTCTTAGTGACCCCATGGACTGCAGCCCACCAGGCTCCTCTGTCCATGGGACTTGTACTGGAGTACAAGGGGGTTGCCTTTGCCCTTAAATAATACCCAACAATGTATAAATTCAAACAACCACCACTAGGTGGAGCCCTTGACCTATATTAACTTGGCTTCCCAGGTATGGTGATTTAGTTGTTCAGTCCTGTCTGACTCTGCAACCCCATGGACTGTAGACCACCAGGCTTCTCTGTCCCTGGAATTTCCCGGGCAAGAATACTGGAGTGGATTGCCATCTCCTTCTCCAGGTTTGGTCCCAACTCAGGCATCGAACCTGGGTTTCCTGTGCTGCAGGAAGTCTCCTGCATTGCAGGCGGATTCTTTACCGACTGAGCCTGCCTGCCAGTGCAGCAGACGAAAGAGACACAGATTCGATCCCTGGGTGGGGAAGATCCACTGGAGTAGGAAATAACAATCCACTCTAGTATTCTTGCCTGGAAAATTCCAGGGACACGACTGAGCACTCACACACTCACCCATTAGTACAATATTTTCCAAGAACAGAAAACATGTATGTATAAATAAGATTTCCAGCCCTTAAGCTCACCTCCATTAACTTGACATTTTTACGTGAAAATAATCTTGAAAACGGTTAATGCCACTCTTCCTTTTGTATATATATAAAAAAATCTTTAAAAACTGTTTTCCTAAGTCCAAGTACAGAGATTGCAATCTATGAAAGGCATCTTGAACTTGAAAGGGCATACATACCACCTGACAGTCCTTTGAAATGAAGACCCTGATTCAGTAAGTTTAGATGAAGCCTAAGTTTGTGCATTTTTCACAGATTTCCTAGTGATGACTTGCAGCTTGTTTAGGGACCTTTGAGTTAGAAAGGACCTAGAGAATTCTTTGGAACCTGAAGTTCCCTTATGACATCAAGAACTAAATAGTTACTTTGGCCACCTCATGCGAAGAGTTGACTCATTGGAAAAGACCCTGATGCTGGGAGGGATTGGGGGCAGGAGGAGAAGGGGACAACCGAGGATGAGATGGCTGGATGGCATCACCGACTCGATGGACGTGAGTTTGAGCGAACTCCAGGAGATGGTGACGGACAGGGAGGCCTGGTGTGCTGCGATTCACGGAGTCGCAAAGAGTCGGACACGACTGAGCAACTGAACTGAACTGCCTGAAGCTTCATAGACAGCAGGGGCTTCTGTGTGCATATTTTGTTTGCTCAAATGACTTCAATGCCCTGAGCAATTCTGAAACAAAAGTTAGGTGCTCAATAATATTTGAGTGAATGAAGACAATGTTTAAGTGCTTTACGTATATTAACTTATTTCATTTTTTTGACAGTCCATAAAGTCAGCTGATTTGCTATTCCTGTTCACAGAGAAGAATACTGACATTATACATAGTGGAACCAGGATTTAAACTCAGACACTTGAACTTGTCCCTCTGACTCCAGAGCCCACGCTTTTAACAAAAATACTATACTGCCATTCATTTTTAGAGACCCTGTCACTAACAAAGAGAGAGTCCCAAGACTGATTCAGAAACTTATTGTCCCAAGGTCTGTTGTCCTTTATCTTTTTGTGGTCACTTGTTCCTAACACACTGTAGGGTTTGCTGTGCCACAACAGAGAGTCCCAGGGACAGGAGTCACGGGTACACACTTTCACACTGTCAGTGGGCAGAGCATCTCCTCTCTCCTAACCTGGCCTATAGAGCGGAGGTGGGGAACAAAAGAGGGACAGCCAGCCCATCACTCAGGGCCCACGAGGGAGCCAGACGCCGCCAGTCCTTACCCAATCGTCTAATTGGGTTAAGTCTTATAGTTTCCTCAATCAAAAGAGTGATTCTCATGATCCCAGATTGCAGAAGATCAATAAAGACAGGAGCGCCTAAAGTGCCCCTGCGCACCCAACAAAAAAATTAACATCTACCTCGCAGGCCTTTTGCTGCGCCAGGCTTTTGCGCTGGGTCAGCACTGGCTTCTCCATGCGAATGGCTGTTCCAGTTAGATCATCATATTGTGAGAAGAAAATGTGACTTTATGCTGTTTATTTTTCCTAATCTTCCACAGCAACCATTTGATCTCATTTGTGAATCTAGTGAAAAGGAAGTTGATGCTTCTCAATTTTGAATTGTCCAATGTTTCCTCATTACTGGACTGGAGTTGTGCATGTTTTTTTTTAAGACTTCTACAAAAACAAAGCATCCTTCCCACTGCATTATATCAGCAGGTACTTGATATCAATATGACTTATCACTAATGACGTTAACTTTGATCACTCTGGTAAAGTGATATCAGCCAGTTTCTCTGTAGTCAAATTACTAATTTCCTCTTTCCAGACTCCATTCTTTGGAAGTGAGTCATTGAGTCTAGCCCACACTAAAGAGGAAAGGAATTAAACCTCACCTCCAGAAGGGTACGTACCTACATGTGTTATTTGGAATTCCTCTCTAAAGACGATGTGGCCCTTCTCCTTAAGGTATGTATGTATATATCTAATTATTTATATCAGTACAAACTCATGGATGTTTTTTATTCTTTGGATAATAGTCTAATACTGTTACTACTTTGTTGCTCAAATTCTTTCTGCTTTAAACATTGGGAACACTTGTAAGTTGGTTTCTGAGTACTTTTTAAAAAAAATTTTATTGGAGTAAAAAAACATTTTTTTAAATTTTTATTGGAGTATAGTTGCTGTACAACATTGTGTTGGCTTCTGCTATACAACAAAGTGAATATATATAAATATGGATGGAGGAGCCTGGTGGGCTGCCGTCCATGGGGTCACTGAGTCGGACACGACTGAAGCGACTCAGCAGCAGCAGCAGCAGCAGCAGCATGCGTATACACATCCCCTCTTTTTTGGGGTTTCCTTCCTTTTTAGGTTCTGTGTAATTTTAACATGTCCCGATTATTTTTTATTCTAATTTTTAGCTTTTACTTTCTGGTTATAAGTGATGCTCCAAACTCATCCTCTGTATTTCCTGCCCCAGCCCTAAAATCAGCTATTTTTCTAAGGAGTCTTGGTTCCTTTTTCTAGAAAATGGCATTTAAAAACTAACATCTGAGTGCTGGTTATGCTAACTGCTACTGGTGCATCACTGTTCCTGCATCTTCTCAGTGGACAGAGCAAGGAAATGTACGTATACTAACCCATCTATCACCACATATCTGCATTTATTACTATGCTGTTGTTTAGTCGCTAAGTCATGTCCAACTCTTTTGCGACCCCATGGACTGTAGCCTGCCAGGCTCGTCTGGCCATGGGATTCTCTAGGCAAGAATACTAGAGTGGTTGCCATTTCCTTCTCCAGGGGATATTCCCAACACAGGGATAAAACCCACATCTCCTGTCTGGCAAGTGGATTCTTTACCACTGAGCCACCTGGGAAGCCCCGTTTACTTCTACATCAGTATATAAAGATCATGGAACTGGAGATATCATCATGATAATTTGACATCAAAGTAATGTCAGGATATCCTGATAGTGTCTCCAATGCGAATCCAGTCTAGTCCTGCCTCCTACTCTTGCTTTGCTTTATTATAAGTTCTTTCTCTGAAAGTAATACGCCTGCCTCCAGTTATCTTCAACATCTTTACTTCTTTGGTCAACCCTAGTAAACATGTACAGTAGTTTTGGAACCACTGAGAGAAACAGCTTACTAGAGTCCAGTGTTGACATATAGTATTCAGTCATAAAATCATTTTCCAAAGTTACTTAGGTCAGCTCCTTTTTCTGCAATTCCTTCAGTGAGGTTGTGGCATCCTCTCATGATACAATTAGAGTCACTTGTCTCAACCTACATTTCAGACTTTGATTCTCATCTGCCCCAGCATCCTGGTTTGTTTTTTAAATCTGCGTACTGTGAAAGCTCTATGGATTCTGACAAATGTAACAAATCATTTCTCCACTGTCCTGAAACCACACCGAACGGTTCCATCACCCTAACAAGTTTCCCCATGCGGCTGCGTTGCAGTCAACCACTTTCCCTTCCTCCAGGCTCTGGCAGCCACTCATCTGTTTTCCATCCCAACAGCTTTGCCTTTTCAATAGTATCATAGGAATTGAATCATATAGCAGATAACCTTTCGCGTCTGACCTCTTTCACTTAGCAAAATGCTTTTAAGATTCATTCGTATTGCACAGATCAATGGCTTGTTCATTTTCACTGAGTAGTATTCCACTGTATGGGGACACTGCAGTATATTTATTCCTTCATTTGCTGAAGAACATCTTGGTTGTCTCCAGTTTCTGGAAATTATGACTAAAGCTACTGTACATCTTCACATACAGATTTTTGCGTGAACATAGTGTATTCACTTGGATAAGCATTCATGGGTAAATATTATTGTTTTTTCAAGTCTCTAAGTTTCAGGGTAATTCGTTCAAAGAAATAGATAACCAATGGTCTTTTTTCCCCCCTACACTATTTGAGTATTAGCTGAAGATGCCTCTTTAGTGGGTTGTCCTAAAATATTCTCTTATATGACCGCAGAAAAATGATCAAAATTTGGATCTAATTTGCATTATTCAAATTTGACTAGTTTATCCTGATAACATCACTAACAACAAAATAACATTCCCTTATTATTCATCATATTCAGGTGGCCTTGCTTTAGCTTTTTTAACCTGGTAAGATTCCCCCCAGCCACTGTCTTTCATAACATTGACATTTTTGAAGATGATAAACCAAATTTTCCATGTCATGTCCCTCCATTTAGGTTCATATTATTTTCTTTCTGTTAGATTCAGAAATATGGATTTTGGGCAAAAGCACTATAATGTTAAGAGACATATTATGCCAATCTGTACTGTTATGAGAGACGTCAACCTTGATCTCTTACGGTCCTGTCTACCACATTTCTCAAATCTAAAGTTACTATTTTCCCCTTGGTAATTAAAAGTATATTGTGGGCTTATACTTTGAGATTATGCAAATCCTGTTTCTCATTAAACTTTCACCCACTAGTTTTAGCATTTATTGATTATTCTTGCCTGAATCAATTATTATTATATTGATTTTTCATTCTTATTATGCTATTATTCTATTTGCTATATTTCTATTATGCTATTTTAGTTGACATTCTAAGGAAGAGGTTTTTCTTTCCCATTGTTTATTTATTCTTTTATAGCAATATGAATCAATGCATTTTAATAAATTTTGACTTTATGTGTCAGATGGAAATTTGATAATATTAATCATTTTGGTTTAGCTGCTCAATGGTGTCTGACTCTTTGCCACCCTGTAAGACTATAGCCTGCCAGTCTGGGATTTCCCAGGCAAGAATACTGGAGTGGCTTGCCATTTCTTTTCTTCTCTCTTCCTCACCTCCTAACCTTCCCCAACCACAGGCTTTAGAACCTCAGAAAGCATTTACTTGCTTCAGAGATGAGCTCAAAGAATTAGAGCAGACAAAACACCTAGTTGAATTTCCAAACGAATTTTTTTAAACTTTCTGCTATCACCTGAACTTTTGATAGCTTATATTGGCTTGGCCAATAAGATTGTATAGAAAACCCAAACAAACTTTTTGGTCAACCCACTATCTTAGGAACTAAAATTTTAAATTATCTACAACTGATTTGTATTGATTAGCAGCAGAAAGGGAATGGAGGGAAGGAAAATTTGTAACTATGCACAATATGATAATAAGAGGTCAAGCAAGAGACCGGAGCTGGGGGCTATCGTCCTTTTTTCTTCTTCTTCAACTAGTTAGAGCACTAGTTGATGTGTATAACATCCTTCCTCCACTGTTCATTCCATGTTCTCTTACTCTTAGCCAGCCAGCACCTCAGCATGTTGGAGTACTTAAGTGGGTGAAGTGAATTAAACCTTCTTTCCTAAAGCTCTCCTGAGCAGGAGGTGAATATAGCAGACTCTGTTGGTGCCCACCAAGATGCTCTTTGCAAAGCCAGTTAGCGAAGCCCCAACTGATGAAAGTAACCCACAGGTGCCTTCTTCTCCTGACCATTGCCCTTGGCTGATGGGCAATGCCCCATTCAGCATTTGCTAAAATGGGTGCCACAACATAACCCAGGGAGGCAGCCCCACACACTGTCATGCCCAGTGACACACTTGGGAATTGTGCTTCCTGCTCCCACAGTCTTAGGCTCTTGACTACGATCGAGAGACCTTGTTTCCCAGAGGGAGATGCTTCTATAGGTTCCACGGAAGGAATCTCACTAAACTTAAAAGCTGCTATTGCTACCGAGTCATGTTAGGCTTTTTATGCCAGTAAGCCCGCAGGTTAAAAAAAAGACTTATTTTACTGGTAGGGGTGATTGGCCCTGGTAATCATCAGGGGGTAGAACTGTTGCAAAGTAGAGCAGGAAGCAATAATCTTGGCACTCAGACGAGCGGCTGGATCCTCTTTGCGTTGTTCTGCTGTATGTGTATGCTCAGTGATGGCCAGCTCTTTGTGACCCTGTGGACTGTAGCCCGCCAGGTTCCTCTGTACATGGAATTTCCCATGCAAGAATACTGGAATGGGTTGCCATTTCCTTCTCCAGGGGATCTTCCCAATCCAGGGACGGAACCAGAGACTCTTGTGTCTCCCGCATTGCAGGTGGATTCTATACCACTGTGCCACCTGGGAAGCCAACTGGATCTTCTTTAACTCCTCTCAAGTATGTTTAATCCAATGCAGAGGGTTGGAAAGTAACTCCAGGTGAGTTCATGGATCCACGGAGCCTACTACTTGACCTACAAATTTCTCAGAGAAGTATATTAAAACCTCTTATTATGGATTGTGAATTTTCCTATTTCCCTTTGTGGCTCTGTCAAAATTTGATTTATATACTTCGAAGATAAGTTGTTAGATATATAAAGTATGAGTGGTGATTGCATCTCAGGGGAATTGAATTTTTATCATTGCAATAAATTATTAAGTAATTTGAAATAAATATATTACTTACAATAACTTTCTTTTGGTTTATATTGCCTGATGTGTATTTTCCATCATTTTTTTCTGGCTTTCCTTATTTTTATGTGTGTCATGTAAAAATTACAATTGGAAAGTATAATTGGATTTCCTGTTGTTTTTTTAACTTTTTAAATTTTTTACTGGGCTGGGTCTTAGTTCTGGCACTCGGGTTCTTCATTGCCGTGTGTGGGCTTAGTTGCCCCCAAAGCGTGCAGGATCTTAGTTCCCAGGACAGGGACTGATCTTGTGTCCCCTGCACTGGAAGGCAGATTCTAAACCACTGGACCACCCAGGAAGTCCCCCTAGTGGAATCTGTCTTTAAAATTCAGTCTGACTCAAAAGAGTTATATATGGGTTCATCTCTACTTTCTATCTGTCCCTCTTTCTTTTCTTTTTCCTTGACCTCTTTTTTAAAAATCTTTTTCCTCTTTCTTTAATCCATTTTTCTCTGTTATCTGAAAGTTATATCCTTCAATTTTGGCTTTCCAGGTGGCTCAGTGGTAAAGAATCTGCCTGCCAATAAAGGAGATGTGGGTTCAATGCCTGGGTCAGAAAGATCCCCTGGAGAAGGAAATGGCAACCCACTCTAGTATTCTTGCCTGGGAAATCCCATGGATGGAGGAACCTAGAGGGCTACAGTCCATGGGATCAGAAAGGGTCGGACAGAACTTAGCAACTAAACAATAACAACAATCCTTTAATTTTAATATTTTATGGTAACTTCACCTATTTTACCCACATACCTAACATATCATTCAATGATATTTAAGTTAATCAGTATCTTTTCCCTCCATTTGGAACATTCCCTAGACCCTAGAATACTTTAACTCTGATTACTACCCTCTCCCACTTATGTGCCATTATTGAATAGTATTTTAGTTCTCTTCTTTTTTCTCCATAAAGTATACATTATATTTATTTTATATATTTGACTTTTTTTAGATTTGTCCATATATTATATCCTTTTGTAATCTTCTTTTATCATTTCAATTTGTATGTCACATTTTTGTCTAAAGTTATTATATGAGTATGAGTTCAGTTCAGTCACTCAGTTGTGTCCGACTCTTTGCAGCCCCATGAACCACAGCATGCCAGGCCTCCCTGTCCATCACCAACTCCCGGAGCCCATCCAAACCAATATCCATTGTGCTGGTGATGCCATCCAACCATCTCATCCTCCATCGTCCCCTTCTCCTCCTGCCTTCAATCTTTCCGAGCATAAGGGTCTTTTCAAATGAGTCAGCTGTCTGCATCAGGTGGCCAAAGTATGGAAGTTTCAGCTTCAACATCAGTCCTTCCAATGAACACCCAGGACTGATCTCCTTTAGGATGGACTGGTTGGATCTCCTTGCAGTCCAAGGGACTCTCAAGAGTCTTCTCCAACACCACAGTTCAAAAGCATCAATTCTTCGGGGCTCAGCTTTCTTTACTGTCCAACTCTCACATCCATACATGACAACTGGAAAAACCATAGCCTTGACTAGACTGACCTTTGTTGGCAAAGTAATATCTCTGCTTTTTAATATGCTGTCTCGTGAAGTCATGAAATCGCTCAGTCATGTCCAACTCTTTGTGACCCCATGGACTGTAGCCCACCAGGCTCCTCCAAACATGGATTTTCTAGGCAAGAGTACTGGAGTGGGGTGCCATTTCCTAGGTTGGTCATAACTTCCCTTCCAAGGAACAAGCGTCTTTTAATTTCATGGCTGCAATCACCATCTGCAGTGATTTTGGAGCCCAGAAAAATAAAGTCAGCCACTGTTTCCACTGTTTCCCCATCTATTTGCCGTGAAGTGATGGGACCAGATGCCATGATCTTAGTTTTCTGAATGTTGAGATTTAAACCAACTTTTTCACTCTCCTCTTTCACTTTCATCAAGAAGCTCTTTACTTCTTCTTCACTTTCTGCCATGAGGGTGGTGTCATCTGCATATCTGAGGTTATTGATATTTCTCCCAGCAATCTTGATTCCAGTTTGTGCTTCATCCAGCCCAGTGTTTCTCATGATGTACTCTGCATATAAGTTAAATATACCCTTGATGTACTCCTTTTCCTATTTGGAACCAGTCTGTTGTTCCATGTCCAGTTCTAAATGTTGCTTCCTGACCTGTATATCCTTTGCAGCCAAAGATGGAGAAGCTCTATACAGTCAGCAAAAACAACACCAGGAGTGGACTGTGGCTTCGATCATGAACTCCTTATTGCCAAATTCAGACTTAAATTGAAGAAAGTGGGGAAAACCACTAGACCACTTAGTTCAGTTCAGTTCAGTCGCTCAGTCATGTCCGACTCTTTGCGACCCCATGAATCGCAGCATACCAGACCTCCTTGTCCATCACCAACTCCCGGAGTTCACTCAGACTTACATCCATCGAGTTAGTGATGCCATCCAGCCATCTCATCCTCGGTCGTCCCCTTCTCCTCCTGCCCCCAATCCCTCCCAGCAACAGAGTCTTTTCCAATGAGTCAACTCTTCGCATGAGGTGGCCAAAGTACTGGAGTTTCAGCTTTCGCATCAGTCCTTCCAATGAACACCCAGGACTGATCTCCTTTAGGATGGCCTGGTTGGATCTCCTTGCAGTCCAAGGGACTCTCAAGAGTCTTCTCCAACACCACAGTTCAAAAGCATCAATTCTTTGGTGCTCAACCTTCTTCACAGTCCAACTCTCATATCCATACATGACCACTGGAAAAACCATAGCCTTGACTAGACGGACCTTAGTCGGCAAAGTAATGTCTCTGCTTTTGAATATACTATCTAGGTTGGTCATAACTTTCCCTCCAAGGAGTAAGTGTCTTTTAATTTCATGGCTGCACTCACCATCTGCAGTGATTTTGGAGCCAAAAAAAAATAAAGTCTGACACTGTTTCCACTGTTTTCCCATCTATTTCCCATGAAGTGATGGGACCGGATGCCATGATCTTCGTTTTCTGAATGTTGAGCTTTAGGCCAACTTTTTCACTCTCCTCTTTCACTTTCATCAAGAGGCTTTTTAGTTCCTCTTCCCTTTCTGCCATAAGGGTGGTGTCATCTGCATATCTGAGGTTACTGATATTTCTCCCGGCAATCTTGATTGCAGCTTGTGTTTCTTCCAGTCCAGCGTTTCTCATGATGAACTCTGCATATAAGTTAAATAAGCAGGGTGACAATATCCAGCCTTGATATACTCCTTTTCCTATTTGGAACCAGTCTGTTGTCCCATGTCTGGTTCTAACTGCTGCTTCCTGACCTGCATACAGATTTCTCAAGAGGCAGGTCAGGTGGTCTGGTATTCCCATCTCTTTCAGAATTTTCCACAGTTTCTTGTGATCCACACAGTCAAAGGCTTTGCATAGTCAATAAAGCAGAAATAGATGTTTCTCTGGAACTCTCTTACTTTTTCCATGATCCAGCGGATGTTGGCAATTTGATCTCTGGTTCCTCTGCCTTTTCTAAAACCAGCTTGAACATCAGGGAGTTCACGGTTCATGTACTGTTGAAGCCTGGCTTGGAGAATTTTGAGCATTATTTTACTAGCGTGTGAAATGAGTGCAATTATGTGGTAGTTTGAGCATTCTTTGGCATTGCCTTTCTTTGGGATTGGAATGAAAACTGACCTTTTCCAGTCCTGTGGCCACTGCTGAGTTCTCCAAATTTGCTGGCATGTTGAGTGCAGCACTTTCACAGCATCATCTTTCAGAATTTGAAATAGCTCAACTGAGATTCCATCACCTCCACTAGCTTTGTTCGTAGCAATGCTTTCCAAGGCCCACTTGACTTCACATTCCAGGATGTCTGGCTCTAGATTAGTGATCACACCATCGTGATTATCTGGGTCGTGAAGATCTTTTTTGTACAGTTCTTCTGTGTATTCTTGCCACCTCTTCTTAATATCTTCTGTTTCTGTTTGCAGATATGACCTAAATCAAATCCCTTATGACTATACAGTGGAAGTGAGAAATAGATTTAAGGGACTAGATCTGATAGACAGAGTGCCTGAAGAACTGTGGACAGAGGTTCATGACATTGTACAGGAGACAGGGAGTAAGACCATCTCCAAGAAAAAGAAATGCAAAAAAGCAAAATGGCTGTCTGAGGAGGGCTTACAAATAGCTGTGAAAAGAAGAGAAGTGAAAAGCAAAGGAGAATAGGAAAGATATACCCATTTGAATGCAGAGTTCCAAAAAATAACAATGAGAGATAAGAAAGCCTTCCTCAGTGATAAATGCAAAGAAATAGAGGAAAACAATATAATGGAAAAGACTAGAGAGCTCTTCAAGAAAATTAGAGATAGCAAGGGAACATTCCATGCAAAGATGGGCTCAATAAAGGACAGAAATGGTATGGACCTAACAGAAGCAGAAGATATTAAGAAGAGGTGGCAAGAATACACGGAAGAACTGTACAAAAGAGATCTTCATGACCCAGATAATCATGATGATGTGATCACTAATCTAGAGCCAGACATCTTAGAATGTGAAGTCAAGTGGGCCTTAGAAAGCATCACTACGAACAAAGCTAGTGGAGGTGATGGCATTCCAATTTGAGCTATTTCAAATCCTGAAAGATGATGCTGTCAAAGTGCTGCACTCAATATGCCAGCAAGTTTGGAGAACTCAGCAGTGGCCACAGCACTGGAAAAGGTCAGTTTTCATTCCAATCCCAAAGAAAGGCAATGCCAAAGAATGCTCCAACTACCACACAATTGCACTCATCTCACACACTAGTAAAGTAATGCTCAAAATTCTCCAAGCCAGGCTTTAGCAATATGTGAACTGTGAACTCCCAGGTGTTCAAGCTGGTTTTAAAAAAGGCAGAGGAACGAAAGACCAAATTGCCAACATCCGCTGGATCATCGAAAAAGCAAGAGAGTTCCAGAAAAACATCTATTTCTGCTTTATATGAGTATGCTAAGTCACTTCAGTCGTGTCAGACTCTGAGACCCCATAGATGGCAGCCCACCAGGCTCCCCTGTTCCTGGGATTCTCCAGGCAAGAACACTGGAGTGGATTGCCATTTCTTTCTCCATTATATGAGTATAGACTTTAGAATTTCCTTTGGAAAGGGTCTATTGAAGTAAAATATATTTTTACTTGTCTGAAAAAAATTTTCCTAATTTTGCTTCCTTTCTTGAGAGCATTTTGGCTGGGTAGATAATTCTAGGTTGACATTTATTTTCACTCAGCACATGGACAATATTATATCCCTCTCTTGAGCCTTATACTGTTGCTATTGGGAACTCATTGTACATCTTAGCTGCTTTTTTTTGTTTGTATGTTTGTTTAAAAAAATTTTTTTTAAGTCTTTGGTATGTGTTTCACCATGATGCATCTGAATGTGGAAATATTTTTATCTTACTTGAGATACCAGGGACTTGCTAAGTTTGAAGATTTATGTCTATTAATACTTTTTAGAGGGTTCTCTGGTGGCTCAGTGGTAAAAAAAAATCTTCTTGACAATGCAGGAAACATGGCTTTGATCCTCAGTCCATGAAGATCCCACATGCCATGGAGCAACAAAGCCCACGTGCCACAACTGTGAAGCCTGTGCTCTAGAACCTGGGTATGTGTGTTAAGTCACTTCAGTCGTGTCTGACTCTTTGCAGCCCCATGGACTATAGCCCACCAGGCTCCTCTGTCCATGGAATTCTCCAGGCAAGAATACTGGAGTGGGTTGCCATTACCTCCTCCAGGGGATCTTCCCGATCCAGGGAGCAAACCCATGTCTCCTATGTCTCCCGCATTGACAGGCAGGTTCTTTACTACTAGCGCCACCTGGCAAGCCCCTAGGACCCAGGAGTCACAACTACTGAGCCCGTGTGCCCATGAAATTACTTTACTGAAGCCCATGTGCCCGAGGGCCCCTGCTCCACAGCAAGAGAAGCCACCACCAGGAGAAGTACATTCGTTACAGTGAAGAGTAGCCCCCGCTCTCCACAACTAGAGGAAAGCCAACACAGCACCCCAAAAATAATAAATAAATAAAAGTATTTTTTAAAATAGTAATTTTTATGATTCTCTTTTCAAACAATCTTTTTGTAAATCTTCTTTTCTTATTTACTAATCTAATCTCTTATCTTAAATGTTTGTTAGAATTCACTTTTATCTTTTGTCCTTTAGCTTTTTTTTTTTTTCTTCCTAACTGTCCTCAGAGACTCTTTTCTTTCTCACTACCTTCCAAGTCACTAATTCTTCTTTAGTTCTGACTGATCTGCCATTAATTTCTCCACTGTTTTAAGTTTTAAGTATTTTACTAAAATAAACTAGATGCTGTAGGTGATTCTTTTTCAGATATGCTCATTTTATATAGTCTCTAATTCCTTGCTCATTATTTTCCATCTCTCTTTTTATTCTTTATTTATTTAAAGAGATTTATTCAATCTCTCTAGTTATTCATACTCTCTGTCTGGTGACTTCATTATTGAATTTGTTGTGTGTCTGATTGTGATACCTCTGGTATCTCTTTCACTTGTGGTACCTGGTTCCCTTGTATTTTGTGATTTTTAAATTAGCTTTCAGATTCCTTGGAATTTCATTTGTAGAAATTCTTGAGGCATGGGTTGACATAGACTGAAATTATCGTCCTCCAGAGAGGATTTTAGTTTGCCTGAGCTACTTATTTGACATATAAATAACCCAGGGACACTGAAGTAAGTTCTCTGCTTCAGTTTTTTTTTTTTTTTTTTTAAGGTAGTGTGAATTCAGGCTATGAAGTCATGTAAGTGCTAGCTTGTGGTTATGAATTTTTAGCAGACATTTGGCTTCTGCATTGAGTGTATAGGTCAAAATCCACAAGGTTCCTTGCTATCCCCTTCTTTCCAGCAGGTTTATTTCTTCCCCACCTTTGCCTTGATAATACTGACTTTAGGGTCCCAAATCATAATTAAAAGTGCTGTTTTAAATCAATAATGAAATGATGGAAAATATAATAAACAGTTGTGTTATAACTTAAAAATATTGGTAGATCCCTGTATCATGCCTTAAACTAAAATATATTCTAAAGAGATTAAAAATGTTAAAGAAAAAAATGAAATCGGGGGAAGGTTATAAACATACTCTATGTATTCTCCCTCCCCTGAAACAACTCAACAGTGTGGCAGAAGTTGTGGGGGAAATGTGATCACCACCAGAGCCTTCAGGGTAAGTTCCATCTATGAGACTGAAGCTTTGGATTTTATGGAGACAAGCAAGTACTATTCAGACATGTAGTAATATCTATTACTGCATAACAAACCAACCTCTTCAACACTCATTGGCTTAAAACAATAACAATGCTTTGCACGTGACTCTGCAATTAGGTCAGGGCTTAGAAGGGAACTGCCATCTCTCCTCTGCATTTCATTGGCTGGGGTGGTTTCCTGGAAATGGGAGGACCCACCTCCAAGATGTGTCCTCCAAGATGGTTGGGGAGTTGGTTCTAGGTGGTGGCTGGAAGCCAGATGGGAATGTATTCTTTGGGCCTCATCCCTGGCTATCTGGATCTCTCACGTGGCCCACAGGCTTCTTCACAGCATGGTGCTTGGGGGTCAAGATCTAGTGTCCCAAGAGAACCAGCTAGATGTGGCACAGCTTTTTATGACCTCGCCTCAAAAGTCATATATTATTCTCATTGTAGTCACAATCTTGCATAGATTCAAGTGGAGGAAACAGACACCACATCTCAGAGAACGGTGTCAGAGTCACATTATTAGAAGAACATGTGGGGTGAAAAATATTATTTTGCCCATTTTTGAGAAATGCATTCAATCACAAGGACATAAGTTTGCTGTAAACTTGACTGTTTGATGTGACTTGTGACATAGTTTATTGAACCCACAGATGACCCTGCCCACCTGGGAAGGGCCTGATTGTTTCACAAAGCTTTGGGAATCTTCCATTAGCGAGGAAGCCACTGCATACCTATCTGCACACCTACCTGGCAGCCACCGCCTCTGCTGACTCATGACGACTGTCATAAGACTTCTTGGATTTAAATCTTTCCTCCACCACTTACTGACCATGTGACCTCTCTGTGTCTTGGTTTCTTCATCTGTAAACTGAGGATAATAATAATACATATTTTAGAAGACTGTCATTAAGGTTAAAGGAATTAACTCGTGTAGAGGCCTCATATAGTACTTGACACATAGCTAGCCTACAGAGGATTCCACCCCAGGGACTCAGCTCTGTGCCCACCTTCCCATATTTCCAAGGTGAGGTAAAAGTTGCTTCTGGCCAGAGAAGGCTTTCCAAGTGTTGGGGTCCAAGTGCCCATCTCCTAAGGAGTCACATGAAAGAGATCTAGGGCTGGAGTTTCCCTGGTAGTCCAGTGGTTAAGAATTTACCTTCCAATGCAGGGGATGTGGCTTTGATCACTGCTCAGGGAACTAAGATCCCATATGCCACAGGGCAACTAAGTCTTCACGCTTTAACTACTGAGCCCGCCCATCACAACAAACACTCAGCACAGCCAATGAATAAATAAAAAGAGGGATCTAGAGCTGAGCACCTCTGAACAAATCTGGGCAGCCTGGTCATTTGACCTGCATCCTTCTGCTTCTGGCTACCTGAGGGTGGAAGACACCTTTGACCCCAGGCCACTAGCTATTCTCCACCTCAGAGACAGAGCACCCCCTGGGTCACTCCTCTCTGGCCATTATGGGTGGTCTCCATGAACAGAGCAGAGTTTTCCCCAGTTGGAGCCCTGTGGAAAGGCAGACAGCTTCAATCAGTAAGCCAAATTGCCCCAGAAACTTCTGTTTAGTTTAGATGGCCTGGTTAGTCAGCCATCTTTCGGGACAGTGAGCTTGCAGGAGAACCACTGGTCATAGCATCAGCCTCTGAGATATAAATGGAAGTGACTTCTAACGAAAAGTTAAGGCATCAAATAGAAGGACTTCTGCTTTGCCTCTCCTTTGTTCTCATTCATATGGCCAAGAAATAGAAAAATAAATTCACAGCAGTACAGGAAAACCAGAAAGGGTGCTTCCAGCAGACCAATACAGTAAGAGACTTTCAAAAAGAAATGAGACTGATTGACAGAAAAATCTGGCAAAGCAGAAGAAACTAAAGCCCGTACATGGACCAGGGCACTCGAGCAGTTAACAAAAGTGAAAAACAACTGAGCCATACCCTGGCTCTGCTTCTGCTTCTGCTCAGTTGCTCGGTCACGTCCAATTCTCTGTGGTCCAGTGGCCTGTAGCCCTTAATGCCCCTCTGTCCATGGAATTTTCCAGGCAAGACAACTGGAGTGGGTTGCCTCTCCTACCCCAGGGAATCTTCCCAACCCGAGGATTAAACCCGTGTCTCTTGTGTCTCATGCCCTGGCTGATGGATTCTTTACCAATGTACTGCCTGGAAAGCCCACTCATCAACTCCTGGAGTTGCTCCCACAGCAGCTGGCTCTAATTGTACGGGCTCAGATGAGAGTCACTGGTACAGTTTTCTGAAGTAGTTATTTATCACAGCAGAGTAGTGGTGTTCTGAAGACGGCTCTTGGGAGTCTGTGCTCATCTCTTCCCAATTCCCATTCAGTACTGTAATGTTGCCAGCTTGAAACTGGCCAGAGTAGGAGAATTTATACCATGAAAATCAGCAAATGCTGCGAATCAAGGCTTCCTTCCCTCCACCCTAGAGCTAGTTGTTAAATATTTACTGGCAAACCACTGCTCCAGAGTAAGCTAAGATTGGAGGAAAAGGACATTGCCCAGAGGGTCAGGGAACCAAAACTAAAAAGAGAAGTTTACCTTCATAGTCACCCTGTCCTTCCACAACGCCATGAGGCAGATTTCTCTAATGAAAACTTGCATTCACTGCCAGGTAAACAGGAGTTTTCATTTGAAGTGAGGAAATGCATTCCAACTATGGATAAAATTTAGTCTAGACTTGCACCTACAAATAGGAACAAGCAACTAAGACCAATAAACATTTGAGAGGAATCAACAACATGAAAGAGAGCACCAAATTCAACGTACAGAACTAGCTCATGCTAAAAAACACAGAGTTAACGGAAATAAATTAGAAATAGTTAATATCTTCAGAGTTACTTGAAAGTATATTACATTAAAAAAAGAGATACTTCCCGGGAAACACAATCAGAATTTATGGAAATTTTAAAATATAATTGTTAGACCTAAAAGTTGGTTTGAGTATGCAATTAAAGAGTTAGAAAATTGAGTTGAAAGATTCTTTGAATATGATATGCCCCAAAAGACAGAAAGAGATGAAGAAATAGGGAGGAAAAAAGAAAGGAAGGAGAAAGAAAGAAAAGTAACATTAACAGACATGGAGGGTAGATATAACTAAAATTGTAGGTATAGAACTGTGAGGATAAACGAGAGGAAAGTATGAAACGAGTAAGAAAAGAACATATCCCAGAACTCAAGAGGGACTTGCACTGACGGGCTTATTAAGTACCAAGCAGAATTAATGCAAAATTATTTTCTAAAGGTGTCTGAGTATTAATATGAAAAAAGTTGGGTTTTTCCTGCCTCTTCTTTTAGAAAACACCTATAAATAACAGGAAAATTATAACAGGAAAGTGAGAAACAGTAATGCCCACCCCATATCTAATGAAATGAGATGATGTCTGAAACTAAAATAGGAAGAAGGATTGCCAAAAGTGGCAAGGGTCAAACAGAGATACAGAGAAGCATGGAACCCAGAGCTGAAGATGTGAAAAAAAGGCAGCAGAATCCATCACTCTAATGTGCATAGCTTAAGCTGAAAATCAATAGGCACTCATTTGCAAGAATGAAATGAGATTCTGGTGGGGAGAACCTCTTCAGACTCAGTTTGGTAACAAGAAAAAGCTGAGGAAGTAGATTTGAGCTAGAAATAGCTGATTTCTTGCTAATCATATTTTTCAGGACTAATCATATTTTTCAGGAAGCAGTCTGTTGCTGAGGGAGGAGAGTAAAGGAGAAAGATGTATTGTGACATCCCTTTGTTACTGACCTCAAGTAGGCTGTGGAGAAGCAAAACCTAAAGGAACTGGCTCACACGCATACCCTGTATTATGAGGACAGTTTCTACTGATCTTGAATAAGTCTGGCCTCTTTCACACAAAACTCCAGTAAATAGATAGACTGGGGAAAACTTCTCTTATTTAAAATTTAATAAATGAATTTTTTTAAAAAAAAGCTACTCCAGGAACTATGAAAAGATATGAGAAAGAATGAGGTGGAAAAAAACAGGCAAAACAAATGGCAGATGAAGAATTTTTACCACGGAGCAGGAAAAATTTGAGACCAAGCAAACTGCCATGAAATAAGTTTTAAAATGTTATCTCAATAAAATTCATCGGGATAAAATAAGAGCACAAAGCAGAAATATGAGCATTCAGGGAAGATAAGATAAAAACATGAAGATATATTTTTCTCCACATTGATGAAACGTGAGACGGTAGGGCCCTCGGAGAAATGAAAGGAAAACAAAAATTTCAGTTGTCACTACAAGGATATATTGTACAATACGGAGTATATAAGCAATATTTTATTTATTTTTTATTTTTTTATTTTTTATTTTTATTTTTATTTTTGGGGGGGTATAAGCAATATTTTAAAATAACTGCTTCAAAATTTCGGGTGTAAGCATGACACAGAAAGCAGCACAAGGGAAAATAAGCATTTCTGGAAAAACAGTGAGGTAGGTCCACAGAGGACAGGATTGAAAAAAAACAGAACAAAATGAAAAAAATATGTTTTAACAGGATCAGACAAAGAAAAGAAAGAAAACTATATTTATGCATGACTAGTGTCTTTCAGTCTAAACACTAAATAAGATGTTTAGATATCATTCAAGTAAACATTAAGAAATATTTAAGATATAATTCTAAAGAATATTCCAGTAATAAAAGACATGTACCAACTGATTGAAGAAATACATCGTATCATTGGCAAAATCGGTTCTCCTACTTTTCTAAAGAGCTGGGCATATGGCTCAAGTCTCTGAATCACTGTGTGAACAAGTTCAGTTCAGTTGCTTAGTCGTGTCCAACTCTTTGCGACTCCGTGAACCACAGCATGCCAGGCTTCCCTGTCCATCACCAACTCCCAGAGCTTACTCAAACTCACATCCATCGAGGCGGTGATGCCATCCAACCATCTCATCCTCTATTGTCCCCTTCTCCTCCTGCCCTTAACCTTTCCCAGCATCAGGGTCTTTTTAAATGAGTCAGCTCTTTGCATCAGGTGGCCAAAGTATGGAAGTTTCAGCTTCAACATCAGTCCTTCCAATGAACACTCAGGACTGATTTCCTTTAGGATGGACTGGTTGGATCTCCTTGCAGGCCAAGGGACTCTCAAGAGTCTTCTCCAACACCACAGTTCAAAAGCATCAGTTCTTCGGTGCTCAGCTTTCTTTATAGTCCAACTCTCACATCCATACATGACTGCTGGAAGAAAATTGTCCAGAAACCTGGAATACTTGTTGTATTCTGTTACCTTAGGAAGAAATGAACTTCTATTTTGTTAGGACCATTTCATTAGTGATCTATCATAATAGTTTAGCGTATCCTAACAGGGTCATAGAAAAAAATGAATGTGGAACATCTATAACAAGTTATGTTGTGATAAATTTATTTGCCTTCAAAGAAAACCCTTTGGACAGACAGGTTGAAAAAATAATGTAAAAAGGGAAAAACAATTTCGTCTAGCTTCAAACTATATTCTAATATAATATTCAGACTTCTCCATGGAATATTATTGCTAAGAGCCAGTAGAACAGTTCTATAAAATCAAGGAAATAAAGTGTCATGCAACAGACTTGTCAAATAGTCTCTGAAGTAAAAAAGGCAACAGGAAGACATTTCATTTTTGTTTTGTTTCAAGTATACACTACTATCTTTGATAGTGACATCCAATACATTTCAGTACCTTTGTTTGCTGCCTTATCCCTCCAGTTTTAAACATCTTGGTAAAATGATTCTGATTCTTTTGTTCCCCTGTAGTGTTTAAGTTTATTTTTAAATGGTGCGTTCACATGGATGGGACAAAATTCAAAAGGTTCAGAAGTCAGTCTCCTTTTTATTCATCTTACCTAGTTTCCCTCTTTAATAGCAGTCATGATTGATTCTTGGCCTTTCAGCTAAGATTATGTTTAAAGGCAATCATAGTTACCAGTTTCTTACATATTCTTCCCAAGAGAGGGTACAGTTCAGTTCAGTCTCTCGGTCACGTCTGACTCTTTGCAACCCCATGAACCGCAGTGTGCCAGGCTTCCCTGTCCACTACCAACTCCCAGAGCTTACTCAAACTTATGTCCGTCTTCTGTCATCCCCTTCTCCTCCCGCCTTCAATCATTCCCAACATCAGGATCTTTTCAAATGAGTCAGTTCTTCACATCAGGTGGCCAAAGGATTGGAGTTTCAGCTTCAACATCTGTCCTTCCAATGAATATGCAGGACTGATTTTTTTTAGGAGGACTGATTGGATCTCCTTGCAATCCAAGGGACTCTCAAGAGTCTTCTCCAACACCACAGTTCTAAAGCATCAGTTTTTCGGCGCTCAGCTTTCTTTACTGTCCAACTCTCACATCCATACATGATTACTGGAAAAAACATAGCTTTAACTAGCCGCACTTTGTTGGCAAAGTAATGTCTCTGCTTTTTAATATGCTGTCTAGGTTGGTCATGCTGTCTAGGCTGTCTAGGTTGCTTCTTCTTCCAAGGAGCAAGCGTCTTTTAATTTCATGGCTGTAATCACCATCTGCAGTGATTTTGGAGCCCCCCAAAAAAAGTCTGTCACTGTTTCCATTCTTTCCCCATCTATTTGCCATGAAAGTGGTGGGACCTGATGCCATGATCTTAATTTTCTGAATGTTGAGCTTTAAGCCAACTTTTTCACTCTCCTCTTTCACTTTCATCAAGAGGCTCTTTAGTTCTTCACTTTCTGCCATGAGGGTGGTATCATCTGCATATCTGAGGTTATTGATATTTCTCCCAACAATCTTGATTCCAGCTTGTACTTCATCCAGCCCAGCATTTTGCATGATGTACTCTGCATATAAGTTAAATAAGCAGGGTGACAATATACAGCTTTGATGTACTCCTTTCCCAATTTGGAACCAGTCTGTTGTTCCATGTCCAGTTCTAACTGTTGCTTCTTGACCTGCATACAGATTTCTCAGGAGGCAGGTCAGGTGGTCTAGTATTCCCATCTCTTTAAGAATTTCCTATAGTTTTTTGTGATCCACACAGTCAAAGGCTTTGGTGTAGTCAATAAAGCAGATGTTTTTCTGGAACTCTTGTGCTTTTTCTATGACCCAACAGATGTTGGCAATTTGATCTCTGGTTCTTCTGCCTTTTCTAAATCCAGCTTGAACATCTGAAAGTTCATGGTTCATGTACTGTTGAAGCCTGGCTTGGAGAATTTTGAGCATTACTTTGCTAGTGTGTGAGATGAATGCAATTGTGTGGTAGTTTGAACATTCTTTGGCATTGCCTTTCTTTGGGATTGGAATGAAAACTGACCTTTCCAGTCCTGTTGCCACTGCTGAGTTTTCCAAATTTGCTGGCATATTGAGTGCAGCACTTTCACAGCATCATCTTTTAGGATTTGAAATAGCTCAACTGGGATTCCATCACCTCCACTAGCTTTGTTTATAGTGATGCTTTCTAAGGCCCACTTGACTTCACATTCCAGGATATCTGGCCCTAGGTGAGTGATCATACCATCGTGATTATCTGGGTCGTGAACATCTTTTTTTGTACAGTTCTATGTATTCTTGCCACCTCTTCTTAATATCTTCTGCTTCTGTTAGGTCCATACAATTTCTGTCCTTTATCAAGCCTATCTTTGCATGAAATGTTCCCTAGATATCTCTAATTTTCTTGAAGAGATCTCTAGTCTTTCCCATTCTACAGTTTTCCTCTATTTCTTTGCATTGATCACTGAGGAAGGCTCTCTCATCTCTCCTTACTATTCTTTGGAACTCTGCATTCAAATGGGTATATCTTTCTTTTTCTCCTTTGCCTTTAGCTTCTCTTCTTTTCTCAGCTATTTGTATTTCTCAGACAACCATTTTGCCTTTTTGCATTTCTTTTTCTTGGGGATGGTCTTGATCACTACCTCCTGTACAATGTCACGAACCTCCGTCCACAGTTCTTCAGGCACTCTGTCTATCAAATCGAATCCCTTGAATCTTTTGATTTAGGTCAGACCTGAGTGGCCTAGGGGTTTTGGTCTGCTGCAGGGTCGGGGACACTCAGTGCAGCAAAGCATGCATGGGACCTTTTGAAAGAGTTTACCATCATCCTCATTACCTCCACTATAGTTTGGCCTCAGCTCAAACAATAGGGAGGAACACAGCCCCACCCATCAACAGAAAGTTGAATTGAAGATTTACTGAGCATGGCCCCACCCATCAGAACAAGACCCAGTTTCCCCCTCAGTCAGTCTGTCCCATTGGGAAGCTTTCATATGCCTCTTATCCTTTCCATCAGAGGGCCAACAGAATGAAAACCACAATTATAGAAAACAAGAGTGGGTAAGTACACATAAAAAAAAAAAACACTTTACTATACAGTGTATACATGTTATATGTATAAAAAGTTTTTGCATATGTGTAAAGTGCTTGTGTATATATACATGTGCTTGTACATATATACAAACACACACATGTATAGTTTTCTTCCTTTATGCAAACAGAAATACACCAGGCACTCTGTCCTATATCTTGCTTTTTTCTGCATATTACTTTATCTTGAATACTGTGCAGTGATGTGCTGGTAAATATTTCACAAACAGCTCTCTTGCCCCTCTATAGCTTAATCTCCATGGAGCAGCTAGGATGGTCCTTCTAAACATTTGGTCACAGCCCTCCACTGCTGGAAGCCCCTGATGGCTTCTCACCACCTTTAGAACACCATCTGCAGTTTTTCTATGCCTGCCAGACCCTATCTGGGGATTCTCTGGTGGCTCAGCTGTAAAGAGACTGCCTGCAATGCAGGAAACTTGGGTTTGATCCCTGGGTCATAAAGATTGCCCTAGAGAAGGAAATGGCAACCCACTCCAGTATTCGTGCCTGGAAAATCGCATGGATGGAGGAGCCTGGCAGGCCACAGTCCATGGGGTCACAGAGTTGGACACGACTGAGCGACTTCACTTTCACTTTCAAGGCCCTAGCTGATCTGACCCCCAGCTCCCACCTCACTTCCTACCACCTGCTTGCTCCACCCAAGGTGTATAGACCACCTGTTTATATTTTGCCCTTGCTTTCCCTTCTGCCTAGTAGGTTCTTCCGCCGGACACCACAGGAGACTCTCCTCCACTCCTTTTACCTCCTCACATAGGTCTTCTATTGAGAACATTCTTTCTGAAATTGCACCCCTCATCACTCCCTTTGTTGTTCAGTCACTCAGTTGTATGCGACTCCATGGACTGCAGCATGCCAGGCTTCCCTGTCCTTCACTATCTCCCAGAGCTTGAGAGCTCTCATATGGAGATATCTCCCGTATCCATTGAGTTGAGGATGCCATCCAAACATCTTATCCTCTGTGACCCCATTCTCCTTCTGCCCTCAATCTTTCCCAGCATCAGGGTCTTTTCCAATGAGTTGGGTCTTCACATCAGGTGGTCAAAGTTATTGGAGCTTCAGTTTCAGCATCAGTCCATTAATTCCTATTCTTCTTGATAAAACTAGTAACTTACAGTTATTGAATTAACTATATTCCAGGAACTATCTGTTTTCTATATTTTAAATCATTTAATCCTTCCAACAACCCTCAGAGGTAGATGATATTATTATTCCCTCTTTACAGATGTACAAATGGAGTCATACAAACGATTAAGTAACTTCCCTAAGATTACAGAACTTGTAAGTGTCAGGGCCAGGTTTAAAACCCAGTTGAATTTCAGAGTCATATTCTATATAGTCCCTCATGTGCTTTTTCAAAAAATATAATATTATACTGCCCTTGCCCAGATTTATTTTTTAACATAGCACTTATCACTATATTATATATCTGACATATATCAGATAATATACTATATGTCTACATCTTTATTATATATTATTTTTGCCTATTAGTCCTACTGGGTTGTAGCATTTCTGAAGGCAAACTTTACTTATTTTCTTCACTACCATATATCACATATCTAAAACAGTATCAACACACAATACATGACACACAATTATTCAATGAGTAAGTGGGGAGATATATGAGCTCAGATAGTAAGTAATCTGCCTGCAATGCAGGAGACCCAGGTTCAGTCCCTGGGTTTGGAAAATCCCCTGCAGAAGGGAATAGCTACCCACTCCAGTATTCTTGGCTGGACAATTCCATGGACAGAAGGGCCTGGCAGGCCATATAGTCCATGGGGTCGCAAATAATCATACATGACTGAGCAACTAACACACACACACACACACACACACACGTGTGTGTGTATGTAGAAACCTACAGATAAACTGAAAAGTAGGAGAGGATATGTTTTTGAGAGTGAGGAAAGAAGGGTGAACACCCCTACCCCAAACACCAGCACCAACACATATGGCTGCAAACAAGAAAGACGCTACAGAGAAGTTTATAGCTTTTTGTGACAAGATACAAACTACTTCATCTAAAGTGTGTGTCAGTGAATACGGATTTACAAAAAGAAATATAAGAGTTATACAGAAGGCAATGGTTTAGCAACTTTCTTTTTCTGGGGAAAGTATATTTGAAGATGGCTTTGAATAAAGAAGAGAAGTGATTTTAGCTGGCAGGTGGGAAGTGAGAAGAAAAAAATAACATTTTTTGGACCTAAATTAAAAAAAAATCTAATTGATGACAGTTTGTTCTTAAAACACTATTAAAAAATATATTAAGGCAGATATCATCCAGCGGAATTTCAAGATTAGAAACAAAATTTTATCACGTTTGGATCTGGTCAGTTTGGCCTAGTCCTGGTTGCCTCCCTGAAAACAGTTCATCATAAGGTAGTGGTCTTTCTTAATTAGTTGATAGAGAACATTGTAGTCAAGTCCACAAGGTGATTTGGTTGTCTGTTTCCTTCTGCCTGTAAAAAGGGACTTTTAAAAAAACTAGTACAATGACCAGATGTCCTGTTTAGGGTGGGACATATCTAGATTTTGATTAGAATATGAGCTTCTTGCATGTTTCAGAACTGATGGTGAGTAGAGAAAAAACTTTTTGCTTAGCGGCTCAGTTGTGTCCAACTCTTTGAGACCCCACACAAGTCCATGTGCCAAGCTTCTCTGTCCGTGGGATTTCCCAGGCAAGAATACTGGAGTGGGTTGCCATTTCCTCCTCCAGGGGATTTTCCCAATTCAGGGATCGAACCCGCTACTTCTGCGTCTCCTGCATTGCAGGTGAATTCTTCACTGCTAAGCCACAAGGGAAGCCCCAAAGACTTCTAAAAATAATATATATGTAAATAAATTAACTCGAAACTTTTATGTGATCCTTATTAGTTATCATTCATATCCATTTAGAGAACCTGGGTTAGAGTGATAATAAGCAAAGAAGGGACTTCCATACGGAAAGAATGTGGCAACTGATGAACATCAGAGTATGATTTAAAAAATAAGTTAATAAAAGCCCTGGGTGGATGAGTTTAAATTTTACCCTTGACCACTCGTCTTCTTTTGACTTCTTCTATTGCTTGTGGTCTCATTTACCATCCTTCATAACACTCTGTTCATGCCTCTGTTAGCGGTACTGAAGCTTACCACTGTTAAGAAATTTACCACAAGCTAAAAGCAGAGACATTACTTTGCCAACTAAGGTCCATCTAGTCAAGGCTATGGTTTTTCCTGTGGTCATGTATGGATGTGAGAGTTGGACTGTGAAGAAGGCTGAGCACCGAAGAATTGATGCTTTTGAACTGTGGTGTTGGAGAAGACTCTTGAGAGTCCCTTGGACCCCAAGGAGATCCAACCAGTCCATTCTGAAGGAGATCAGCCCTGGGATTTCTTTGGAAGGAATAATGCTAAAGCTGAAACTCCAGTACTTTGGCCACCTCATGTGAAGAGTTGACTCACTGGAAAAGGCTCTGATGCTGGGAGGGATTGGGGGCAGGAGGAGAAGGGGCCAACAGAGGATGAGATGGCTGGATGGCATCACTGACTCGATGGATGTGAGTCTGAGTGAACTCCGGGAATTGGTGATGGACAGGGAGGCCTGGCGTGCTGCGATTCATGGGGTCGCAAAGAGTCGGACATGACTGAGCGACTGAACTGAACTGAACTGAACTTCCCTGATGGCTCAGAAGGTAAAGCATCTGCCTACAATGCGGGAGACCCGGGTTCAATCCCTGGGTGGGGAAGATATCCTGGAGAAGGAAATGGCAACCCACTCCAGTATGGAAAATCACATGGATGGTGGAACCTGGTAGGCTACAGTTCATGGGGTTGCAAAGAGTTGGACACGACTGAGCAACTTCACTTTCACAGGTGGCTCAGATGGTAAAGAATCTGCCTGCAAGGTGGGAGACCTGGGTTCAATCCCTGGGTTGGGAAGGAGGGCATGGTAACACACTCCAGTATTTTGCTTGGAGAATCCCCATGGACAGAGCAGCCTGGTGGGCTACAGTCCATGGGGTCACAAAGAGTCGGACATGACTAAGCATCTAAACACAGCACAGCACAGTAGCAGTGACCTCATAAGTTTGATGTGAGAATTCATTAAGGTAATACATGAACATGCATGCTCAGTCATTTCATTCGTGTCCAACTTTTTGCTACCCTATGGACTGCATCCTGCCAAACTCCTCTATCCATGGGGATTCTCCAGGTGAGAATGCTGGAGTGGATTGTGGCGCCCTCCTCCAGGGGATCTTCTTCACCCAGGGATGGTGCCCTGTGTCTCTTATGTCTCCTGCACGAGGAGGTGGGCTCTTTACCACTAGCACCACCGGGGAAGCCCAATACATGAACTAAAATTGCACACACCGTTATAATTATTTTTCCAAAGAATTGATCAAGATTCTATTAGAATTACTAGCTGGGAATTCAGAAACACTCTCTCCTTAAAAAATATTTATTTATTTGGCTGCCCTGGGTCTAAGTCGTGGCACACAGGATCTTTGATCTTGTGGGATCTTTAGTTGTGGCATGTGGGCAGCATGTGAACTCAGTTAAGGCATGTGGGATCTAGTTCCCTGACAAGAAATCAAACCTGGGCCCCCCTGTGTTGGCAGCATGGAGTCTCAGCCACTGGACAACCAATAAAGTCCCCAGAAACATTCTCTTGATGTTTTTATTTTGCTCTGGATCCCAGGTCCTTTCCTCTACTCAGGGACCACATTTATATCTCCCCCTTCCCTTCTTTTTTGGCATATCCCCCTGACCCCCAAGCATGAGTTTTAAGGCTTCTTCCCTTTCCTCCCTTGATCCCTTCAATAACCGCCTGTTTCACTCTACCCTTTCACAGCAAAGCTGATTGAATAAGTTGCCTGTACTTGCTGTCATTACTTCCCTTTCTCTTTCAACTCACTCCAATCAGGTTTATTTCTCCACCACTTCAAAGAATCAACACTTGCTAAGACTACCTGCTGCTGCTGCTGCTAAGTCGCTTCAGTCGTGTCCGACTACGTGGGAACCCATAGGCAGCAGCTGGGATTCTCCTCCATCCTGCTAGTGCTATCTTTTTGTATTTGGCCATTGATCAGTTCTTAAAACACTCTCTTAGCTTCACTGTCATCCTTTTTTTTCCTTATATTTCTTCTATTTTGCTACTCTTTTTAAATCTCTGACGCTGGCTCATCTGTTTCTCCTGACATGTAAGTGTAGAAGTGCCCCAGAATTTTTGGTTCAACTTAATTCCCCTCCCTCTCTATGTGTGATTTGTTCATCTCATCTATATGTGGTGATGACTCGCAAATTTATGTCTTTGAAACTGACATCCGTGCTCAACTCCCAAGTCTTGTATCCAAAAGTCTGATAGCCATTTCCACTTGGATTGTTAATAGGCATCTTAAACCTAATATGTCCTTGAGTCCTCCTCCCTTTCTTCAAACCAGCTGCTCTCCATATCCTTTTCATCTCTGTGACACCATTATACATTATACACCATTATACACCAAGCATAACTCCTAGGACCATCCTTGATTTCTTTCTTGCTTTCACACTCTACTTCCAATCCATTAGCAAATTCTGTCAGCTCTACATTAAAAACAAATCTTGCACCTGACCACTTCTTATCATGCCCACTGCTGTCACCTGGTCCCTGCCACCACCTTCTCTTCCCAGGGCTACAATATCTATTCATTAAGTGGCCTTCCAATTACTGCCCCCGAAACCCCTTTACACAGAGCAGTCAACGTGACTTTTTTAAACATAAATCAGATCATATCTCTGTTGCTTTAAAACCCTGCATTGGCTTCCTTGGACTGCAGCTTAGAATACCACCTTCCTTAGAATACGACCAGCCTCTGCCTCCCTCTCTGACCTCATCTTGGATCCTCTCTCAATTTATCACTGATCTCCAACTATACTGCCCTCCTTTACATTTATTTTAACAAATCAAGCTCATTGCTAACTCTGAGCCTTTGCATTGTCTGATACTTCAATGTAGACCTGTGCAGGTGTTTGCCTGGCTGATTCTTTGGTTCATTCAGGTCTGTGTTCAAACGTCACCTTCCTCAGAGAGGCCACTCTCTGGAAAGAGGTCCCTTCTCCTCACCACATGCATGCACGCTAAGTCACTTTAATCGTGTCCAACACTTTGAGACGTTGTAGCCTGCCAGGCTCCTCTGTCCATGGGATTCTGCAGGCAAGAATACTGGAGTAGGTTGCCACGCCCTCCTTCAGGGGATCTTCCCAACCCAGGGATCAAACCTGTGTCTCTCTCGTCTCCTGCTTTGGCAGGCAGGTTCTTTATCACGGGCACCACCTGGGAAACCCAGTCCTCACCACTCTCTATCCCAGTTATACTTCACAGCATGTATCACTCTCCTCAAGGACCTCGTTTATATCCTTGGGGCTCTCTTCTCACACTACGTGCCACAAGAGCAGCAAAGGCATTTGTTTTGTTCACTGTAACATCCCCAGTATTTAGAAGAGGGCCTGTCTTACTATAGGTGTTCAATACACGTTTGTTACTTAAATGAATGGACAAGGCTCCATTTATTTGACCATTCATTCCGTCTCCTCATTTGACCGAGAAGCTTGGGGACGCTGCTTCTTACTGGAATACCACGCTGTTACTGAAATCCGGTGCTCCTCAGTGTGCAGAAGGTGCTGGTCTGGTGGTGACTGAGATCTCTGTTCAGGCTTCAGTGAGCCTTAAAGGGAGACCAAGCCCACTCCACCATTCTTAGCTCAGCCAAAAATATCTCTTTTCTTGGGTTCCGCTGGTTACAATTCCTATTCTACTCTCTATTCTTCCAGTTGCCATACACAGTCACCTCAGAGGAGGCTAGCTGTTCCCAAAAACACTGAGTTTCAGAATGTGCTCTGGACTCCACTACCCACATGAACCTCAAACCAGCTAATGGAAAAGTGCCTCTTTGAATCCCCCCGAACAATGTATCAGGTATTTTGTTTTTTTTTTCACAGATGGCAAGGTAAGAGAGTCCCTGGGAAAGTTCATCTCACTGTGAAGGAAGAGGTGCTGCCACGTCAAGGAGCAGTCAAGATGCACTCAGGAGAGAGAAAAGGTGTGCCTAACCAAGCTGCTTGAACAGAGAAGAGTGTGTGGAGGGTAATGTTTAGCTCCCTCTTGCATTCTGATGAACGTTTCTACCTCCTGGCCCTTGGAGAGCAGTCTGTCTGGATACCATCTGCCAGGTCTGTGCTTTTCTTTCTGTTTTGCATAAAGTTTTGCTTTCACTACGCTGCTATTGAGTACGGGAAAGTGAGAGAACACCAGATTTCAGGGGCCTGCGTGTTTCTCTGCCTTTTAATGGAGCTTAGCTTTTTTTTTCCCCCCACTTGTTATTGTCAAGTATAGGATGAGTACAGAGGATGCATCTAACACAGGATGCTGCTCCTTGAAGAAATTATCAGGATATGAGAGAGGTTTTGTTTGTTTGTTTTTTTAAGTGCTTCCCCTCAGCTTGGGAACAAGCAGAAGTTCATTTGCACAATTATATTGAGAATAAATGAGAAAAAATGTATTTTACTTTATAGGCAACTCTTCTGGAATAGAACTGGTTTTAAATTATATAACAAAGAAATGGCTCTTGTAATTCAATGTTGATTAGTATTCTGTGAGGTGTGAATCCAGGATTGGAAATAGGAGATCCAACTAAGGAATGAAAGGAGGAAGTTCTCTGGGTGACTTGCTCTCAAATCTTAGAGATATTCAATATTTTGTAAAATATTCAGAGAACTGAGGATATAAGTCATTTTGTGTTAATTTCTCCCCTTTTACTTATCAAGGTATGTTTTAACACTTGAAATATGCTTTGAGCTGTTAAAAAAAAATTCAGCTGAGTAAATTTAAAGATCTAATTGACTTTATTAAAAGATTCACGAATTCAGCATCCCAGCTAACACATAAAAGTGGCTCTCAGGAGCTACAGCAAATCGAAGGCTTTTATAAGCAGAAGGAGGTTGGGACAAAGACATTAGAAGACTATATTATTTCAAGCAAGGTCACCTTCCTTAGGGGAAAGTTGGGGGTCTTAGGTAGATTACCTCACTAGTGCTGACCAGGAGATTCCAGATATCAGTTTAAAATTCCACTCCCGGGAGAGGATGAAACTGCAACGTCATTATTTAGTCACTCAGTTGTATCTGACTCTGTAACCCCATGGACTGTGGTCTGCCAAGCTCTTCTGTCCATGGCATTTTCCTGGCAAGGGTACTGGAGTGGGTTGCCATTTCCTCCTCCAGAGGATCTTCCTGAGCTGAGGAACAAACCCATGTCTCCTGCATTAGCAGGCAGATTCTTTACTGCTGAGCCACCAGGTAACTCACTAGCGCTAACCAGGGAATTTCAGACAGTGGTTTAAAATTCCACTGCTGGGAGAGGCTGACATTGCAACTAAGTTAGGTATTAAATCTTGGTGAGGCTTAGCGTAAGTGACCCTGCTTTGGGGTCTGTTGCTTCTTTTTAACAATTCCCCCCTTTTGATCAAACTCTCAGCCTAACTAAAAGATGTGGCCAACATGTAAAGCTTTAACGCCACTCAGCCACCACTCTATAGTTGTCACAGCTCTCCTTGATTCCTGTTTCTTGCTGAATCTTATACAGTATTCACAGGTTGCATTTCAGGCTCGGATTTTTTAAGTCGGTCACTCCTTTGTTTCTTTTTCCATGTTCCAAACTTAGGGAGATTATTTGCTTGGAGATCATTTTGCTTGGTAGTTAGCAGCTATGAACACACATTTGACAAGCTCTTGCTAGAATACAATGCACGAGAGATTGTTATGATTATTTTAAGCAGGATCATTTCCATATCTAGAGTATATTTTGGAGCCATGGCCCCCAAGACCCAAACCAATCAAAATCAAGTAAGTCAAAAAAAGACACCTTGATGAAGTCACCTTTTAAAGCCAAATGGCTTGTTCAGTTATATTATGTAACTGAGTTTCAACTTCCTCAGAAGGCTGCAGCAGGTGGTGGTGGCACAGACCACCACAGACCTTTTTCAGCTAAAAGATAATCAAGGGCTATCCTGTTATCAAGAACAACTTTGGCCATATTGTCTAAGGGTCTGTGTTGCATGGGCTTCCCAGGTGTTCCAGTGGTAAAGAATCCACCTGCCAATGCAGGAGACGGCAGGAGATGTGGGTTCAATTCCTGGGTCAGGACAATCCCCTGGAGAAGGAAATGTCAACCCACTCCAGCATTCTTGCCTGGAAAACCCCACGGACAGAGAAGTCTGGTGGCTACAGCCCATGGGGGTTGCAAAGAGTGTGACACAACTTAGTGACTGAACACACACACACGCTATTGCACAGCTATTGCTCTTGCATCAGATGCTACAATATTTTTAAGAGTCAAGGAAAGCTTCCTGATTATAGTCTAATTTGTATTCACTCGTAACTAGGGAAGTTGAGCCCTACCAAAAGAAGTAAATCCTGAAACAAGAATGCCTGTTGGTCAGCCCTTCCAAACTTGATAATTTAAATTCTAGGAAGTTGACCAGTGAGGTCTCAATTTGTTTTTAGACAGTTAAGGGCACAGTTAGATAACCTAAAAGGCATTGCCTGGTTATGTGCCAGCCTTCTAGGTATTCACAGGCTCAAGGAGAATGATAATCATCACAGGCAAAGATAAATCCTGTGGGAGCACAAACCACTTTCACTAAGGTACTGTTACTGGACTCATTTGCAGGAAGTGCTGCATTTTCCTGTTCAAGCCAAGAGTCAGGTTCTTTTCCTGGCCCGAATAAAAAGTTGTTCTAAATTCCAGAGATCACCCCCTCTTAGCAATGTCCTGGGAGATATGGGTGACATCATTATTTTGCAGGCCATTGACATCCTTTGTAAAGGGAAGAAGAGAAGGTTTCATGTTTAGTTAAAATATGAAATCTTTTATCTTCAACTTGCGTGGAAGCAGTCTACTTTGATGTCAGCTATTTCTTTTCTTAGTCAATTTGATTTGAAGGTGTACAGCATTTACACAGGAGCAGATGGCAGGAAGAGTATTCAGCTAGGAGATGTATATCCAGAGTTCAAATTCTTGATGCTTGGTTGTCATTTGGGTAGTGAAGAAGGCCTGGTATGGTCCTTTCCAGGGAAATTTGAGGGCAGTCTTTGCTCTTAGGGATTCAAAATTAGAAGAAAGAAAGGAAGAAAACTGGAAATGTTAGTTTGGAGAGTTGTCATCAGATATTTGAGGAAACTACAAGAGTTCAGCTTTTTTTTCAGATATCTTCTCAGGTTTCAGCTGGGACAACAGTGAATATTTCTGGCAGTACTGAACAATCCTTTTGTTTTAGGAGGCATTTCCAAAGAAGGTGCAAAAGACATTAACCTGCTAAGATCTTAGAGCTACTCTCAAAGATGGCCAAAAGAAAGACTTAGATAATGACCAAAAAGAAGGTAACAGCTGTCCCTGGGAGAGAAAGGATCAATAATCACTGGGTCTGGTTTTGGAAAGGAGGGGATAACGTGACATTATATTTTCCTTTCTCAATTGGGACCTACAGACTGAGATCTAAGGAGAGCTGTCTCTGGTAAGAATTCTCACACTCAGCCAACTTTTGTTGGCTTTCCCAGGACTTCATCTGCGGGCTTTGGTATTTAACAGAATTTGGCAAAGTTTTCCATTAATTTTATATTTAGTTTTCCCTTTGATGATTATGGAAATAACAGCAATTTACCAGAAAAATCCCTTGGAGTCCCGGACAACTTTGGGAAGTGCCCAAATGGGCACCCTCCTTTGAAGGTAGATATAGGGGTGCTTGTCAGGTCATTAACTTGGCAGAGTTTTGTGTGTGGTCATGTAGTCTTTTCAGAGTGGAAAAACAATTCAGACAGAGGATGACTAGAATGAGCACTCAAAGGAGTATAGCGGGGAGAGCGGGAGTTATGTCAGTCTTACAGTCTTTTGAGGTATCTCAAATATCTTTAATCTTTCATTAGTCTCTAACAGTGAATCTTTCAATGAAGCTATTTTTTTGGAATTATAAGGCCTTTTGGAGGCTTCTATATACAAATTAAAATAATTATTCTACTGTTTGATGTGGGAATTCTTACTTTTAAGTGCACTTTTTGAATAATCTTATCCAAGTGGGACAGTGCTCACAATGGCCATTATAATTCTAGATTGTAAATTCCCTGAGAGCTTGCAGCAGTTTGGCAGGATCTCAGGCATAGACAGAATTTAACCTGCATTTTTGTCCAGCCATATCTGGCTGCAAACGGGGTGCAATCCACATCTCTGTCCAGCCATATTTTGGGACCCCCCTCCACACACCCTTGGACTGCAAGGAGATCCAACCAGTCCATTCTGAAGGAGATCAGCCCTGGGATTTCTTTGGAAGGAATGATGCTAAAGCTGAAACTCCAGTACTTTGGCCACCTCATGCAAAGAGTTGACTCATTGGAAAAGACTCTGATGCTGGGAGGGATTGGGGACAGGAGGAGAAGGGGACCACAGAGGATGAGATGGCTGGATGGCATCACTGACTCGATGGACGTGAGTCTGAATGAACTCCGGGAGTTGGTGATGGACAGGGAGGCCTGGCGTGCTACGATTCATGGGGTCGCAAAGAGTTGGACACGACTGAGCAACTGAACTGAACTGAACTGAACCACAACCTGATGGTTAGTTACCAAGTCAGATTCCCAGGAAACAAAATTCTAGATTGTCTTTAGCAAGATCTTGCCAATTTTGTAGGTATTTATAGCTTTGGGACCATAGATTTCAGATATAAAATAAGTAGATTGCCAGAAGATAGCACATTCAACTTGAAACCATGCCCCATAGGGTTAACAGAAGCTGATGTTGTAACAGAAATCCCCAAGTATGTCTTACAGAACAACAGATAAAGGAACGGTTTCTTTAAAAACTCTTCTTCTAACATGCCTTTAGTGATGAAGCTTGCTTTATGTATTCCTTTTTCTTATTCTTCTTTCTTTAATTGTGTACTCTCCAAGCTTCACATAGGTTAGATAATATATTACAAGACTTTTTAACCACTTAGCTAACACCTCTAACCCATGAGGTCACTACAATGGGGCTTAAGTTGTTTCCTAGAAACTCAAGAGTCAGCCTGTCCAGTTCAGGTTGGCTAAAGTTGTTTGGGATCACTGACCCTAAAACTGGGCCTGTGCAGGTATCGGATGAAATGACCTTTTGATGTCAGAGGGCTGAAAAGTCCACCCTTGAATCAAGGTAATCACCTCCAATTTTGAATATGTATCCCACTAAGAAGCATGTAACCCAAATATACCTGCCCAGGAGGCTTACTACCTCACCTTTTCCCTACCTCCAATCACTTTTCCCTACACCTAAGACCACCTTGCTTCTTTATGCCATCGATATCTCAAGGCCCTTTCCTTCAGGGAGGTAGATCTGAGACTTGTTCTATCTCCTCTCTTGGCTTTCTTGTGAATAAACTCTTTCTCTGCTACAAACCTTGGCATCTCAGCATATGGCTTGCTACAAGTCAGGCAAGTAAGCCTGATTTGGTAACAAAGTCTGGATATAAAGGCTGCCATTTCTTTAACTAGGCCTTTGGGTTTTGTGGAGCTGAACTAACACCTGAGAGATACATGTGGTGTTGGAAACTGTGGGGTATTTTACAGCGTAAATTGTTGCACAGAAATTTTCTTGAGTCTGGTGGGAAACTTAGCATCCAACCAAACTATTCCATAATCAACTTATCATGGAAGTTTTCTTGAGGTGGCCAGTACGGTAAAATGTGTAAATGTTCAATCCATAGCCACCAATTTTTTTAGGTTTTCTGGCTTCCAAAATCCCCATTAGCAGTAGCTTTTACTGGACCTAGTCCAGTTTTTAAACCAACCCAGTATGATCCCAGTTGGAAACCACCAACAATTCTCATGGCTCTTTGGGCTGGGGAAATGGATTAAACTAGTAAAGGAGTCCCACACTGAGATCCTCCAGCCCTCTACAAGGGCTGTGAGCCTGCAAGTACTGAGGTTACTACTGCCCAAAGCCCCCACAGGCTGAGGTCAAGGGCAGAAACCCTTGGATTCCAAAACTCACATAATTTCCAAAATCCTTCTGTCACCCCAAAATTCTCTATGAAATGCACCATGACTCCATTTGGGGTTTGTTGTTTCTTTTTAGCGGGGCTATAACATAATTGCTTGAGCCAGAGATTTGATGGTGAACAGGAGCACCCCCTGGAAGCCAACATATAGATAGCAGGTATAATGAGAGCGAGCTCCTAAGAGGGAGAAGATTCTGGAGGTGAGGGTCACCCCAAAACTGAAGGCTAAATTGTTTAGCAGCCCCTTCCCAAGATTGCCAGGGCCAATCTTGAATATTATCATTTCAGTTTTATCTTTATTACAAAAGTAGCTTATACTTTAATAAGTATACTCAAGCCCCTCCAAATTCTTTTCAAAATATTTAAAGTAATGTGAGGAAATTAAGTCAAGTGGAACTTAAATAATGACATTTTATAAGCTCTAAGATCTAGCACAATTAAAAGTATGAGTTATTAAAATCAGAATGGAATTACTGAAAAGCCAAAGCCCATCCACCCTGACATTCTAATATGTTCAATCATTCATCTATTCTTGCACTGAACAGTTACTGAGTGACTATTAAGTGGTGGGTATTATAGGCAGGAGTGAGTGGAACACTGTTGTTATCTGCGTATTTAATAATTTCAGCATGTGTTTGGATAAGTGAGGCTTAAGTGTGTGGGGCTCAAATACTTTAAGGCATGAGTGAGGCTACTGGCTCAGGGTCTTATCTACACTCTGCATCCTTGGACACTTCACTTGATGTCAGAATGTGGTTAATGCTATCCACATTCTTCTACTACACCATCTTGTCTGAAGATTAGTGACCTTAATCACTATTTACTGTAAAGTCCCACAATTTAAATACCAGGCGATTATAGCATATGGTTTTTTGAGTCTGATGAATCTTGTATCAATAAATACCCAAAATATACAGAAGATTTCTCTTCATGGCCTCTGATATACATGGGAACAGTGTGAAGAGTACGAAATGGAAGTCAGTGTACCTTGTGCAACTCTTTGAATACTGTGCAAAATTGTTGGTGTTAGAACCATAAATTGGAATACTAAAACAAGGAAAATCTGTACTAGACACCACTTTGTTATGCAAAAAAAAAAAAACCCCACCAGAAAAAACAACTTTGTAATGCAAGTATTTATTGCACTCAGCTGAGAGGAAGCCTTCACAAGTTCATTTGTCTTCTGATTTACCTAACTGTTTCTGCTGCTCAGATTCTGCCTAACTCCAAAGCAGTTCTATCTCTGATATGGGCAGCTATAGCACCCACAAATTTTCACTGCATTTGGAGTTCTACCTTTTGTTTTGAAGATAAAGGGCAAGAGATCCAAAATGTTTTCTAGGAGCCTGATGGGAGAGGGTACTGATAGCTATGGGCCAGAGTTCAGCATCTGTAGGAGAGGCACTCATGTTTTTTAATAAATTTGTGATAGGTAAGGTCCTTTAAAACATGGGGTCCAGCATAAGGGCCACTCCTGTCTAGGTCTAAGTGCCCCAGTGGTTAGTGAAACTGGGAATTTAATGCCACGTTCATCTGCAGGATGATCTAGATGGCTGTAGGCTTCCCAGCTGGTGCTAGTGGTAAAGAACCCACCTGCCAACACAGGAGACATAAGCGACCCAGGGTTCAGTCCCAGGGTCGGGGAAGATCCCCTGGAGGAGAGAGAGCATGGCAACACATTCCAGTATTCTTGCCCAGAGAATCCCATGGACAGAGGAGGCCCCCTGGGGTTGCAGAGTCCAGTAGGACTTAAGTGACTTAGTATGTGCACGCTAGGTGGCTGTATTTTTCTTAGAATTTCTTCAGCATCAAGAAAGACAGTGCTAGAATACTGGCTTAGAAAATTATAGCAAACCTCTAAGTTTGACTTTCCCCAAAACTAGGTATAACTGATAGTGCTATGAAGACTTTTTAAAGAAAGGAAAAGGCATATACCAAAAAGATGGTAAAGTGAACACCATTTCCAATGCCTAGCTCCAAGAATTACCCACTGATGGTCAGTCTTCATCTATACCCCTACCCATTCCTCCTCCCTCAGAGACTCATTGTAAAGCAAATCCTAAGTGTTTTATAAGTGAAAATCGCTCAACCATGACCGACTTTTTACGACCCCATGGACTATACAGTCCATGAAAATTTCCAGGCCAGAATACGGGATGGGTAACCGTTCTCTTCTTCAGGGGATCTTCCCAACCCAGGGATTGAACCCAGGTCTCCCACATTGCAGGCAGATTCTTTACCAACTGAGCTACCAGGGAAGCCTAGATGTTTGTAACATCCTATTTATTTCTAAAAGATATAATCACAATACCATTATCCAATGATTCCTACTTAACTACCCTTCACAGCTTCATCCTTGTGAAAAGCACTGTGTGGTTCTTACCTTGAAGGATGTAAATTGTTTGTCATGAAGGAATGGTGGTGTAGTGTTCCGCATGTTTGAAGTCATAAGATCTGAAGAGGTGTGCCATGAGTGTACAATTAAAGCTACACTAACTCTGTCCGGCTTGGCTTCAAGAACTGCATATTTTGGACCTAACTGACCTGGTTTAATTTTTTTCCCCTTAACTTCAGGAAAGCAAGGCGTGGGAAGGAGATTTGGTGTCTGTGTTAAATGCGAAGGCGTGTTTGAACTTGTTTCTTTTTCCAAAATGTACAAGTTGCTGAGCGAACCATGGACTTACGTGAACAAGTGCTGCAAGAAAAAAATAAAAGAGAGACAAAACTGGCTGAGTTAGGAAAAATCGTCGGCTTCGGGTCACGTTCTTGCAGTCGGCAGTCCCGGCCGGTTTGCTCCGGCCGTGCTGGAGGTCAGCGGCCTCGGACTTGGTGCCTGGGTCTCGGGCAGCTCTCTGGCTCCAGGGCGTTTCCTCCTTTTCCGGCCTCGGAAAGTTTTGTTTCGGTCCTTAATTCCCTATCAAGGAAAGGCACCCTGTTGACCATTTCTCAGAGTCTCCTCCGGTTGGCTAGAGGCCAAGTTTCCCCCATCCCAGTTGGCCCCAACTTGGGTCCCTCGCCGAGATCCTCGAAAGCTCAGGAAGCGAGCCTTCTGAGGAGGGAGAGAGAAGGCAGCCTGGCGGTGGGTTCCACTGTTTCTGGCCGGCCCTTCTCTTCGCTCCGTCCCTATGCCGGTACCCAACGCACAGCGAAGGGTGCGGGCAGTCTACCGGGTGATGCTCCGGGGCCGGGTTCTCCACCATTCCAAAAAGAATACTCATTCTCCGACGCGCCAGCGCTGGGCAGAGAGGAAGACGACGAAAAGCCCGGGAATGGGGCCTAGGGCGCATGCGCAACCCAGCCTGGGCGTTTGAAGGTTCGCCCCGCGGCGGCAGCCGCTAGGTGGCGCATGCGCCCTGGAGGGTGCGGGCAGGTCTCCGGGAAGAAGGCGGCGGCTGCAGCGAAAGGCGGGGGCGCCGTGGGGGCCGGGCCCGTGTTTACGGAGCGGCGGGAGGGCGCGGACGCGGAACCCGGCGCGGCGTCGGCAGCGGCACGATGGTCATGGCGCATTTCGTTGAGAATTTTTGGGTAAGAGAAGGATGTTGGACATGGTGTGGGTTTCGGAGGCCGAGTTTCTCCGCCTGACCTCGGCCTGCGTGCGCTTCGGGCGGTGGCGGCGGCTCCGCGGGCAGGGCCGGCGTCCTCGGACCTCCGCCTGCTGCGTCCCGCCTGGACGAAGCCCGTCGAATGACGACCGGTCGCCGGCCGCGCCGACTCGCGGGCTCGCCGCCCCGGCGGGGGGCGGGGGCTGTCAGCGCGGCCCCTCAGCCCGCGGCGGGGACGCCCAGGGGCCGCCCGCCGCCCGCCGCCCGCGCGGGGACAAAGCGCCGGATGGGGCGGGAGACCGGAGCCGGCCCCGCCGGAGACTCCCGGCGCCGGGCGCGCTCCGCGGTTCGGACGCGGACGACGGGCCCGCGGCGCGGCCACCCCAGCTGCGCGCTGCCGGCGAGTGCGGCCCGGAGCCGGGCGGGGAGGCTCGCCTCCTTCCCGGCCCGCAGGCCCTCATCTTAGCCCTTCGGCCCCCCACCATTTCCCCACGAATTCCCGGGCGGACTTGGGCTGGATCAGCATTTCCTCTCGGCCTCGCAGCTCGACTCGTTGGTCTGCGCCCAGGACTTTGCCTCTGGGCCTGTTCACAGAGCGAACAAAAGTTGAATTTAGTGTAACTGGACTCCTTGGGCTTGAACGCACCCATACTTCCCCTTGTTCCCTGGGCTCCTTCGCCTTCCTCATTCTTTCCACACCTCTCCTCTCAATTCAGTATTGGTTTTAGGTGGTTCTCTGAGAATGACTTCCCGGTTTCCCAGTGGAGTGTTTCTCTGCAGTTGCTGTTCGTTATGTTGGGGAGTAGAGTTCAGCCGTGTACAGGAAAGGAACATGTGTACTCAGGTGTCTCAGGAATCCCATTTTATGGCTTGACAGTCGCAAGAGGTACAATTCCATTTTAGTTAAGATGTAGAAATATTTAAAGTGGTACGGATAAAGTGAATAAGGAATGTCTTAAATTCTTAGTGTCTAATTCACCCACAGGTTTGCTTAGTAATCAAATCAGTTCATAGTTATTTGTCTTGAATGTTCCTTGTTTTCCACAAGCGACACAAATACTATACGTCAGCTTTGTGTTTTTTTTAAAGAGCTTTATTGAGGTACAGTTCACTCGCCATACAACTCATTTAACAATTGAAGGATTTTTCGTATATTCATAGAGCTGTGCAGACGTTAACGACGCTTTATTGAGGTATAATTCACCTGCTGTAACCTATTTAAATGAACAATTCAAGGTTTTTCGTATGTTCATAGAGTTGTGCAGACGTCAACCATGCTTTTAGAATAATTTCTTCATCTAAGGACGGATCCCAGTGTTTATTAGCAGTCATCTTACCTTACCATGTAGATTTGTAGTCATCTTTCCTTACCATGTATATTTGTCTACGCTGGGCATAATCATATAAGTGGGTTCATACACGTGGTCCTTTATGACTAACTTCTTTCATTAACATGTTTCCAGGGTTCACCCAGGCTGTAGCAGGCAACAGTAGTTAATTCTATTTTATGATCAAATAATGTTTGTGGATGTGTGTGTGTATCGTGTTTTATTTAGCCGTTCATCAGTGGTAGAGATTTGTTTGGTTGTGCTTTTTGACTGTTACAAATAATGCTGCTGTGAGCGTTTTTGTACAAGCTTTTATGTGGGCACATGTCTTCATTTCGTTTGGGAGTCGAATTCTTGGGTCATACAGTAACTGTGTGTTGAACATCTTGAGGAACAGCCAAACATTTTCCAAAATAGTTGCACCATTTTACAATCCCACTAACAATGTCTGAGGGTTCCAGTTTTTTCACATGCTGGATGGACTACACTTGTTGTTATTTGTCTTTTATTGTAGTGGATGGGTGTGAAGTAATATCTCATTGTAGTTTTGGTTTGCACATAACATAATTTTGTAAGTATTATCTCCCATTGTTTGGGTTGTCTTTTTCACTCTCTTGATAGTGCCCTTTGCAGCATGTAAGTTTTTAATTTTGATGAAGTCGAATTTGTCTAATTTTTCTGTTATCTGTTACACTTTTGTTGTGATATCTGAGAAGTCTTTCCTAACCCAGGATCACAGAGGTTTACTGTGTTATTTCTGTGGGTCTTATATGACATTTCAGTTCTTACATATAGGCCTATGATCCATTTGAAGTTAGTTTTTGTGTACAGCCCTGGGAAGAGGTACACCTTTATTCTTTGCATGTGGGTTTGGTTGTCCCAGCATTATTTAAAAGGCTGTTCTTTTTCCATTGGATAGTTTTGGCACTCTTGTCAAAAATCAGTTAACAATAGATACATGAGTTTTATTTCTGGATTTTCATTGGTATCTCTATCCTTATGTTAGTACCACACTGTTTTGATTACTGTAGCTTTCTAGTAACTTTGAAATGTGGAAGTGCGAGTGCTCCAACTTCATTTTTCTTTTTCAACATTAGTTTGGCTCTTCTGGGTCCCTTGATTTTCTGTATAGCCTATTGATTTTAGACTTTAGTTTTTACGTAGGCAGTTTCTGAAATTTCTATAAGGATTGTTTATAATTTGGCGTTCTTAGAGTTTTCTGTATTTTTTTTTTTTTTTGGATGCATGATTGTGTTTTTGAAGTTTGATAACCGCATGTTAACATTTAAAAGTTACGTTTTGTTTTCTGTCCATGATTTTGAACATAGCCTTTTGGGGATGTGTTTGGCTATTTTATGAATAATGTTTTATGAACATTTTTGTGCAGATTTTTGTGTTCCCCTTGTTTTCCCTCTTAGTAGAGACATAGGAATAAATTTGGATATCTGAAATGTAGAGAGAATCCCCAGTCTAGTTTATGTTTTAGTGTATGTTGAGTGTTTGCTTTCACTTCCAATATTGTGTATTCTTAAAATAGACTGCATTTTATTTTATCTCCAAGCCTGGTTGTGGCTGAACATGCTAAATTAGCTCTTAAAAAGCTTCAAAGAATGATAAATGAACTGGAAAACCCTGAGAACTAAATAGCTTCTGAAAATTCTTAGCTGTCTATTTAGACAACTTAAAAATGTGCATATTTCTGAATCATTATAAAATAATTTCTTATTATAGAGAATTTATTTCTCTATTCAATTTCATGTTTCTCCCCTAATGTTTAAAGTGGCACTGTCAAAACAAAATAAAACTTGTCAAAGTGGGGTAATGGGAACCTTTAAAGCCTTAGGTTTCTAACCAAACAGGCTATTAATTGTTTTTTTTCCCTATATGTAAAAAGATAGATCTTTTTGTTGTGGCATTTTGTTAGAGGAAAATTTGAATCATTCAAACTCTCTTCGAGTTCATTTGAAAGCAACACATCCTGCTTTTTTCTTTATAGTTTTTTCTTAACTAAAACTATATGCTATGTTACAAATTGCTTTATTTAATACTAACCTTTGAAGAGGAAAATATATACAAAACTTCCTACACAACAGGTGTTTTGTTGCTGATAAGTCAGTTTTTGCCACAGAGTATAGTGCTGCAAAGATAATCAAGTAGAAAATGTTTTTCTTTCTATTAAAATTAGATGGCAAGAATAATTTTGATAACATATCCACAGTTACCTTTAGTGTATAAAAACAGTTGTTAGCCCTTCAAAAGATTATTTAACTTTTTTTAAAAAGTTACTGACAAATATTACAGCGAAGAAGTGTCTCCAAATGCTGCTTCTTTCTCAAAAAGTCCAGTACTCATTTTTAGTACTCTTGAGATTATAGATGTCCACTTTACATTATAAGGATTAAAATGGTGATTTATATTTTTTATAAAGCCCAAATTATTTTAATTCAGGAGTTAAAAGGTTTTTTATTTTTAAGAAGTAGATTTCATAGTAATAAGGAGAAAAAACAAGTACAACATAACATAGTGATCCCAATCTATATAAGGTATAAAGCATTCTCCCAAAGACACCAAGTATTTTTTAGCATGCATTACATTGTAATAAAATGACATTTTTACTTAGGTAACTTTTCAAAGATCTCCATTCAGCATATCAAGAATGAATGAATAACAATTATCTTAGATATTTTTGTTCCGAATCTTTTTTTTTTTTTTTTGGCTGCAACAGGTCTTAGTTGTGGCACATGGGGTCTTTACTTGTGGCACATGGGCTCTGGTTCCCTGACCAGGGATCGAACCCCAGGCTGCTGCACTAGGAACTCGAAGTCTTAGCCACTAGACCACCAGGGAAGTCCCTGTTCTGAAGTTTTTCTTCCTTTTGTTTTCTTTTAGTGCTTAACTAGTTAAGAAGTCTCATGTCATTTATCTGTTGATTTCACTGGTATTGTAGTGCTTTGCTTTTAAATGAATTGAGAGCACCTGGTTATGCCGCTCTCTCTCGGTATCCTTGGGGCATTGTTTCCGGGGCCAGTACCAGTATCTACAGGATGCCCAGTCCCCTGTGTGAAAGGCATATGGTGCTGTATAGCCAAAATTTGACCTGTCATTATGTGGATAAACTGGGAGGGTTAAAATAAAAAAAAAATCTGGAGTTGCTATTAATAAGGACTATGGAATGCAAACCATTATTATGTTTTTGCTTGGTTATTTAATCTAAATTTAGTATCCTACATGAGAGACTAATGGCACCCCCCCACACACACACATATATACACATTCTTTGGGGTTATTTATCCATATGAAAAATTTTAAATACACATTTTTAGAAAATTAGTTGAGGTGACCATATAAACCCAGAATATAGACTGTTACTTGAAATTTACAAATATTGTAGTTAGATCTGATCCCATCAGATGATATACAAAAATTTTTAAAGGGTGTACGTTTGTATATTTGCAATATGTTAATTAACATATTTACATGTTTTAGTATTTAACAGGTGCAAAAAGGAATGTAGTTTAAGATCTTCCTCCTTTTATCCACCCACCAAGATATCCCAAAAGGCAATTCACTGTTACCAATTTCTTATGTCGCTTTCCAGAGGTAACCTATGTATATACAAGCAAATAGCATATATGTTAAAAATATGTTATTATATGTTAGCCAGTTATCTATGCCCAAACTTTTTTCAACTGCAACATGCTATGAAAACTCAAACTACAGGTTCATCTATCTTGGTTCAAGTAGACTTGTCAGGTAGATATTATATAATTATATTATTTCAGATGAAACTGAATTTTATTGTCAGTCCCTTAGGTTTTTTTCTGGGGGGGAGGTGGAGTGGAAGGGTGGTTTATTTTTTGTTTTTGCCTTTATTGTTGAAATTGAGAAGTTACTGATTTAGTCTCCTTTTACTAAATTTGCTAAGAAATATAGTCTGCATTTACTAAGAAATTGTTACTGATTTAGTTCAATTTAGGGGAAGGATTTTAGAGAATTGATACAGAGTGATAAAAATTTGCTGTTTAGGTTCTTTTCCAGCCCTACAGACTGAATCTTAATTGTTCAGATCCTTTCAGAGATTTAGACGAAGGCATGGGAGAACACTTTGCTTTGTGTCTTCCTGCAGGTTTGATTAGCATAAGCCCTTTGGAAATACATTGTTGTTGTTTAGTCCCTAAGTCATTTGTCCAATTCTTTTGTGGCCCCATGGGCTGTAGCCAACCAGGCTCCTCTGTCCATGGGATTTCCCAGGCAAGAATACTGGAGTGGGTTGCCATCTCCTTCCCCAGGGGATCTTCCAAACCTGGGGATGGAACCCGCATCTCCTCATCTCCTGCATTGGCAGGCGGATTCTTTACCACTGAGCTCCCCGGGAAGCCCTTGGAAATACACACACGTATGTTTTGGGAGGAGAGCAAGTAATTTTTTGAGTCATAGGGTGTCTTCTCAGATTATCCATCCTGATTTTATAATTGTGGAACAATTTTACAGAAGCCCACTGGGAAGTCTTTCTAGAAATACAGTGCAAGGAAAATTGTGCAGAAAGGAGAATTAGGACTTGTCTTTAAATTTATCTAGTGTGGAAAAATTAAGATATTTGAATTGGAAGAATTTTAGTAGAAATCTGGCCTATAGGGATAAGCAAAAATTGGTTAGATGTGAGGAAAAACAAAAGCCAGGCAGTAATGGAGACCTATAATTATAGTTGACCCTTGAGCACTATCGGAGAAGGCAGTGGCACCTCACTCCAGTACTCTTGCCTGGAAGATCCCATGGACAGAGGAGCCTGGTCGGCTGCAGTCCATGGGGTCACTAAGAGTCAGACACGACTGAGCGACTTCCCTTTCACTTTTCACTTTCATGCATTGGAGAAGGAAATGGCAACCCACTCCAGTGTTCTTGCCTGGAGAATCCCAGGGACAGGGGAGCCTGGTGGGCTGCCGTCTATGGGGTCGTACAGAGTTGGACACGATTGAAGTGACTTAGCAGCAGCAGCTTGAGCACTATGAGGTTTAGGAGTGCTGACCTCTGCGTAGTTGATGCTTCCTATCCATGGTTCTCTGTAGTGGGACTCTACATCCTTGGATTTACCAGGCCCCTGGTCGTGTAGTAGTACTGAAGGAGGTGCTATTGAAACATGTAAGTGGTCCTGCACAGTTCAAACCTAAGTTGTTCAGGGTTCCTCTGTGCATCTGCTGGTGTAGAGGCTAGAGAACATTGCTGCAGTGGCCAGAGACAGAGAGGATTACATTGGGAAGTGATTAGTGAACAGCGTGATGAAGTTGAGGCAGAGGATTCCATCATTTCCATCACACACACTCCGTGATGGTCTGGCAGGAGTGAAATGTATGGAAGACATGCCAAGCATGTTTGCTTGACTTGAGGGAAAAGATAGGAAGGTACAATACGAGTAATGCAAACTAGTGGCTGCTGGGACCTTAGATAAGAGGTGTTAGTTACTAGTGGCTTAACAGCCAGTGACTGGCTCATATCATGAACTCCGTATTGCAAAATTCAGACTTAAATTGACGAATGTAGGGAAAACCACTAGGCCATTCAGATATGACCTAAATCAGATCCCTTATGAGTATACAGGAGAAGTAACAAATAGATTCAAGAGATTAGATCTGATAGACAGCCTGAAGAACTGTGGACAGAGGTTTGTAACGTTGTACAGGAGGCAGTGATCAAAATCATCCCCAAGAAAAAGAAATGCAAAAAGGCAAAATGGTTGTCTGAGGAGGCCTTAAAAATAGCTGAGAAAAGAAGCGAAAGGCAAAGAAGAAAAGGGAAAGATCTGAATGCAGAGTTCCAGAGAATAGCAAACAGAGAGAAAAAAGCCCTTTTAAGTGAACTATGCAAAGAAATAGAGGAAAATAGTAGAATGGGAAAGACTAAAGATCTCTTCAAGAAAATTAGAGATACCAAGGGAACATTTCATGCAAAGATAGGCACAGTAAAGTACAGAAAGAATATGAACCTAACAAAAGCAGAAGACATTTAGAAGAGGTGGCAAGAATACACTGAATCTTAATGATCCACGCAGATAACCACAATGGTGTGATCACTTGCCTAGAGCCAGACATCCCGGAGTGTGAAGTCAAGTGGGCCTTGGGAAATGTCACTATAAAACAAAGCTAGTGGAGGTGATGAAATTCCAGCTAAGCTATTTCAAATCTTAAAAAATGATGCTGTGAAAGTGCTGCACTCAATATGCCAGCAAATTTGGAAAACTCAGCAGTGGCCACAGGACTGGAAAAGGTCAGTTTTCATTCCAGTCCCAAAGAGGGACTATGCCAAAGAATGTTCAAATTAATGCACAATTGCACTCATTTTACATGCTAGCTAAGTAATGCTCAAAATCCTTTAAGCTAGGCTTCAGCAGTATGTTAACCAAGAACTTCCAGATGTTCAACCTGGATTTAGAAAAGCCAGAGGAACCAGAGATCAAGTTGCCAACATCCTTTGGATCATAGAAAAGCAAGAGAATTCCAGAAAAACATCTGCTTCATTGACTACTCTTAAAGCCTTTGATTGTGTGGATCACACCAAACTGTGGAAAATTCCTGAAGAGATGGGAATACCAGACCACCAATACCTCCTGTGAAACTTATATGCAGGTCAAGAAGCAGTAGTTAGAACCGGACATGGAACAACAGACTGGTTCCAAATTGAAAAAGGATTACATCAAGGCTGTATATTGTCACCTTGCTTATTTAACTTATATGCAGAGTACATCATGCAAAATGCTGGGCTGGATGAAGCACAAGCAGGAGTCAGGATTACTGGGAGAAATATCAGTAACCTCAGGTATGCAAATGACACCACCCTTATGGCAAAAAGCGAAGAGGAATAAAGAGCCTCTTGATGAAGGTGAAAGAGGAGAGTGAAAAAGCTGACTTAAAACTCAACATTCAAAAAACTAAAATTGTGGCATCTGGTCCCATCACTTCATGGCAAATAGACAGGGAAACAATGGAAACAGTGACAGACTTTTATTTTCCTGGGCTTCAAAATCACTGTGCATGGTGACTGCAGCCATGAAATTAAAAGACACTTGCTCCTTGGAAGGAAAGCTATGACAAACCTAGACAGCATATTAAAAAGCAGACACATTACGTTGCCTACATATGTCCATATAGTCAAAGCTATGGTTTTTCTGGTAGTCGTGTACAGATATGAGAGCTGGGCAATAAAAAAGTCTGAGCGCCGGAAAACGAACTGTGGTGTTGGAAAAGACTCTTGAGAGTCCCTTGGACTGCAAGGAGATCAAACCAGTCAATCCTAAAGGTAATCAACCCTAAATATTCGCTGGAAGAACTGATACTGAAGCTGAAGCTCTAATACTTGGGCCCCCTGATGCAAAGAGCTGACTCATTGGAAAAAGACCCTGATGCTGGGAAAGATTGAAAAGGAAAAGGGGACGACAGAGGATGAGATGGTTGGATGGCATCACCAACTCAATGGACGTGAGTTTGAGCAAGCTCTGGGAGATAGTGAAGGACAGGGAAGCCTGGCATGCTACAGTCCATGGGGCTGCAAAGAGCAGGACACGATGAGTGACTGAAGAACAACAGATAGTCAGTGAAAATGCTTTTCCTATTTTTGGGGTGTGTGTGTGTGTGTGTGTGTGTGTGTGCCTTTTTATTTATAGCTTATTATGTGATAGTTAAAAGACATAACAAAGTAAAAATTACCTATAGCCTTTTGTTCCAAGATTTTCTTTGGAAATACAAAATTCTTAGCGAGTTATACTATATACTTCTGTATCTTGATAGCTTCAAATGATACATCAAAGCATTTTTCTCATGATTAAGTATTCTTTGAAAATATTTTCAGGATAGGTTTCATGGAATAGATAAGATGTCATTTTTAGCATTCTCCTTTTGGACATTTAGGTTACTTTCAGTTTTTGTTTTTCTCTGTTCATGAATTATGAGGATTGGTGATTTAAACCACCAATTAATGTGAATGAAATGCCAGATTAAGAAGGTAGCCTTGTGTGTCTTTCCAGTCATAGACTGAGAAGTTTTTGAAAAAGCTGAAATTGTTTTATTTTTCATTTTGAAAGTAATGAAAACAAATTTATATACAGAATACTACAGAAAATTTGAAATATAAAACAGTAGAGAATTAGCTCAAAACTATTTGCTTCTGCTGTTTTTGTTGTATCCGTAAAATATTTTTTTATATGGCTTAAGGATTTAACTAACTGGAAGAGCTGAGTTGTAATTTAAAAGATATGAGAGGAGTATTTGAGGGGTGAGAAAATGATTTTTTTTTTTTTAAGTAATAAGATTTGTTTCTTTCAACCAATCAACAGATGTGTTTGAATGACTACTGTTCTGACTGCTGAGCAGTACTCATTCTACATTTTAATCACTGTTTTCTGCTTTAATAATATCTTGCCAAGAGCTCTACATAATAGTTTTAGTGATCTTGTGTGAAAATTTTAATACGTAGAGGTTATAACTTGTGGTTGAAGTTCTGTTTACCTGTAGAAAAACTGTGTGCATGTATTCTTTTTTTCGCCAAAAAAGAAATGGCCCTGGAGGGCCATTTGTTGGGCATATTTGTTGAATTCCTATAAAAAATACCTAGAAAATTCCTCACTAGAGGGGCCATTCTTCAAAGCAAAAAAAAAAAACTTCAGAATTAGTTTAATGTTTCATCATGTTTTTCAGAGAAGGCAGAATAAAATGAGATGATATCAAACACAAATTTATGTTTTGCAGTGATTTGTCCTAGGTTACCTGTTAAATGTCAGTAAGCGCTAGAGTAAAGGGAGAATGTAGCAAGGTTGGAAATGATGATGTTCATTCATTTTTGAAGCAGTTTAGGTGGAGAGAAAACGGAGGTATGAAATTGCTGTTCACATGACAGTGCCTCCTGATCCTTCCCTCCTTCCAGGAAAAACTTTTGATTAAAAAGGAAACTAGGTAAAATCAACTTTTTAATGAATAGCCTGATTATGCAGCATGCATTCTTAATCTTTTGCCTATTTTCTAGTTCTTTGACTTACCAAAAGTGAAGAATACCCAGGTTTTTAATTTTAGTGTTTAATATACGGTTGCCCTTAAAAGTTCTTTGAAGGAGAAGTATCAGAGCCCAATTAAAATCTATAGGATTTACAGTGTTGTGCTTTTTCATCATTACTTTCCATGGCTCTCTAAAACCCAGATATGTTGACAGTTCCGTTTTTATTCAGATAGGAGTTTCATAGCATTATTAATACAGTGCACATTTTTCTTCAGGTGGAAATACTTTGTATTTTGATTATATTTTATAACTATTAAAAAAAATGAAAGCGTATATTTATGAGATCAGCCAGAAAAGTGAGTGTTTTGAGTAGCCAAACTAGCTTTGATGACTTAAACATTTTAACTTGGAATTTCAAGGCTGCCTCACTTGTAGACTGTATGTTGTATGCTCAGTCACTCAGTTGTGTCCAACGCTTTGCGACCCTGTGGACTATAGCCCACCAGGCTCCTCTGTCCATGGGTTTTCCAGTCAAGAATACTGGAGTGCGTTAACATTCCCTTCTCCAGGTGATCTTCTTGACCCAGGGATCAAACCCAGGTCTCCTGCATTCCAGGCGTATTCTTTACCATCTGAGCCACCTGGGAAGCTGCAAGACTCTATATTAGACTGGAACAAAATCTGAACATTTTTAGTGACTTGGTGGCCTTTTTATAACTTAGTTATCTTTTCAGCTAAATTTCACTTAAATTGATGATTTAGATGTAAAACAATATGAATAAATGATCTCATTTTTATATTAAAAAGAAGCATGTTTTTATATGTATGCAAAGGAGGAATCTGCACTGATACAAATCAAACTGTTAATTTCAAGAATCTTACTTCAATTAGCATCTTTAGAAGAAATGATAGGTACTAAGTTGGTCTTCTCTTAAAGGATCTGTTAAAAAAAAAAAAGCAAGTTCCAGAAAAACATCTATTTCTGCTTTATTGACTATGCCAAAGCCTTTGACTGTGTGGATCATGATAAACTGTGGAAAATTCTGAAAGAGATGGGAATACTAGACCACCTGACCTGCCTCTTGAGAAATCTGTTTGCAGGTCAAGAAGCAACAGTTAGAACTGGACATGAAACAACAGACTGGTTCCAAATATGAAAAGGAGTACATCAAGGCTGTGTATTGTCACCATGGTTATTTAACTTATATATGCAGAGTACATCATGAGAAATGTTGGGCTGGAAGAAGCACAAGCTGGGATCAAGATTGCCAGGAGAAATATCAATAACCTCAGATATGCAGATGACACCACCCTCATGGCAGAAAGTGAAGAACTAAAGAGCCTCTTGATGAAAGTGAAAGAGGAGAGTGAAAAAGTTGGCTTAAAGCTCAACATTCAGAAAACTAAGATCATGGCATCTGCTCCCATCATTTCATGGAAAATAGATGGGGAAACAGTGGAAACAGTGGCAGATTTTATTTAGGGGGCTCCAAAATCACTGCAGATGGTGACTGCTGCCATGAAATTAAAAGACGCTTACTCCTTGGAAGGAAAGTTATGACCAACCTAGACAGCGTAAAAAAAGCAGAGATACTGCTTTGCTAACAAAGGTCCATCTAGTCAAAGCTATGGTTTTTTTGGTGGTCATGTATAGATGTGAGAGTTGGACAGTAAAGAAAGCTGAGTGCTGAAGAATTGATGCTTTTGAACTGTGGTGTTGGAGAAGACTCTTGAGAGTCCCTTGGACTGCAAGGAGATCCAACCAGTCCATCCTAAAGGAAATCAGTCCTGAATATTCATTGGAAGGACAGATGGTGAAGCTGAAACTCCAATACTTTGGCCACTTGATGTGAAGAGCTGACTCATTTGAAAAAACCCTGATGCTGGGAAAGATTGAAGGCAGGAGGAGAAGGGGACTACAGAGGATGAGATGGTTGAATGGCATCACCGACTCAATGGACATGAGTTTGGGTAAACTCTGGGAGTTGGTAATGGACAGGGAGGCCTCCTGGCGTGCTGCAGTCCATGGGATCGCAAAGAGCTGGACACGACTGAGTGAACTGAACTGAAAGGATCTGTATGATTCTAGACTTCCATCTTTAAAGGATGATGAAACTTTTTCCCACTTCATATTAGAAATTATTAAAAAGATTTTTACACCTGTTTGTATTGGATTATGACAAAATTTTATTTACCCTGGGCACATTCAGGGGGACTTTCTATGAAAATGTTACCTCTTTGCAGCATGCATTGAGATTGGCAGAGAAAAGATCCTCTCTCAGTCTGAGCCTTCATTGTAATTGTCCTTGGATCAGCAATGGTGTTAGTAGCTGTTCTTGCCAGTTAATACTGAAAATTTCCCTGCTAGAGTTGATTATCAATAATATTGATAAACTTATGTAGTTGGGCTTCACTGGTGGTTCAGGTCGTAAAGAATCCGCCTGCGATGTGGGAGACTGGGGTTTGATTCCTGGATTGGGAAGATCTCCTGGAGAAAGGAATGGCTACCCACTCTAGTATTCTTGCCTGGAGAACTGCGTGGACAGAGGAGCCTGGCTGGCTGCAGTCGATGGGGTCACAAAGAGTCCGACATGAGCTGCTTTCACTTCACTTCGTTGTTTAGTTTTTTAGACAACTTTATTGAAATATATTTTGTGTATCATACAGTTTTTCATTTGAAATATACAGTTTCATTGTTTTGGTAGCATTCACAGATATTTGTAAACCATCATCACAGTCAAATTTAAATTAGCTCAAAAAGAAATCCTGTACCTTTTATCAACCCCGTCTCATCCTCACCCCACCTCAAGAAACGCCCTAATCTACCTTCTGTTTCTCTCTTCTGGCCTTAAATAAGAGTGGAATCATATAGTCTTTTGTGACTGGCTGCTTTCTCTTAGCATAATGTTTTCAAGGTTCATCAATACTATAGCACGTATCAGTATTTCATTTCTTTTGTGGCTGAATCATATTCCAATGCATGGAATATCACATTGCTTACCCATTTGTTAGTTGATGGACGTTTGGGTTGTTTCCATCTTTTGATTATTATGAATAATGCTACTCTAAACATTACAAACATCATAAGTATTTGATATACATTAGTGTACTGATTTGTTTTTGTGGACATAGGTATTTTCTTATGTGTTGATTGAACTAACGACAAAGACGTGAGGGAAGGAGAAGGTGGGATGGATTGACAAGTAGCATGGAAACATATCTATTACCATATGTAAAACAGGCAGCCAGAGGGAATTTGCTGTGTGATGGAGCTCAGACCCGCTCTGTGACAGCCTAGAGGAGTGGGATGGGGTGGGAGGTGGCGGGAGGGTCAAGAGGGAGGGGACATATGTATATCTATGGCTGATTCACGTTGATGATATGGTGGAAACCAACAAAATGTTGTAAAGCAATTATCCTCCAATTACAAATAAATTTTTTAAAAAATTGAAAATAAAGCTCATCACTGATGAGTGAATACCTTCTCTTTAAAACTTAGCTGTTTGGATTTGAATTTCTTTCTGGTGTTCTAAAATTGATTGCAGTAGTGGTGCAGTAGTGGTGTTATAACTCTGTAAATATACTAACATTTTTTGCATTGTATACTTTAAAAATTTTGTATCATGTGTGAATTATATCACAATAAAATTGTTACTAAAAAAGAATAAAACTTTGAGGAGAAGAAGGAAAAAACTGACTGTTGATAATCAAGATTTTATATCAACAATTGTAACATACTTGGCAGAAAATTGCATTTTAAAACTGCGTATCACCATAGCTTTTAACTCTACTGCTTCTGTATTAAAGACTTGACTTGTTTATTAGAAAGTTAATCTATGCTCATTATTCCAGTTTCCAGAAATAATTTGCTGTTAATAGTTTAGATTCTTTTTGTATGCATATGTGCAACCTGTTGGGCTTCCTAGATGGCTCAGTAGTAAAGAGTCGCCTGCCAGTGCAGGAGATCTGGGTTCAATCCATGGGTCAGGAAGATTTCCTGGAGGAGTAAATGGCAACTCGCTGCAGTATTCATGCCCGGGAAATCCAAGCACAGAGGAGTCTGGCAGGCTACAGTCCAGAGGGTTGCAGAGTCACACAGGATTTAGTGACTGACCGTGCATGTGTGCAACCTGTTAATTTTTTCAGTGGAAATCAAATTCTACATGTACTGTTTTACACCTTGCTTTTTTAGAAAAGGTTTTATTGGAGCATATTTTATATATCATAAAATCTACCCAATATAAGCGTGCAATTCGTTGATTTTTAGTAACTTTACTGAATGGTGCAGCCATTATCAATTTTAGAACATGTTTATCCTCCCATTGATTAGATTATGCCCACTTAACAGTTAATACTCTTTTCTACCCTCAACTCTGTAGATTTGCCGGGTCTTACATTTTGTATAAAGGGAATCATACAGTATATAGTCTCTTGTGTCTGGCTTTCACTTAATAAAGTGTTTATGAGGTTAATCCATAAGGTCTTATCTGTCAGTGTTAGTTAATTTTTATTGCTGATATGTATTCCATTGTGTGACTCTACCTCATTTTGTCTCTGCATTCATCAATTTGAGACATTTAGGTTGTTCCCAGCATTAGATTATTTTTGGCTTTTATGAATAATTGTATCATGCTTTTTTTTTCTCACTTACATTATGTATATCTGGGCAGATTTAAGAGATTAATACTTAAAATTCGACTGCAAGTTTTTAATGCAATTAAAAAACACTATATTTCATTGTCGGATATGCTAGCATTTGTTTAACCAGTAATGTTAATGGATGTTTTTGAGTTGTTCTGTTTTTTCACAATTATGAACAGTACTGCAGTGAATATTTTTCCACATTTATCTTTGTATGTGTGTTTTTGCAGTATAGATTTCTAACTATGGAATTGCTGGACAAAGGGCATGAAAATTTATAGTTTTAGTGAAATACTGAAGACCAGAAAACACCTTTAGTTATAATTCTACTTGATAATAAAACTGTTGTCTATTTGCTTGTACAGTTGTGTATTTGTAGTTAGCTAAGAAAAAGCAAGCTCTGCTTGCTTGAGTTAACAGAATATGTTAAGATAAATTTTTGTGTGTGTCGGAAAAAAACATACTACCAAAGGGAAATGGTGCTTGATGGGGATAAATTGGATTTGGGATTAACATGTACATACTACTGCATATAAAATAATCAACAGGGACCTACTGTATAGCACTGGGAACTTTATTCAGTATTCTGTAATAACCTATATGGGAAAATAATCTGAAACAGAATGTGTATATTTGTATGTGTAACTGAATCACTTTGCTATACACCTGAAACTAACACAGTGTTGTAAATCAATTATACCCCAATATAAAAGAAAAATTAATTTAAAGGAAATTACAGGAACATATCCACTTCAAGGTCTAAGATGATAAAATGGATATGTAATTCAGAAATATTTCTAGTTATTTTACTTGTCTTTGAATTAGAATAAAAACATTCAGTTCAGTTCAGTCGCTCAGTCGTGTCCAACTCTTTGCGACCCCATGAATCGCAGCACGCCAGGCCTCCCTGTCCATCACCAACTCCTGGAGTTCACTCAAACTCACGTCCATCGAGTTGGTGATGCCATCCAGCCATCTCACCTCTGTCGTCCCCTCCTCCTCCTGCCCCTAATCCCTCCCAGCATCAGAGTCTTTTCCAATGAGTCAACTCTTCGCATGAGGTGGCCAAAGTACTGGAGTTTCAGCTTTAGCATCATTCCTTCCAAAGAACACCCAGGGCTGATCTCCTTCAGAATGGACTGTTGGCAGCTATTAAAAAATTAATTAGAACTTGCATGGAAGTACTTGTAGTTTTAAGAAAACTGGTTAATCTCAAATGGTGACGGAATTATGAGTTAGGATTGCTAGTTTCCAGAGTGATCTTCCCCATCGCCCCAGAATTTCCAGTTTTTTTCAGGTGAAGATCCTGCCGCCTGAGCTCTAGTGCTCCGTCTCCTGCTGTATTTCACCTGTGTATAGATGTGTGTGTATGTAATACACTGTCATCTCTTATCAAAAGCTATAAAGCAAGTTTTGATAAGGTAATAGTAGGCTTGGGTTCTTTTTTGGTACTTACCTTTGAACACTTCTCTTTAAGATACATGTATATTTGTGTGTGTGTTGAGATAGAGCCACTTGAAGTATTAAAATTTTTGCTTAGTTTTACCAAAGGAAAGTTAATGATCTATTAAGTATTTGTGTTAACAGGTTTGTGAAATTAAGAAAACAGTGCCTAGAATCGGGCGTTTTTACACTTTTTAGAGCATCAAATGAGTGAGTGGGCTTCCCAGGTGGCTCAGTGGGTAAAGAACCTGCCTGCAATGCAAGAGACACCAGAGATATGGGTTTGATTCCTGGGTGGGGAAGATCCCCTGAAGGAGAGCAAGGCAACCCACTCCAGTATTCTTGCCTGGAGAGTCCTGTGGACAGAGGAGCCCAGCAGTCTACAGTCCATAGGTTGCAAAGAGTTAGACACGACTGAACACAGCATAGCACCAGCTTATTTCTAATTTGAATATGCATAACCGCTGAGTGACTTCACTTTGACTTTTCACTTTCCTGCATTGGAGAAGGAAATGGCAACCCACTCCAGTGTTCTTGCCTGGAGAATCCCAGGGACGGGGGAGCCTGGTGGGCTGCCATCTCTGGGGTCGCACAGAGTTGGACACGACTGACGTGACTTAGCAGCAGCAGTGACTGTGCATAACACACATTGGGAACCTGACTTAGAATTATGTGCCAGAGAAAACTGGCAGTTGTCAGGGAAGATTTTGGGGGGCTGAGAGCTCCAGACTGTGGATTTCATGATTTTAGATTCCAGATTTGTTTTTCTTTCAGGGCTCATGGCTGTATTATGGGAGTTGGTGGATAATTTAATTATTTGTAGTTTCTGTAGTATATTCAAGTAAATCTCCAGTCTTGGAGATTTCAGGTCCTTTATTATTTTGTCTGTAATTTTATTTATTAATCTTCATGTTGTTTTTTTTTTTTGCTTGCTATAGACTAGAGATAATGGTTACCTCAGAATATTATTTTGGCTGGAATAAATTTGCATGAAAAACCCAGAGAAAGTAAAGAACTAAAGTTAGATCATAATTTATTTTAAATGTGAAAAATTATAGAAGCAAAAATGGATGTGTTTAGATTTATAGGAGAACTGGAGAAGGAAATGGCACCCCATTCCAGTACTCTTGCCTGGAAAATCCCATGGATGGAGGAGCCTGATAGGCTGAAGTCCATGGGGTCACACAGAGTTGGACACGACTGAAGCAACTTAGCAGCAGCAGCAGCAGCAAATTTATAGGAGACTCTAGTTTTATATCCTTGATAAAATGGAAATGGATGTTCAGAATGCTAGGGATATTGTTTGTATTATCTCATTACATATATTTTAATTTTTTGTTTGTGTAACAGTCTGATTACTTGCTATGCTAGCTCTCATTACATATATTTTAATTTTTTGTATGTGTAACAGTCTGATTACTTGCTATGCTAGCTGACAGGTTTATTAGGAATCACTTCAAAATAGCCGGAACTTTCTATAATATGTTTCCTGTTTTTGTTGAACTGTGGAAAACTAAGTCTCAGATTGCATAATACTTGCTTTTGGCATTGCTTTCTATTTCCAACAAATATGTTCAGTTCTTCTTATCACTAAGTGAAGTGAAGTGAAGTGAAGTCGCTCAGTCGTGTCCGATTCTTTGTGACCACATGGGCTGTAGCCTACCAGGCTGCTCCGTCCATGGGATTTTCCAGGCAAGAATACTGGAGTGGGTTGCCATTTCCTTCTCTAGGAGATCTTCCCGACCCAGGGACTTGATCACTAAAGAAAAACTAAAACTGCTGATTGTAAAAAGAGTTGTTGAACTTAGTTTATACTCTTTCATTTCACCCATAAAATTTCCATTTCTAATGTTTTCTTTGCTATTACTTGCTAATTTAAATTTGTATTGGATTAAATGGCTCTAAGATTTTCTAGGGTTCTATAGTAGTCTGGTTCTGTTAATTTTCCATTAGTTGAAGTCACGGGGTTGCAAAGAGACACAACTGAGCGACTAACACGCAGCCAGTAGTCTGTTGCTGCTCTTTTATTAGAATTTTGCCTCCTTTTTCATTTCTCAGGTTAAGTTCACTGAAAGGCTTATATCAGCGATTATAAAGGGTTTTGTGGTGTTTAGTGCTTATGTGATTAGTAAATGCTGTTTTGACTCAAAAATCAAGATTTAGTTATTTTAAAGTGTAGACTCTGAGTTAAATAATCAGGAATCCCTCAATATAGGTAAAGGGATTGATATGGGATTTGGTAATGATCCATGTTTATCTTTCCCAAATTCAGTTCAGTTGCTCAGTTGTGTCCGCCTCTTTGCGACCCCATGCACTACAGCACGCCAGCCTTCCCTGTCCATCACCAACTCCCAGAGCTTGCTCAAACCCATGCCCATTGAGTCAGTGATGCCATCCAACCATCTCATCCTCTGTCATCCCCTTCTCATCCTGGCTTCAATCTTTCCCAGCATCTGGGTCTTTTCTAATGAGTCAGCATCAGGTGGCAAAAGTATTGGAGTTTCAGCTTCATCATCTGTCCTTCCAAAGAATATTCAGGATTGATTTCCCTTAGGATTGACTGGTTTGAGTCCAAGGGACTCTCAAGAGTCTTCTTCAACACCACTGTTCAAAAGCATCAGTTCTTTGGTGCTCAGGTTTTTTTATGATCCAACTCTCACATCCATACATGACTACTGGAAAAACCATTGCTGTGACTATGTGGACCTCTGTCGGCAAAGTAATGTCTCTGCTTTTTAATATGCTGTCTAGGTTGGTCATAGCTTTTCTTCCAAAGAGCAAGCCTCTTTTAATTTCATGGCTGCAGTCACCATCTGCAGTGATTTTAGACCCCAAGAAAATAAAGTCCTAAATTACACTGCATTTATTTTTTTTAAATTTCAAATGTGTTTCATTAAAATATCCTTAATAGTGATTATAGGGTGTATGTATATATGTATGTTGTGTATATATGTGTACGTAATGTACACTTTATCAAAGCCTATAGTATTCCTTCTTACAGTTTAAAATTATACAGTGAGGAGCAATGCTTAACTTAAGGAAAACAGTTCATTTGAACATTGGAATTGCATAGTAGTTTTGCTTAAGTAATTTTGATCTCTTCTTTTATTAAACTAAAAATCTTTTTAAATTTTAGGGGGAAAAGAATAGTGGCTTTGATGTCCTTTACCATAATATGAAACATGGACAGATATCGACAAAAGAACTAGCAGATTTTGTAAGAGAAAGGTATGTATTTTTTAATAAGTCATTTAATAATTCATTATTGAGAAACATTTCAGAATATGAATAATTGAGAAAATTTTTCGTTGGATTTGAACAAATGTAATCAACTACTCTTTTAAAAAAGTATACTCTTTACACTTTAAAGTAGTGGTTCTCTGTCATCTATACACTGTGGGCTAAGTAGTGGCTCTCAGTGGCATTGATCTGGTTTGCAGATCACTGCTTGAGAATATTATCTATATATTTTTTATTAAATATGCTAGCAAGGTGATAAAACAGGAATTTTGTAGGGTGAGAAATACTGTTTCTTTAAACAAGTATGTCATTAAACATACTAAAATAACTTGAAAAGACTTAAGTTTTCTGAATTTGTCATTTAGCTATATATAGTTTTATGACTTTTATTTTTAAAAATCCTTAATTATGTGTTTTTAGATTGTGCAAATTTATAAAACATAGTTTTCCTTAATACTCTTAGAATATAATAGTCAATTAAAAACTGTTAGTATCAGCATAATTTAATTTGATTAAGGCTATTTTGTGGCTGGTCCTACTTGGTCATTTTTATGTGAACACATTTAAAATGTTTTCCTTGCTAATATAGGGATATGTTGCCTTTAGATACAATATGCCATTCATTTATTATTTCCATATATATCCCACATCTGCTGTGTGTCGGGGAATGTGGCGATAAGGATTCAGCTTCTCCCTTCTTGGAGTTTATCAACTTGTAGCAATTGAGGAACTAGGTATCGTTAGACAGATCCTCTTTGACTTCCACCTTTCTGCTGCAGTTGAAAGGGGGACCATAAGCCCTAAGTGCTGTGGATAAAGCTGTCCCTTACTGACATACTTTGCATCACTAGAAAGAGTAAAAGGAGAGACAGTGGAACTGCATCTCCTGGCCCATCCTCTAGCCTCCATCTCGACCAGCACTTACATCACTACTATAATTATCTACTTTGCGACCAACAGGGCAGTTGTAATTATGCCTTTTAGTCCTGTTTGTGTCAGTTACTATAAGAAGTCCAGGACTCCTGGGTCATCCTTTGTTCAGAATCTGACCCGTGAATGTTTCTGTGGGCATTGAGAAAACACCTCCTTCCACCTGACCGCTGCTACTTTATTTTTCTCCATAGCACTTAATAGCCACCTGATATGAGTGATATTTTACTTATTTAGCCTGTCTCTCCCGACTAGAATATAAACCCCACAAGAACAGGGTTTTGTTTTTTTTCTTTTTTGCTTATTCATTGTCCTGCACTTAGGATAGAGCTTGGCCTTGGTAGGCCCTCAGGAAACATTTTTGGATAGAATGAATTTCTAACAGCTCTGTCCTGATCCAAGCTATCATTATTGTTGGCTGGACTGTAGCAATAGTGCCTAACTGTCCTATCTACATTCATTATTATTCTCCTGCAATTTATTCTCTGTACTGCAATTGGAGGTTTCTTTTTCAGACTACAGTTTGAAAGTTCAAAGTGAAGTCTTTCAAAGTTCAGTTTGTTACTTCTGTGGAAACCACTTCAGAGGCTTCCCATTGCTCTTAAGAGGCCTACATGGTATGACCCCAAATTGCCTTTCAAACTTAGCTCACACCAGACTTATATTTATTTAGACTCCTTTTTCCTCTCTAGAAACATTGGCTATTTTATTGACAGGCTTTTATCAATCGAAGTTTTATACATGTGAAGGCAGTGGCACCCCACTCCAGTACTCTTGCCTGGAAAATCCCATGGACGGAGGAGCCTGGTAGGCTGCAGTCCATGGAGTCTCGAAGAGTCGTACATGACTGAGCGACTTCACTTTCACTTTTCACTTTCATGCATTGGAGAAGGAAATGGCAACCCATTCCAGTGTTCTTGCCTGGAGAATCCCAGGGATGGGGGAACCTGGTGGGCTGCCGTCTCTGGGGTCACACAGAGTTGGACATGACTGAAGTGACTTAGCAGCAGCAGCAGCAGCAGCAGTCCTTATTTATACGTACTGACCTTAGAGGTCAGCAATGTATTAATACTCACCTTTCCAGGAATGCATTTCCTAATCTCTTTGACTAGGTCAAAATCACCTTTTATAATCTCTCTCAAGATCACATATCTCTTTATAGTATTCAAAAAATGTTGTAATTTCTTATTTTTCTTATTTGTTTCTATGTTCTCCTATAAGGGAAACAATATACAATATTCTGTTGTAACCCAGTGCTTAGCAGAGAGCCTGAAACAACTGGATACTCATATTTCTTGAAGGAGTGAATGAGAAAGAAAAGAAGAAAAGATATGCACACAAACATATGCTGTCTACTAAGAATTTGCGTGTGTGTGTGTGTGCTAAGTCACTTCAGTTGTGTCTGACTCTTTATGACCCTATGTACTTAATAGGGTCTCTGCTAGCCTGCCCGGTTCCTCTGTCTGTGGGGTTCTCCCAGCAAGAATACTGGAGTGTGTAACTGTCCTCCTCCAGAGGTCTTCCCAACCCAGGGATTGAACCTGCCTTTTTTACATCTCCTGCACTGGCAGGCGAGCTCTTTACCACTAGTGCCACCTGGGAAGCCCAAGGATTTGCATACGTTATCTCATTTAACTGTCGAAACTCTAAGTCTCATTTTATAGATAAAACAACTGGGGCCCAGAAAGGTTAAATAACTTCTTAAGCTAATCATTCAGACTTTCTTTCTCTCATACCCTTGTAATTCTTTCCTCCCCTCTTCATGCTTCCTTCCTTTCTCTTTCCTTTCTCCTTTGCTCCTTTCTTTCTTTTCCTTCTCTCCCTCCCTCCCTACAGCTTTATTGAGGTATAATTGATGCACAATATATGGCATATATTTAAAGTGTAGAGTTCGATACATTTTGACATATACATATACTCATGACCATCGCCACAAACAAGATAGTAAACATATTTATCTTTCCTTGGTAATTCCTTCCTTCTCTCCCCACCCCGCCATCCATAAGCTAATACTAGTTTGCTTTTGATACTTAAGTTAGTTTGCATTTTCTAGTATTTTATCTGAATGAATCATGCAGGATATACTTAGTTGTCCAGTGCTTTCACTCAGTATAATTATTTTGAGATTGGTCCATGTTGTTATTGAGTAGTGTTCCATTTATGGGTATATGGTAATTTTATCTGTCAAAGGAAGTAAGTTATGCCTATTTTTTAACTTTGAATTAATTCTGTAGAAGGTATTTTTTCTGACTTCTGTTATTCAGCACTGTTGTGAGATTCATTTGTGTTGAATTTACTTATAATGCTGTTTAATTTCAAATTATGTAAATATACTGAATGTATTTATCTATTACTGTTGACAGAGATTTGGGATGCTTCCAGGTTTTTGCTGTTACAAGTAATACTGCTTTGAATATTCTTGAACATGTGTCTCAGTGTACATATATTTATATTAGTTAATTATGCTGGTGTAGAATTTAACAGGATTCCATGGACAGAGGAGCCTGGTGGGCTACACCCCATGGGGTCACAAAGAGTGGGACATGACTGAGCGACTAATGCTTTCAATTTCACTTTCATTTACCCTGGAGTAAAATTGCCAAGTCTTAGAGTATATGTATGTTCAACTCTAGTAGATAATACCAAAGAATTTTCCAGGGTGATTGAACCAATTTACAGCAGCAGCAGCCTTGTTGGAGAGTTCCAGCTGCTCCATGTCCTCAACAACACTTGGTTTTATCTATCCTTTTATTTGAGCCATACTGATAAGTAGTACTCATTGTGGTTTTAACTTGTATGTCCCTGATGAATAATGAAACTGAACATCCTTTCATATATAATTGGCATGTTTTCTTTAATGAAGTATCTGTTCATCTTTTGCCTATTTTTCTGGTTTTTCTTTCCTTTTAAAAAATACATTGACAAAAATTCTTATATATTCTAGATAAAAGCAATTGGTCAGTTATTTGTTGCAGATCTACATAAACATGCTTGAGTTTTATATTTTGATTTTTATGTCCAGCAGCCTGGGGAGTTCTTACTTATTCTGGTAATTTTATTTATCTGTAGATTCTTTTGGATTTTCTGTGTGTTCAGTCATCTTGTGAAAATGACAGTTTTACCTCTCCCTTTTTAATCTGTGTATATTTTATTTGATTTCTTATTGCACTGGCATACACCTCCAGTGTAATGCTGAACAGAGATGGTGATGAGAGGTGTCCTAGTCTTGTTTCCAGTCCCACTTCACACTCAAATATTTATTCCAGTTCTTTTCCCTACTGTTTATCAGACTGTGGAAATTCTACATATTGTTTTGTAAGGCTTTTGTTTTCCTTTTCAAGAAAATCATGAATGGATGTTTTCTTTGTTATTTCTTTTGTTAATCTGAATTACATTGAATTTTGAACTTTCCAGTCCTGATGTAAGCCAAATTTAGTGGAGATGTATTAATCATTTTTATACATTAGTAGAGCTGTTTGCTGCTATTTTATTTTATATTTTTGCCTCTATATTTATGAGTAAGATTGACCTGAAAATTTCCTTTCTCTAAATGTCCTTCTTAGGTTTTGCTAATCAAGATTTGTTGGCATCATAAAATGAGTTGGGGTGTATTCCTTGTTTTTGTATTCTCTGGAAAAAATTTGTGGAAGATTATAGTTTCTTCCTTACGTGTTTTATAGAATTTGCTGGTAAAACCACCTGGGCTTGAAATTCTTTGTAGGAAAGTTTTAAATCATGTATTTAATTTTTTAAATAGTTACAGGACTATTCAGATACTCAGTTTGGTAAGTTGTACTTTAAGAGTTTTCCCTTGTGTAAATTTTCAAATATATTGGCAAAAAGTTTTTCTTACATTCTTTAGTGAACTTTTAAAATTGTCTACAGGATCTATACTGATGTCTTACTTTTTATTCCCGATACTGGTTATTTGTGTCTTCTCCCTTTTTCATGATCAGTCTCATTGGATGTTTGTTGGTTTTAATAGTTTTTATGAAGAACCAGTTATTAACTTTGTTGATCTCTTTTTATATATTTCCTGTTTTGTTAACTTCTATTCTTTATTTCCTTAAACTTTGTGTTCAATTTGCTGTTCTATTGCTAAATTTTGGGGAATGGATGCTTAACTTAATAATTTTCAACTTTTTTCTTTTCTGATATATTCATTTAACTCTGTGTATTTCCCTCAAGCCTTGCTTTTGTTGTACTCTATTATTTTTGAGAAATAGTATTTTCATTGTACTTTGTTTAAATATATATTTAAAGTTTCATTGTGTTTTCTTTCTTACCTCTGTGGGTTATTCAGAAGTATATTTCTTAATTTCCAAATATGTATTCATTTTTAAAGGTATATTTTTTTCTTTTTTTCAAGCTTAATTGCATTGTGGTTAGAGAACATACTCTGTATGATTTCCAGTGTTTTGAAATTTGTTGAGACTTGATTTATGGACCAGGATAGAGTCAATTTTAGTAAATATTTTTACCTACCTGAAAGTATTTTGCATTTGCTGGGTATCAAGTTCACTATATATTATGGTAAATTTGTGAATTCTTCTCTTCCAATTCTCATATATTCTCATTTTTTTTTTTAATCCTGCTCATTTTATCAGTTTCTGAAAGAGCTGTTTTGAAAATCTCATATGTAGATTATGAATGTTCATCTATGTAGTTCTGCCACTTTTTACTTTGTATATTTGGGGCGATATGGATAGAAATTTAGAACTAGTACATCTTCAGGTAAATTGAACTTTAAAAAAAATTTCATTCTAAAGTGTCCTATTATATCTCTAGCAGTGTTTTTTTTGTGTCGAAGTCTTCTTTATTTAAAGTTTCATCTTTTTGCATTTAGTTAGTATTTGCATGAAATTTGTATTTTTTTTTCTTACCTGTATTGTTGTGTAGATGTGTTTCTTGTTTGGTTTTAAAGCCATTTTCACAATCTTTATTCTTTAATTGGATCATTAAATACACTTTGCATCAGTGTATTTCCAGATATATTTAGGCTCAAATTTGTTGTGTCAGAGGCTGTCAAACTTTCTGTGTAAAGGCTTTTTGTGTGATTTGGTGTCTGTTGCAGCTATTCAGCTCTAGTGGTTTTGTTGTTGTTGTTGTTGTTTTAATGTATGTATTTGTTTGGCTGCACTAGGTTTTAGTTGTGGCATGTGGGATCTAGTTTCCTCACCAGGGATCCAGTCCAGGCCCCCTGCATTGGGAACTTGAGTCTTAGCCACTGGACCACCTGGGAAGTCCCTCTGTTCTTTAATACAAAAGCAGCTATGACCAACATGTAAATAAATGAGTATGGATATGTTCTAATAAACTTTAGTTATGAAAACAATTGGCCAGATTTGCTGATGGTGCTGCAGTTTGCCAACCTCTTTACTATTTTAATATTTTTTTCTGTTTATCTTACTTGTTTCATATTTTGTCCTTCTCTTTCTTATCTTTTGGCCTTAACTATTTTTTATTCTGTTACATTTTTTTCTTCTCTCACCTTAGAATTAATAGCCTCGTTTTTTAGTGGTTATGAGTATGTGTGTTTAAGTTTTTACTCTGGAAATTAAAACTTTTCTATTTTTAGAACACTTTTTATTATGGAAATGTATACTAATATGCCATTTTTGTGTGTATTTCTTTAGCTTTTTATTATAAACCACTAAGTAATGAACTGTAATATAGTTTGAACAGTTTTTAGTATTTTTACAGTCCTGTTTAAAATAGTTCTCTGACATCAAATTATTACCTGTCCATAGACACTTATGTGTAAGTGTCCATAGATACTTATGTATGTATCTCTAACAGCTAATGATTTAGAGGACAATAGTATTACCCAGGTAACAAAGTTAATGATAACTAAATATTTTAAATATCTAGTTCATTTGTTCAAGTTAGGTGGTTATGTTTTTTATATGTTTTGTATAGTCATTTTTTAGATTTATTATTTTACTTTTCCTCTGATGCTTTTGTCCTGGATCGTTTTTCTTCTTTTTAAAAAACATCTTTTAATACCCCTTAATGTGGATTTTCTGGTGATAAATTCTCAGTTTTTGTTGGTCATATCTTTAATTTAACTTCATTTAAGAAACTTTTTGTTATGGACACTTTCAAACATGAAATATTAGGGTAAAGGAAAACGTTAAAACTATGAATATGCAATTAGCATGTTCTAGGATGTGGGACCCTCTATAGAACAAATAATTTGGTTCCTTCAACATCAAAAAAACAGTAAGGTGAGGAAAGCTACAGATAAAAAGACTCAGAACTCACATCAGTTAAACATAATGTATAAATCTTGCTGTGGTCCTGACTGGAGAAAATCAATTACATGTACTGTGTGTGTATATGACAATTGAGGAAAACTGAGCACTGACTAGGTATCTGGTGACATTGGAGAACTAATACTATATTTTTAGATAAGGTAACATACTGTGGTTCTGTTTTTGAAATTGCCCTTGTCTTTCACAGACACATCTGAAATGCTAATGGGTGAAGTGCAAAGTCTTTGAGTCTGAGATCTGCTTTATAACAGTTCAGTAGAAGTGGTGTGGAGTAGACAGAACAAGCCTGGCTATGGTTTAACCATGCTGCAGCACGGAGATGGCAACATGGGAGTTCACTATATTGAGATCCTAGCTTCTGAGTAAGCTTTGTATATGTTTGAAAGTGTTCATAATAAAAAGTTTCTTAAATGAAGATAAATTAAAGATATGACCAACTAACAAAAACTGAGAATTTATCACCAGAAAATCCACATTAAGAGGTATTAAAAGATGTTTTTTAAAAAGAAGGAAAGTGATCCAGGACAAAAGCACCAGAGGAAAAGTAAAATAATTTTAATAAGTCTAAAAAATGACTATACAAAACATATAAAAAAACATAACCACCTGGCTTGAACAAATAAACTGGACATTAAAAATATTTAATTATCATTAATTTTGTTAGCTGGGCAATATTATTGTCCTCTAAATCATTAGCTGTTAGAGATACATACATAAGTGTCTATAGACAGGTAATAATTTGATGTCAAGTACTGTTTTAAACAAGACTGTGAAAATACTAAAAACTGTTGAAACTATATTACAATTCATTACTTAGTGGTTTATAATAAAAAGCTAAAGAAACACACAAAAATGGCATATAAGTGTGCATTTCCACAACAAAAAGTGTTTTAAAAATAGAAAACTTTAAATTTCCAGAGTAAAAAATTAAACACACATACTCATAATGGAATATAAAGTATATAAGTCAGGAGGTGGTAGTATTCTCAGGTTCCTGCGTTTTCAGGAAGATGATAAAAGTACCAATTATTACTAGAAATTAATACATCAAGGAAGTATGTTACAATCTCTAGGATAACCACTAAAAAAAAATGAGGCTATTACTTCTAAGGTGAGAGAAGAAAAAAATGTAATAGAATAAAATGTAGCAACTAGATAAAATTCAGTTCAATATTTTGATGAGACTGCTTTGTTGGCAATATGTATACTTCCATCAAAGACATATAATATTTTGGTTTTCTCTCTTTCATGATGTTAGTAGCCATTGATGCTCATCACCTAGATCCATTATTTTATTAAGGGTTTACTTTCATTTGTATTTTTGCTGGGTATAGTATTCTAGTTGGAAGATTTTTTTTGTTATTTTTTAAGAGCAGTTTTAGATTTACAACAAAATTGATAGCCAGGCTCCTCTGGCCATGGAATTCTCCAGGCAAGAATACTGGAGTGCGTTTCCAATTGCTTCTCCAGGGGATCTTGCTGACTCAGGAATCAAACCTGGGTCTCCTGCATTGCAGGCAGATTCTTTACTGACTGAGCCACCAGGGAAGCTGAAATTGAAAGGAGGTTTTGTGTGTGTCCCCGTCCCCAGACACATAGCTTTTCCATTATCAACATTACTCATCAGAATGAGACTTTTTTTAAACCAAGAATGAATCCACATTGATACATCACAATCATCCAAAATCCGTAGTTTATCTTGGGGCTCAGTCTTGGTGTTACACATTCTATGGGTTGGTCAATGTATGATGACATATACCCATCATTATAATGTTCTGTGGAGTATTTTCACTTGTCTAGAACCCTTTGTGTTCTGTTTTAATGTTTCCATGGTTTTGCCTTTTCGGGAATGTCATATTTGTAGTTGACTCTTTAACACAGGGTTTAGGGGTGCTAACCCTCTGTGTAGTTGAATATCATGTATATTTTTACAGTGGACACTTCATATCTGCAATTTTGTGTCCATGGATTCAAACAGCTGTGGATCATTTAGTAATCTGTGTATAAGTGGTTCACACCTGTGGTGCTCAAAGGTCAGCTGTAGTTGGAATCAGACAGTATGTGATAATAGCATTCTTAGGTTGGCTTTTTTCACTTAGTGATATGCTGAATAATGTTCCACTGTCTGGATGTGAATTATTTATCCATTACTTATCCATTCTATCTGTTCTACTGAAGGACAGATATCTTGGTTGCTTTTCAAATAAACCTACTGTAACCATTTTCTTGTGCGTGAACATAAGTTTTCAACTCCTCTGAGTACATAGCAAAGAACGCAATTGCTAGATTGTGAGATAAGAGTCTTGTGAAGTGGCTGTATTATTTTGCGTTCTCAACAGCAATGAAAGAGAATTTCTGTTGCTTCACATCCTTGCTGTTGTCAGTGTTCTAGACTGTGGCCATTCTAGTAGATACATAGTGGTATCTTGTTTTAATTTACGTTTTCCTGATGACGTGATGTAGAGCATCTTTTCATATGCTTGTCTGTCGTCTGTATGTTATCTTTGGTGAAGTGTCTCAAAGTTTTTGACACATTTTTTAATCAGGTTGCTTTCTTACTGTTGAGCTTTAAGAGTCAACAATATATTTGGGATAATGTTTTTTTTTTTTTCCCATTCTTTTGCAAATAATTTATCCCAGTCTGTGGCTTGTCCTCTTATTTTCTTGACATCTTTCACAGAGCTGATTTTTATTTTAATGAAGTCCAACTTATCAGTGAATTCTTTCCTAGATTGTGTCTCTAGTGATTTATCTAAAAAGACATCACCGTAGCCAACGTCATCTAAGTTTTCTCCTATGTTATTTTCCATGAGTTTTATCGGTTTGCATTTTACTAGATTAAAAAAAATTCTTCAAAGATTATTGCATTGTACTGTTCAGATGTTAGCTGTCAGTATAATTATTGTTCCTTTGAAGGTAACATTTGATGGTGGGAAGGGTTTTGCTGCTTTTAGATTTTCTTTTTGTCTTTGACCTTCCCCAGTTTTACTGTGATGTGACTTATCTTTTTATTTTTATTAATGTGTACATATCTTTTTATTTGTCCTCTTAGGATTTGTTGGGCTAACTTGAACCTGTGGTTTGATAGCTTTAAACAGTTTTGGAAAATTCTTCAGCATTATCTCTTGTAGATATTTCTTCTGACCTGTTCTTACTTTCTTTACATGTCAGACATTTTTGCATTGTCCTTTGTCTTTTATTTTCTTTTCTGTTTCCCAGTCTTTTGTTTCACTGAGCTTTTCTTTTTTTAAAATTAATTTTTGTTGGATTGTAGTTGATTTTACAATATTATATTTTAGTTTATGTTTCACTGAGCTTTAAACCAGAATAGATTCTTCTCACTTTTCTCTAGTTTACCAATTCTGTATTGGAGATTGGAAACAGCAACCCACTCCAGTATTCTTGCCTGGAGAATCCCATGGACAAAGGAGCCTGGTGGACTTTAGTCCATGGGGTCACAAAGAGTCAGGCACGACTGAGTAACACACACTACAGTGTATTAAATCTACAGTCTAACTGCATCCGTTGAGATATTAATTTTGGTTATTGTATTTTTCAGATATAGAATTTATATTTTTATAATGCATAAACTCAAAAAGTCTGAGCTTCATAATATTAACATTTGGAACATTGTTAAATTTGTTTCTGCTGATTGCTCATCTTGTCTTCTTTCTTTGTGTGCCTGGTGGTTGTTGGAATGTGTTTAAGACAACCATACAGGGTCCAGTATCAAAGTTTGAAAAGATAAGAGTTTGTAGTCACTTTGAGAGCTTGCCTACTTATGGTTCATCCTTAACTCCTTATGCTTACTCTTTGGGTCTCAATTTAAAGGATATAGATTTTCTCATGCTTCCCACCTGTGGCAAGTCTGAAGCTAGTTTTATATCCCTTACCTTGTGAGGCTTTGCTCCATTTCTCAGTCTTAGCTGCCTCTTCTAGATGCCCCCAGGGAAAAGCTGCCCTACATATCTGTCTCTTTCTGGATAGCCTCCTCTTGGATCTTGGCTTACTGATTCTTAACTGGTCTTTAGTTCTCTGATGCCCTTTAGGCATACCCCCCACCTCTTCTACTTTTCTCCTTTCTCATTGGAAGGTTTTTAGATCAATTTGCTATTACTGGAAATTGAACTATTTTTTCCTTGTTGTTTAACTTATTCACTGATATATTATTTCTGTATTAACTTTTAAAAAATTATCAAAGTACTACTCTTGTAATATAGTATATTAAAAAGACACATAAAAGTTTAAAGAAGCAGGAAAAAATCACAGGGCTGTCAGTGAGAGTCAGTTGCTATTAATAGTTCCTTTTTTTTTTAAGTTTCTGTGGAGTTGGGTTTGGGGAAGAGTTTGGAGGTAAGCTTATTTTGGATATTTTGAGTTTGAGGTAATTAAAATATCTAGGTAGAGTTATGCTTGAGGCATTCAGATATTAAACAGATGATTTAATTCAAGAACAGGGTGTCGATCTGAATTTGCACACTAAAAACAATGTTAGTTGAACCTATCAAAGTAAATAAATGGAAGGCAGTGGTGGTTGTAGACTTCCTCTATTAAGGGTAGCACAGATTGAGAAGGGATAGGGTAATTATGGGAGAGGTAAGACAGAACTTAACTTCTGTAGAGTTGGAAAGGCCAAGACAGTATCATATTTTTTATTTGTAAGTTATGTGCCTATGGGAACATTTTTTTCTATTCTATATTTAATGGCTTTAGTTCAGTTTTTTTAGCATAAAATTCTGTATGCTGAATAATAGTATGTAAAACACAATATTATAGTGTGAAATAGTTATTTGTTAGTGTTTTAGATCTAATCACAGACTAGATTAAGAACTTGAGGTTCAGGATCTCATACTTGCTAATAGTCTTGTGCAGATGACTGTCATCAATCTCGTATTCTATTAAGCGTGCATAATCGTGAAATCACAGTGTTAATAATAAAACTATGTTAAACACAAAAGATTTTCATACTGAATCAGTTTGTATGTATAGAGAGAATATAGGAAGCGGTACTTTTGTTCTTCCTGTTCACATGACCATTGGTACTAAAAAAAAAGAGTGACTTTATACTGAAGTTTCTTGGTGACAAACATTATTTTAGTTCTATACCAGACAAATTCTTTAAATAGATGTGCACAAAGGGCATTTAAAGATAGATCAGAAATTCATGACCACATACCTACTTATTTTTAACATATACTTTGATTTATCTGTTTATTTCTGCAGTTGTAATTATTTTGTATTTTCTGTCTTTGGTCATTAAACAAGAGCCCTTACAATATTGATATTTGATTTAACAGGGCTACAATAGAAGAGGCGTACTCCAGGTCAATGACAAAACTAGCAAAATCTGCAAGCAATTATTCACAACTTGGGTGAGTTAATTTCTTTGAAAGCGCTTTCAGTGTTGATTTAGCCAAAGTTTTTCAGAATAATAGGTTTCCATTAAAGATGTAATAGTTCATAAATATAAAATATATAATTATTTGTTTAAAATATGCCTATATGAATATATTCTTGACTTAATAGAAAATACAGCTGAATTTGTTGAATCAGTTAATGCAAAATGAAACTTACTTTTCCCCCTTTAAAACTACATAGTCTTTCAGTAGTATAATTTTGGGATTATAAATGTTATGTGTTATGCACATTATTCTGGTTTTCTGTAAGTTCATTTACATTCTGTCGAACAGTGGTCTTTAAAAACTCACTTAATATAAATTTTATTGAAATGATTAAAATGCATTAAAACTGTCAGTTATGATTTTATAGACTACCTTTAAATTTTCCCTTTAAAAATATGTGCTCAGGAAATTTTTCTTTGAAAAATGAATATTATTAATAAGAATATGTTTTAAATGAGGTATACTTATAGCCATAACAACTCTGGAAAGAGTTATTGTGTAATTTGAATAATAACAAGTCTGGAAGGAATACTTAATCTGACTTACTTATCTAAAATTGGGGGAGAGATTATATTTTAACTAAGATGTTAAAATAGTCTTATATTTACTTAGTATAAAGATTTTTACAGTGATACTCAGTGAAATATTCCTCTTCATCTGGGATTCTGATGAATCTATGATTCCCCTAAAATTTTATATGAGATTTTGTGTAGGTGTTAATCCATACCTCCGAAGGGGTGTATACCGGTTATCAGATTCACATATGGTTCTTATGATCTAAAAAGCTGGTTAAGAATGACTGTTTTATGAAAGTATTCTCTAGTGTAACTGGACGAGTTTAAACAGAAGTCTTCCTAGTTTGTAGCCCAGATAAAGGGGAATAGGGCTTTTAGTTCATCCTCAGGGTGGTGACACTGTCCATTATGTAAGTGCTAACAGCCACAGCCAAGAGGACCTTCTGCAGTTCTGTTTTCACCTAGAGAGTGGAGACTGGTAGTTGATGGCTGTGTTTGTTTTTACCTCCCAGTTGTCCTGCAGTTATTGGTTCCTTCCATGCAACTTCATTCTTCCTTCTTTTTCCCACTCTCTCCTCACTTTTTTCACATCCTCCTCTTTTTAACTCCTCCATGTAGACTTTGCCTCTTCTAAACATAATTTCTTCTTTATTGACCAGAGTAGAAGGGCCACAAAATAACTGGAATAATAGAAACTAGCTTTAACCAATAGGTTTTTTTTTTTACATATATATAGCAAATTATTTTCTTTCATACACTCACTCTTTTAGGTTTCCAGTATGATTGATATTTTAGAAATAATATTTTAAAACAATTTTTATTGGAGTATAGTTGATTTACAGTGTTGTATCAGTTTCAGTTGTACAGCAAAGTGAACCAGTTATCCATAGATTTATATGTATGTATGTATGTGTGTGTATGTATGTATATATATATATACCCAGTCTTTTTAAAATTTCTTTTCCCATATAGGCCATGATAGTACCGCGGAGGTGCTTATCCGTTATCTATTTTATATATAGTAGTATGTATATGTCCATCCCAGTCTCCCAGTTTATCCTTCCCCACCCCTTGGTAACCATAAGTTTGTTTGTTTTCTACATCTGTGACTCTACTTCTGTTTTTTTTTTTTTTTTTTTAAGATTCTTTGCCCATGTAGGCCATTAACAGAGTATTGACTAGAGTTCCCTGTGATATACAATAGGTTATTGTTAGTTATATTTTATATACAGTGGTGTGTATCTGTCAGTTCCTATCTCACAGTTTATCCCTCCTCCCCCTTTCCCTGGTCACCATAAGTTTGTTTTCCACATCTGCGACTACTTCTGTTTTATAAATAAGTTCATTTATGCCGTCCACACATGGGTAATATTGTATGATATTTGTCTTACTGAACATGAGGCCATAGTTTTAATCTAGGAAATTCTACCTTATTTTTAGTTACCAGGTGAGAGGTAGAAAAAAAGGTGTTTCCTAAGAAAGTTACTGACAACATTTCTGTCTTTGAAATGTATGCCTTTCATGAATAATAGATGTTATTTCATTTTTTTTCTGTTAGTGTTGTTACTTAAGATTATAAAGATTTTAAATATTACTGAAATTGAATTTTATCTTTTGAATTTAATTGCATTTAAACATATTTTGGATTCATTAGTTTCATTTCTTAGTGCTTATTGTATGTTATTGTGTATTACCTGGCCAGAAAAAAGTTGTGTGTATCAACCTTTATAAAAGGGAATAGTTGTAATTCCTTAAAGAAACCTTATTTAAAGAAATCTTATGCTGAACCTCCTTTGTTAAAGTAAAGGGACACTCTCATCTGTTTTGTGAAATCTAGACTATCAGGTATCAGATTTACTTGAAGTGATACACATGTATTTTGGTGCTGTTGTGAGTGGATACTTTTCAGGTGTCCTTTTTTCTCTTGAAATTTTCCATCTAATTACTTGGCAGTTTTAGTGCTGATTAGATTCTAAAGTGGGAGGTAAGATCTGATCAGAACAGTCCTATTTAAGTATTTATCCTCCTTGAACATTATTGTTACTGCTTAAAATGATTGTGTCAGTTAGCTTTCTTGCTGGCTAAGAAACACAGCAACTGGTAAAGAGTACATATTAGGATGAGTAATTTCTTTCTCTACCTTCTTGCCTTAGTGATCATTGCTACTCTTTGTTTTATCATAGAGCAAGGCAAATGCTATTGATGAAGTACCTGAGGAAAGCATAGGATAAAATTATTCTTATATCATTCTCTACTGACCAATTAGTTTAAACTGACCTTTGGCATCCTAAGTATTGTCTATGATATTACAGTGCAGTAATTCTTGAAAGTACTTGAACCTGCTAAAAATATTAAATTCTCAATGTTGAGAAAAAGTGATAGGAAAATGTGACACATTCTGTACCAAGTGTAGTAGAAAGGGGACTGTCTAGTGTTCGTTGAAGTACCTGGGTAAAATCTGAAACAAAGTTTCAGAGAACAATTCTAAAATAATTCTTCAGTTCAGTCGCTCAGTAGTGTCCGATTTTTTGCGACCCCATGAATCACAGCACGCCAGGCCTCCCTGTCCATCACCATCTCCCGGAGTTCACTCAGATTTACATCCATCGAGTCAGTGATGCCATCCAGCCATCTCATCCTCTGTTGTCCCCTTCTTCTCCTGCCCCCAATCCCTCCCAGCATCAAAGTCTTTTCCAATGAGTCAACTCTTCACATGAGGCGGCCAAAGTACTGGAGTTTCAGCTTTAGCATCATTCCTTCCAGAGAAATCCCAGGGCTGATCTCCTTTAGAATGGACTGGTTGGATCTCCTTGTAGTCCAAGGGACTCTCAAGAGTCTTCTCCAACACCACAGTTCAAAAGCATCAATTCTTCGGCCCTCAGCCTTCTTCACAGTCCAACTCTCACATCCATACATGACCACTGGAAAAACCATAGCCTTGACTAGATGGATCTTAGTTGGCAAAGTAATGTCTCTGCTTTTGAATATGCTATCTAGGTTGGCCACAACTTTTCTTCCAAGGAGTAAGCGTCTTTTAATTTCATGGCTGCAGTCACCATCTGCAGTGATTTTGGAGCCCCCCCAAATAAAGTCTGATACTGTTTCCACTGTTTCCCCATCTATTTCCAATGAAGTGATGGGACCAGATGCCATGATCTTTGTTTTCTGAATGTTGAGCTTTAAGCCAACTTTTTCACTCTCCTCTTTCACTTTCATCAAGCGGCTTTTTAGTTCTTCTTCACTTTTCTGCCACAAGGGTGGTGTCATCCGCATATCTGAGGTTTATTGATATTTCTCCTGGCAATCTTGATCCCAGCTTGTGTTTCTTCCGGTCCAGTGTTTCTCATGATGCACTCTGCATAGAAGTTAAATAAGCAGGGTGACAATATCCAGCCTTGATATACTCCTTTTCCTATTTGGAACCAGTCTGTTGTTCCATGTCCAGTTCTAACTGTTGCTTCCTGACTTGCGTATAGGTTTCTCAAGAGGCAGGTCAGGTGGTCTGGTATTCCCATCTCTTTCAGAATTTTCCACATTTTATTGTGATCCACAGAGTCAAAGGCTTTGGCATAGTCAATAAAGCAGAAATAGATGTTTTTTCTGGAACTCTCTTGCTTTTTTGATGATCCAGCGAATGTTGGCAATTTGATCTCTGGTTCCTCTGCCTTTTCTAAAACCAGCTAAGTCATGTGCAGATTTAACTTTTGCATGTTTTAATTCAGAAGAGTTTTTATTTTTTAATTGTATTTGTTTATTTGGCCACACTGCATGGCATGGCTTATGGGATCTTAGTTCCTTGACCAGGGGTTCAACCTGTGCCCTCTGCATTGGAAGTGTGGAGTCCTAACCACTGGATTTCCAGGGAATTTCCAGGAGCTTTTATTTTCAATGAAGCTTTTTAAATGGAGCACTATAGGGTCTAAAATTGAGATTTGATAATAGATTAATTTTAAACAGACAGTGATTAGAAAGTCTTCTGATAAAAATCTAAGTAACCAAATCAACTCAGAAAATGACATAATTAAGAGAGGGTCATGGCCAGACCTATGATATGGATTAAGTCATTTCTGTGTATCTGAGGTATAAAAATATTTTATTTCTTTATTTTTAAAATATAAATTTATTTATTTTAATTGGAGGTTAATTACTTTACAATAAAATATATATGTGGAATTTAGAAAGATGGTAATGATAACCCTGTATGCGAGACAGCAAAAGAGACACAGATGTATAGAACAGTCTTTTGGACTCCGTGGGAGAGGGAGAGGGTGGGATGATTTGGGAGAATGGCATTGAAACATGTATAATATCATATATGGAACTAATCGCCAGTCCAGGTTCGATGCATGATACTGGATGCTTGGGGCTGGTGCAGTGAGATGACCCAGAGGGATGGTACGGGGAGGGAGGAGGGAGGAGGGTTCAGGATGGGGAACACGTGTATACCTGTGGTGGAGTCATGTTGCTGTATGGCAAAACCAATACAATATTGTAATTAACCTCCAATTAAAATAAAAATATTTTAAATAACCAAGGCCTAAAAAAATCAAGATCCGTCTTTCATTTCATTTGTGATTTAATTTAATCTAATCTTCTGCCCATTAGTTCCAGTGGTTCTATTTTGGAGCTTTAAACTTTTTTTTCCTTTTAGTAAATTATTCCCATGTTTTCTTCACTTTAGAACATTCGCACCAGTGTGGGATGTATTCAAAACATCTACAGAGAAATTAGCAAATTGTCACTTGGATCTTGTTAGAAAATTGCAAGAATTAATAAAGGAAGTTCAAAAGTATGGAGAAGAACAAGTGAAATCGCATAAAAAGGTATCAGTTATGTTACTCATTGGATTGGTTGGTCAGAGGTTGAATACTTTGTAGTTCTGTTATTTTGATGAATCATTTCATACCTAACAGACTAAAGAAGAAGTTGCAGGAACTCTGGAAGCTGTTCAAGCCATTCAGAGCATAACTCAGGCCCTCCAGAAGTCCAAGGAAAATTACAATGCCAAGTGTGTAGAACAGGAACGTTTGAAAAAGGAAGGAGCTACACAGAGAGAAATAGAAAAGGTAATCGTAATAAAAATAATACCTCTGTGTTTTCAAATACAAGACTGCATTTAATCTTTAAACACTCAAGAATGATCTCATGTTAAAGATGAAAGTCACTGTGCATGAGTGTTAATGATTTTCCTAAGTGAGACAAAAGTAGGTTTGCAGAATATGTTGTGTATGGTAAGTAGTTTAGCAGATACATGAAAAGGGATGATTGCTTTATATCAGTGACACATTTGTAGGATATTTGTATAAGATAATTGATGAGATAGTTCTTGGTATAAGATTTAATAATAAGGTAAAAAAATTTAAAGCTAGACTTTGGTATATTTAGCAAGGCAGTAGATACTTGAGGGTAAGCTATAAATATATGTTGTGGGTGATTTATTGCTGACTTTGAGCCCATGTATCTAGCATTGTGGTAAACCACAACACTTTCCCTTACTCTCATCTTGATTGAAAGTAGATTTTTTTTTGCCTTTCAAAACAGTTTAACCATCCACTTGTTTGATGTGGTATATTATCATTTAGGAATCAGTCATAGGGAGTGATAATTTTGAAAGCTTTGTAGAATATTTGAAATATCCAGTAAAAAAAAATGTGACTATCTTGCAATTATAATAATTATAAAATTGTATATACATGGGCAAGAATTAGAAATCTGGAAAAATCAAAACAGTCAATTGAATTTGGGATATTATGTTTCCTTTAGTGTTGTACAATAAATAAAAATTGGAAAGGGGTAAAAAATGAGGCACAGCAAATTCATGATTTTCAAACAGCATTTCAGACACAGCAGTTAAGAATAAAGTATAAAAAGAGAAAGTAAAACAAAATAACATGGTCCCAGAAGAAGAATATTATTATTATTAATGAACTAGAAATGGAACAGAAACTCAAAGGCATGTGTCAAGATTGATTATGCAGGCTTGTTGGACCCGAAGTCCTAAGTTAGGCAGTGGAGTTTAGCTCTTGTATGGTATGGGGGACTAAATACTCCCCACTTGAGGTGGGGCTATAAATAGCAAAAAAAAAAAAAAAAGGTTTGTGCTGCTGAAGGGCTAAAGCATTATTGGAAGCTGGGGCTTAATGGACACAGTTCTGAGTGGCAGTCAGGCCATGGATTTGCCCTGATTATGACTATTTTGGTCATATCCTCAATATTCTTCCAGGGAAGTAATTAAAAGCTGCCTTTGTATGACTGATGATAAATTGGAACCTTGGAGGGCTGGCAGGAGATAACGTGAAACTGCTAGATAGGATGGGTGAGCCTAAATGATTAAGTACAGCACAATTCTAGGAGGTGATGTTTACCTTGTATTCTATAGAGTTGTCCAGTATCACTGATGGAGGGACAGGGAGAAGAGAGGGGAAAAAAGAAACCTCACACTTGAAATGAGCAAACAACCACACTTTTAGAGTACATCTTAAGAAATCTCATATAGCTTTCCCCTGCTATACAACAGTGTATTTTTCACATAAAAACTTACGTGAACCAAAATGGCAGAGAAGCAATTGCCTTAGAACACATCTTGCTAATGAACGTATGAAGGAAATTGAGTTAAAGCACAGATGATCACAGAAACAGTTCAGATCTGTGGAGACCAATGCTGAGATGCTAAGTGTAGATCGTGGAAAGGAGCTTGGATCACTCTCACTGGTCTCAGGGTGTGTGCTCCCTTCATATTGGCTCCTGCAAAGCAAACACTGAGTACTGTTTTTCATTTCACCTTTTTTTTGTAAAAGTGAAAATCCTCTCTGGATTTTTTTCCAGTTTGTGAAGACAGGTACTAATGTAATTCATTAGTAAAAGCAAAGTGGCATAAGACAAACTTTGGAAAAGCAAGGGATCTTTGTTAAGACAGATGGCAACAAATTTAACAACTAGAAGAAGAATTCAGTTCAAATAAAATTTAGATTTATTAAACAAAATCAGAGGATGCTGAGGATGTTCAGAGTTGCAAATGAACATACACTTATATTAAAGAAATTAAGAGAGACAAATGAAACAAGAACTGGTAGATGGGAAAACAGCTAACTAGAAAACTTGGCAATGAAATATATAGTTAATTTTTAAAAAGCATTAGAGAAGATAAACTTTAGAGTTGATATAGTGAAAGACTGAATTTGGGAACTTACCAGTGACATATGCAGAGAGTAAAGGTCACTGTGGTCTGCTGTGGATTTTAGAAGAAAAAAATTGGAGAGGATTGTAGATCGGTAATATTTGAAGAGTTAACAGATCAGAATTTTTTCAGAATTAAAGAAATTCAAGAATTAGATCACAAATACGTTCTCGGTATTAAGCAGGTTAAATAAAGATAATTCGGACTGAGACACCAGAAAAAAAAAGAGAATATGAAAAGCTGCTGGATGTATCTTTTTCCTCACATCTCTGAAGTTAGAATGCATCTTCAAATGGTGGTATTATCATCATCACTGTGGGCAGGTGGCATTTGTCATGCACTTTCACTGTCTCTCTGAGCTTGGTATATCTGGTGGCTTGATGGACAGCCGCAACACTGTTGTTTCAGGTAACAGACCATTGAGGAAGGAATGGTTCTGATTATTGTTTGAAAACCTTTTGTTGAGACCTGGTAAAATCAAGAAAATGTGAACACCACTGTTTGGAAGAAAATCTGAAGATGGTGGTGGGGCACTTTTAAGATATTCTCTGTCAATAATATTCTTGGTGACTTTGAAGATGATAATATGTGGGGGGAAAAACAGACCCTAGCAGCCCCTGACTTGGAAGTAATTGAGTCAGAATCTGAATGTGAAGAAAGATTGAGGAGTATCTCAAACAGTTCATTTTGCTGTCTTTTTTATTTTTATCACACAAGAATAAAAATCTACCTCTAAGTAAGTCTAAAAGAGCTCTTATAATAAGTCTAAAATAAAAATTTTAAGTGGTAAGAAAGCATTATTTCATGGTTTAATTGACAGTGTTTCTCTGTTTGAGTGGTACACAAAATAATGGTGTGTTTTACAATTAATGGTATATTAGAATTAGTAGTAGTCAAGTATAACATTAAGCATAACTACTGAAAAAAGTATAATTTAAATCTTCTGAATCAGCAAAAATAAGAGAAAACAGTGCTTTTTTCTAATTGTTCTGCTCAAGAAGCGATTATCGTTGCTTGTGATACTAGAGGTGTTAGTGTGTCTCTGATTTATATATAGTTAAATCCAAGCTTAAATAAATATTTTGGCCTGTAATAAGCTCTTTATTAATAAGCTCTTTATTACCATGAATGTAGATTTTTTAAAACACAGATCTTTGAACTATTTTTTGTGTGTGTGAACTTGAAAACATACTTATTGGATATTATGACATACTATGCTTCTCATCTTCATTTACAAACCCTTTTATAAAGCGCCATTTAGAAGTTACTCGTATTTGTGGACTATGACAAAGTACTTATTTTTTATGTATACATTTGATTCATAAGATGTTACTGGAAAAATTATATAGACCCTTAAACAGAATTATTTCCAGTAGTATATCAATAAATTTATTTATAATGCTAAGGAAATAATAAAATACAGGATTTCTTTCAATATCACTCAGTAATCTATTAGAACCAGTCTTTAATTATGAGAGGAAATGTAGCTATTGCTTTTAAAGCTTAGTTTCTTCTGTCCCAGTTTCCCATTTATTTAATTTATTTGGCTGCATTGAGTCTTAGTTGTGGCACGTGGGCTTTTCATTGCGTCATGCAGGGACTTTCATTGCAACGCATGGGCTCTGTAGTTGGAGCCCACAGGCTCAGTAGTTGTGCATGGGCCCTAGAGCATCGGACTTGGTTGTTCCCTGGCGCGTGGGATCTTTGTTGCCAGACCATGAATGGAAACCACATTCAGTTTTGATACAAGATATAGTTTTGATACACTGTAAGATAAAGTGATGTCCTATATTCTTTGTTTATAAAGGCCAGCAAGGATAGAGCATATATGTTTAATATAATATATGCAGTAAAATTTTCAAAGACAGTGCAAAGTTACTTTTTTAGGGTCTAGAACTGTATGCATCTCTTGCCATTCCCAACCTCCAGGTAAACCCAACTTTGTGTTTCTAATACTTATTAGATTGGTTTCTAATACTTACTGTTAGACTCCTGAACATAGCTGGAAATAATTACCTATGGTTCTGATTGTCTCTGTACAAATTCCAGGTTTTGCAGCTTAGCCCTCAGTGGCTCTTTGTAATACTTTTACTGCTATAATTATTAGCAGCTGCATCCTCCATCACCATGGTTTGAAACTTTATTCTGAAGTTTCCAGCCATAACCTTCTCTTCACTCATAGCAGACCACCTTTTATCACACCAAGAAAGTGGAGATCTTTTATCTTGAAATGCTATAGTTTCTCTCTTTTGTTTTTCGATCTTCTTTAAACTCTTATTTACTTCAACACCCCTTCCCTTCAAACTTCCTGTATTCAAATTGAGCAGTCTTTTGAGAATAATCAAATTTCTTGATAGCCACATGTCTGCCCCAGTCTACTGGTTACTTTCCACCTATTTCTAGCCTTTTTTGTATGGCTTGTGCTTCTTTTATGAACTCCCCGAGGAAAAGAGTTGTACATAATTTGTCTTCCTGTTCCTTAGTACCTAATATTTAATATATTGTTAAATTTGTGTTGAATAAGTAACTTTGATAAAATTAAAACTATTATAATACAGTAGCAATTAAAAAATAGAAATCTTGAAAAATAGACAATGATTAAAACAAATTATTGACTTTCTGAAGTGTAAAAAAAAATTGAGCAACATCAAGGAAAGTAGATATTATTTTTTCAATTTTCATGCTAGCTTTATAGTCACTGATCAGACCTTAAATGGAGTATCTGTTTGTTGTAGGAGGAAGGAAGAAGACTCATATTATATCCTGCTGGTATTGTCACATTCTTGATTGCTGAATTTTTAGTAACATTGTACTGTTATAATGTGGTTGTGTGATCTTCCTCTGGGTTAAAAATGAAAGTATTTTAACTTTTAAAAGCACATTCCATTGGACAAAAGAATTAGGATTTAATTTCTACATCATTGTGTGACCATAACAAAAAACACTAATAAGAAAGACTTGAAAAAAGGTATTAAAGTTAGTTTATGTCATCTTGAACTCAGCATAGGCCTCACCTCTTAAAATGCACTTTTTTTTTTTTTTTAAGGAAAGTAAAGTGATTTTGTGTAATTCTAAATGTTTTTGTTTTGTTACAGGCAGCTGTTAAATCTAAGAAAGCTACAGATACGTACAAACTCTATGTGGAAAAATATGCATTAGCAAAAGCAGATTTTGAACAGAAAATGACAGAAACAGCTCAGGTTGGTATTTTTAAGGCTTTAAATCTAAAATAGGATATTTGTATTTATTGTTTATAAATTACAGTAAGTTATATTAAATATATTTCTGATACAAATATTTTTTTGTCATAATATTTTTTTATATTAGAAACTCTTAAAATGCACAGTCTCAATATTTTAATAATGCTGTTTTAAAAATATACCTCTTGTTTTGGAGATTGAAAATTATGGTCAGTAGTTATAATATCATAAGGGATTATTCAGATCAACTAGAAGAGAATGTTTAAAGAGTATTGCAGAAAATGAGGACATTGGTAGATGATGAAGATTATGTATGGGTTTTAAAATTTGCTATAAGTAGGAAACTGGAAATCACTCAGTGCTGAGGATGTAATGGTTAATCAATAAAGCAATCAAGAATCCCTGCTCATAGAACTTCCATTTTAGTAAAGGAAAGTAGACAATTTTAAAAAGTCTGTCTCCCATTAACTTGGGATAAATTATATTCAATTTGATATTCTTAAGGCCTTAATTACAGGACTAGATTTAAGATGGGTGCCTTTTATGAATCGTATCCAAAGCTTCTACCCTGATGTCTTGTCCTCTTGTTTTGTTTTTCTCCTTAACAGCTGTCATCATCTAACACCATGAATTTTATTTACTATTTCAGACAGGATAGGATGGGGATGCTGCGGTGACAGAGAATCCCCGCAGATCTCAGTGGATTACAATAGCAAGTGCATGCTGCTTGTCCATGATGAGTCAGCTCTTCACTCTGGCACTGAGACTGGTAGAGAAACCTCTTTTTTAGAGCATTCTTAGTCATCATGTCTGAGAGGACTAGAAACGTGGTGAAATACACTAGCTTTGCTGCCCGTGTTTTTTATTTTCTGTCTCCCACCGTTGAGTAAGTTCTGTGAGAGCAGAGAGTGATTTGTTTGCTGCTATCTCCTCTGCATTTAAGACAGTTCCTAGCTCATGGTAGGCACTCTGTAGGTGTGAAGAAGGACTTTATGAATCTGCCTCTTTGGATTCTAGGGCGTCATCTTGCTTGGAGTGCTGAATGAGTCATGTCCCAGAAACAAAGGGTTTGCATGCTTGTGTGCAGGCATAATGCATTCGTCTTACCATGTTGTAGGCACTGCTAGATGCTAGATGTGTACAGTATATATGTAAATAAATTCTCTGTGCTTTACGTGGAGTATATACAGTATAGAGGAGGGAGACAGACATTAAATATATGCTTAATTATAAAGTTACAGATTATTATAATTGTTACAAAGGAAAAGAACAGGCTTCCGTGAGATCATGAGATAGAATTGTAGAGATGGCCTAATTTGGACTAGAGACTTCCCGGTAGCTCAGTTGGTAAAGAAAATACCGGCAATGCAGGAGACCCTGGTTTGATTCCTGAGTCGGGAAGATCCCCTGGAGAAGGGATAGGCTTCCCGTTTCAGTATTCTGGCCTGGAGAATTTCATGAACTGTATAGCCCATGAGGTCGAAAGAGTCGGACTTGACTGAGTGGCTTTCACTTAATTTGGATTAGGGAGTTAGGAAAGGCCTTTTTGGAGAACTAACATTTAAAATTGAGCCTTGAAGAATCAGTACAAGACAGTCTAGGGTATGTGTGTTCCAGGCATTGGGGACCATGGCTCTGAAGACCTAGGTGTATAAAAGAGCTCCACATTCTAGAAAGTAAAAATGCTTACTAAAACAGGAGAGATGGTGGTAGAAATGAGGTTAAAGAGATAGTCAAGGGCCAGGCTCTAGTGAGGGCTTAGGTTTTCTTCTAAGAGCAGTTGGAAGACACTGAAGAGCTGTATGCAGGGATAAGACATGATATGATCTGCATTTTTAAAGCTAATTTTGACAGTTTCATGAAGAATGGATTATAGTGAGGCCAAAGGAAAATCATGAGTCCAATTTGGAAGGTAGTATTGTAGTCCAATGAGAAGGATGAGAGTCAGTGTGGTTGCCTTGGAGAAGGAGAGAAGTGAATACATTTGGAGATGGCAGGGTTAGGATGGATGGGAGAATTCTAAAGGGGTTCCAGGTCTCTTCCAGATTTGACAGAGATGAATAGCAAAGTCTAGATGAAGACCTGTTAGTTTGAGGGGTTGGAAGGGGGTCTCCTGCATTGTAGGCAGATTCTTTACCCACTGAACAATTGGGGATTAACCCTTTTATACTTAAGTGGAGAAAGCAAATGGCAGTTTTGGAGGCTCTAAGTAATCTGGACTGGACATAATGTTCACAATCCCTTATTGACAATTCTGAATTCTCTGAACCCCCCCCTTTTTTTTTCTAGAATTCATTTGGCAGCAGAACTTGATTTGATCTGATGTAAGGCTGTATATAGTCTCTTTATCCTACGTAGGCTGAATATAAATGTTTTCCTTTAGTGTTTGATAAACAGATGCCACTGCAGATCCTACTCCTAGTATAATGATATATATGATAACACGTTACCTTTATTTCAAAAAAATCCAAAATATTTAAATTCCCAAACACTTGGTCCCGAAAATTTTGAATAAAGAATTGGGCCTTTATAATATAGGGGCTTGGCAGTACACAAAACCATAATGACATCATCTATGGATAGAGAGTGGGGAATTAAAGCCAAACTCTGAGAGGTTCATCATTGTCAGTTTGGAAGAGGAAGAGATGCTGAAACCCAAGTAGGAGAAGCCAGAGAAGAAAAAAAACTGGAAAGTGTAATGTCGTGGCAGCTCAGAAGTGATAATGTTTCAGGAAGGGTTTAGTTTCAGTGAGGCTCCAACTCCAGTGAGATAGAAGGTTTCAATTTCTATAGCAACTGTGGTCCTTGTGGACTCCAGCAAGTTCTCTTTTATCTTTTAAATCATTATAAGGCAGATATTGATTTATTTTCTATCAGAATGATTAGTTTCTATCATTCAAAATCTTGCCTTCAGTTATTAAATTGAAAAAAGAGAAGTTGGAATTTGTTCAAGTCAGTGTTTTCGATTGTATGTACTACCTTTTATAGAATTTCAGCACTTATTTCTCCCTTCCCTCTTTCTGCTTCCTCATTACATTTTTTTTCAGATTGGCATTTTAATTGTTTATCTTGCCAATCCCAAGATGGAATAATTAATTTGTTTGAACAGAGGTTTAGCCACGCTGCTTTTAAAGAAAGGTGATGGTATACTGTGCTAATACGTGTATGTTTTCTCTCTTGTGTTCACTCTGTCTCTCTCCCTCTCTAGCTTGTACACACAACCGTAGAACAGGTTAACTTTTGTTTCTTAATAGGTAGTAGGCTTTATTTTTGGTTACTTAGAAAGGAAAAGAATTCTTTTGCTTCTTTGGTTTTTGTTCCAGGCCAAGCAGGTTGACCTAACCCTAATGGGAAAGGGATCTGTCAGTCTAGCAGTAATGAGATTTTGGTGGCAGGACCACACCAGAGTGAGAAGAAATTGAGTCCTTCGGTGAAGGAACTTAGCCTTTACTTGGAGCACTTGTGATGTTAATTCTGTCACTTGAGACTGTGTGCTCAGTCACTCAGTCATGTCTGCCTCCTGCAACCCCTTGGACTGTCGTCAGCCAGGTCTCTCTGTTCGTGGGATTTTCCAGGCAAGAATGCTGGGATGGGTTGCCATTTCCTCCTCCAGGGAATCTTCCCCACCCAGGGATTGAAACTGCATCTTCTGTGGCTCCTGCACTAGCAGGTGGATTTTTTTTTTTTTTTTTTTTACCACTGAGCCTCCTAGGAAACCCTGAGTTAAGAAGAAGCATGACTAAAATTGTGACCCTGTGCTTATGCTTTTCACCACTATCAGTTTAACTTGAAACAGTAGGGAGATTTTGTTTACTTTGAACAGTAACATGGCTAGTACAAAGAAATTTGAGAATTGTTTAAGTAACACCCTCAGATTAAGTTTAGTGTTAGAGTGCTTTTATATATATATATCTATCTCTCTGTGGTGGTGGTGTTCAGTCGCTAAGTCATATCTGACCCTTTGTGACCCCATGGACTGCAGCACGCCAGGCTTCCCTGTCCTTCACTATCTCCTGGGGTTTGCTCAAACTCATGTCCATTGAGTCAGTGATGCCATCCAACCATCTCATCATTTATTGTCCCCTTCTCCTGCTGCCTTCAATATTCTCAGCATCAGGGTCTTTTCCAGTGAGTTGGCTCTTCACATCAGCATCAGCCAAAATATTGGAGCTTCAGCTTCAGCATCAGTCCTTCCAGTGAATGTTCAGGGTTGATTTCCTTTAGGATTGACTGGTTTGATCTCCTTGCTGTCCAAGGGACTCTCTAGTCTTCTCCAGCACCACAGTTCAAAAGCACCAATTTGGCGCTCAGCCTTCTTTATGATCCAACTCTGACATGTATACATGATTACTGGAGAAACCATAGCTTTGACAATACAGACCTTTGTTGGCAAAGATATCTGTTTTTTAATATGCTCTCTATAGATTTGTTACAGCTTTTCTTCCAAGGAGCAAGCGTCTTTAAATGTCATGGCTGCAGTCACCATCCACAGTGATTTTGGAGCCCAAGAAAAGAAAATCTGTCACTGTTTCCACTTTTTCCTCATGTGTTTGCCATGAAGTGATGGGACTGGATGCCATGATCCTAGGTTTTTGAATGTTGAGTTCAAAGCCAGCTTTTTAACTCTCCTCTTTCTCCCTCATCAAGGGCTCTTTAGTTCTTCACTTTCTGCCATTAGAGTGGTATCATCCATCTGCATATCTGAGGTTTTTGATGTTTCTCCTGGCAGTCTTGATTCCAGCTGGTGATCGTCCAGCCCAGTATTTCACATGATGTACTCAGGCAGGGTGACAATATATAGCCTTGTCATACTCCTTTCCCAATTTTGAACCCAATTTTTGTTCGTCTGTAGTGGCTGACAAAATTGTACTTTTTAAAAAAGCTAATGTAACAATAATATGAACCCAGTGAATTTGAATGCAAGGAAGAAAAACCTGTTTTGTTCAAGAAAAAGTTTATTCATTTATATTCAAACACTTGATACTATATTCCTTTGCTAAATAACTGAATTTATTTAGTAGTCACTAATTTTGAGGAATTGTGATATTTACCAATATCTTACCACCGGAAATACAGCATAATTTCAAAATTGCAGCTAAATCATGCTTTTAGGTTCTCTTTGGCTTCACGCTTCAAGGTATTTCTCAATTATTAAGGATCTGACAGATTTGGTGTTTCAAAAGAGAAAGAAGGTGCACAATTTTCTTGGTATTGGGAATCATCCATATGAAATTAGTGGCCATTTGGCCAGTCTTTCCTGGATTTGAGACTACCTTTCTGTGAAAAAATATCTTGTTCATCAAATTGCCAAATTTTAAGCTAAGGGTGAATTCTTATAATAGAAACATAAAGTAGAATCATGTTCTGGCTGACTGTTCCTCAGTTCTTAAGAATAATTTAGGATCTTGCAGTATTCTCATTGGACTTGGTCAGAATTAGCCAAACAAGTTCTGTATTTTAACTCTATCATTCCTCACGAATAAAACTGGTAAGTTTTTAGACTGTTGTTGCATTACTGCCAAAACTATAATTTCACCATTATTGATTTTTTTTGAAGTTCATACCCTTTACACAAATATGGATATGATTATTTGCCTTAGAGATTTCTGATGCATGCTGAAGGAAACTGAACATTTAATATGGGGTGAGGGAATTTAATTTGATAAACTAGGGAAAAATAGCAAACATCTAGGTCTGCTCCTTAGACCTGATATAATTTGCCAGGAAAGAGGGTAATCAGGTTTGGCAGTGGAAATGACAGATGTATTTTTTCTTTTTTTATTTGAAAATGACTAGTTCAGCATTTCCCAAATCCTGTTTTGAAGAATATAATTGTTCTGTGAGATATTAGTAGATACTCAGAGAGGAAAAGAAGGGTTGTATGGTTAAAGAAATTTGGAAGACACAGGGTTAAGCAGAGTAAAACAAGCTTTGTTACTTTAGTATTTCTCAGTTACTTCAGTTTTTAATTCTTGTGAAGCGAAGTATAGCACTGGTTTTCTTCCCGGGAAGTAAAGACTGCAATAACGTGGAATTTTTTTCCCAGTAATATTCTTACCTCTTTCTAGCCCATTTCCTGAATAGTCCTGGAGGATCTGTGTGTTTTGTAATTTGAAAACATTCCCCAGGTCATCTGAATCATCCCTGCCTTCAGTTGAGAACTGCTGAGATAGAGTATACACACACGTTTTCACAGATTTCTTAAACCGTAGACTACCTCTTTTGGAGAGTATATATTAACATTTTAAGAATTAGACATTTTGAAAGTCGCTGGGCTAGATTTTAAAGTCTTAAGAAGTAAACTGTAGTTTTAGCTCTGCCAGCTGGTTGTTTTTCAGTTTTTTAAAATATTTCTCCTAAAAATAAATAAATAAATAAATACTTCTTTGGTTTTTTGACACTATTCTCTTCTGGGTCTCCTCCTAGTTTTCTGACCCTGATTATAGATTTTAATTCGTGGTATCTTCTAATACTTAAAAAATTCATATTTGCCTGTGAAATGGCACAAAAAGTTAACTTTTTCTGATGTTGTATTTCATTATGTTAACTAGACTCATTTGTCTAGAAGCATAGTTCAGTTGCTGAGTCATGTCCAACTCTCTGAGACCCTATGGACTGCCGCACGCCAGGCCTCCCTGTCCAACACAAACTCCTGGAGTTTACTCAAGCTCATGTCTGTTGAGTCAGTGATTCCGTCCAACCATCTCATCCTCTGTCGTCCCCTTCTCCTCCTACCTTCAGTCATTCCCAGTATCAGGGTCTTTTCAAATGAGTCAGTTCTTCGCATCAGGTGGCCAAAGTATTGGAGTTTCAGCTTCAGCATCAGTCCTTCTGATGAATATTCAGGACTGATACCCTTTAGGATGGACTGGTTGGATCCTTGCAGTCCAAGCGACTCTCAAGAATCTTCTCTAACACCATAGTTCAGAAGCATCAATTCTTCGGCGCTCAGCTTTCTTTACTGTCCAGCTCTCACATCCATTTATGACTACGGGAAAAACCAAAGTTTTGACTAGATGGACTTCATTGGCAAAGCAACGTCTCTGCTTTTTAAAGCACTGTTAAATTTTGTATAATAATGGTAACTTGTTAAGTTTCGTTAGCTGTATTAAGATGACTTCAAAAAATTTAATTTCAGAATATATCTGTGTGTGTGTAATTTTTTTTTTATATTTGCTACCCAGAAATTTCAGGATATTGAACAAACTCATCTCATTCACATAAAAGAAATTATAGGATCTTTGTCAAATGCTATTAAGGAAATTCATTTGCAAATAGGCCAGGTAAGTTTTTGCTTTTAGTAAACTGATTCATGAGAATTTTATGTTCTCTTATGACTTTAAAAATCCAAACTCATTACATGGTACTGAATTATTTCAGATAAAGACTATATATTTACATGTATTAAATATGAAATAACCTGGAGTTTGACGTCCTATTAAAGATGATAATTTAATTTTTAAAATTAATTTTGCTCAGTCTCGTATTAAAAGTCTGCTGTTAACAATTTTTGAATATTTCTTTTTTAAATTTTTGTTATTTTAAAATTTAGAATAGCAACTTTAGTAAGTTATAGGATTTATACTTAGAAATTTTCCAAAAATATAAAAGTGGTTTAATGATGATATTTAGGGTGCATTGAAATATAGCAGAGAAAGATGAAGTCTGTTATCTTTGTTACTAAAATTCTAATACTATATTCATTGCTTTATGAGTTTTATTTCTTGTAAGACTGATGTCTCTAAAACACTCAGATACGAACATGTCACTGCACTGACTTCTATTTTAATTGTTTTGTGGAAATTTTGTCTGAAATACAATATTTATGGAAAATGAAAAAAACTTATCTGTATTTCATTTTAACAGGTCCATGAAGAATTTATAAATAACATGGCCAATACTACAGTTGAAAGCTTGATACAAAAATTTGCTGAGTCAAAAGGCACTGGGAAGGAAAGACCTGGTAAGATGACAGACTCTGCAAGGAGACATATTCGTATTTCCCATTCAGTAACAAGTGTGTTTGCCTTTAAATTGCAAAATTGCAAAATGGAGCTTGGGAGATAACCTAAAAATCTGTGTGAAACCTCAGATATCATTTACTTTGTGTCAGATGGTACATTAAGTTTTTGTTTTGACCTTCCGTATTAATAATTTAGTACTACCTAAAATGGTAGTGCCTAAATGGTGGCTCACGCAGTAAAGAATCTGTCTGCAATGCAGCAGACATGGGTTTAATCCCTGGGTCAGGAAGATGCCCTGGAGAAGGGAATGGCAACCCACTGCAGTATTTTTGCCTGGAGAACTCCATGGACAGAGGAGCCTGGCAGGCTACAGTCCATGGGGTCGCAAAGAGTCGGACACAATTGAGCAACTAACACTTACTTACTAAAGTGGTTATCATACTTTACTAAATGAATATATTAAAGTTTATATTTCCATAAGTATAGTTAGCAACAGAAGGCCATTTTATAATAAGACAAAGAGTGGGAGAGAATACTGAGCCCTCAGAGCATTGAAGACAGTAGAGAACCTTCCTTAAAATTTAGTAAGAATTTAAATTTTCTTTCCTCATTCATATATGTATTCAATGTTTTTATCGAGTGCTCACAGGATTCTAGGTACTGTTCTAGACCCTGGGGACATACCAGTGAGTATAGGAATCCCCTTTCCTATTTTATGAAGAGATGATTATAGGTTTCCTTAATCTCACTTTTAATATACATTTTATATCAAACATCATAAGCAGCATTCTCTTACCTACTCAGCATGCTTACAGTCTTCTATTTAATAGATTTCTTGAATCTATTTATTATACTTATAGTATTCTAGATTTTTTTAAATCATTTATTCCATATTCTTTCAAGATACTTGTTTTCACGCTACAGGTAAAAAGTATTCAGTTCTCAGTGGACTGAAGTTAAAATCTAGTTTAGAATTCAGGAAAATGAATAAGTGATTTAATTAGTCTGTGAGCCATTTTTCTTTAGTGTAGTTCACAATACTAAGTTTAAAGCCTAAGTCATCTTCACTTCCATTTTCCCACATTTCGTTCAGTTTTAAACTGTGTTGATTCAATTTCTTCAGTATTTTTCCGTTCAGGCTTTCCTCCTTACCTACATCATTGAATGCAGCAGGAGGTTTCTAAATACAGGCGCAGTAACAATTTCTCTAGTCTATCTTACATTGTATAGCATATTAATGCTTTGGCTATATAATTATGAACTTAATAACTGAATTACTCATAAATTGCTGACTTTTCATTATCAGTTCAGTCGCTCAGTCGTGTCCATCTCTTTGCGACCCCATGGACTGCAGCACGCCAGGCCTCCCTGTCCATCACCAATTCCTGGAGTTTACCCAAACTCATGTCCATTGAGTTGGTGATACCATCCAACCATCTCATCCTCTGTCATCCCCTTTTCCTCCCGCCTTCAATCTTTCCCAGCATCAGGGTCTTTTCCAGTGAGTCAGTTCTTTGCATCAGGTGGCCAAAGTATTGGAGTTTCAGCTTCAGCATCAGTCCTTCCAATGAACACTCAGGACTGATCTTCTTTAGGATGGACTGGTTGGATCTCCTTGCAGTCCAAGGGACTCTCAAGAGTCTTCTCCAATACCACAGTTCAAAAGCATCAATTCTTCGGCGCTCAGCTTTCTTCACAGTCCAACTCTCACATCCATACATGACCACTGAAAAAACCATAGCCTTGACTAGACGGACCTTAGTCGGCAAAGTAATGTCTCTGCTTTTGAATATACTGTCTAGGTTGGTCATAACTTTCCTTCCAAGGAGTAAGCATCTTTTAATTTCATGGCTGCAGTCACCATCTGCAGTGGTTTTGGAGCCCCCCAAAATAAAGTCTGCCACTATTGCCACTGTTTCCCCATCTATTTCCTATGAAGTGATGGGACTGGATGCCATGGTCTTAAGTTTTCTGAATGTTGAGTTTTAAGCCAGCCTTTTCACTCCTTTTTCACTCTCATCAAGAGGCTCTTTAGCTCTTCACTTTCTGCCATGAGGGTGGTGTCATCTGCATATATGGGGTTATTGATATTTCTCCCGGCAGTCTTGATTCCAGCCCAGCGTTTCTCATGGTGCACTCTGCATTTCTTCTTTATAGACAGAATGCAATTTAGACTCTGGACTTAGATTCAAAGCCTTTCAGGATCTGCCCTTGCCCAGTCTTTAGTGTTACTTTCCATTATTTCTTTTCTGTCATCCTCCATTGAAACCAAACTGAACTGCTTGCTGTTTCCTATTCATACTCCCTTTGTGCCCTTGGTACCTTAGTTATGTTCATGTCTCCTCTAGAAAATGCTATATCCCACTCATTTGCCAAATTAAGCTCTTAAAGAAGCCAGGTCATGTGTTACTTGCACCATCGTTGTTGTCTAACTTAGATTTTAGTAATTGTGCTTTTGTGAAGAAAGGTTCTGTATTTGATTCATCTGTTTATCTTCATTATGTGTAAACAGTACATTTTTGCTCAGTGAATGAACAGATGGACATATATGGTAAGGTTAGGGTGTTAAAGAGGTTGGAATGGTTGAAGATACTGGAATGGATGGAATGCTGTTAGAAAAGACTTGGTAAAGAAATAGTAAGTAATTATGGCTAAAGTTTAGTAAGTACTTATTTGTAGCATGTACTGTGTTAACTGCTTTGCAGGCAAAGCTTGATCTTCAGGAACTCTTTGAAGTAGGTACTTTTATTCCCATTTTACAGATGATGGAAATATTGAGAGGTTAAATTATTTGCCCAAACTAAGTACATGGCAGAATACTGGGATTAAATTTCAGAATCCTTGACCTCAAGGCCCATGCTTTGGAGGAATGAGAATTGAACTGCGTAAGTTTACATATGTAGAAAGAATGAGAATGCTGAGATACATAACTATAGAGTAGTGTGAAACCCTAAAATTTATGGTGAAGATTGGATGGCATCACCGACTGGATGGACAGGAGTTAGAGTAAGCTCCAGGAGTTGGTGATGGACAGGGAAGGCTGGCCTGCTGCAGTCCATGGGGTCACAAAGAGTCAGACACGACTGAGTAACTGAACTGAAGACGAGTTATGAGAGGTAGAAGCAAAGAATTTTTATATGGAGCATTTAGAAATATTGATAGAATAAAAGCAAATGTGTATTGGCTAACTGAAAATGCCTTAGAACTGAGTGAGGTTGGTACATTGTATCATTGTGAGTATCCTTTTTGTGACATTATTTTGTAGTTTTGAAACTCTTATTTCAGGAAACTGGGCCAAGTGTACAAGGAACCTTGTATTTCTTTCCTTTTTCCTTTTTTAAAAAATTGTAAATCTACAGTTACCTCATTAAGTTCAGTTACTTTCTTATCTGTGGTATAGCACAGTACTTAACCCTTTACTATACTAGTGAGATGTAAGCCTCAAAGTCTTCATCTATAAAGTGAGAATAATAATAGTTCCTACCTCATGGGGATTTGGGAGGTTTACCTGAGATAATGTAACATTTATTGAGTACTTGGTGTTATTTTTCCCAAATTAATACATACTCGATTATAGATAGGTACTATGGGGTATTGTTTATAAATTTAAATGTATTTGCCTCAAGATACACAAAGACATGTAGAAAATTTCTGTGACTAACTGGTAAGAGGGAGGCCAAGATTGGTGATGACATGGGCTTTCCTAGAATTACTTAGCCCAGAATTAGGTGACAGTTTTAGGATGACTATTGACATCATGTATATAGGTGACTGATTTTCAAGATAAATGATCCTAGAACTAACTTAGGGGAAAGAAAAGGCGTCAGTGGGGGTGGAATGGAAAAGTTAAACACTACTTCTCTAGTTGACTTGCTGTGGGCGACACGCTCTTTCATACATATTTGTTCTATCTGTGGGCACTAGAGGGAGCTCATTTCAGTAATGGAAATGTATTTCTCAGAAAATAATACATGTGATTTTCAGAAATTACTGGATTTAAAGAATTTTGTTTTGTAAGAAATACACTTCCTTTAATTGTGTATACTAGGGCTTCCCTGGTAGCTCAGCAGTAAAGAATCTGCCTCCAGTGCAGGAGAGGAGGGTTTGATTGCTGGGTCGGGAAGATCCCCTCAGGTAGAAAATGGCAGCCCACTCCAGTATTCTTGCTTGGGAAATCCCATGGACAGAGGAGCCTGGCTAACTGTAGTCCACGGGGTTGCAGAGTCAAAACACACACACACAACCACTCTCTGTCTCTCTCTCTCTCTCACACACACACGTTCTCTCTCTCTCTCTCTCTCTCTCTCTCTCTTTCTCTCTCACACACACACACACACACACACACACGGACGCACACGCGCGCACACACACACAGACGCACACTGCTGGTAACACTTTTTCTCTTTTGTAAGGGCTCCCTCTGGTGGATGAGTTCTTCTGTAAACTGGTTTTAGTCCTATGGGGCACAATTTTAAAAGAAAACAAGAGGCCCACTTCTTTAGAAACTCTGCATAAACTGAAAGGTAACCCATTTGTCTTACACTGAAAAATGAGTATTTTTTTTTTGTAGCCAGTTATCTGTTGAAAGATGTAACCTTTAGCTTTATGTCTCCAGTTTTCCTGTGTAAATCACACTTTGAGAAAGTATTAAATTTTCTCACTATTATTGAGACTATTTTAAAAACATAAATATACATATATAATAATGTATATTTAATAAATATATATTCAATTCAGTTCAGTCACTCAGTTGTGTCCGATTCTTTGCTACCCCATGGACTGCAGCACACCAGGCCTCCCTGTCCATTACCAACTCCCGGAGTTTACTCAATGTCCATTGAGTCGGTGATGCCATCCAACCATCTCATCCTCTGTCATCCCCTTCTCCTCCCACCTTCAATCTTTCCCAGCATCATGGTCTTTTCCAGTGAGTCAGTTCTTCACATCAGGTGGCCAAAGTATTGGAGTTTCAGCTTCAACATCAGTCCTTCTAATGAATGTTCAGGACTGATTTCCTTTAGGATGAAAGGAAAGGAGAAAAGGAAAGATATGACCATTCAAATGCAGAATTCCAAAAAATAGCAAGGAGAGATAAGAAGGCCTTCCTCAGGGATCAGTGCAAAGAAACAGAGGAAAACAATAGAATGGGAAAGACTAGAGATCTCTTCAAGAAAATTGGAGATACTAAGGGAACATTTCATGCAAAGATGGGCTCACTAAACATTTCATGCAAAGAAACGGTATGGACCTAACAGAAGCAGAAGATATTAAGAAAAGGTGGCAAGAATACACAAAAGAACCATTCAAAAAAGATCTTCACGACCCAGATAATCATGATGGTGTGATCATTCACCTAGAGCTTGACATCCTGGAATGTGAAGTCAAGTGGGCCTTAGAAAGCGTCACTACGAACAAAGCTAGTGGAGGTGATGGAATTCCAGTTGAGCTATTTCAAATTCTACAAGATGATGCTTTGAAAGTACTGCAGTCAATATGCCAGGAAATTTGGACAACTCAGCAGTGGCCACAGGACTGGGAAAGGTCAGTTTTCATTCCAATCCCAAAGAAAGGCAATGCCAAAGAATGCTCCAACTACTGCCCAGTTGCACTCATCTCACACGCTAGTAAAGTAATGCTCAAAATTCTCCAAGCCAAGCTTCAACAGTACATGAACTGTGAGCTTCCAGATTTTCAAAGTGGATTTAGAAAAGGCAGAGGAACCAGAGATCAAATTGCCAACACTGGTTGGATTATTGAAAAAGCAAGAGAGTTTCAGAAAAACATCTATTTCTGCTTTATTGACTATGCCAAAGCCTTTGACTGTGTGGATCACAACAAACATGTATATTAAGATTAAATATAAATATACACATATAAAAATATATTTTATAATACATAGTATCATTTTTGTCATTGCTTTTTTATTGAATTATAATTGACAAATACCATTGTATTAGCTTTAAGGTATGCAACATAATGGTAAATGTATATATTGCAAATGATTGCCAGAGTAAGTTTAGTTAATGTCTATTCCCACACATAGTTAAATTGTTTTTCTTGTGATAAGAACTTTTAAGGACCATTCTCAGTTGGCCCTCTCTATCTGAGGATTCTACAACCATGGACACGGAGGGCTGACTGCATTAGGCCATATAAGGGACTTGAGCATCTTCAGAATTTGGTATCTGCAGGGATCCTAGAACCAGTTGCCTTCAGATACTGCGGGATGACTGTACTCTCTTAGCGGCTTTCAAATACATAATATGATATTGTTAAGTAAAGTCACCATGTCTGTGGGCTTATTTTGTCCTATAACTGGAAGTTTGTATGTTTTGACCACCTTTACCCATTTTACCCAGTGGCTTTCCCCCTCACCCACTCTATCTGTCATTTCAGATTTATTTTTTTAGGTTCCACATGTAAGTGAGATCATAGAGTATTTGTCTTTCTCTGACTTAGTTAACTTAGCATAATGCCCTCAGGTTCCATCTGTGTTGTCACAAAGACAGGATTTTCGTGGTTTTTTTTGTGGCTGACTATTTTGTGTGTGGAGAGAGAGAGATATATATGTGTGTATGTAGATATATATATATATATTTTTTTTTTTTTTTCTTGACCCTTCATCTGTCAGTAGAGACTTAGGTTTGTTTCCATGTCTTTGCTCTTATAAATAGTCCCACACTGAACATGGGGCTTCCCTGGTAGCTCAGATGGTAAAGAAACCGCCTGCAATGAGGAAGACCTGGGTTCAATCCCTGGGTTGGAAAGATCTCCCAGAAAAGGGCATGGCAACCCACTCCAGTACTCTTGCCTGGAGAATCCCCATGAACAGGGGAGCCTGGTGGGCTGCAGTCCACGGGGTCGCACAGAGTCGGACACGACTGAGCGACTAAGCACATACCTACACTGAACATGAGAGTGCAGACTTTTTTTCCCGGTAGTGATTCAGTTTTCTTCTGATAAATATGGAGAAGTGGAAGTGCTAGAGCATATAGTAGTTCCATTTTTAATTTTTTGAGGAACTTCCGTACTGTTTTTGTCATTACTTTCTAAATGTTGTACTGCCTGGCTTTTCTGGAATTTGAGTTACTCTGAGTGGATGCTTTGGATATCAAAGCAATGTGGTCTGAAAGAATCATGAATAAACAGGTGTTTTCTAGTTGTGAATGGCTTCTTATGTTCTAATGACATTATCCTAGTATTTCTACTCATTCTCATATATTTTAGTTGCAGCTAAAATTAAGATTAAAATCTGTATTTTTTTAATTTCCTGTTTTACAGTCATTCTGCTAATTTCACTCTGTGCTGTTTATAATTCATAAAATCTAAGCAAGTTTCCGTTTATAAGAAACAAAAGGATAGATAAATAAAAAGTTGGTAAACCAGTGTCTAATATGTTTAAATAAAAGATTTTGTTGCAAAGCTTATCTATATTTTCATTATATGATAATACAGGTTTATGGCTTCCATCTGAGGACTTCCAGGGAGAAGGAAATGGCAACCCACTCCAGTATTCTTTCCTGGAGAATCCCAGGGACAGAGGAGCCTAGTGGGCTGCCCTCTGTGGGGTCACACAGAGTTGGACACGACTGAAGCGACTTAGCAGCAGCAGCAGAGACTATATATTGTGTTTACAGTTACAAATAGAAAAAGCTTCAGAAAGGTAGACATAAAATAAAACCGCCTACCAAGAAAAAAGGAAAAATGAGATTCTTGTAGTCAGACCACCTAAATGTGAAATTGATTAGTTTAGATTTTTAGAAATTTTCACCTTCTAATTTTAGGTATATTATTTTATATATAGGGTACAGATAATAGAGTATTATTTTAAATATAGTTGAAAAAAAATCTAGTGATCATCTTTCCAGGCTCCTCAGTGATTTGGAGTAATGCCAAACCTATAAATTGAACCTTCTTCCACAAAGTTTTGTTTTTTTTTTTTTTTTTTTTTTGGAGAAGCATTGAAACCCTTTTGTAGAGAGCAAAATCAAAATTAGCTGATAAAACCAAAGACCCACAAACCACACCAGATTTGCTGTGATTACTTCATTTTTCTAATTGATAGTAAGTGGGAATGATAAGAGAAAAGAATGGATAATGATTAGTGAAGAGGATAATAAGATTTGCACAAATTGGAGACTGAAAGAAGAAAACTTCCAGAGCAGATAACATAGAAAAGCTTTGCTTTGTGCAGGAGTACACCTCTACCTAGGACAGAGGCATAGAAGTCTGCCTGTGGGATGCGTGTGCCTCCTGATAATGATTATCTCCTGAGCTAGATTTAGCCTTGTCTCTTATTTTGAGGCCTACAAAGAATGAATGTGGGGTGGGGAGAAGTATTTTGTGATACATAAAATTATAAAATTCAGGTGTTGGTGTCCATGAAAGTTTTTTGAAACCAGTCACACTTGTCTGCTGTGACCCATGTCTTGTCTGCTCTCACACTGTGGTAGCCAGGGTCACTAGTTGTGACAGACTTTATGACCCACAATGTCTAAAATACTTATTAGCTTGACTTTTTATAGAAAATCTTTGCCTAACTTTGGAGAATGTACTTTTTAATGTAGATAGTAGCAAGCTTGATAATACATTAGAACTGTATAACTTACAACAATACTGATTTTTTTTTCCCAAAAGTTGGTTCTGCTGTTCTTGGATTCAGAAATCATTTAATCTGATACCCTGCACCAACTACATCTGTGGTCATATCACAGTACAGTAACTGATCATCATCATCATAATCCTGAATTGTAAAGTAAAGATTAAACTGTTTTGAGCAGAGACTTTAAGGAAAACTTAGTTCATTAATTTGAAGTCACGATGAAAAGTATTCGATGTGTGTGCATGTTCAGTTGCTCAGTTGCGTCCAGCTCTTCACGACCCCGTGGACTGTAGCCTGCCAGGCTCTTCTGTCCATGGAATTCTTCAGGCAAGAACACTGGGGTGGGTAGCCATTCCCTTTTCCAGGGGATCTTCCCAACACAGGGACTGAACCCAGGTCTCCTGCATTGCAGGGAGGGTCTTTACTGTCTGAGCCAGCAGGGAAGCCTATTCAATGTATAAGCACTGATCAAAAAAAAAAAAAAGTAAAGAAAACAAAACTAAAGGAAGCTCATTACAGTTTTTACATGTGGATCAGAATAAAGACAGGGTTTTAGTTCCTTTTGCAGTGTGTAAAAGAAGTTAATCAACTTGACCTTAAAAGGAAGTTTATGGAAAAGAAACTGAGGTACTCCAAGGATTCAAAATCAGGAATATAGCCAGGCTACAGAAGGAAACCCTAACCAGTAGAAATACTAGGTATCATTTTTCCTTTACTGAGTCTCTGCATTTCTATTGCTTTTTTTTTTTTTTCTTTGCAGAATGGCTTTCTTTGCTTCTCCAGGTACATTATGTAAGGTGATCTCTTAGTAAATTCTAGATATTTTCGCTTGTCCCTTAATTGTATCCATAGCTCAGAATTAACCCAGGTTTTTGTCCTTTTTCTAGACCAGAAACAACCTGGTCTAGGTAATCTTGGGTTGGGGTGATCTTCTTCCTAGTTCAGTCAGTTCTCACTAGGTCTCACTAGTGGCTGCTGTTCCACTTGTGAACAAGGGGAAAGTCCCAGAGAAGAGAGATTACAGCAAGCAGAGTGTTAATTCCTAAAGGTTTTATTAGGATCCCAGAAAGTGAAAACATGACTCAGTCGGGGGAATGGAAGCAGTGTCAGATTTTGGATATAGGGGGAGATTATATTTCAGTGCCAAGATACTGTGTTGGAGAACTCGGTGAAAATTTAGATTTTACAGTGGCTGAAATTCTGTGGTTAAAAAACTGTTCTTTTTATTTGAGACCAAGGTTCCTAAATTAGCTTCATCACTGCTTCTCAAGCCTTGGCTACATGTGAGAATCATTTGTTGAAAATATTTTCCTTTTCCTTTTTATTTCTTTCTCTCTCTCTTAAAAAAATGTACAAACATTGTACTGTCCCAGAAATTTTGATGTCATTGGTGAAGGGTGGGTCCTTGGTATCACTATATTTTAAAACTTGTCCAATTCCAACATGCAGCCATTGTTGAGAAATTGTAGCATTACATCAGTGGATGCTTGTCATAAACGCAGACGCTCAAGCCCTGCCCCAGACTTACTGAATTAGAAGCTATATTTTAGTAAGATCGGTGGGGAGTTTGTGGTGCTTCCCTGGTGACTCTGGTTCAGTGTCTCCTCAGGAGACACCCGGACTTCAAAGGCAGGTCTGTCTCACTCTGTGGGATCTCTGGGTCCTGGTGCACACAAGGTTTTATTTGAGCCCTCCAAGCATCTCTAGTGGGTATGGCGTTTGATTCTAAACGCAATTTTGCTCCTCCTCACATCTTGCTGTGGTTTCTCCTTTGTCCTGGGACGTGGGGTATCTTTTTTGGGTGGGATCCAACATTCTCCTGTCGATGGTCAGCAGTGAGTTGCAATTTTGGAGTTCTTGTAGGAGAAGATGAGCGCATGTCCTTCTAGTCTGCCATATATGTAGATAGAGAAAGAGGAAGGAAATATGGCAAAAGATATTATCACCCCTCCATATCATTCATAAAAGACCTAGGTTTAAAAAGGTAAGTAACTAGTCCAGGGTAACCAGCCAACAAGCAAGTAGCAAAACCAGGACCTGAACCTCCATGTCCTTTGCATACCACCGCAAGCTAGAGTTTGGTGCTCTTTTTCCTGTTAGCTTTCCTGGTTCAGCATCTGAGACACGTAGGAATGTGGCTGTGTTGCGGTCCACAGGCCCAGGAGCAAGCTTGAAAATGTCACTGACTCCCATTGTTTACAAGCCTCTCCCCTTTCCCTTTGTCTCTCTCTCTTCCTCCTCTCTCCCCACCTCTCCCTCCTCTCTTCCTCATCCCTCCCTCTTTATCATCACTTTTTGTTAAACTTTGAGGTCTGGGCATATTTGTATGTTTTAATTTGGCTTCTAAATAAAACCAGTGATCTGTGGTTTTAGTTGAGTATATGCAGTAAATACTTGATTTAGGTAGCCCAAACCTGTTTGAGTTTGGGGGCCAGTTTATAACTAGACAAAGTTGCTAATTTTGTTGATGGCTTGAGATTTAGAATTGATTCCAAAACAATGGAAACTATTAATTAAATGTTTCACATTTTTTTAGTACACTACCTCATTCCACAAAATACATGTAGTGATTAAAGATTAGTGTTAAATAAATTCTTTCCTCCTGTAACATTTCCTAAAGTTTTGCTCCAGATTAGATTTGGATGAATTGTTTGGGTTATTGACTTTTTCTCTTGCTAGCAACAATTTATTCCTACCTGATGATTAAAGCATCATATATAAGAATCATTGGCCCTCTTTGAGGTCTCCCTTTAATTTCTTCTGCATTTAATTGAACTCTTGATGGCATTTTTAGATAATGTGTAAAAGAGCATCAGGAGGCAGAACCAAAATGGTCTTATTTGCTTTTATACAAACTAAATTGCCCTTGTGGCCCAGCATAAAATCTAAGTACTAAGAGCAGTTATTTATTTTGACAACAGAATTAATTGAGCCTAAAACAATTGAAATTCCAGTTGTAGCAAACTATTCTTTGACTCTCACTCTGGCTTTGGTACTGTCAAAAAAAGTAACTTGTCTTATGATTAAATAGCAGAATGATGGGCAGTGGACTGCATTTGGGAGAGATGCTGAATAAACTTTCTGCTTGTGAAACAGTTCAGAAGTGACATGCTACAAGGGGGGTCAGAATGTGCATTGATATCCAGCTGAGCTGTCAACTGGCACTGAGCCAGGCACGCAAAGCTTTGCCATGTGAAGCAGCAGTGGAGCGTATGCCATTTGAAAGAGAAAATCTTTTTCATGCATGATTTAATGGTTTTTTTAAGTGCATATATTTAGTTTTATTGTTCCAGAAACTGTTAGTATTTCTGTTTTAATAGAAAAGATTATGTATGGATGGAAGTCAATTAATTTTTTTTAATATATAGTTTATAATTTGAAAGGATTTCGCATCTGACATTGCAGAAATGTCATTTTGAATAGCTTATTTTTATTGAATATTTTTTCTGTTCCAGATGGATTTTAAGAAGATGTTTAAAAAAGATAAAGGGAAAAATAAATCAAGATATGTCTGGGTAAAAATATGAGAAAAAAATGTAGAGTTTTGTTTGAAAGGATTGATGTTAATAGGGATAAGGGATGTCTTTACTATTTTCACATATTTGAAGACAGCCAGAGATCTTAAAAGAATATATCCTGTATTTGCTCAGGTGATGTTTTAAAAGGTTTTCTAGATACTGCTTTTTAAAATTGTAAATAATGCAATTTGGTATTGCTGTTTTGTTTTGTTCCCTAGAAAAAGCCTATAGCTTGAGTATTAGAGATTCTGTAAATAGTTACTGGGCACAAATGATGTGCTTATAATAGAAAAATTTTGGATTAACTATGTTTCTGGTTGTGTTTTCTTTTTTTTTTTTTTACGGGTGGTTATAGTCTCCCAAGCTTTATTAGGAAGTGAGAAAATTAATAATATGTAATAAACTGCTGGTGATTTAGGCAGAGATTTTTCATTCTTCATAATTCTTAAACAGCAAAAGATGGCTGTTTATCAGATGCACATACTACTGAAATTCCTTACCTTTATTAGTCTTTCAGTTCTCATCTCTTTGTAAACTATTAGTGTAGGCCTTTAAGGGATTCTAAGACCAAGCTCATTACCCTTTCATTTAATGAATTTTTAAGCTTCTAGATTTACAGAGTGGACCTGAAGTCCTTGAAATTTTAATTGGGCCGTTTTCTGACTGTTAAGAATTTTTTGGATGGAAGTAGTGAATGTATTTTTTTCATTTTAGCCAAATGATGTTTACCATAAGAATGCCCCAGTAGGGAAGGTATTGCTAATTAATTAGTTAAGACCTTGTTTATCGGCACATTTATAACTTTTATTCTGCTTATCACTAAATGTTAATCTACTCTATTTGAATAGAAACTGGAACTGAGGAAGTAAATCTTTGACTTAGAGGTAAAAAGAAAGACATTTTAGCCAATATTTTTAGATGCTCCTACTTGTAAAGAAATTTTCCTTGTTGGTTAGTGGTTTTCTTTCGTAATGGAATGACCTATAAGAACTCTGATCATGAATTTGGACATAGTTACAGGTAAGCTTAACCTATCAGAAGGATCAGTAGTGAAATCTCTTATGTACTCTTCACTTCAAGCTCTATTTAAAAATCTCTTGATGTAGCAGATTGTAGCAATTATCATTAATAAATTAAAAATGGTTTCACAAAACTGGACTTGCATAAATTTGTGTATTACAGAACAGGGCTAAAGCGACAATTTAGTGGAACGTGAAATTTTAGTTTGATAATTAGTTTTATGTATATTTCAATAGAAAAATAATTCCTGCTGTTCACTACTTTATTTACTGTCTAAATAATTTGGTATTTTACATATATGAAAGATACCACATTTTGTAGCATTTAAGGTTAGTCTCAGCAGACCTGTCATTTCAGGGCTATTTTAATTGTTTTTCAGCTGGTTTCCATTTTATTTTTGTCCCCTTCTCTGCAGTCTATCTCTCATACCAGTGCTGAATTAATTTGTATATAAGACCACTTTCAGGAAGGTGTATGTGTATCACTTTCTCACATGAAAGCTCTTCCCACTGCCTGCAAACTAGAGTTTAAATTCTTTGACCTGTTATATGGATAGATCTGAGTTTTGACTTCAGCATCACCTCTTAGCTAGTATGTAATTAATTCACTTACTTATTTAGCAGATATTCATGGAAGACATTATTTGCTAGGGCACAGTGGTGAACTGAACAAGCAAGGTCCCAGGCTTCCATTCTAGGCGTGTTTGCTGTCTTGGCCCCTTGGTCTTAACACCAGCGCAACCAAGGATTCAGCAACTGCCTCTTACAGTTGTTTTCTCTCAACTATACATACAACAGGCTCCCAACTACATGTTAGATCTCTTTGCTCCAAGTTTGTGTGGCATCATATATAAAGCGTTTGCAGTAAATTGTGGTCATAATAATGGGCCAATCACAGTTTTTTTTTTTTTTCAGTAACACTGAACATGCTTGCTATTTGATTTTTAAATTATTGCTGATATTTTAATTAACATCAGGTCACTCTGAAACATTTCAGAATCATTAAAAAAATGTAATGGGATCCCATCTGATTGTTTTCTGTCACTTTTTTTTTTTTTTAACCCGTACTTGTCCATGTAATAACATTTTTCTTTTTAGGCCTTATTGAATTTGAAGAATGTGACCCTGCTAGTGCGGTTGAAGGTAAGTTGACTAGTTGTAATGTGTGGCAGCTAGCTGGTAGCTTCTGTTTACTGAATAGAGAGGCTGCTGCCCATTGGTGTTAGCATGTCTAGGGAGTGATGTAAAAAATCTGAATGTGGTTTAAAGGCTTGCTGTATTAATGTTTGCTTTATAAATAATAAGTTTGCCCAAAGGATACTAATGTGTTAGAATATATATTTTTTAAAAGATTAAATATAACATGTATTTGTTTTTAGATATACATTGAGAATGTTTTCTCCATTGAGTCCTTCTTTAAACATTCTAATGTTATATATAAGAAACATCACTACATATTGATGTATACTGCTTATTCTACAATGGGTAGTACTTCAGTAATTAATAAGGTTATGCATTAATGCTAATGTGACTGTCATTCAAAATAGGTGATGATTTGAATTGGAGAAAGGGTCCACAACACTTCCCATTTAAATTTATGTTTTTTATAGTATGAAGCCCAAGAGATATCTGCAGTTTTTGTTGTGGGTTTGTGTGTGTGTGTGTGTGTTGTGTTTTATATATCTCACTTTGTGAGCTGGTAGAAATAATTTGAAAGCAGTCTTTGATTTTTTCCAAGACCTGTGTAAGAGTTTAGAGAAACGGTTTGCTATTGTGTGTAAGGTTATTAATTCAGCAGTCAAGGAGCTCCAGGGCCTAGACTTTTTATAGCTGCCGTCTATGGGGTCGCACAGAGTCGGACACGACTGACACGACTTAGCAGCAGCAGCTGTTTGATTAAGAGCAGTAATTATTTCAAGTTCTCTGTAATCTTTAAAGATTCCTCAAAAGCTGAAAAGAATTTAAAGAGTTCTTTAAAATGTTTATAATAAATAATACCTACTCTGAGGAAAAAAATTATTTTAAAAATATTGTAATATGCTATACAAATATATGGTTCAGGGAATTAGTTTTACATGAAAGCAAGTACATTATTCTAAGACATTTGGATTATTATCCTGATTGTAGTTATAACTAGCTGTATAACAGTTACAAAAACTTAGTTACCTAATGCTTTTGAGTTTCCTCATCTACAAGGTGTGAAGTTAGCTTAAAGTGAAGAGAAGTCGCTCAGTCGTGTCTGACTCTTTGCAACCCCATGGACTGTAGCCCACCAGGCTCCTAGGTCCATGGGATTTTCCAGGCATAAATACTGGAGTGGGTTGCCATTTCCTTCTCCAGGGGATCTTTCTGACCCAGGGATCGAACCCAGGTCTCCCGCATTGTAGGCAGACACTTTACTGTCCCAAGCTACCAGGGAACCAGAAGTTAGCTTGGGTACTCAAACCAGTCAGTCCTAAAGGAAATTAACCATGAATATTCATCGGAAGAACTGATGCAGAAATTGAAGCTCAACACTTTTTCCATCTGATCCAAAGAGTTAACTCATTGGAAAAGAGCCTGAAGCCGAGAAAGATTGAAGGTGAAAGGAGAAGAGGGCAGCAGAGGATGAGGTGTTTAGATAGCATCACTGACTCAGTAGACATGAATTTGAGCAAACTCCAGGAAATAGTGGAGGACAGGGAAGCCTGGTGTGCTGCAGTCCATGGGGTCACAAAGAGTCAAATATGACTTAGCAACTGAACAACAGCAGCTAAGCTTTAAGTGCTGAATTCTATTAACAATTGATAGCATTACTGACCTTTTTAAAAAATAATTTGTCATGCAAGAAGAGAAAGAACTGCCTTATTTGGCAAAACAGAAATGATATTTTTCTTCATTTATGGTTGGATCCACTTATAACATTGTTTTTATTAGAGATAACACATGTACAAAAGAATGCCATATTATAAATATCTGTCATACTGTTAATGGACCTGTTGTCATCTATTTATTTAAAACAACACATTTATATTTTGTGACCTTTTATACAGAGAACGTGATCTGACCTGCATTTATAACCAAATACTCTTATAATGAATGATGTACTTTCTTTGAAGTCTTAAGAGATCTGCAAATGCTTACTTTGCCTGAGGTAATTTAGAGGAGGAGAGAATGTCATCGCTCAAGTGATTGTTCTATGTATAACCTTTTGGTGAATAACAGGCTATATTATATTAACATAAGAAAAATTTAAACAGATTATGACCCTGCTTTAAATTTTAGGGCTTAGTAATTGATGCTTGTATTTCTTTCATCCAAATTTAGTATCAACATTTATGAGCAAATCATGTGTCAGGATACAAGATGCATTCATAAATTTAATATGTTTATCAGGAAGAGTCATGTTCTATAACAATATATGTTTATTTTAAGGTATAAAACCAAGGAAAAGAAAGACTTTTGGTTTACCAGGAATAATTAAAAAGGAAAAGGATGCAGAGTCTGTGTAAGTATACTGTATTGTCAAAATTCTTTCCATTTTTAGAAATAATATTTTATAAATAGTCTTATAACAATAAAACTATTATGAATTTGAAAAGAAAAAATTATTTTGGAAATAACTCAAAAGTATATATGGCTAAGGTGTGAAAAATACAGACTTTTCTAAGAACATTTGCCAACCCCTCTAGTTTTAATTAAAAATGTTAACCTTTTATTTTAAAATTTCAAGACAAAAGCTTTAGTATTTTTAAATTGAAACTTCAAAGATGCCTTTATTTTATAAAATGATACATGCATATTAAAAAAAAATGAAAAGTACAGTGAAAACTAAAAATTGTTCTAAGTCTTAATAACCTAAAAGCAGCTCCATGGTCAACAATTTGATGAAAATCTTTCAAGACAACTCTAAGCATATAGGAACTTAGTGATACACGTATACATAAATGGAAAATGTTAAATGGAGGAGAAAAAAGCCATAGCACATTTTAAACATTTATATTAATTGATATGTTTTAGATGGAAGATGGAGTATAAACTTCTTTTACCTTTTTTAAAAAAATAAATTGGTATACAGAGAAATACAGTTATCATATGAGAAATTAAAATATTATTAACTAACTCAAATTTTGTACCTTGGCTACACTGTAGAACTACCTAAGAAATTAAATGTATCTATGCCAGCCTCTGCTTCAGACCAATTAAATGAGATTCTTTGGGTGTGAGGCCCCAGAAGTTTTTGTGTTGTCTTAATATACAACGGGGGTTGAGAGTCATTAAACTATGATTAACCAGAGACAAATTGGAATTAAAGGAACTTTTCTTTGCTTGATTATTCAACTGATTTAGACTGCAGAGACACTAATGCAAAATCTCAAGTGATTTGTTGATCCAGTAACACTGAATGAAAATTTGTTTAAAATCCCTACTACTACTCTAGCATAATCAGTAAAACTCTCCCAAGAATTAACATTTTGATGGACAGTCATACTTTCTATATAAGAGAACAATTTGTGCTTTGGGTATTCTTGTCTCCTCCCTGGTTATATGCTTATCTGAGTTTCTAACATTCCAAATGTCTGTTTCTTTCCTCCTCCCTAGTGGTATTTTGGTTTAACAAATTAAGACTATTTGCAAAGTGACTTATGCCTTTAGTTACTGTCTCTTCTGCAGATGTCTTTTGAACTTTGTGAAGGGGGTATTTTGCTAAGGGATGGAACCTAATCTCTTTTATAACATTGGAATTGAAGTCTTAACAGTTGATTTGTAAGTAAATTTTTAAAATGTAGCCAGTTTGTCTGTTAGTGACTGTATTATAAATAGTTAATATGTTCATATAATTGACAGCTTTCACAGCTGTTCATTTAGGGAGCTCTAATATTTTTGTGTATTTCATGTTTTTAAAATAGTTTTTCATGATCAGTAATTTCCCAATATGATCATTAGGCCACTTGGATATTGGAATATATTAATCAATAAAAATACTAAGTCAGAAAACTAACGCTTAAATCATTGCATCACTATCGCCATCTGTCAACACTGCTTGGCAGGAAAAATGTTAGAGTTCACTTTGCTTGAAATGCCCGAGGCTCTTGGCGTGCTTCTTCTCATAGCCTGAAGGCTTTTGAAATGCCAGCAATTGTGTACGAGGGGTCCTGCTCAGAGCTTTGTCTTCCTGGGGCTTCATCTTCAGGTCTCACACTGCATGCTGTGAAGGCAAACAGATAAGTGCTTTACCACAAAGACAGAGAATTCTGGCTTAAAGATAGAGAATAAATGGTTTGGAACTTTTACATTTACATTTATATTTCAACTTTATCTTTTAAAAAAAGAAGTAGAAATGTTCTAACATCTTAAGTGATTTGATTCTGTACAGGGATTGAATTGATCGTTATAGTAGCTTTTCTGGTCATTTCCTCAGAGTATACATAGGTTTGTTTGATAACAATATTCCTTATAATCTACCAATAATAAGGAAGCCCTTTTTCAGCATTTACAATTTTAAGTAAATATGAAGGCCTGTGGGATTTGCATTTACCCTCGGTGCTCCCTTTTGAGTTAAGAGCAGGATAGTCATCTCCCTCTTTTTATCATTCTTTTAGTGTACTCTATCTTATCTTTATTTAAGAAAGTTCTTATGGATTTTTCTGGTTTGTGCTTGGTCTTTGAATTGATACAGATTACCTGTTTATCTTATATTTTAATTTTTTTAAAAATTTTGTTCATTTAGCTCTTAAGGTGTACCTAATGTCTGCATTTTCAGATGGTTATTAAAGTGGCAGAATCTGATATGATATTCAACTAAGTCTATCAAGCCAAAAACTATACCTAATCCACTGCCTTTTAAATAGACACTCTAATTTCTGTTTGTGAATTTGTTTTAGAATATATATGTATAAATTCTTCTAACCTTATTCTAATGACTTCAATGCCTTTAATTTTATATATTTAGGGCTTTATTTGTTTAGTTGAGAACGTTGGTGTCTTTTGTTTCAGATTTAAAATAATAGTTTTCACTAGGTTATATCCAGATTTATATTTGCTTATCAGTTAAATGATAAAATATCAGTGCTCAATTGCATATTACATTAGACTAGAAACTATTCTAACTGGAAGTCTAGCTGCTCATTTAACATATTTGGAGAAAAGTGGTTTCACTTCTATATATTCTGCCTTATGGAAGTACTTCAAAGGGAATAAGTTAAAATTTTTTTTATTTAAAAATGTTACTGTTATTTAGCAATAAATGTAAATACAGGCTTTTTAAAAGCCAGACTTTCTTCTTTAAGGGAGTTTTTTGTTTGCTTTTGTTCTTTTTTTATCTTTTTCTACTTGAAGAATTAAAAGCCACTAGAAATCCTTGACAGCTTCGTTGATATGACTCATGTGCCAATTCATGGAAAAGAAGTAATTTTGAAAGTTTTAAAAATATTTGTAAGCTGTTTGTTTTATTTTGTCTTGTATAATAAGTAAAGGGGAATGTCTGAATTTTAAAATCATTTGGTATATTTTAATATTCATGATTTGATTTCTCTAAATACTTTAATGGGGTTTAAATGAAAGTTATGTTTAAATCCCAAAGCAAACACTTTCAAACAGTATATTTACGAGATCTAATAGTTGCATATTTATAATGTTTTGTTTGTTTTAATAGGGAATGCCCTGATGCAGATTCACTTGTAAGTAGATTTTACTTTGGTACAAACAATTTAGCTATTTTCTTTAGGAATGCCGAGCATATTTGGGTTGAGTTTGTTTGCAGATCTTTCCAAGAAAAATACTAGCCATATTATTAGAGATTCACTATTGAAATTATTTTACAGATGTATTTTTGGTTTTACATTGCCAGATGCTTTCCTTTAATAAATAGAAGGTATTTCTAACTACTTTTGAAAAGTGGACATTTACTTTTAAAATTGGAGTAGAGCCATAATATATTGCTTTTTCTTGGGAAATGTCAGATATCAAATCTGCCTGTTTTATTTTAAAATGTGCTGTTACTAATTGATTCTTACATCTGTTAAAATACTGCTATATCTGTTCATGTATTTGAGGTTTGTTTAGGAGACTATCATTTTAGAAAAAGTAGCAACAACCATGGTTAGGACTTTTGTGTGCTCTTGAGTTTGTGTTTTAATGAAAATTTGTATGTATTTCTTATTTAAATCTATTTCTTCATGTATAATTAAAGAAGACATCAAATGGAGCTCCCTGTGGTTACAGTGAGAGAATAGATTTACCAAATGATGTTAAGTAATGGGTAGACAGACATGGTCAGGTCTGTCATTAGGATTGGTCATTAGACACTGGTCATGTTGCTAAGTGTAGTAGAGTTAAGCTTTCTCCTTTATTGTTCTTGCTTGCATAACTTGTTTCTTTTGACTCCAAAACATTATGGTCTTTTTCAGCATATTGGTGTACCAACATAAAGAACTTCATATTTTGTAAAACATTGTGGTTTATTTTAATTAAGATAAAACTAGTATTTTTGTTGCATGTTTCAGGTTTAAGATAAGAAAACTATTGTTTGTTAATAAAATTATAGTGAAAATAAATTGACTTCTGATGAGCTCTAGGCCCCAAATTATTGATGTGTGTGGAGTTGTAACATTTACTTTCCACTTGCCTGTTTTGATACCCTTAGTTTACTAATTAATAAAAAAGTCAACAGATGTGTTTGGCATTTACTGTAGTGCTCATCATGCATTTTATTTCTGAATGATTTATAGCATTTATTTGATGACTGCAACATTGAATAAAATTTTTAATACTTTGTTTTATTTTATATACACACTCCTATAAATAAAATATTTAAAATTTTCTTAGTTCATTGATACTTTTCTGTAATGATCAATATTTAATAGTTTTGAACTTTAGCCAGTACTTATCTGGAATTAGAAAGGGGCTTTAAAAGAGGACACGAAATTCTACTGCTCTGTAAGAAATGATTGATCAATTTGATGGTACAGAAATGAAAATCATAAAATTAGAAAAAATAGGCCATAGAAAGATTTGAATCACTAAAGATATAGTTGGGCAGAGTGTATTTGCAAGATGTTTAACAAGGGGCTAATTATTTTCCTTTGCAAAGTTTCTATACAAGTAAGTTTAATAAAAGATAAGCAAGTATCCCAGTAGGAAAAGGGCATTAGGATAAAAACAGGCAATTTTCATAAGAATAAATAAAAGGTTGTGGTGAATAATTATGCTGCTGCTACTGCTGCTAAGTCACTTCAGTCGTCTCTGACTGTGCAACCCCATAGACCGCAGCCCACCAGGCTCCCCCATCCCTGGGATTCTCTAGGCAAGAATACTGGAGTGGGTTGCCATTTCCTTCTCCCATAAGTAATGTTATTCAAAATAGTAGTCTTCTTCTGATGCAAATTAAAAGGAAATTTCTATATTCACCATTCATACTGGCAAAGGTTTTGATACACGTGTACTGTTGTTAGGACTAAACTGGTGTAATCTGTCTTGTGCATAGTTTGGCAGTATCTCTCCAAATAAGAAATGTGTATTCTTTTTGACTTTGCAGTCCTGCTGCTAGAGCTTTACTGTTATTGTTACAGTCTCAGGCATTGTGTGTATGTGCATGTGTGTATTGATATATACACATCTATATATATATTCTTCCATCAAGACATATGCTTATATAGATAGAGAGGGAGAAAAGGTAGATAGAGACATGTTTATTTCAACACTGTTGATATTAGCAAAAAATTGGAAGCACTAAAGAAAGCATCAATTAAAATGGAGATTGGTTAAATAAATTATTAAACATTCACTTGAAGAAATAGTTACAGAGCTAGGTGGCTCTGTGTCTGTTCATATGGGAAGACCTATGTGGTCTTTAATTGCTTTTTAAAATATATACATGTGTGTATGATATGTATCCTCTTTTTTAAAAAGAATGAGTTACAAGACGTTGAATTTTGGTTACCTTTGAAGAGAAGGATTGCAGTGGTGATGAGCAGAGAAAGGAGGCTTTCATTTTCTGTTGTTTCCTTTTGTTTATGGCCTTTGATTTAGGGCTTCCCTGGTGGCTCAGTCAGTGAAGAGTCTGCCTGCAGTGCAGGAGACCCAGGTTTAATCCGTGGGTCAGGAAGATCCCCTGGAGAAGGAAATGACAACCCACTCCACTCTTCTTGCTTGGAAAATTCCATGAACAGAGGAGCCTGGCGGGCTACAGTCCATGAAGTTGCAAGAGTCGAATACGACTTAGTGACTAAACCACCATGATTTATTTATAGCCTCAGTTCAGTTCAGTCACTCAGTCATGTCCGATTCTTTGTGACCCCCATGGGCTGCAGCATACCAGGCTTCCCTGTCCATCACCAACTCCCGTAGTTTACCCAAACTCATGTCCGTTGAGTCAGTGATGCCATCCAACCATCTCATCCCCTCTTGTCCCTTTCTCCTCCTTCCTTCAGTCTTTCCCAGCATCAGGGTCTTTTCCAATGAGTCAGTTCTTCGGATTGGGTGGCCAAAGTATTGGAGTTTCAGCTTCAACATCAGTCCTTCCAGGGAATATTCAGGACTGATTTCCTTTAGGATGGACTGGTTGGATCTCCTTGCAGTCCAAGGGACTCTCAAGAGTCTTCTCCAACACCACAGTTCAAAAGCATCAATTCTTCAGCGCTCAGCTTTCTTTATAGTCCAACTCTCACATCCATATGTGACTACTGGAATTTCCATAGCCTTGACTAGATAGACCTTTGTTGGTAAAGTAATGTTTCTGCTTTTTAATATGCTGTCTAGGTTGGTCATAACTTTGCTTCCAAGGAGTAAGCGTCTTTTAATTTCATGGCTGCAGTCACCATCTGCAGTGATTTTGGAGCCCCCCAAAATAAAGTCTGCCACTGTTTCCACTGTTTCTCCATCTATTTGCCATGAAGCGATGGGACCGGATGCCATGATCTTCGTTTTCTGAATGTTGAGCTTTAAGCCAACTTTTTCGCTCTCCTCTTTCACTTTCATCAAGAGGCTCCTTAGTTCTTCTTCACTTTCTGCCATAAGGGTGGTGTCATCTGCATATCTGAGGTTATGATATTTTTCCCAGCAATCTTGATTCCAGCTTGTGCTTCATCCAGCCCAGTGTTTCTTATGATGTACTCTGCATATAAGTTAAATAAGCAGGTTGACAGTATACAGCCTTGACGTACTCCTTTTCCTATTTGGAAACAGTCTGTTGTTCTATGTCTAGTTCCAACTATTGCTTCCTGACCTGCATACAGATATCTCAAGAGGCAATTATGGCCTATTTGTCACCTTTTTGTTTATGGCTAGTCTTAATATAACTTAAATGTCAGTAGGCTACTTTGGTAGGGAAATATCCATCATTTTCTATTCCTTTTTAAAAAGATCTATGTATGTAATTTAAAAAAATTATTTTGAGATACAGATCTTTTGAAAGTTGACGAATGAAATGTAAATGCTCTCTTCTTTTAGTTTTAGCCAATTTCCCGTCTCCAGAGAGATTGAGAAATATACCATTGACTTGTAATATTTAAAAAAAAATTACTACCACCACTATCTGCCAACTTCCTTTAAGGTTGTTGACTAAAGTTACCTGCTCATTTCTTTTTCTTGTACTGCTTTTGACTTAATACTTTCCTCTAGCAGTATGGGGCCCTAATATAGAAACCATGGATTCAATGGACAAAGGTATAAACAGGTAATGTGTAAGTTTTTATTAATATCATGAATAGTTCTAGCATTGAAAACCTGATACAGTAAAAATTACTGCTATTTTTTTAAAAAACACATACCAAGAAAACATTTTATTTTGGAATAATTGTCAATTTACAGATCATTACAAAGACAATACAGAGCAGTGTCATATGCCTTTCATCTTGCCTTTCCTGATGGTAACATCTTGCAAAACTTTGGTACAGTAACATATATAACTAGAATATTGACACTAATACAGTCAAAACAGAACATTGCTATTAAACAAGGATCTTTTTTTTCCCCTCACCTATTTAACCCTGTCCCAATGCCCAGATCCCTGGAATTTACTGATGTGTTTATTACCTCTATATTTTTACCTTTTCCAGAATGTCATATAAATGGGATCCTATAAGATATAACTTTTTCAGACTGGATTCTTTTGCCCCAGGAATATTAGATATGCATTTAAGATTTATTCATATTGTTTCATGACTCCATATTTCATTCCTTTTTTTGGCACTGAAGAGTGTATCATATATACATACACTGAAGAGTGTTTAGATGTCCCACAGTTTACTTATTTACCTGTTGAAGGATATTTTGCTTGCTGCTTCTTTTAGGTGTTTATGAATAAAGCAGCTTAATCACATTTGTGTGCAAGTCTTTGTGGGGAAATAGCTTTAATATCAAGTGGGTAAATACCCAGGAGTGTGATTGCTGGATTTCTGGGAGGATCTTTCATTTTAATTGCCCTTTTTCTGTCACTTTTGTTCTGATACTACCCTTTCCCCCAACCACCTCTGGCAACTACTAATCTTTTCTCTATTCCTATAAACTTGTTATTTCAGTAATGTTATTTAAGTGGAATTGTATTGTATGTAACCTTTTCAGATTGACTTTTTTTCACTCAGCACCCTTTTCTGAAGATTATTGCAGATTGTTGCATGTATAAATAGTTCATTCCTTTTTATTGCTGAATAGTATTCCACAATGGAGGTGTACCAAAGTCTGTTCACTTTGGGATATTTAGTTGTTTCCAATTTTTGACTATTAGAAATGCTACTTTGAACAATTGTATACAGTCTTTGTGTACATAATGTTCTCTTTTGACACTGGTAATTTTCCTGAAGTCTATTTTATTAGTCTATCTAATAGTGAAATAGTCACTGTCATTTTTATTTTTTAAACTAATATTTCCTGGTATATATATGTTTTCATTTTCCTTTCAACCTACCTATTTTTGTTTGTTTGAAGTGAGTTTCTTATGGGTAGCATATAGGTCATGTTTTTTTAATTCATTCTGTCCGTCTGTCTTTTGATATATACGTGTATATTATGTTAAATATTTAATGTAATTGTTGACATGTTGGGATTTGTCTGCCATTTAATTTTTTGTTTTTGTTCTTCTCTGTCTTTGAATTTTGTTTTCTTTTTCTTACTTTTCTGTGGGTTATTTGAACCTTTTGTTTTTAGAATTTCACTTGGATTTATAGGTTTTTTTTTTTAAGCATATCACTTTGTATATCATTTTAGATGGTTACTGTGGGCCACTCTCCAGTGCCTTCAGATGGTGGTTTTTGTTTATTTTGACCAGAGTTTATTGATGTAATCTGCAGGAGGTTGATTCAAAGCAGTTTATTTGGTCTTATAGAAAACAGCTCTGTATTATTTTAAATTAGTACATTGTATAGTATAGTGTATTATAAACAAATTTTAAAATAGTGTCAGTAGCCGATCCCTCATAGGACCTCTAGGAGATTAAATATCTGCTATATTTCTAGGGTATCAAGAATACAAATAAAGTGTTTTGAGGAAAACTTTTTTATTCTGAATTTTAATGAATCCACATTTGGCAAGGTTTCTTTAAAGTAAAGTATTATTTGCATTTTAAATATTATTTGCACATTAGCAAGCAACATACAGAACTCAAAGAAAGTGCTCTACTTCTGGGGTCATAACTACATCGCTTGTCATCTTTTTGTCTATGGAATCTGCTCTTTACCTTATATTAGATATTTCACTTCTAAACTTTAATCCAGTCTGTTAACTCACTGCGAGCTACATTAGAATCTAACAGGCACAGCACAAGGTTTATACAGTTATAACTTGGAAGCTGTAACTGGGTAAACCTTGTGCTATGCCTCTTAGATTAGCAGTCCTTCATGTTTCTCTTGCTGAGCTTCAACAAGTGATTGGAGGAAGAATGGGAAGCTTTACCAGTAAAAATAATACAAGCTGTCCTCTGCGTGCGTGCTCAGTCGTATCTGACTGTGTCTTTACCAGTAAAAATGATACAGGCTGTCCTCTGTGTGTGTGCTCAGTCGTATCCAACTGTGTGACCCCATGGACTGTAGCCCATCAGGCTCCTCTGTCCATGGAATTTTCCAAGCAAGAATACTCATGTGGGTTGCCATTTCCTACTCCAGGGGATCTTCCCGACCCAGGGATCGGACTTTCATCTCCTGCATTAGCAGGCAGATTCTTTATCACTACACCACCTGGGAAGCCCATTGGCTGTCCAGTTACATACAACTGGTAAACCCTAGGTTTTCTTGGCAGTCCTTTTTTCCTCCCTATTTTAAAAAACTTTTTATTTGGAAATACAGTCTAACCTCAAAAAAAAAAAAAAATACAAGAGTAAACTAGTACAAAGAACACTTGTATGCCTTTAACTTTTTACTACATTTACATATGTGCATGTGTTTATAATATTTTTTCAGATCCATTTGAGCATACATTTTATATTCTTTTGCCTAACTGCAAAAGCATTTTTAGAGAAATGACCCTTTTGTATCCCTTCTGCTTCATTGCCCTTCCTTCTTAGGAACCAGCTTTATTTTATTTATCTTTTCAGTATTTTTTTTAATAAAGATAAACAGATATCTATATGTTAAATTTTAAATTTCCCCATCTTTCTTACTTAAAAGGTAGTATACTATATATGTTCTCTTGTACTTGGTTTTTTTCAGTTAGCAGTATTTCCTGGAGGTCTCTACATATCAGTTCATAAAAACTTTTCAGATCTTTTTTGTTTTTAAATACCTGCATAGTACTTCATTTTGTGTATACACCTATAATTTATTCACTATACTTGGACATGTTGTGCTTTCCAAAATTTTGAGTTACAAATAACCCTATTGCATATGTATTTTTAAATTCTTGGGGGGCATATCTTCAAATAAATTCCTAGAAAAGGAACTCTTGGGCAGAAGAATGAGCATGTAAATATTTTTGTTAGATACTGCTATTTTTCTCTCTGTATGAATTGTACTATTTTGTATTTATACCAGCACAGTATAAGAGTACATTTCTTCACAGCTTTGCCAACAGAGTATATTTTCAAACTTGAATTTTCATCCAGTCTCATGGGTAAAAGATGGTATTTTAGTATAGTTTAAATTTTCTTGGTAGTCTTTTATTTGTTTTTTAATTTTGATATGTATTTCCATGTACTCAAGCTGTCAGTCCTCTGATTTTACCTTCTCTCTTCCCTGATACACACAACCCCATGCTTTTATTTCTTCATTTTGAAGATTTGGGTGAAAATTTGGTTGTTCACAGAACTGCTGGCATGCCTAGTGGAACACCTGTTCTCTTCCTTTCAGTGTTTATCCTGTTTGTTTTGCAGTGCTTTTCTCTTTTAGACATCTTAAGTATGGAGTATCATTTGAAGCTAACTAAAAAGACATAATTTCCCATAGTGTTAATAATTTTGTTAATCTATTGATATTTGATAAATTATAGTAAAATCCCTCAGTAATAGTTAAATTAAGGCTGTTTTGATAAATTTGAATGTTTTTGCAGTTGGAGCCATTGTTAAAGCTTTTTTCTTTTCCCCATAGAACATTCCTGATGTGGATGAAGAAGGCTATAGTATAAAACCAGAAGCAAATCAGAATGATATCCTTTTACCATCTGGGTATTCTTGTGGATTGTGTTGGCATATATAAGTAGACAGTTATAACAAAATAACCTATTGTTTAATAAAGACGTTAATTTTTAATTAATTGTAATAAAATGTGCCTCTTTGTTCTTTATTTGATATGTTATGAATAAGTTAGTAGTTAAAGTTCTGGTAAAATCCATCTTTTAAAGTTTTTTGTTCCTTTCTATCAATGTGTGAAAAACTGGTTGTGCACTAAGATAATCTAAAAACTCAATTCTTTAACCAGTACTCACATACCAAAGAGAACCATTTCTACTCATCTAGTGATTCTGATTCTGAAGATGAAGAACCAAAGAAGTATCGGATAGAAATCAAACCTGTGCATCCAAACAACTCACATCACACAATGGCTTCCTTGGATGAATTAAAAGTATCTATAGGAAATATAACACTCTCCCCAGCAGTATCTGTAAGTAAGAAAATAAGCAAGTTTCCACTTGTATATAGAAGCCTTTGGTATTTGTTTAGTAGCTCATCTACCTGCATCTGGATAGTTTTAGGACTAACAAAAATTAAAAATCACTTAGTGAAAGAAAGTGAAGTCGCTCAGTCATGTCCGACTCTTTGCGACCCCATGGACTGTAGCCTACCAGGCTTCTCTTCTCCTTCCATGGGATTTTCCAGGCAAGAGTACCGGAGTGGGTTGCCATTGCCTTCTCCAGGGGATCTTCCCAACCCAGGGATCAAACCTGGGTCTTCTGCACTGCAGGCAGCTGCTTTACCCTCAAAATCACTTAGTAAATTTAAGCATGTTGGATGAGGAAATAATTTATGATTTTTTCAGCTTTATTGAGTATACAGTTAATAATCTTTATGCAGGCGAATGAGTTTGTGAGTTTGGCTTAGCTTTGCTTCCTTTTGAATGTGTTTTAACTGAAAGCATGGAAAATCTACTATTTTTGCTGTTGATGTATTTTATAAATACTGCTATATGTCTCAGGCAGAATTTTGTAAACTACAGTGTTAACCTTTTCCTCATCTGATGTTAAAGTCTTTCATCCATTTTTTTTTTGTAAGCTTTATTGTAAAAGGGAATTCCATTAAAATGAAATTATGATTAAATTATATCTTCTTTTTTTTCCTGTCACTGTAATTAATGGTTGTTTTCCATAATTTTCATACTGGAAAAGGCACAGATAAGAATTCTTAGTTGATAGTGATTAATTCCTCAATTCTGAGATACTAAACTTGATAGCTTCTGAGGCAGAAAACCAATCACCATAATGGATTTTTCTAATGATGTCATACTTTCAAATTCAGAAATGTTAAACTGTGGGGAATAAAAGCATGTCTTAGAATATCAAGTTAGTTATCTGTACATACTTATTGTAGTTGATATTAAACCTATTGTTCTTGATAATGGATAATAAAAATTCTCACCATTTTGTATTATTACTTAATTGCAGATTTTAAGTAGTTTATATGTATTTATTGGAAAAAGTGTTTTTCTCCAGTGTCATCAGTTCAGCTCAGTTTAGTCATTCAGTCATGTCCAACTCTTTGCGACCCCATGGACTGCAGTACGCCAGGCTTCCCTGTCCATCACCAGCTCCTGGAGCTTGCTCTAACTCATGTCCATTGAGTCAGTGATGCCATCCAACCATCTCATCCTCTGTCGTCTCCTTCTCCCACCTTCAGTCATTCCCAGCATCAAGGTCTTTTCCAGTGATTCATTTCTTCGAATCAGGTGGTCAAAATATTGGAGTTTCAGCTTCAGCAATCAGTTCTTCCAATGAATATTCAGGACTGATTTCCTTTACATTTTTAGAATTTGAGAACTGTTTTTTCCACCAAAAAGATATTTCTGAAATGAGGTTTTATTCTACCATTGTTATTAATGCCATGGTTAAATCATGGTGCATATATATATGAAGTAGGAAGTTGTAAAGCCATTAAAAAAGTTTTATTGTGTAAGAGCACAACTAATTTAAAATTTATATGTAAATAAATAAAAAACCTAGAGAAAATATTAATCATCTTTGGGTAGGGAGATAATTGATTGCTTTGTGCTCTTTTTTTTTTTAAAAGGAATGTATTGATTTCATATTCAGAAAATAAATAATAATCAGAAAAGTTAATTGTTAATATCAGGTTTGAAAAAAGGATCTTGAGAGTATATTTTGTTGCCTGGTTTGCTTATCCAGTTTAAGTTGTTTTTTCCTCCAACAGTATATGTCTTTTAAGGTGTGTATATATATATATATGTATATATATATATATATATTAGATACAATTAAGAAGGGAATAGACAAATTGTTAGAGCAGAGAAATATATTTCAAACTCTGAAATGAGTACTGTGGTTTTCTTTACTCTTTTTTTAACACTATGTTTTTCTTTTTCTTTCCATGTACTACTAGAGACACAGCCCAGTAAGTGCAAAATTTTATGTTTATTTATTGACTTAAAAAATCATTGTGTATTTAAACATTGATTTTCAAAATATTTGCTTTTAGATTATCAAGTCATAGTATCTTGCTGTAGGTACTAGTATTTTAAAACATTTCATTTTATTGAATTATTTAAAGGTACACATGTTATATTTTGACTATAAAATAAAAGGTTTTTTCTGTAATCTTGTTAGCTAAATACAGTTTCTAATTGAGCAGATATACGGAAAACTTAATATTATGTTCCCGGTGTTAACATTTTATCAAGTAATTTTATTACCACATTAAATTATTTGTTTGATGGCACTTAGTTTTTGCATTTCTATTTTAGGTGCAGATGAATCGGAATTCATCTAGTAAGTTTGACATTTAAATTAGTTATTTTAAGTCTATTAAAATTTATCAGAGAATTTGCCAAGCTTGTAGCCTAACATATGTAGCTGTAGAAATGGTCTTTGCTCATCATTTACCACAACAATATACCATTTTTACAACAGAAGACAATTTATGTATATTATTTCTGTTAGTTTTAAGCTGTGCTTTAAGCTTTAATACATGGCTACCAGATTTTTCATAAATCAGCAAAACCAAAGAGCAGCTTCTGATTAAGCTTATAAAACAGTTAAACTATCATAACTCTTTATGAAGCAGAAGGCGCTTCTGAGTTTTAGCTTGATCTTTAAGTCATATCACATTTGTAGTTTCTATTATAAAGTTTTTAGTATAGTAACTTAAATTATACTAAAAGTCATTTGGGGATGGTAACATCATTTGCAGAATCATGTGTTAAACATAACAAGAGTGGAACCAGGGTCTCCTGCATTGCAGGCAGATTCTTTACCAGCTGAGCTATCAGGGAAGCCCAGACATAGCACATATTGTGGGAAAAACAGCGTTGAGCAGCCCACACCAAAGTTACGCAGTTCTGTGAACAGTGCCTGTTAAAAACCATGGCATCAGTCGTAATTAAAAATTCTAGCACAGTTGAAAAGACCTATTAAATTCATAGTAAATACCAAACTAAAAGTAAGATTTCATTAATACTTTTAAAAAATAAATGGTAAGTAGCTTGTTGATTGAGAAGGCAATGGCACCCCACTCCAGTACTCTTGCCTGGAAAACCCCATGGACAGAGGAGCCTGGTAGGCTGCAGCCCATGGGGTCGCTAAGTCGGACACGACTGAGCGACTTCACTTTCCCTTTTCACTTTCATGCATTGGAGAAGGAAATGGCAACCCATTCCAGTGTTCTTGCCTGGAGAATCCCAGGGATGGCGGAGCCTGGTGGGCTGCCGTCTCTGGGGTCGCACAGAGTCGGACACGACCGAAGCGACTCAGCAGCAGCAGCAGCAGCTTGTTGATAGGGGATATGAGGAAAGAGTATAAACTCAGTTTCAGCGCCTGAGTTATTGAAGATGAGGGCAAAGTGCAGAAAGATAAAGAACACCACAGTGAACACGTTGAGGCAAAACATATGGCTGAGAAAAGCCAAATGGGAGAATGTGATATGAATGGGCATTATGTACAATGTGGTATTATTCCACATTTGTAGTGTTTAGTCGCTAAGTAGTATCCAACTCTTTTTGTAACCCCGTGGGCCCACCAGATTCCTTTGTCCGTGGAATTCTTGTCCAGGCAAGAATACTAGAGGGGTTTGCCATTTCCTTCTCCAGGGGATCTTCCCAACCCAGGGACTGAACTTGTGTCTCCTGCATTGGCAAGTGGAATTTCACCAGGGAAGCCTGTTATTCCTCATAGTTTGCTGCTGTATTTTGCATTCATCAGCTATTCTTGGTGATGCAAAACATTAAGGTGCAGTGAAAATTGCTTATGAACCAGCAGAACTTTTGCTTTACTGATGCTGTTCCCCCACATACCAGTTGCTTATGAAATGATTCATGTTACAAATGCAGAAGGTAGAAAAATAGACTATCTCATAAAGAGACTGTTGCTCTAGGTTGTTACAAAAATTTTATTTTTCAAAATAAGGTGTTCTTCAAGAGTTGCTATCTACTTTTGGTCAACAAAATAATCACTAATAATATCTTAGAGCTTGAAAAATGCTTTCATGATTCATCAGTTAAAGTTGTTGAGTAGTGCATAAGCTTTTAAACATCTGTTCCAATATTTAGAGTTGCATCCCATAGTTTTTTGAGAACAGCAGTTTAATGAATATG